>NC_079205.1:47346026-47976026 GCF_026745355.1 Beta vulgaris subsp. vulgaris | reverse complement strand
ATGGTTATGTAATGGTTTAATGCTACGTTGTTGCCTAGTATTGCTTTGTAACATACTTTTTGTTGTTTTATTTTGTTTTTTTGGTTCTGGAAAAAACACGAAAAAAAATAAACGGGTCGACGTGAAGGTTGACCCGTTTATCATAAAGTTGGGTTAGGTTATAATTCTCAACACGTCTAAGTTAATAAGTCGGATTCGGTCAAGGCCTCAAGGGGTTCTCAACCCATTAGCCTGCCAACCCAATCTGATCTTGACCCAACCTAACCTGCCAGCTCTAGATTTTATAAATTAGGAACGTCAAAACTCTAGTGCAACTATTTAGAACATGACAAGAACTACATTGAACACAACAAGAACTATTTAGAATACAATAAGAACTATCTGGAACATAATAAAAACTATTTAGAATAGAACAAGGATTGTTTAGAAGTCTAGAAGAACTATTTAAAAAATAGAATAACTATTTAGATCATATATTTTACTATATTTAGAGTATAAAAACAACCACGTAAAACATCCTTTTTTGACATGGGAGAAAAATATATTATGAAACATATGCCCTAAAAATTTAAGTATATACTTCCTAAAAAAAAACTTAAGTATGTATACTAAAAAAAAGTTTAATAAATATTTTGTTCTAAAAAGTGTTGCGTATGTTCTAAAAATTTAAGTTTGTTTCCTTAAAAATATTTAAGTATGTTTCCAGTAAAAAAATTATGTTGTAATTAAATTAAGAAGTGTTTTCATATATTCTAAAAAATGTTACATATGTTCTAAACCTAAATCTGTTCTAAAAAAAAAAGTGTTATGATATACGTACCCTTGATTTTTTGAAAACGTTCACCAGATGCCATTTTTCTAACTTCCATTAACTCACCGTTAGCTTTATTTACCATTTTGCCATTATTAACCATAAATCCTAATTCTAATCTAACCCTAACCCTAATTCTAAACCTAAACCCTTGCCCTATAACCCTAATGCTAAACCTAAACCCTTACCCTTACCCTAACCCTAATCCTAAACCCTAACCATAACCCTAACACCACCCCTAACCCTAACCCCATGCCAGCCCTTACCCCCACCACCCAGCCCCACCCCTCCCCTCCACTTCACCGCCGCAACCTTAACCTAACCCTAACCTAATCACATTCTCCCCATGCAGCAACCATGGGTTACTTCATATCTGTTTTTGAAAAAGGTTTTGGCTGATCCATGTTTCTTTCCTTGAATTTTCCTTTTCCCTTCTCGGAATCCCATTGAGGACACTCTTTGATAAAGTGATCGGAACTTCCACACGTATGATAACTTAATTTGGTAGGCTTCCTTGTGACCTTCCCTTTATAGTTCTTGTTAAAGAACTTCTTGAATCTTCGCACGATCATTGTGGCTTCTTTGTCATCTGTCTCTGACTCTTCTTGATCACCTATCTTGAGAGCAAGAGCCTTATGTCTCATAGAGTCTGACTCGTGAGTCCCAAAATGCAATTCATGGGTCATCAAGGAACCATCTAATTGTTCCACATTAAATGTGGTGAAGTCTTTAGTCTCCAATAAAGCTGTAACTTTAGCCATCCACTTCTCATCCGGGAAAAGACTCCTTAGAACTTTTTGAACTTGTTCCTCAGGAGTAATGATTTTTCCAAGAGACTCAAGTTCGTTTATGATGTTCGAAAAGCGAGTGAGCATGTCTTGAACAAGCTCCTTTTGTTTCATTTGAAACAATTCATACTTATGCATAAGCATATCTATCTTCGATCTTTTCACCTCGCTTGTTCCTTCATGAGTGATTTGAAGGAGTTTCCATATTTGCTTTGCGATCTTGCATCCCATGACTCTGTTGTGTTCATGAGAACCAAGGCCATAATGAAGTAGCATTTTAGCCAAATTGTTCATCTCCATCTTATCAAAATCATCTTTATCAAACTCTTTAAGGGGTTTTGGAATCAGCTCCCCTTTATCGTTTTTCTTTTTAACTTCGAAGTCGCCAAGCTCAATCACCCTCCATACTTGGTAGTTTTCTGCTTTTATGAAAATCTCGATGTGGTTCTTCCAGTATGGATAATGCCTCCCATTGGAGGTCGTTGAGTAAAATACCCTTCATCAAGGTTTTCTCCCGTAGTGTTCATACTACAAGAATCCGTGTTTTTAACGACTGTCTTAATCGGTCGGTAAAGAAAATATTAATCGCTGAACAGTCGCTGAATATCGGTCATTAAACCGCTCGTCAATAATATCAGATTACCGTCTGCTTAACGGACGGTAATTTATTGAAAATTACTGACCGTTTCCCTATCGTAGGTAATTACATACTACTTTGCGATTGGTAAATGCGGTAGGTAATCACCTAAAACTAATTTGTGTAGGTAATTACCAGCCGTTTTATAGATTTTCACCTACTACTTTTGTTAAGTTGGACATCATATGTACATGTGTAAGCCTACCGTTATGCGCGCGGTAGGTAATTTGCATGCTGTTGTTTTCTAAAAAAAACATCATGTTTACCAGATTATAAACTAATTTTTCATTCCATAACAAAATAATAGGTTTGTTACAACCTACATTAAACATCATATTCTCCACGATATATATCTAATAGTAATTCCAACAACCTAAATTAAACATTATTTTTCTCAAAATATATAATATATGAATAAATTAGTCGCATGAAAGTTGTCCAAAAGGCTATAAGTCCAAGTATTACAAGGAAATCCCGATCTACCATCAGAAGGATCACGTGGGTCACGTGGTTGGTTGAAAGGGAAAGTACCTCCACATTGAATCATTATTTGAGAATACTCTTCCATTGTCGTCTTCATCTTCTCCATGTATTTCTTTGTATCTTACCTTTCCTAGTCAAAACACATAAAGATCGGTGTAAAAAAGTTCAAGAAGGTATTCAGAGTGGTAAACTCTGAAAGGAAAGAGGAAAGAAATAGACACTATGTCTCCCACTCATTCCTTTTCCTCTGAAATTCAGCTTTTTGATCAGCTAGTTGTTGCTGATGTTGCTCCACGGTAGTTAAAAGCTGAGAAAACAAAGAACGCATGTAGACACTAGAAGAGCTACTAGTGCATGTTGATGATTTTTTGTAAAGGAGATCACCACTTGTATAGTCGACAAAATAGACCCGTACCGTTGACCCAACCCGAAATACCAGACACAAAACCTGTTTCACCCGAAACAACCCGGTCCGAATTAAAATAGACCCGAATATACCCAAACGCGAATCTACACGACTCGAAATTGACACGACAATGATGACCACAACCCGAACCTGACCTGAAAAGTTGTCATATTAGTTACTTTTTAAACAAATTTAAGAAAAATATTGTCATGAAATACTATTATATGATTTAGCCACTGTCCATTAATTATTTAATTTACTCTTATTAGTCTTATATGTGTTTTATGTATTTGCGAGCTTGGACCCGACCCGGTTTAACCCGACCATATCTAACCCGAAATCTTATGGACCCAATATGAACCCGTGCCCGAATGATCCTGACACGTCCCGACCCGAACACAAAGTTGACCCGATTATGACCCGACCCGCATGACCCGTTTGCCACCTTTAACCACTTGTACGTAAGCCAAGAATCGATCCTTTTTTTCCTTCCACCCATTGTCTCAAAGTACACTTTATTGGGATCTTTGTTGACTCCCTTCTCTCTATATTCATCCATTTTCTTATAATAATCATCCTACATCAAATAGACTAGTTTAATATACATACATAATATTTCCAGAAAAAAATAGATAAGAGTTTTGTTTAAATTTAGATTACAAAAAAATGAATATGCATATACCTGCAAAGTGCAAGATAATCCTATATTCCACCTAATAGTTTAGACTAATATCTCATCAACATCAATCCTATAATTTTTCACAAACTATATAACTTCAACAACATTATAACTCAAAATTAAAAAACAAAATGTTTACATTTCTCACATAATGAAATAAGTAAATTGTAAACTAATTTAATCAACGGACAATATGAAAAATAATGAATCTTTAATGCTTAAAATACTTGCATTTCTAGAAAAAAAAAAGGCAAAGTTTTTATTATATTTTGGAACAAAAATATAATTTCATGCCTACAAACATGTAAAGTAAAAAAAGATACTATATTTCATCTAACAATCTCTCCAATAATCCAACCAACCATTCATCCAACCAATCATCCAAAGAACCATCCAAACCATCTAAATATTATATTTCATCCAACCAACTATAAAAAAATATTATATTTCATCCAACCAACGATCCAAATATATTTATAATTTGTTATTTGATCAAATTTAGTTTACTATTCATGATTTGTTTTGATTCGGGCCCAATGAGTTGCTTGCGTTGGCCTGGTTGTCGTTCCTTTGAATGCGTCTCCTAGTAAATATCAACAACTTTTGGCAAGACTCCTCCATTTTTTGCAACTTAGTTAAAAAAATAATCAACTTTATTACTTCCTCCGTTTTCTTTTAGATGTTACACTTTTCAAATTACGGACTCCTAGGTAATTTTTGGAGAGGAGAGAGATAGAGAGAAAGAAAACAAAAGGGTCACATGTGAACTTGTGATAGGAGAGAGATAGAGAGAAGATATTACCCAAAATAAAAGTGTAACATCTAATTTGAAATTTCTTAAAATAGAAAGTGTAACATCTAAAAAAAACGGAGGAAGTATTATTTTATAAGTATGAAATATCCAACTTATAAATGGTTATTAAAAGCAATATACTCACCATCCTTCTTGCATACTCGACCGTAGAAATTGAACCTTAAGTTCCACAACACCTTGCATCGATCCTCCTCTCTTGTTCTTTTTCGCTTGTTCAGATTAAACTGATCATCTTTTGTTTTTTGCACAAGTTGTTGGTGTACTTGCTCTAGCATCGATATTGGTCTTACACCTTTTTTCTTCGATGTCACCCAGTGGTGCAAGTCTTTATGTCTTTTAGCTGTTTTGCGTTGAAAACCTTCTCTTACTTGCGAATCCAACTCCGAACACCAAGAGTATTTACCCTGTATCATGCAAAGATTAGAACTGACTAAATATTTATAGTCTTATATGTGGTAAAATCACTAGTAGAAAAAGGTCAATTTGCGTCGCCCCATTTGCGTCGCACAAACACGGAAACGACATAGAAATACTATTTGCGTCGCACGCAATGAAGAGTGCGACGCACAACATGGGTCCATATCATAAAAAGAAGATTTGCGTCAGACAGTTTGAAGCACGCGACGCAAATAATCCAACAATGTGCGTCGCACGTACCCAAGTGTGCGACGCAAATGACACAAAATAAGGATGGGCCAAGCTTTGCGTCGCGTGGGCCACGACATACGACGCACATGATGGGCTTCGCATATTTAACTGCAAGTTTCTCTTCAAACCCTAAAAACTACCCGCCTCTCTCTCTCAGTGCGCCTCTCTCTCACCCTCAAACCCTAAAACACTACCCGCCTCTCTCTCTCTCTCACGGCGCCTCTCTCTCACTGGCCTCTCTCTCACGGCGCCTCTTTCTCACTGGCCTCTCTCTCACTGCGTCTCTCTCTCCTCGCCGCTCTTTCAACTTCTAGATGAAATCCTTCAACGTGCGACGAAATTATTTTCGGTTTAATTTTGGGGTTCCTGAATTACATGAAGGTTGGGGTTCTCTCTCACTGCATTATTTTCGGTTTTAATCATGAAGGTTGGGCTTCCTGAATTACATTGAATCTGAAATTGACGAAAACACGCATCCTTCAACGTGCGACGAAATTATGTAAGATGAAAACACGCATCCTTCAACAACAAAGAGATTCTTTACTGGTAATTTTCCTTTTTCATTCTGATTTGTTCAGGTTTTTTTTAAATTTTTTCAATTTGTTTTTCGGTTTTAATTTTTCAGATCTGATTTTTTTTTTCCAATTTAGATCTGAAAACTAAAATCTGATTTGTTTTTCGATTTGTTTTTCGGTAGCGGCGGAAGATTGATACAACGCAAGCAACAGTAGCGGCGAATGACAGTACCGGCGACAGTACCGGCGACAGATGCTATTAGTTTTTCATTTTGTTTGCAATACATACTGTAAATTTAAGTTTTTCATTTTGTTCGCAATACATACTGTAATTTTGTTGGTTTACTGTTGTGTTCGAGTTGTAAATTGTGATATTTATGGATTTTTTTTATTTATTCTTTTGTGTTCCCTTCTTCTACTACAATACTGGAATTTTGTTGGTTTACTGTTGTGTTCGAGTGATGAGAATGGTTTTTTGTTGTTTTTTTGTTCGCTTTTTCTTCTTCTACTGAAATTCATGAAATTATTATTTTTTTTTAAAAAATAGCAATTTGCGTCGCACGTAGCCCAAGGTGCGACGCAAATCACTCACCTGCGTCGCACCCTAGGCAATGTGCGACGCACATTACCCTACCCTTTGAGCTTGGTGTTGGGCTGGGTAGCCATCTGCGTCGCACCGTATACAACGTGCGACGCAAATAGCTAAGTAATCTGCGTCGTTTCCGCATACGACGCAGATCGTTTCTGAGTCATTTGCGTCGAGGGCTTTGGCGTCGCACCATAGTCCGACGCAAATAAGCGCCTCACATCCGACGCAAATTTCCTTTTCTGTACTAGTGAATAAAATTAAGTTAAAGTATTAACCTTGAAAAGATGAAACCAATGATCTTTTGTTGATTGACTTGTTTCAGTTCAATTTCTACTTGGCTCAAGGTACTACTTTTTGAACATTCCGTAATAGATCGAGTGACTTTGTTATTGTCAAACCTTAGAAAGAAAAAAACAATTACAATACAACACAAAATTTGTAAAATAATTACAATAAAAAGCTAATAACACTAAGAAAGAATTAGCATGCACTAAGATGAATATTATAAACACTAAGATGAATATTATAAAGACTAAGATTAAGATGAATAACATGTTTATGAGAGCGATTTCTTATTACATAAAAAGGAGAAATATTAATGGCAAATGTTATATAAAATAAGAGAAAAGTTAGCAATGAAGTTAAATTTGAATTACACCCGAATATGTGTATGCATGCATGCATGAGATTAGATTTGCATTTGTTCACTATTCAGTACTAATGGACCTACCAAGAATTTGCTTTCCTTCAAGAGAGAATACGTGTGTATGGCATTGCTTAAGATAATGTTCAGATTCTTTTTATATTGATGTGTTAAGTGTTGTATGTGAATCTAGATCAATATGTTCTGATTGACATGTTACTAGACATTAGCTATCCTTCCCCTCCTCCAGAGAGGATAAATTGGTGCTATCTTCTTGAGAAGCAAAAGGTGTGTAAAACAAAAGTAACTATTGTGATTATAGTTGTTAATTGTTTTAATAGTTCTAGTTGTTAATTAGATGTTTCAAAGTAAGTCTCAAATTAGTTTTTAAAAACAATTATTACAGTTGGGTGTAAAAGTAGCTGTTGTGTTTATCAATAAAAGAACATATTTAAATGGACTACATTCTTATTCCAAAAGCTCCTTATTGGCTATATCCAAAATCTTTTTAGATTTTAAAATATTGTCCCACTATAAACACTAAGATGAATATTATAAACACTAAGAAAGAATTAGCATGCACTAAGATGAATATTATAAACACTAAGAAAGAATTAGCATGTACTAAGATGAATATTATAAATACTAAGAAAGAATTCTCATGCACTAAGATGAATAATAGAAATTATAATATGAAACATAATGGATCAAAATTCTTTTCTACCGTAGCGTAGTAGGGTCTAACTGATTGCTTGCATAACACGCGCCTTCACACTGCTCCTCTATGGTGACAATATCATCGTTTGATGAAGGAGTCTCACCCTCATAATAATCATTCACCGGATGTGGCTTGGACTGGCCTCCTGAATCTCTCCCCCGCCCGCTAGAAGAAGATATCTGAAATAACTTTAGCCAAATAACACAGATTAGTAGAATGAATAATGTAGTATAAACTTGAAAGTTTTTTTATATCACATTTAAGGATAAAATAAGAATCAATTTGAACTCCTTAACATATTATATAATATAAAGTGTAAACAATACGAATTATAAAACCAATCATTACTAAATCCTCCAAACATAATACAACGTATCGAAATTTAGAAGTTCATAGCACACTACAAAGTTTAATGTATGATTCACGATGTTATAACTACATAAAATTAAATGGGTCTAAATCTTCTTCCGCATCATCATCATCAAAATCTTCGAAGATCACATAATCTTGTAGATCATCTTCATCACTATCATCCTCGTCGCCGTTATCAGAATCACTACTATCGTTAAGCATTATATCCTCGTTTTGTTCTTCTTCCCCGTCAAATTCGTAGTCTGGAATCTCATTTGGAGCACAAAGAGTTGAAGGAACATCACTTATCTCCTCTTGAAAGAATAATGAATCCACTAGAATTTCAATTGAAGATCTTGCCTTAGTCTGAAACACTGCCCACCATTGTACTCTACCCCTACTTAAACTAGTATAAGGGGCATAATAGACTTGGCTAACTTGGTATGATAGTAAAAATGGATCATAATTTGGGTACTTCTTACTATGATTTATTTCAATGAGTTTGTATTGTTCATGTACATTTAAACCACTCAAAGAATCCGTCCAATTGCACCTATAAAATATCGTCTTGTAGACTTCCAATGGACCATGGTGAACTAGTTCAATTACTTCCTCCAAAATTCCATAGTAATCAACTTCCTTGTGACTTTAAACACACACTCCATAATTCATAGTTGATTTGTGTTTGCCATACTCATGTGTTTGAAAATTGTATCCATTGACGAAAAACTGATTCCACGACTTCACTTGTCTAAAAGGACCCATTGCAAGAGCATGAACTACATCGATATTAGTCCCCTAAATCGACATGTAGATATTGATTGCGAAAACTTCGTCATATTAGAACTTCATTCTTAAAAGAACGTATTTTTACTTAAAAAATTTCTTTGTTACCTTTCCAAGGGATACATCCACCTATATTGCATTGGAAACCAACCTTAACTTCATAAGCCAAATGAATTGGCAAATGCTCCATCAAGTGGAAGAATGCAGGAGGAAATATCTTTTCAAGTTTGCACGAAATATCGGCTATATTTTATCCAAACCATATCATCAACTTGGATAGTGGATGCACATAATTCATGAAAGAATTGTCAGTAATTGCTTTCCAAACATGCGGAGGGAGCAACTCTTTCAAAGCAATCAGTAGTAACCTCTCCATAAAGACATGACAATCATGGCTTTTCATTCCAAAAAGCCTAGATGTTCGAAGATCAACATATTTACTCAAGTCAGATGCAAATCCATCTAGGAACTTTAAGTCGCGAACCGATTCACATAAGAACTTATTTGAGGCTTGTGCAAAAGGGGTTTTTGCATGATTTCATTTCCTTGTTCGTCGTAGGTGAGCTCTAACTGTTGACGCTCATAGACACTTCAAGTATTTTCTTGCACTAACATTATCTGAAGTTTGGCCTTTCACATCCATCACTGTGTATAAGTTGATCAAAGAAGTTTTTTCTCAATGTGCATGACATCCAGGTTATGTCGAATAACCAAATCTTTCCAATAATGAAGTTCCCAAAAAGAACTTTGTGAAAACCAACCCTTTTTAGCTTTCTTTAAGATTTTGAGAGCTTTAGGGCCATCAGTGGCTTTAGGCAAGTCTTTCACACATTGCCACATATCATCTCCGGACATCATAGTGAGCATGCCATTTTCCACTTTGTTTTTGCGAAAAGCTTTTTTATTTTTACGAAAAGGGTGATCATGTGGAAGAAACTTCCGTGGCAATCAAACCATGAGACTTTATTGCCATTATCAAGCCAAAATGCCTTAGTTTCTTCCATACAATATGGACAAGCCTTTTCCCAACAGTAGCCCATCCAGACAACATACCCTTATGGTCCACAGAAGCGCTGCACGGAGCATGAAATTTTGCTTTTGTGAAATATCATAATTAGCACCAATCTCCCACAATTGTTTAAGCTCTTCAATTAATGGTTTCATGTAGACATGTAAATTACCCTTTGGATTCTTAGGACCGGAAACTAGTAAAGAGAGGAACATGAAAGGCCTTTTCAAACACGTTGATGAAGGCAAATTATATGCAGTAAGAATTACAAGCCTACAAGAATATTGTCCTCCAAACATACCAAAGGGTGAAAAGCCATCAGTGCACAAACCTAATCGAACATTACATGTCTTAGAGGCAAATCACGGAAAGTGGTATCAAAATGCTTCCACGCCTCACTATCACTAGGATGTTCCATAGTACTCGGAATCCGAAGATTTTTGGTATGCCATGTCATTTTCTCTGAAATATTCTTCGTCGCATAAAGCCTTTACAATCGGGGTGTGATAGGAAAATATGTTAGGACCTTTTATGGAATAAGATTGACTCTAGGAGTCTTCTTGTAGTGATCACACTCACATATACTATGCTTGATTGAATGTGTGTCACCTTTCCGAAATAGCATACAACCATTACGACATGCATGTATCTTTTAATGTGGGAGTTGTAAGCCTTTAATAACTTTCTTGGTATCATAGAAAGTTCTACTCATTTGGTTGTTATTTGGAATCACCTCATTCAATAAAGATGCAAATCCATCAACACTATGTGGTAGATTGTACTCACACTTCAAAGATTTTATTCTTGATGCCATCTCCAAGACAGATACTTTTCTCCCTTGGTACAATGGGCTATCGACAGCTTTAAGGAGTTCAAAAAAAATTTTAGCTTCGTCCTTTGGCTCCTTTTCGACATTATTTGTTTGCTCATTGTTTGGATTTTCTTCATTATGTCCAAGAGCATCAACAATCATGTCTCGATAAGGGATTTGATGGCTCCGATGGGGGTTCGTCAACAATTTCTCCGTGACATATCCAATCAAAATAGTCATGACAAGATACTTTTTTATAAAGATGTTCTCTAACTATGTCAACAGCAAAGAATCGTTTGTTGTTATACCGAAGTATGGACATCTAATTTTCTCAGCGTCTTTGTATTTATGATTTTGTTGTGCCAATTCAATAAAATCTCGAACTCTATTCACAAACTCAGTCTTGAGAAAGCGTTCCTCACATCTATCATACATCCAACTATGCTCTCTTCTTTTCATGATCCTCAATTCTACACATCTCAATTAAAACAAAATTACTAACAAACTTTAAAATCAACATCGTCATTTACTACATTAAACTTTAATCACGTTAAAATGAACATAGGAGTATCACACGTTATGTTGAAAATTATAAGTTATCCGAATAAGTCAAATTAAGGTAATTTCACCCTGATATCAATTTTTACATATACCACCATTAGTCTATCATAATTATAAAGATCTGGGAAAAATAAGAATTTATACTTATATACTTACATATATCTATAATATATTGATATGTCAAAGATATAATTGATGATGAATAGAGACATGAATGCATGTGGACCCCATTACTTTGAGCTGTCCATAATTACACGCATGAAAATAGTGGACAACAAACAAGATTAAATATATTGCTCACTTTCACTGCAGTTCATGCTTCTTTATCTTTTATGTAGTGTTTTAATATATTTATACTAGCCTTATATGCACGCGATGCGTGCGAAATCGTTACTGCTTGACTACTTTGAGTAACTAGGAGGTCGGTGAAAATAAAAAGCGGATGGTAACTTGCGTCCATTATATAAATGCTCGGTATTTTGACTAATAGCAACCGGGAAAGCAGCGGCAGTAAAGTCGTCGGTAAAAGACCAGATTCTAGTAGTGACTGTCGTCATCGGTTTGAGTTATCTTTGTACTTGACTACATGTCAAATGTTCCGTCCAACTAGTACCACATATGTATGGTATGCTCACAAATGGATGGCACATATAAGGTCATTAGATCCTCGCTCCTACAAATTGCACTTTAATGTCAACTACACACCGAGTCCTATCTGATTTGCTTATACTGATTATAAGAGTAAATTAAAGTTTGTAATTATGTTTGGAAGTACTCCATTATGAACAACTAGTGGACATCAAACATTGGGTTTTCAAATCTGAAAAAAGATGATGATATTTCTCTACTTCATTTGCACTTCAATGTATAAAATTCCAAGAAATATAGAGGTTTCTTAATGGTGAGTACTACCACAAAACAAGAACAGGAGATCTCATTGCCTTTCTTCAGAAAAAGAAAGTATTAAATTCATGAAACAATTCTTATGAAACTAAACCACCTTTTTCCAATAACAATCTGTAAAACACGAAGAAGAGGATAAAAACTTATTGTGGTGGGCGCGACGACGGAGCGTTGTAGTGGCGACGGTGAAATTCTAAGGTTAAACAAAACATCCATCATAAGAAATTATCCCTCAAAAAGTACTTCAAAAATAATAATAAAAAAAGGATAAAATTTGCAATCGATAACATGCAGGCGAAGTGCAAAAAGGATATTGAAAAAAATCGGTTTTTTCACCATATACCTCTGACAATTTTTTTTTGCACCATATACCCTTTCAAGTTTCCAAATTCACCATATACCCTTCACTTTTCAAAAAATACACCTATTTACCTTTAATAACTAACGGTGTTAATGTATGTTAGTCATTAACCTCTAATCTCCTCCTAACCTAAGTTAACTAACCTAAACCCTAACCCCCTCTAGCTTAATTAATCCTAAACCCTACCCTAATCTCCCCTCTAACCCTAAGTAACCCTAAACCTACCGTAACCACCCACCCACCACCCCCCTACCCCGCCCCACCCGCAACCCCCTCCCGTTTCCCCGACAACCCCACCCTTTCTCCGCTCCTGCACAGCCACCACACCCTGAACCCAACGCCACCACACCAATGAAAATCGACGCCGACACACTAACAAACACCGACACACCAGCCACCACACCCTTGACCCTCGAACTCAAGTGCAGGGGAAAAGGAGGGAGGGTTGTGCGACTGCGGAGGAAGGGGAAGGGGAAGGGGAGGGGGTTGCGGGACTGCGGGAAAAGGGAGAGGGGGACTGCGGGGGGGTGATGGGTCACAAGTGCGCAACTGCAGGTGAGGAGGGGGGTCACAGGTGCGCGACTGCGGGGGGCAGTGGAGTGCCAAAATCCGATGGAGTAGGGTGGGGTGTGAAAATCTGGTGGGGTTGGGGGGAGCGGGGTGGGGGCTGCGAGGTTGCGAGGGTGGGGATGGTGGGCTGGCGAGGTTGTGGGGGTGGTGGGGGTGGTGGGGGTGGTGGGAGTGGTGGGGCTAGGGTTGTTCAGGGTGGTGGGCTAGGGGGTGAGTGTGAGGGTGAGGGTGGGGGTGGGGATGGGGATGGTGGGGCTGGGGTTGTTGGGGGTGGTGGGTTTGGGTGGGTGGTGGGCTTTTAGGATTAGTTAGATTTTTAGGGTTTGTTATTTATTTTTAGGGGTATTTAGGGTTTAGGATAGTTGATTAGGATTAGGAGAGGATTAGTGCCTAATGACTAATGGAAGTATGACACCGTTAGTCAAAAGGGTAAGTTGATGTATTTTTCGAAAAGTGAGGGGGTATATGATGAATTTGGAAAGTTGAAAGGGTATACGGTACAAAAAAAATTGTCAGGGGTATATGGTGAAAAAATCGAAAAAAAATCATGAATATTGCTTCGATATTGCAAATTTAGGACAAAAAATATCACAGAAAGACAGATTATTTTATAAAAATTAAACAAATTAAAAAATAAGATGAAGATTACTTACCTGAAAACCGGCAACAACGTGCGGATGAAGAAAAAATTGGCGACGGAGTGCAAATGAAGAGGAAACCTGCGACAGATCGTTAAGTAGTTGGAATTAATTACTAGTGGTCGGTATACCAACCGAAAAAGAAAGAATCATTTAATCGGTCGATATATACCTTTGAAAAAAAACAACGGTCGATAAAAGTTAAGGCCGGACGGTAATTAACTTCCACACGGGAAATGGTCGGTATTTTTGTTATTAACAACCGATTTTGTTGCGGCCGGTAAAAGATTGGATTCTAGTAGTGTCATGGTGCCAGGTACAAGTTCCTCAGGGTTAACTGATTTTTGGAGGTACCAGGCTCTGATACCAATTATTATTCTATTATGAACACTAGAACAACTACAAGAGGGGGGTGAATTGCAGTTGAAGGGAAAATTTCAAATTTAGATTGCGGAATTGAATTAACTTAAAAACAAAAGAGAAAAAGCACACATGATTTTTACAAGGAAAACTTCCTAGGCCCAAAAGGAAGAAAAACCTTGACCACGAGGAATTTCAACTCAATACTCTCTTTACTATATTAGGCCAAAAGACTCTCTTTTACAACCTATTAATGGATCCTTCTTTATTCCTATAGGAGCCTGTTCCCAGTCACTCAGTTCCCCCTGAACTGATGACACTCACTTTGACTTCACTCGAAGTCTTCTCTTTTCTCTCTCTTGATTACAAGGATATTCTCAGATTTTTTTCTCACTCAAACACTATGAATATTACAATGATATGTAGAAGAATAAGAAAATACAAGAAAAACTTTCTAAGTAAAGATTGACTTTTTAATGCTTGAAAGTTCTAAATCTTCAAATAATTCTTCCTTTTATATATAGTTGTTGCACTGTTTCTTCTGGAAATATAATGCTCCACTTTCTCCTATTTGCATGTTTGTAGAGTTATGGAGATCATGGCCTATTTTCGCTGCACAATTTCCACGAACATTGCAATGGAAATAAACAACCTCCACTAGCCGCTAGTCGGAGAATTTCCAGCGAGTGGATCAAAACGGTTAGCTAGCTTCACGCAAGTTATTCCACAAAATCAGCCACGAACTTCAACATATTTTCCACACCATTTTCATCAGCACACAATATCTAATAACTCCAAGAATCTTTTCTACAAAGATTCTAAGTCAATAGATTAATCAAACATACCGTATAATAAAATTCAAGAGTGCATAAATAATGATATATTGACTAGATTAAATAAATAATCTTTCTCCACAAGATATAAAAAATAACTTTACATTATTTTTTGGAGTTTTATGTTTTTCAAAATAAAAATTATACAAGAACCTAATTATTTGGCATCATCAAAACATGGAATACAACAGAACCAATTAAGCTTTTCATGTAATTTAATCATTTATTATTTCTAGTTAATGGTTTTGTATGAGTTTTTTCCCTAGATATTGTCAAAGAAAGTTTTAATTCCCTATATGTGCAAATGTTAAATTCAATTCATTACATACCGTCCACGTCAGCGTGAAGCAGAAGATTATATCAGTTAGCGGTTTATATAGGGCATTAAATTCATCATTGGCGCATAGAAGCAAATAAAACCCACTTTAAAAATATCTAAAGAAAAAAATTGTTTTTATATAGTATGTTTTGAGCTCACGTCAAACACTAGTTAATACTAATCCATGATCCAAGTTGTAATTAATCGACGAGTCTAAAACATGTCAAAATACAGGAGGCTTCCTAATATTGGTAGCTTGCTCAAAAGCATAAGCCATCTCAATTAGTTTAGGCTCGGTACCCTTTAAACCTCCGAAGCAAATACCAAATGGCACACCATCTTTATCATATCCAGCAGGAACACTAATTCCTGGAAATCCTCCAATTGCAAGAACACCGGAAAAAAAGAACCGGGTGTTACGATTGCATCCAACTTATTTTTGACCATAACCTTTTCAAACCCATCTCTCGACCAATTTGCTAATGTTACCAAGGACATCTTCACTTCGGGTCCAATCCCATTTGTTGCTTCAGCGGCAAGAAATATATGTTGACCATATTCTTCGATCATTTCCTACAAATTGACCAAATCCATATAAGTTCAAATAAACTTTATCAAGTACTCTCACCATCTTTTTTTGATTGTTACATTTTGGGGGGGGGGGGGTAGTATATTCACATGACAACTTTCACCTTTTTTAAATTTTATATATATAAGGAAAAACATTGTCATGTGAAATCTTGTTTGATTCATCTCAATATGTACTTCTAATTTTTAAATTTTATATACGTAAGGAAAAACATAACTCAAAAAATTAAGGTTTAAAGTCGTGTCTCAAAAACTGTGGAAAACAGAATGTAGCAATCAAAAAGAGACAAAGGGAGTAAATACAAATGAAGAATAAGCACATGCAGGTATTAGTAGCTAGTCATTACCTCTTGGAGAAAGGTTTAATTTGCTAAATCCTTTTACATCTCTAGCTTCTTGTCTATTTCTTGTATTAGGGGAAGACAAATTGACGATGGAGATATGAGATTGTTTGTGAATGGATGGATCTTAAATAGGAAGGGAGAATAGAGTTTTATTATATATATATATATATATATATATATATATATATATATATATATATATATACTAGGATAATTCCAAGAATCTGGGATGTTAACAGATAATACAGAGAAATGAAAATATTTAAAACATAAAACAATTAAAAATAAGGCGGTTTAACCAACAATTGCTTAATAGAAAATACATACAAATTGTCTTGAAACGGATACTACTAAAGAGAGTTACAATTTTTTTTTTTTGTGAATGAAGAGGGAGAGAGAGATTTTCAGTGGAGCTAATGTAATCGTGTATTTTGATCTGCCTTCAACTGAAGAAGAGTCCTCAATTTATAGGCAAGGGAGAACGAAAATGTCACGTTGTTTTACTATGTATGAACAATTTGTCTTCTACTTTAAACTGTTGATGAATAGATTTGAAGCATTTTACTGATGAGGAATTTGTCTGTTGCTGTTCAAAATGCCATTAAGACTGTTGTTCTGAAGCATTTTGTTTGTTGAGCAACAAACCTTGTTGCTGCTTTGGAGATAGTGAGATAACCGTTTTTTTTAAGTTTGGAAACCAGCATCTTCTTCATCGTCACTCAGGTGGATGGAGGAGTCTGCTAACGTTTCATTGTCCGAAGTTAAGGAGGATTCAGACATATTATTAGCTAGCTGTCGAAGGATCCGTGCGTAATCTTAGGGGGTTTTAGCTGAGGCAAGCAAGGAATTTGCTTGTAATTTTTGGGCTAGGAACTGAGATTGTTCTGCCCCTGATGTCATGACACCTGTGTTACTATTTTTCTTTAACCATTCTCTAATGGCTGGTTCGAGAATAAATTGTGGTGCATTGAAGTTTGACCACCATCTATTTTAAATTTTCTTTGGAGAACCATGCCCCTTGATCTTGGTTTATTTCGAGGAACCATTGACAAACCCAAGAGAGGTAGAACTTCATTGAAACTAAACATAAGGCAGAAAAACGCCTTTCAATATTTGAAGGTTTATATTAGGTTCTGAAAGTATTATAGCTTTTTGTGACTTTAAGGTGAAGGATTTATGCAGAAGAGCCCTAGAATTTCCACCAATGTGTAAACCAAAATGGCAATTTTTCTGGCTGTATGGTTTTAGTGTTAAAGTAGATTAACCATGACTGGGATAATATATTATTTTGTATTAGGAAGGTGGAAAACCAAGCATGTTGGTAATCTAAATAATTAAAGGTTTTACAATGTGGGAATGTGTTATTGAAGCTAATAGGGAAGGCTTTGTGTTTTGAAAGGTCTTGATTCCAGTCGTGAGGATTGAGAACCTTTAGAATTTTGATGGTTGAATAAGACGGCTCGGCTTGCTCATTTTTATAGAAAAAGTCCTTGAATTCAGCGGAGCCAGTGATTTCAAGGATTGTCTGGTAATATTTTGTTGTTTTAATACGATCTCATGGTTTGTAGAACCAGTTTTTTCCAAATATTTTTTGAATTGAAACATAGGGATCTTCATCATGATACCCATGTTCAATTGTTATAATGTTTTGAGAAGCAATTTTTACAAAATATTCGGAAGTCTCATTTTTCTTTCGTTGAGCCACCATAACCTGAGAGCTACCTGGTTTTAAAAATTGTTTTTGAGGAGGATTTTTTTTGAGAAGATTCTCCTTCGTCTGGTTTTGAACTAACTGTAATATTTTTACCTGCGTGATTTTAGTCTTCTATAACCGCTTTATTGGAGTTTCCCTGGTTTTTGCTTAGAGTTCTGGAAAGCTTGGAGGATTTGGGGGTATTTTAGGATAGACGAAGGATGCTCAGAGATGGAAAGGAGCCAGTCTTGAACTTCCTGTGTTCTATCAATGGAAGAGGTTTCACTCTCCATATTCTGAACTGCGGCGTACCAGGTTTTTTTTTGGTTTTTGTGTGGTTCATGTGGTTTTCTCAGGAGGAGGTTGGGACATCTCCTTATCTTTTGTCTTTTTTTTTTGGCATTTCTGTAAGAAATTCACGGGTTAAGAAGGCAGGGATATAATTCTCTTCTCCTTTTATATTCTCAATCTCAAATTCAAAAATGCTTAAAATGGACTGCCATCTGGCACAAATATGTTTTGCAGCAATGTTTTGGACATCCTTTTTTAAAGCAGCTTTAGCAGCTTGACAATCAACTTGTAAGAGGAATTTTTTATTTAATAAATCAGATTGAATTTGTAATACAAAGAACAATTGACAACATTTCTTGTTCTGTAGTAGAGTATTTTTTCTGGGTATCATTCCAGTGCCCTGAGGTGAACCTGATAATGTATTCTTTTCCATTATCGACTTGTTTAAAGATACCTCCGTAAGCTTTGTCACTGTCATTTGTTTCAATAATTTTAGGCAGGTTAGGGTTAGCTAAAGAAAGGCATGGAATTTCTAAAACACGGGTTTATATTGTTTTAACAGCCTGGGTATGGATATCAGATCAATGCGGTGGGTTTTCTTTAGTGTATCAGAGAGGGGCTTGGCAATTCTACAAAGATTTGGATAAAAGTCTAAGACATAATTTAAACTACCAAGAAATCTCTGTAGTTGTGTTTTGTCCACGATTTTATCAGGAAATTTGCTGGTGAATTGGAGAGATCTATCAATAGGGGTAATAGTTCCACAAGACACCAAGTGACCAAGGAATCTAATTTTGTTTGAAATAAGGAAATCCTTTTTGCCGAAGCGACGAGACCATTTTTTTTAATTAGATAGAAAAAGGTCTTTAGATTTTTGAAATGCTGGTCAATCGTGCTTGAGTAGACTAGCAGATCATCAATCTAAACTATGCAAAAATCTGAATAGGGGTTAAAAATATCGTTCATTATCCTTTGATATTCAGAAGGAGCATTTTTAAGGCCAAAAGGCATTACGTTCCATTCATATTGGCCAAAAGGAACAGTAAATGCGGTTATATAACAATGTTGTGGTTTGATCAGTATCTGCCAAAATTCAGATTTCATATCAAATTTTGAAAAGATAAAAGCATGGTGTAATTTTTGCATCAAGTCTTTTTTATTGGGTATAGGATAACGAATTCATCTTAGGGCGTCGTTAAGAGGTTTATAATTTATAACTAATCTGGGTGTGCCACGTTCAGTTTCCGAAACTTTGTTAACATAAAACGCTGCACAACTCCAAGGAGAGCGGGATTTTGAAATTAAGCCTTTACTTTCGAGAAATATAATCTCTTCATGACAATGATGTTCTAATTCGACATTCATCTGGGTTGGCCGGGCCTTGTAGGGATATACTTTTCTTCATAATCTGGTTCATAAGGTAAGTCGATCATGTGTTGCTTTCTATTCCAGAAGGCATTCAGAAGATCAGAGCAGACTTCTCGTTCAAGGAGACTTTGGAAGTCAGCTATTTGGGTTTTTAGAACACTACTTTGTAACTGGTCTTTGAACTTTTGTAAATGGATTTTTTGTTTTAGATCGTGCACATCACTTTGCTTTCGGTTGATAAGAGAATTTATCTCATTATTTTAAATAGAACTTGCTTTTATAATGTTGGGATTCCTAGTTTTTGGTTTTCTAGGAAAAGGAATTCCTTCAAAACCAAAAATAAAAAACTAGAATTCCTTCAAAACTAGAATATCCCTACATTATAAAAGCAAAAACTCCTAGAAAAACCAAAAACTAGGAATCTCAACATTATAAAAGCAAGTTCTATTTACAATAGTGAGATACATTCTCTTATCAACCAAAAGCAAAGTGATGTGCACAATCTAAAACAAAAAATCCATTTACAAAAGATCGAAGACCGGTTACAAAGTAGTGTACTAAAAACCCAAATAGCTGACTTCCAAAGTCTCCTTGAACGAGAAGTCTGCTCTGATCTTCCGAACGCTTTCTGGAATAGAAAGCAACACATGGTCGACTTACCTTATGAACCGGATTATGATGAAAAGAACATCCCTACCAAGGCCCGGCCAACCCAGAGGAATGCCGAATTAGAACGTCATTGTCATGAAGAGATTATATTGCTCGAAAGTAAAGGCTTAATTTCAAATTCCCGCTCCCCTTGGAGTTGTGCAGCGTTTTACGTTAGCAAAGCTTTGGAAATTGAACGTGGCACACCCTAATTAGTTATAAATTATAAACCTCTTAACACGCCCTAAGATGAATTCGTTATTCTATACCCAATAAAAAAGACTTGATGCAAAAATTACACCATGCTTTTATCTTTTCAAAATTTGATATGAAATCTGGATTTTGGCAGATACAGATCAAGCTACAACACGGTTATAAAACTGCAGTTACTGTTTCTTTTGGCCAATATGAATGGAACGTAATGTCTTTTGGCCTTAAAAATGCTCCTTCTGAATATCAAAGGATAATGAACGATATTTTTAACCCCTATTCAGATTAATGCATAGTTTACATTGATGATGTGCTAGTCTACTCAAGCACGATTGACCAGCATTTCAAAAATCTAAAGACCTTTTTCTATCTAATTAAAAAAAATGGTCTCGTCGTTTCGGCAAAAAAGATTTCCTTATTTCAAACAAAAATTAGATTCCTTGGTCACTTGATGTCTTGTGGAACTATTACCCCTATTGATAGATCTCTCCAATTCACCAGCAAATTTCCTGATAAAATCCTAGACAAAACACAGCTACAGAGATTTCTTGGTAGCTTAAATTATGTCTTAGACTTTTATCCAAATCTTTGTAGAATTGCCAAACCTCTCCATGATAATTAAAGAAAACCCACCCTTGGTCTGATCCATACCCAGGCTGTTAAAACAATAAAACCCGTGTTTTAGAAATTCCATGCCTTTCTTTAGCTAACCCTAACCTGCCTAAAATTATTGAAACAAATGACAGTGACAAAGCTTACGGAGGTATCTTTAAACAAGTCGATAATGGAAAAGAATACATTATCAGGTTTACCTCAGGGCACTGGAATGATACCCAGAAAAAATACTCTACTAAAACAAGAAATGTTGTCAATTGTTCTTTGTATTACCAAATTCCAGTCTGATTTATTAAATAAAAATTCCTCTTACGAGTTGATTGTCAAGCTGCTAAAGCTATTTTAAAAAAGGATGTCCAAAACATTGCTGCAAAACAATTTTTGCCAGATGGCAGTCTATTTTAAGCATTTTTGAATTTGAGATTGAGCATATAAAAGGAGAAGAGAATTCTATCCCTGACTTCTTAACCCGTGAATTTCTTACAGAAATGCCAAAAAAGACAAAAGATAAGGAGAAGTCCCGACCTCCTCCTGAGAAAACCATATGAACCACAGAAAAACCAATAAAAACCTGGTACGACGCAGTTCAGAATATGGAAGTGAAACCTCCTCCATTGATAGAACTCAGGAAGTTCAAGACTGGCTCCTTTCCATCTCTGAGCACCCTTCTCTATCCTAAAACACCCCCAAATATCCAAGCTTTCCAAAGCTCAAGAAACCAGGAAAACTCCAACAAAGCAGTCATAGAAGACAAAAATCACGCAGGAAAAATATTAGTTATTCAAAACCAGGAAGGAGAATCTTCCAAAAAACCCTTCCTAAAAACAATTTGTTAAAACAGGAGCTCTCAGGTTGTGTTGGCTCAACCAAAGAAAAATGAGACTTCCGAATATTTTGTAAAAACTGATTCTCAAAATATTATAACTATTGAACATGGGTATCATGATGAAGATCCCTATGTTTCAATTCAAAAATCTTTGGAAAAACTGGTTCTACAAACCATGGGATCGTACTAAAACAACAGATTATTACCAGATAATCCTTGAAATTACTGGCTCTGGAATTCAACACTTTTTCTATAAGAATGAACATACTGAGCCTCTTATTCAACCATCAAAATCCTAAAGGTTCTCAGTCCTCACGACTGGAATCAAGACCTTTCAAAACCAAAGCCTTCCCTATTAGCTTCAAAACACTTTCCCACATTGTAAAACCTTTAATTATTGGGTTACACAACAGGCTTGGTTTCCACCTTCCTAATACAAAACAATAGATTATCCCATTCTTGGTTAATCTACTTTAACACTAAAACCATACAGCCAGAAAAATTGCCATCTTGGTTTACACATTGGTGGAAATTCTATGGCTCTTCTACAGAAATCCTTCACCCTGAAGTCACAAAAAGCTATAATACTTTTAGAACCCAATATAAACCTTCAAATATTGAAAGGCGTTTTTCTGCCTTATGTTTTGGTTTCAATGAAGTTCTACCTCTCTTGGGTTTGTCAATGGTTCCTCGAAATAAACCAAGATCAAGGGGACATGGTTCTCCAAAGAAAATTTAAAACTAGATGGTGGTCAAACTTCAATGCTCCCAGTCTATTCTCGAACCAGCCATTAGAGAATAGTTAAAGAAAAATAGTAACACAGGTTTCATGACATCAGGGGCAGAACAATCTCAGTTCCTAGCCCAAAAACTACAAGCAAATTCCTTGCTTGCCTCAGCTAAAACCCCCGAAGATTACGCACGGATCCTTCGACAACTAGCTAATAGTATGTCTGAATCCTCCTTAATTTGGACAATGAAACGATAGCAGACTCCTTCATCCACTTAAGTGACGACGAAGAAGATGCTGGTTTCCAGACTTAAAAAAAAGATTCTCTCACTATCTCCAAAGCAGCAATAGGGTTAACGCAGTAACAGAAAAAATGCTTCAGAACAACAGTCTTAATGGCATTTTGAACAGCAACAGATAAATTACTCAACAGTAAAAGCTTCAACAAAACAAAATTGTGAACAGTTTAAAGCAAGATTACAAGTTGTTCATACACAGTAAAATAATGTGACATTTTTGTTTTCCACTGCCTATAAATTGAGGACTCTTCTTCAGTTGAAGACAGAGCAAAATACACGATTACATTAGCTCCTCAGAAAATCTCTCTCTCTCCCTCTTCATTCACAAAAAAAGTTTGTAACTCTCTTTAGTAGTATCAGTTTCAAGACAATTTGTAATTCTTTTCTATTAAGCAATGGCTGGTTAAACCGCCTTATTTTTAATTGTTTTATGTTTTAAATATTTTCATTTCTTTGTATTATCTGTTAACACCCCAGATCCTTGGAATTATCCTGGTGCCTTTTGGCCTTAAAAATGCTCCTTATGAATTTCAAAGAATAATGAACGATATTTTTAACCCCTATTCAGATTTTTGCATAATTTACATTGATGATGTGCTAGTCTACTCAAGCACGATTGACCAACTTTCAAAAATCTAAAGACCTATTTCTATCTAAAGGTTTCCTTATTTCAAACAAAAATTAGGTTCATTGGTCACTTGATGTCTTGTGGAACTATTACCCCTACTGATAGATCTCTCCAATTCACCAGCAAATTTCCTGATAAACCACAAAGATTTCTTGGTAGCTTAAATTATGTCTTAGACTTTTATCCAAATCTTTGTAGAGTTGCCAATCCCCTCCATGATAGACTAAAGAAAAACCCACCGCCTTGGTCTGATATCCATACACAGGTTGCTAAAACAATAAAAACCCGTGTTTTACAAATATGAAAATAGCCCAAAAGTCCCATAAGATTTCCTCTTTGTTTTAAAAGAAATAAGTTCTAGAAAATCTATATATATATCTTACATCAGTTTACGAAGTTTTTGCTCATTTTACGAACTATTGTTCATTTTATGTTTTTTGCTCATTTTATGTTTTCGCTCATTTTAAGAAACTTTTGCTCAAAAACATTGCTCATTTTATATTTTTTCTCATTTAAAAAACTTTTCGCTCATTTTAAGAACTTTTCGCTCATTTCATGTTGTAGTTTTCAGTTTTCAATATAAGGATACGAACTATTGTTCATTTTATGTTTTTTGCTCATTTTATGTTTTCGCTCATTTTAAGAAACTTTTGCTCAAAAACATTGCTCATTTTATATTTTTTCTCATTTAAAAAACTTTTCGCTCATTTTAAGAACTTTTCGCTCATTTCATGTTGTAGTTTTCAGTTTTCAATATAAGGAGAGGTTTTCACGTGATCCTATTCCTACATACATACATACATATACATACATATATATTATATATATATAATATATATATATATAATATGAGAACCACCCTTATGGTGAGAACCGTGAGAACCACTCATTTTTCCTCATTTTACGAAGATTTTGATCATTTCATAATATTTTTGCTCATTTTTTGTTTCACTTATTTTATGATTTTGGTCATTTAACATTTTTATGCTGATTTATCAACATTTTTGATCATTTTATGTTTTGCTTATTTTACTTTTTTTCTCATTGAACTTTTTTATGCTCATTTTACGTTTTTCTTCTTTTACATTTTTGTTCATTTTACGTTTTTGATCACTTAATGTTTTCTACACATTTTATGTTTATGCTCATTTTAGGAAGTTTTTGCTCATTTTAAGTGGTTCTCACGGTTCTCACCATAAGAGGGTTCTCATTAGAACCCAACCCTATATATATATATAGGAATAGGATCATGTGAAAATCACTCCTCGTGCTAAAACTGAAAACTGATGTGCAAAAAATCTCTGAAAATGAGCAAAATAATAAAATGAGCAAAGAATATAAAATGAGTAAGAATTTGTAAAATGAGCAAAAGTTTCTTAAATGAGCGAAAACATAAAATAAGCAAAAAACATAAAATGAAAAGGTTTGTAAAATGAGCGTAAACTTCGTAAAATGAGCGAAAGTTTGTCAAAATGAGCAAAAGTTTCTTACAATGAGCAACTAAACACATAAAATGAGCAAAAAAACATAAAATGAGCAAAAATCTGCAAAATGAGCAAAAAAAGTCGTTTTCAGTTTTCAGCTTAAAGTAAGTTTTCAATGTCCAACATTAGAGATGTTCATTATTGAATCATCGAGCAAATTTTTCAGTGACAGTATTAAACAGTTAAAAATCAGCCAATTTCAATTTTAAATAATAATAACTTCTATAAATAATCTCGATACTCCAATTGAAATTACTACCAAAATAATTTTAGATTGAAAAACATGCTCATTCGTACATATAACTACATAAGATTGTTGACGCACGCATCATGTGCATATACAACTAGTATATATATATGGCAAAATAAGAAACCTACATATACTTATATATCATTCTCCCAAAGTGATTTTTGTATTAAATCATGTTAAAATAAATTCCTTATTCAACCCCCGAATACTTGTTAGCAAAGATCATATAGACTTCTTGTAACGTTTGTGAAAATAACTTCTTAAAAGAACAGTTAATTCTACAAACATAGCAAGAATGGCACATATAATAAATAAGGACAACCTCTTACCTTTTGGGCATTTTTGTTGTTGAATTGGATAACATCTATTAAAGATCGCACTGGAGACTCAACCAGTTGTTTTAAGTAGGAATTCAATGACAATTTGAACTCAGCTAGCAACACCATCATCTCGTTATTCTGTGAATTTATTGCTTCAATGTTGGGTATTTCCAAATTATCAATTAGATTTGCCCCTTTTTCTCTTTAGTTGTACCGAGTGACAATAAGCATGAAAATTGTGTATTAGTAGATGGTTTACATGCAGGATATTATGTTCATCTCCGAGATCTACCCAACAAAAATATTTCAAATCTTTATATATTGAACATCTATGATTATTTACAACAAATCTTACATGCACCGGGTGCACACTAAATTTAGGAAAAATAGAAAAGAATAATCTCATTTTTTGACAGTCTTCTCATAGTAATTCCTCATTAACTTAATTTCAAAATAATCCTACCTTTATACTCGATTTTCTTAAAATGGGCTTTTTTTTTTTTTTTTTTTTTTGACAAAGGGTGAAAAGGTGGAACAAAACACGCAAGAGGTTAGCTCTTTCTTGCCATGGTAGCAAGGTTGTGAGCTAAAAAATGGGCCATTACCTACAACCTTTTACACAGGTTACTATTCTCACCTTTTTTTTCCTGTCCTCTCTCACCCCTTTCTCTCCTCTTTTATCCTTTTCTGATTTCAGTAACCACCCAACAAACCACCAACACTTTCTCACAGATTACCCACCACCAAACTAACCCCACCGACCCAAAAAAATTGCACCGCCATCATCCACTTTCTTGAACTGGGCTGCGGGCTACGGGGTGGAGGTGATTGCGCTGGGGGGGAAGGGGGGGCTGCGTCGAGGAAGCGTGCGCGGTGGGGTTTGCGGGAGGATGTGAGATAAATTGGTGATCTAGGAGATTGCAAGTGGAGGAGGAAGAAGGGGGTAAAGGCGAGTGGAGGCTGCTGCGACAGCAGCTAAAGAGGGGAAGTAGGAGGCTGGGTATCCGGTATTGTCAAGAAATGAGGGTGGTGATGGGTTGGCGATCTGTGTGAGGGTGGTGGTTATGAGAGAGAATACGCGGTTGGCAGGGTTTGGGGCGGAGTAGGTGGTCCTTCCTCATTTTGCCGAGAAACGAGGGTGGTGGTGGGTTGGCAATTTGTGTGAGGGTGGTGGTTTTGTTGTAATGTGGGTTTAGGAGGGTGGTGGTGATATGAGAGAAAAGGGAGGATGGCGGTGGTTTTGTTGTAGTGGTGGGTTTAGGTTGATGTTTGAAAAAAAAAATTAGTTTTTGTTATTAATTAAGTTGTATTAGAGACAAACTTTAGTTAATAATTAAGATGGTCAAAATTAATTGACCATGATCAAATCGATTAATCTTCATATTTACCTCAGGTTACTTTTGAAATGAGACCATTTTAAGAAAACAGGCCACAGGGTATAAAGTTAGGATTATCCTGAAATTAAGTTAATGAGAAATTATTATAGATGGAATTATTCTTTTCCATTTTTCCCCTAAATTTGTTGTAAGATTATGCCACATTTGGCCCAAAAAAAGTCACTATTCATGGCAAAATTGATCAATTTTTAAGTCAAAAAGGATTCATTACAAAAAAAAGTGTATTAACTTAAAATAGTCACTTCTCTTTCAAAAAAAAAAAAACTTAAAATAGTCACTTAAAAAGTTATCGTGCATATGATGTATTCCAAAATTTGTGAATTATATATTTTCTGTCTTTTTTTATGCTACACTTCTTTTCACGTCATTAAATGCATGACTTTAATCTATAATAATACCTTTAATTATGATTTATACATTTAGCAACAAATTATAGAAGTTGTTATTATGAAAATATGCATTAAGATTAATCAAATAAGAAGTCACCCGACTATATATGTAATTTCTAAGGTATAACAAGAACAAGGTTAGTTGGTGAATAATAGTTAATATGCAAGCGCAACATTTAAAAAAGGAGAAAGCATTACTTAGATTGAGATAGTATATATTCAATTTTTTTAAAAAAAAAACAGCTCGATTTACAACTTTGGTAAATCTGGGAGATGAACCTGTAATTTATCTTATGCAATGATATTCATATAATCAATAGCTAGCCTCTGTTATGTGCTTACCTTAGAGTATGGAAATGTTTCTTAAAGGCTGTGCTCTGTATAGGAAACCCTTCAAGATAATCAAAGAAGGGCTTTCTTACAATTCCTAGCCTCTTCCCTTTTAAACCTTCAAGCTTAAGAAACTGAGCATAGCCATTTCGCGGTATGTACTTGCTTGCGTTTACTGTCGCTTCAGAATCATAAGGATCATATCCTACAATCGAATCAAGAACATAGGTTGCGTCTGCCACAGTTCTACAGATGGGCCTGTTCATTGTTCAATTCGACAAATTACAGGCTAATCAAATTATCGAGCAAAAATTGCAACTCTATGACTTTCAAGATCACTAATACTTATCTTTAACCATTAGAAACTTTTTTATAGCAAAATTAATCAGGTGTACCAAACAACCTCAACTAAGACTTATAATTAGAACGCCTCAAAGTATAGACCTGGATGTAGTGTATATCACAAATAAAGTCGGTGACCATACCAGCAACAGGAGAATCTTAATTTATTATTATTATTTTCCATTTTCCCCCCTCTTAATTTTCTTATGTTCTTTTTTAAATCCTAAAAAACCTACCATTATTTAATGAATTCTTCTTGAAACTTGAACATAAAGCTGAGCTCATTGTTGTTATGCGATTTCAATCTTTCAATCTCAATTTGAGTAATCTTCAAAATTTAGTGTTTATTTGGGAAGATAGAGGGAATTTAGGGAAGAAAGATGGATTTTGGGAAAGAAAGTTTGTCTTTAATTGAGGAAGGAGAAAATGAAAGGTACATACCTTTTTTTTTAAGTAAAAAAATTAGGGTCAAAAAAGAAGAAAATAAGAAGGGGATGAAAATAATAATAAAAAATTAAGATTGTCCTGCTGCTTGTGAGAATTTCGGCCATCAACCTCCTTTATGATATGGACTGCACCCAGGTTTTTAAATTCGGCATATTTTGATAATAAATCTTAGTTGGGGCTGTTTGGGGCATCCGCGTTATAGTTCAGGGTGTTCAGACTAATTTTGCCTTTATTATATATTAGTAAAATATCTTTTAATTGACATATTGTAGATATAAACATTAAAACAAATCTAACAATGACATGATAATATAATTGTTTTCTTGACTTCTATAGTAGTGAAGTCAAAAGTGGGGTAAAAATATACCATAAATGTAAAATATTGCATATTTTTGAAAAGGAAAAATTGATTTAGTCAGTTTCAATTATGAATGCCTTGACAATAAAAGACCCTACTTCAATTTATTATTGTTCAGTCTCAACTTTTAGTAATATTTTACAATACCAGTCTAGATTAACCAGTAACCAATATAAGAGGTAATTTTTTTTTTTAACTTTGTTTTGCTGTTTTGATTATATTCTCTCCTCCCTCCTTCTCCCCCTTCCCCCTTCTCCCTTCTCCCTCCTCCTCTTCCTTCTCCTTCTCCCTTGGCATCCACCCCACGTCCCCACCCCCTCCTGTGCTGAGTGTCGACCCCCTGCCACCTTCCCTCTCCTGCCAATCGAAAAAAAAGAACCCCTAAATTGATATCGATCTCCATCAAATCTGAAGTGACCTCCAATTTTTTTTAATATCACACAAAACATGGAAATTATGCCAAAATATCAACTGCCCAACAACTGATTCACAAATCACAATCCCATTATTATCGCTTACATTTTCTCTTTGATTAGATTATCACTTACATTTCAAAGCAAACCCAAAAAAAATGCACAAAAATCCAAACAAAAATACGAAGCTCAGATAAACTAAAGTTGACAAAAATCAACAAGAAGTGAATCTTCCAATCAAAAAAAATTAACTTATCTCTGTTATGTAAAGGAAGAGGAGGGGGACACCAAAAATGATAATTCCTTTTATACCCTTAAGTAATAAAATATAAATATACTCTCTTTTATCATTATATCCTCAATTAACAAAATATTTACATCATTATTAATTTATTGGCTTTCAAAAAATAGAAGAAAAATACACAGTGAACTTTATGAATAATTTTTCGTATATATTATTACGCAATTGACCTTTTGTTTGTTGATACGTGCATATAAAACTAGTAAATCAAATGCAAAGTAGGGGTAATTTCATGTAAATGGATCGCATGTATGACCAAAGAAGTGGAAGAATAAATGAAATTAAAGGAAATCAGACAGTTTGGAGAAGCAAAAAAAAAAACAAAAAGGGGCAAATTCAACAGCCCACCAATCTGTCTCCTTTGTTCTTTCACCTTTCCTTCGTCAAACCCATTATCATAATTGTGAGTTATGAATTCCCCGCTCTGATCTAAAATCCTAAGTTTTCCTTAAAGAAGTATACTGTTCTTACATACTGCGTTTTTATGGTGAGGATCCTCAAATAGCAGGGTGATGGGTGGCAGGGGCAGAGGATAGGGGTTTTGAGGACAGGGGAGAGGGTGGTGGAGGAGTGGTGACATTTAAGGGAGGTGGGTGACGGGGTAGTGGGGTGGAAGAGGAGAGGGTTGGGTGGCAGGGGAGAGGAGGGAGGAAGGATGGAGAAAAGAGGAGGAAGAAGATAGAAAAAAATGAAAACAAGGAAAATTTGTCAAAAATAACTTTTTAAATATAAGTTTTTACAAGAAAATCTTTTTAAAAAATCTGGCAAAATATGATCTTAAGAAGAAAATATTTTGTCAGAAATAACCTCGCCAATCTTTCGGTATTGGCCAAATATTTTTCAGCGTTGATTCGTTAAAACCAAACATGTGGAGGACACATGAACTGCATCTCTTACGTTTCAACTCTTCTATTCTCTATTTTCGACATTGACCAAATATTTTCTGATGTTAAATTCATTAGTATATGAAGAAAATGGGGTTACAACATATAAAATGTAGATTATGTGCCTTGTCATGTTAGGTTTTAGTAAATCGAAGCCAAAAAATACTTGGTCAATGCCTAGAAAATAGTTCAAGTTGTTTTTCGCTAAAAAATTTATTTTTTAACGTTTTATTATACTCGCAAAAACTTGTATTGAAAAGGTTGTTTTTGACAAATTTCCCTGAAAAAAATGACAGAGTTTACCTGCTATTGGACTACCATTGTAAAATAGTCCTAAAAGTTGACACTGCACAACAATAAACTAAAGTAGGGACTATTTTTGTGAGGGCGTCCATAGTTTGTACTAATTAAATCAATTTTTGTTTTTGAAAGCATAGTAAAAGGTTCCTTTACCACTTTGTAGATTTTGGTTTTGCGATATGAGAACTCACGTAATTGTGATATAGAGTGGTTAAATGAAGTGAAAATTAAATCATAATTAGACTCTTTTTTTTATATACAAATCACAATTAGATTAATAATGTTAATTTTAAAAACTGACCACGAATTATAATAAACTTCATAAATTTCAAAAAATAAATAGATTGATGTAATAATATGGATACCCAACAGTATCTTGTGTAGGAGAGATTGGTATAACTCCACTACGGCTAGTGAGACCAAGTGTGGGTTTGATACCGACGACTGAGTTGTAGCTAGAAGGACAAAGGATTGAGCCGTCTGTCTCGGTCCCAAGGGTTACGGCTGCCAAGTTTGTTGATACTGCTATGGCTGATCCACTGCTTGAGCCACAAGGAGTTGCTGATAGATTGTAAGGGTTCTGCAGTCGAAAATTGATTTACTTAGGGTATAGTCTTGAGAAAAAACTTCTTTAATCATATGTACTTTTCATTCAAATTATGTATGTACAAGCGTAACTAGATTTTTCAAATAAACTATTGTTCTTTTCCCCTCATACTCAACAAAGAGAGAGAGGCGAAAATGAGGGGAAGCCATCAAACCACCAACCTCTGCACCGATAAGAGAGGTAAGAGGCGGTGGTTTGATGGGTCTCGCGACAGGGGAGGCGAGGAGCGAACTACCCAAACCACCGATAATGAAACACCGGGGTAGCAGGCGAGGATTGTTCAGGATTAGCGGCGGAGAACTGGTTGAGATGGGGGTTGAGATGGGCGGCAAAAGGAGATATGAAGGAGAGGCTGTGGAGGTTTCCTAGGAAATGGCTAGAGATTTCTAGAAAGAAGGGCTTCTCCCTTCTCTTTGGAACTCTTTTTTTTCAGCGCATTATATATATATATATATATATATATATATATATATATATATATATATATATATGGCAAGATCACATGAGAATGCTCTTTATATGAGAAATGAGAATGAATCTCAACCACACGATTGGATTAGAGTTACAACACTTGTTCATGAGAGTTATACCCCCTTTGAAAAAAATTTGAGCCAAAAAAAAAAATTGATTTTTTTTCTAATATCTTTTTTTTTGGAATTACATCACTTTTTCATAGGGTTGGGATCCAGTGAGAATACTCTCTTATGTGAGAACACATACTTATATGAGAACACTTTAAAATTTAGAACACAAACATTTTTTTAGAACATGAGAATATAATCAATACATATACATATATACATGTTCTGAAATATCAAACTCATGTTCTAAATTTATTCAAACATGTTATGAATTATTTCAATGATGTTCTGAAATATTGCAAGTATGTTCTAAATTTATTCAAACATGTTATTTATTATTTCAAACATGTTCCAAATTATTTTAATTGTGTTCTAAAACTTTTCAAACATGTTCTGAATTACTTCAAATATGTTTCAATTCATTTTAATTATGTTATGAAATATTTCGAGTGAGAACATATATCATATGTGAGAATAAAGGTGGGTCAGAACATGATGTACATCGTTTTAGAACATGATGTACAACGTTTTAGAACATGATGTACAACATTTTAGAACATGATGTACATCATTTTATAACATGATCTACGTCGTTTTAGAACATGATGTATCCGTTTTAGAACATGTTGCTCGGAATTTTAGAACATGATATACATTAATTTAGAACATGATATACATTTTGCATGCGTTGATCATGTATGGTGATAACGTGTGACTATAATCGAAACGATATAATGTGGAATACCAAAATTTCAATCTATACCACTATAATATCTTTTTGTTTCTCTGGTTGATGAAGTAGGAAGGTTTCCTACGTTCGTTCATTCATTTAAGTTGGTAAAAAGGATAAATCATATAGTAAGAAAACATAAATCGAACAACAATCTGCACTTAAGATGAATGACGCCATTGAAATCGAACAAAATCGAACAAAAATCTGCATTGAAATAAAAAAAAATCGAACAAAAATATGCAAGTCAAGAATATCAAATTAAAAATTTCAAATAAAACCTGTTGTTATGGAAAGAATAGTGTGGAATCCGCAAAAATCGAACTAAAACATTGAAAAATTACTCCATGAATGACGCCATAGAGGAGAGAGAAAGTTGTGCAAAACCTAGAGAGAGAAAAAAAATGACGCCATAGACGTGAAAGTTTGTGGGGAAGAAGGAAGAAGGGGAGTAAGGGTAAACCTAATTACAAAAATGCCATTACTCATAAGTGTATTTAGAATATTTAGATTAGATTAGATCTAAAGGTCCAGCATATTTGTTCTCACATAAAAAAGTGTTCTCACATAGAGGAGGTGGTCTCACAAGAGCCCTCCTATATATATATATATAAAAGACATACAACATACCTCATATTTTGTCACATAAAGGAGGTTTCGAGACACAAATAAGTTTCTTGGATATATTTTAATACTTTCTCCGTTTTGTTTTAAATGAAACATTGGGTGAAATGACACTATTTATTGATCAAATTTGACTCCAATTTATCGCCATTATATAAAGAAAAAACATAGTTATGCGGGGTCTTGTTAGATTCGTTTTGATGCATACTATCAAATTATAATTTTTAAATATTTTTTATGTGTTCATAACTAAAAATATTTATGGTCAAAGAAACACATTGAATTGCATAAAAAAGTAAACATTTTATTTAAAACAGAACGGAGGAAGTAAAATAAATTAAAAGATTGTTTATTTGTCCGCTAACGAGAAAGAAGACACAATGAGCTTACATTAACTAAAACTAGCCTTTTGTGCACGTGATGCGTGCGATTTTATTTTTAGGCCTAATAGTAAGTAGTAAACAAACTGAAAATGCAAGTTAATATTTAAGTTCACCTTCATTTTGTGAATAAGATTCTTTTATGTTCTTTTTGTGTTGTTACATTTTTGTGAATATGAATAGTTTTTTGTTTCTCAAGTCTTATATGCGCATGTTCTTTTATAATCAGTATGATGTTCTTTACTAAATATCGTCATCTTCTTTTTTTTTGGTTTTATTCATTTTTGTAATTTATGATAGTTTTTTATATGGATTTCAGTAATTTCTCTATGATCCCAAAATTGTAACCGAAAAGTATAATACAATTTCAGTTTTTTTTTCCTTGTCTAACTTCTAAATTCCGATTTCACAAATTGATATATTTAAGAATTTTCATCATTTTTATTTTTTCTCCTTTTCTAAATGTTCACACTTTGAGTTTCAATTATATTTGAAAGGAATTTTAAGTTTTTCATACACAATATGATTTCGCATGAAATTGTCATTTTTTATTTTTCTCCTTTTCTAAATTTGAACACTTTGAGTTTCAATTACAGGTGAAATGAAATTTCAAAATTTTCATACGCAATTTGATTTCGCATGAAATGGTTTCCGCAAATTAATGTAAATTTTTTTTTTCTGAAAATTGATTTTTGCAAAAGTTGTTCGCAAAAAGGTTTGATATTGTTTTGTTTTTCAAAATTTATTACTGAACATGGATATTCTACAAAAGTTTTGGGCAAAAATTTTATATTGGAATTTAAAAAAAAGAACTAAATTAGTAACTTTTTCATCAGTGTCATAAATGAATCAAATTTCATACCCATATTGTTTTCTGATTTTATATGAAAATGAATCAAATTTAAGTCTAATTATATAAAAGCCCTTTTCAACTAATTGCTATTATCTCAATTTTTTCAACTACAAAACAGTCGACTAATGTGAAATAACTTTGAAGATTAAAAGAATTATGTACCTATTTGAAAGTTCGCATACGCCGATGGACGAATGTGTGATATCACTGTCAAAATCTTATATTTTTTTCTCAAATTTGTGTTTATAGGTAATTTTTGTGAGTATGTAATTGTGAATGGCTATTAAGAACAATGATTTGTAAGTGAATTTTGTGAATGTTTTTGTATGTATTGACGTCCTAATGTATTAGTTTTAGTTTGTAAGTTAATTTTTAGTATTTATAAAGGTTCCTGATCATTTGAGTAGTTTGCGTGATTTTTACAACGTGATTTTCTCAATTCTATGAGTGATTTGTAAAGTTTCCTCATATAAGTGATTTCTGAGTAATTGTTGAAAATTAATTTCCGATGGCTTTGTTTGACCCCCATTTTGATATTGAGATTCCTTTTGTAATTTAGAAAGAGAATGAGGGTAAAATAGTCGGTTCAAAAGAGGACACCGTTGCCCCCCTTTCCTTTATGTAATATAGATTACTTGAATTCCTCCACCCTCTAGAGTTACCCAAAAAAGAAACACATACTGACATACACCTGCACAAATTAGCCAAACTCATATGTGTATTTATAATCACCCATTTTGTTAACTAGATAGTCCCTCATTAAAGCTTAATCGTATTTTAGAAGAAAATATTGGAAGTGTGGCTTTACCATGCGTAGTCTCTCCATAGGTCATAGGTGTGCTTTTATTTTGTTTTCTTGTTGTTCATCATTATGTTTCTTTTTCTTTTGTTCATTTCCTGTAGCTTCTTTTCCTCAATTCAATAAAGAAAAAGCCCATCAGTTTTGACTTTTGAGAGGTGGGTTTTCCCTCTCCGAGAGGTTTTCTCTCTACACCATCTCTTCCACCGCCAAGCTTCCCCTTTCCCGCTACCAGGAGCAGGTAGCATCCAGTGAACTCACCGGCGTGCCGCGAGCTTCCCTCCCGTCTTGTTTTTTGTTTTCAATAAGAGTCCATCTGTTGTGACTTGTGATGGTGTTAGTCTCCCTTGTTGGGATTTTGTTTATTCCCTGTCATGGGCCTCCTCCTCATTTGTGGGATTTGTATGTATCATTAGTGGTTGTTTAGTTTCCCTAGTTCATGGACCTTGGAGTTTTGAAGATATGGGAAACTGTACTCTTTGGTTGATTATCAATATCAAATATCAAGATGAAGGTCATATTCCTAATTGCCATTACATCATGCGTTAAATATATTGAGTCATCGAAAATCAATTATAGTTAGAACATTACCATATTATGATAGCGGTCTTAAAATGTTACTCTCATTTTAATGTTTTAGATTATCTTTTATGTGTGAATGATTATTATTATTATTATTATTAATCCGTGTAAAGATTTATTAATGATGATTTTCATGTTCCCATCAAAAAAGCCCATTATGCTATCTACAATATTCTACATGTTCATACATAATAAATTCGAAAAATTAGATATTGTCACATTCTATATGCTTATGATTTATGAATTTTATGATGTAAAGTTATGCAAAGACAAAAAACCGGGGACTTGCCTGGCCTTGGCCTCCTCTAGCAGACCACCCACTAGGCGCACTATTAGACCTAAAATTAGCCCATTCACTCAAGGTAGCCTTCCCAAGAATGATAGCCCCGGCCTTTCTTAGCCTTTTGACAACTCCAGCATCTCTTGGAACCACTGAACCCAACAATGCATAAGATCCTGCTGTTGTATTAAGCCTATCTTTGGTAGCAATATTATCCTTCAGCAATATTGGTATCCCAGCTAGCCATGAAACTTTGACTGAGTCACCTTTCTTCGCCTTCGCCCTCCGCTTATCGGCCTCATTCGCCTGTTCTAGAGCGTCCGGATTCACCTCTATGACCGCTCTAAGAATTGGGTTAAGTTTATGGATTTGTTGTAGGTAGAACTGTACTAATTCTTTTGAGGTTAGCTTGTTTTCTTGTAAAGCGATTTGGAGATCTTTAATTGTAGCTTCTTTGATTGGAAAGTCTGGATGTAGAGAGGTGGCTGAAGTTATGCCGACAAAAATTAGTAGGAAATGAGCATATAGGTGAGATATTGGCATGGCTAAGATTTGAAGTATTGGATTTGTAGTATTGATGTGGTGAAGGAAGAGTAAACTTATGAGAAGCAAAGTTAAATGCGAATATATCATAGTTTAGTTGCTCAATGGTGGGGTAGTATATATAAAAATTGTGTGGAGATTATAAGTTTAGCCGTACTTTTTTTCTATCTAAGAAATGAGAGATTCACAATTGTCATAATGGTTTCTCTACGAAGAAAAGATTAGAGTTAAGTTATGTTTTTCTTCCATTGGAGTGTGTTTTTTGTAATCATTATTCGGAGGACACAGATCATCTATTTTCTAAGTACCCGTTCACAAATGATGTTTTTATGGACCTCCATCAATATTTGAAATGGCCTATTTCGCCTGAAATTGAGAATGGTGTTTCCTTTAATAGTTTTTTATTAAATTTTAAATCTTTATTTTCAATGTTCCAAGTGGAATGTATGGCTATAGGGTGGTGGTTTGTGTGGTATGCGCGTAATGGGGTCATTTTCCGCCAAGAGTCGTTTACTCCTATAAAGGTTAGTTCGATGGTCAAAGCCTTTGTGCATAATCTTAATGTTTCAGGGGCTGTGGTTGCGGGAGTGGACTCTACGATTTTGCCTGCAGCTAGTCGAAGGGCTAAGGTGATGGTTCGGGATCAGGTTTGTTGGTCCCCCCTCCGGTAGATTATTTTAAAGTCAATTTTGATAGTTCAAAGTTGGCTAGTGGCCAAGCGGCTTTTGGCTTTGTGATTCGAGATTCTGAAGGAGTTGTTAAGTTGTGTGGTGCTGGGGCTATGGATAATTCGGATTTCATTTTGGAAGCAGAGGCTAGGGGTCTCCGGGAAGGTATTAGAGGGGCCAAGTCCCTTGGTATTGACAAGCTTATTGTGGAAGGTGACAATTTGGCAGTTATTAATGTTATTAAGCAGATTTGGAAGATTCTGTGGATGATTCAATCCTCTATTTTGGACACAGAACAAGAGTTGGGTCATTTTGTGGATGTGCAAATTTGTCATGTTTTTAGGGAAGCCAATGCGGCAGCAGACTGGATGGCGCATCGGGGTCATTCTTCGGCTACCACCACCTACTGGTTTGATGTTCCTGATTTATCTTTCGTTGTAATCATCCGAAAGGATGATTTAGGGTGGCCCAAATCTTGGGATCCTCCCTAGTTCTTTCTTTCTTTTATAAAAAAAAATGGTGAAATACGTGGAACTTGAGGCTTTTGAGCACGTGTAAACGGTGTAATGTGTTTTAAAGCTTTCTTTGACATCTTATTGTTAGAATTCTTTGAAGTGGTGGTAGTAGTAGTGGTAGTAGTGGTAGTAGTGGTAGTAGTAGTAGTCTAAAAAACAGGGCCTAAGTGGTTGGAACTTAGAAGGATGCATATCATCACCCCTTAATGCACGAAATAAGTCTTTTTTCCACAAATTATGTGCCATTTTCTATTGGTTAGTTGTGATAAATGTAAAACTTAATAAATGTAGTGAGTCATAGTAGAAAAACAACCAACATATAGTGGTAACTGGTACATAGAGGTGTCCATTGGACGGGCCCAGATGGACCTAGTCCAGGATCAAATCGTCAACAGCCCGGACCACGCCAATACTAGTTCAGATACGGCCCAGAATCGTCCAAAAGACAGGTCCAGAGTGGGTCGAGTGGTGGAGAGAAGGAATCGGACTGAACCACCCTCGAAATTGAAATTTGGACCGTAATGGACTGTGGCTACACCGCTTGGAGACCGTAGTTTGAACCGCCCTGAGGACTGCAAGAATCGTCTACGGAACCGCCTTCAAAACCGGGTGTGTTCGTCTTCGTGGAGGTTCTCCAAAAAATCAACAAAACTTTCTGCCTTCTTCCAGTTTCGTCTTTGTGGAGGTGTGGGTCGATCACTTCCTCCAGTTACAGCTACGTTGCTCCGGGTGATCGGTCCTCGCCTCACTCTTTGAACCATCCTAATTAGTGTTTTGGGTGAGAACCAGTGGTCTAGCCCTGAATCGAACCGTCCACTAAATCGCATTCAACCTCGTTGTAACCGGTTCAGGGTTGATAATTGTTAGCCCTAACTCTGAACCGGAGTGGACAATCGTTCAAACTTCTCTCTCCTCCTTTATTTGTATTTCCTTTTTCCATATTTCCTTAATAATTGATATCCAAATAAAGTGTTAGTTCATGATTGGTTTTATATCAATTATTAGGTACTACGATAGACTCAAGTGATGATAGGCGTGTCGCGCACCTAACAAATATAAATAACCTAACTAATCCTCCTAACTATATAGTAGGGTAAGTCAGAGTCGATCCCACAGAGAGAAAGTTGTTCTATGATTAGCCCTTAAATAATGGTAAGACTAAATAAAATCAATATCAATGATCGTCAAATCAACTATACTAATCAATATATAAATAAAAGACTCTACAGTTAAGTATCCCCACTAGCACGAAGTAATACAAAATAATATTCTACCCCAAACTAATCAATCAAATGTTCACAAGGAAAAGTACACCCTATAAAGTACCACAAACCTCTCCCGAATATCTATGTCTTCTCTAATATGCATTCAAGCCTAATCCCGTGGAATCATGCAAATTAAAGACATTAAACACGGCACTTTAACTTCATAACAACCATTCTACCTACTCCCGTGGAGAACTTCACGTCCTTAATTGAAATACTCAAATCCGTCAAAATCCAACTCCCGTTGTGATCAAGACAATGGAATTCAACAATAATAGTTATCCCTAATCTAGTATTGGAATATACACAATCAATTAAGCAAGAACAATAAACAATTAATATGAGAATTTAAAAAAACAATCATGAATTAAATCATACTAGGGTTCAACTTAACCATAGATAAAAGAAACTACTCTATCATGAAATAAATAATGAAATCTAAAACTATAAAAGAAAACATAATTAAAGAAATCAATGAAATAAACTAATGAAACTCATGAATTAATGACGAAAAATAAAAACTAGGGTTTACACGAAAAACTAGAGAGAAAGAGGAAGAGAGAAAACTAAAACTAAACCCTAGAAAAATAAGAATAACGTGAGAGGGAGGAGGATAGAGAAAGAATAAAAACCTATCTAAATAAATATTGAATAACCTAATATGACTTGGAAAGTAATTTACAAGATAAGGAAAGTCTTAAATAAATCATTAATAGGCGGATTAGTGATCCGCGCGTACGCGTGGCAAATTCCAGCAGAAACTGTGCAATCTTCCGAAAGGCATAACTCCTTGACTAGAAGTCTCCTCGGGGCGTGCCACCTATCGTTGGAAAGATCTTCAAGTCTAGTTTCCAAATCTGGTGGAATTACTCGATTCTAAGAATCACATCAAAAGTTATGATCAGAAGAGTAGACGTACTACACTCTCTTTTTCACATTTCTTCTAATGATTTTCCGCTTCGTTTTTGCTCAAACTCGTACTATATGACATATCCATACGACCTTATGCATTGTACTCCTTTCCAACTGCTCCTAATCCTCAAACTTAGCTAATAATACTCCAAATATGTCCTCAATGCCTGAAATTCATCAAAAACAAGAAAAAATACCGAATAGGAGTAGGAAATCATAACTTAAGAATATAATGCAATAATGAACCCAAATATGAAACTAAATGCTCTAAAATGCAACCTAAATGCCCTAAAAACTATATATAAAATGACTTATCAAACTCCCCAAGCTAAACCATTGCTTGTCCTCAAGAATAAGACATAGACACGGAAAAGTTAGACAACCTACAATATAGGACTACAACAGGGCTAAACACTCAATTGAAAACACAAGAGATATAATCACTACATAAGCCAAGCATCGAAACAAGCTCGAACAAAGCCGCATAGCATGTCATGTATCGCAATCGACTCTCCAATCATACCACAGATCATCTCCCCCAAGCTGGATTTAACCAAACATGACAGACCTCACTATAGTTATGTGCACTCAAATCTCTTATGTGTTTAAGGGTTAAATAATGACTCTCAACCTAAATCAGTTGACTTAGATGAAGCAAATACTCTTTAACTATGACTTTTTGACTCAATTAATACTCAACAATACAACACAAAATGATCAAGAGGACTTTTAAGGGTTGTAATGGGGCTGGGGTTAAAGGTATGGAAAATAATTTAGGAATTGTAGTGGAAAAACCAAGAAGAGGGAGCATCATATAATTGAAAACATGACCATAAAAGATCACAACAACTCCGTGCAACAACCAGCAATCTCCAAATATAATCAACAACCTTTTTCACTCAAGAAATTCAATCATAACCCTTTTTTATTTTGCTTTATTCAAAACTCTTTTTCACTTCTTTTTCATTTCATTTTTCACTTTTTTTTGTGTTTTTTTTTCAAACTTTCATTTCAATTTCCAAGCTCACTAAACATATTTTTCCATCCTTATTCTAAACCACAAATAGAGCATTTTAATTCAATACAAACTAAACCTAAACTAATACTCGCTCCCCCAAGCTAGGCTTGGGACAAAAATCAAATGAGGCCAATGGCTTGTAATGTAGGTATTAATCAAACAAAGTCAGAAAAGGCTCAGCGGGGCTAGAGGAAAGATAATATGAAAACAAGAGTAACTCTGGAGCTAAGATCATCAAATGAAACACCTCAATCATATCAAAATATATGCACTATCAAATATCAAGGAGTACCAAGTCAAAGTCAAGATCAGTGCAATAACGAGGAACTAATCACACATGAAAGAACTAAAATGAGATGAAATATGCTAATGCAACTAAGAAAGCAGTACGATTTTTTTGGTTACACGTAAACTCCCATTCCTAATAAGCAGTACAAACCGTGCAACATCCTATGAAAGCAATAAAATCTACACAAAAAGCAATAAAAGATTGAAATATTCCTCCCCAAGCTAGAATTTGCAGTGTCCTTACTGCATAAACCAGTTCAGAAAAGGAACGAAAACCAACCCCAAGATCACCAAGTCACCAAAGTTGCCCACGAAAAGACACAATACCACAATACCACAACACCACAAAAATCCCACAATCCAAAAATTCAATCAATATGTTGAAAAGATTCTCAACAAGAGGGCATCAAAAGAAAAATCCAAGAAAAATTCGAAAGTCAAATCAAGAATACGAACAATATAAAATAGAAAGGCTTACAACCCAACGAATAGTCGAATAAGCTTTACAATCACATAGCATTGCTTCTTGAAGACCAACTTGAATCAATTTTTAGCCACTTGAAGAGATCTTAAACCATCATTGAAAAAAAAAAAAAACTTAGATTAAAAATAATGAAAAAGAAAAGGTGGGGTTCATTAAGCCAACAATATTAAGAATTGGGAAAAAAAAGGGAAAAAAAATCAAAAAATAACAGACTAAAGCAACGAAGAGAGAGAAGAAACAGGGGAGGGGTGGCTGGGTTGTCGAAGGCGGGAGGATAAAAGTGGTCGGACTTGCGGCTGTTGCTGGTGGGAGTTCAAGAGGACGGGAAGATTGTCGGCAATGTTGTGCGGGCAAGAGACATGGAGTGTGGCGGGCAGAATGGGGCGGTGGTTCGAAGGACCAGGCGTGGGTAGAAAAGAGAAAAGCGGACGGTGGAAGGAGACGGTGATTGATGGTGCTGCACCTGCAGCGAATTCCGGCGAGAGGGGGTGTGTTGCGCCGGTGGGAAGCAGGACGGTAGGAGGCCGGCGAATGTAGACCATGGGAGGGCGTGGACAGGCGCCGGAAAAAGAATTCTGGTGCGGGTGGTATGGCACCGGCGAATTAGGTACTACGATAGACTCAAGTGAAAATGCATTGAGTACTCTCTCCGTATCTTTCTATCTATTCTACTTTAATTTGATTGTTTGCGTTTTGTCACACATTATTTCTTTTGACTTTGAATATCAGTTATTATATATTAGTAAAAAATTATAATGATTAGATATTGATAAAGTATTCATTGATACAAATCAAATATGATACTACATGGCCAAATTTTTGGTTATATATTAAGAAAAAAATTAGAAAATTCTCTCCAATTATAAGTAGTTTTAAGATTCCAAGTGAGAAAGATACATAGAAAGTACCATCCAATCATAGAGCAACCCTTCCATCCAAATAATAATAGTCGCATACATATTATGTGCAATCTATTAAAAAAATTGCTATTTTGATTAGAGCATTAAATTGATATCATATGAAAGTAAATTTATACTTCCTCCGTTTCTAAATAAGTGCAACATAGAGAAGTGACACACGTACCAATGTTCCTAGAGAGAGAAAGTAAGGGACCACTTTTTCCCACCTTTAATGACTTCAATTAAGTGCTTAATTGCCAAATGGAAATTTGCCCAGTTTTCATTTTCAGCTGAGATTAAAAGCAAAAAGGGAGGGAAGTTCTAAAATTTGAAACCACTTTTAAAATTCAGCTAAAATTTGAATATTTGCCTCCAAAAATTACACTGCCATCACGTCTTTATATAAGGAGTACTGTTCACTCCATTTTTTACAACAAGGATTTTTCAAAGCAAAACACACACTTAAACTAGAAGAAAAATTCACTGTCACTTTCTTTCACTTGCACACACTAAGCACTTTGATTTTCAACATTTTTTTTCCTACACAATTTCAATGGATGAAGAAGACTTTGAGGCTTTTGTTGTGTTTGCTGGAATTGGAGAAGAATTTTGCATGGATGAAGAGGAATTGCTACTGCTGGAAGGTTTGTTGGGGCAGAATTCAGCACATGACATGAATGTTGAAGAGCTCCTGAGCTTGGAACAACAAATGAGAGCCGATGAAGATGAATATGATGCGGTATGGTACTTCTCTGACTCAAATTCTAACAATGAAGAACATGATAACATAGAGCATGTAAATGAACAAGAAAATAACATTTCAACTAAAAAACCAAATTTACCAAACAATTTAAGAAGACAACTAGTCCTTGACCTTTTTTCAGCCGCTTCACCAGAGCTTGTGTTGCCTAGGGGGATGGTGACTCATGTTGTACTCCAATATGCCATAAGTAGATTCACTGTAAACAGAATTTGGGGAGAGGCCAAAAGACAAAAGTTGGCTGCTTGGAGGTTAATGTATCAAGTAAAAAAATCAACAGTGGGAGAAAGCCCCTTATAACAGATGAGGAAGGTCTTAGGGCAGTTCCTCTAAAGAAAAGAACTACCATCAGGTCATTTGCAACCGCTTTAGAGGTTAGCCCATTAACCATTTATAGGCTTCTCAAGAAAGGAATACTTAGGAGTCACACAAATTCCATCAAACCAAAATTGACACCAAAGCACAAAACTGATAGACTAAAGTTCATTTTGTCACACATCATACCACCCACAGTTAGAAGCAAGCCAAGGTTTGATTGTCTATACAATATGGTGCATATAGACGATAAGTGGTTCTTTATGAGCAGAATTACACAAAGATTCTACTTACTATCTGAAGAAGAGGACCCATACAAGGGTTGTCAATCAAAGAATTTCATCACAAAGGTTATGTTTGAAGCTGCAATTGCAAGGCCGATAATTACGCCTAATGGAGAAGTTCATTTGGGATGGAAAAATAGGCATTTTTCCATTTGTAGATTATATTCCAGCACAAAGATACAGCTCAAATAGACCAGCAGGCACCATAGAAACAAAGGCAAAACAGAGTATAACTAAGGAAACCATCAGGGAATTGATAATCAATGTGCTATTACCAGCAATAAGGGTAAAATGGCCTGATTTTGGGTGCAAAACAATCTGGATCCAACAAGATAATGCCAGACCCCACATTAGACTAGATGACATGCAATTTTTGGAAGCTGCAAAGCAAGATGAATTTTATGTGCATCTAATATGTCAACCTGCCCAATCGCCAGATCTAAACTGTCTTGATTTGGGATTTTTCAAAGCAATTCAGTCCATACAACATCAATATTTTCCAAATACAGTTGACAAATTAATTGAGAGTGTTGTTGATGCATACAATTGCTATGATGCAAGGATCATTAACTACACATTGCTGCATCTTATGTATGTAATGGTTGAGATCATGAAAGTAAAAGGGGGAAACAACTACAAAAACCCTCATAAAGGGATCAAAAGAATGGACATGTTAGGTCAATTACCCACATTTGTTGAGGTCTCAGAGCCATTAATCAATGACACAGTGAACTACCTAAATGAAAACATAGTGAGTGGAGCAGATCCAATGTGTGAGGGCATGGAATTAGGTCCAGAAATCTGAACCACCAACAAGCAATGGCAATAAGCTTAGCACAACAGCAAGTACCAAGCAGCAAGAAGAGTACAGTAGAGTAGTACAGTAAAGTAGCAGGAAGCAGGCAGAAGGCAGAAGGCAGAAGGCATATTGTAATGAACTAATACTACTATGTTTTGTAAATCTTAAGAAGAGAAGGCATATTGCAGGCCACTTTTTGTAAATGATAGACTTATCATGTTTTGAAAAGCATGTTTTTGTAAAGCGTATGATAGACTTATCATGTTATCTGTTCAAAAGTATCAATACATCATTTGGTTTCCTTAGTCATACATAAAGAGGACCTCTGATTTGGTTTCCTTAGTCATAAAACATTTTATTTCTCGTCCTCTCAGGAAGTCCCCATTCACCATCGAACACACATTACAAACTGCCAATTTAGTAGCCTCATCAAACATGAAAGCAGAGAAAACTAGTGACTTAAGGTAGATGATACATACACACATAGACTTCAGGATTTTTTTTCTCATATTTGACCTCATTCTTCATCAAGGATTTAACTTACTTTCATATCCTCTCAGGTTTCTAATACTTAATCAACATATCCAGCACAAAGTCTATGGCATACATGACTACACAGAAGCCTAAATAGCTCTCTTCAATGCTATCAAGTGGTGGCATAAAAAATGGCAAATTTGTTACATGTATTCTAGTGTGTGTCACAAACTTTCATCATAGAGGAGCTAATAAAACACAGTGCAACATAGAGAAGTGGCTTTACATCTAACCATAAAACACCACTAATAGGCTTATCCACAACATTCAATCCATGAATGAACATAAAACCAGAACTTAAAGGCATGAAAAGGAACATAATCAAGGTATACATCACACATAAACAACAAAAACCCTAACATGGCTTCACATCTAACCATAAAATACCACAAGTAGGCCTATCCACAACATTTAATCCATGAATGAACATAAAACCATAACTTAAAGGCATGAAAAGGAACATAATCAAGGTATATATCACACATAAACAACAAAATACCATAACATAGCAACATATAACCATAAAAAAAACCACATGCAATAGAAAGCCAGCAACTAAGTTCCCACAGGCAATGCATATGTCAACATAGATCATCAAGATCTAACAGGATTTGAGTCATAGAGTTAGAAAATAGTCACCCATAGATGAGATCCCACAAAATCAACAAGTAGATCCATTTGCATCGGATACTGGCTCAAAATCGGTTGCCTTTTTGGTCGAATCTCCAATACAAGAAGTTTCATCATCAAGAACAAGGGAGTGAAGGGACTTTTGTGGCGATTTTTTAGTTGATTCATTTTTTTTATTGCTCTAGCATAAGATTCACGCGTAAACATAATGTAATTCACTTCAGAATCATCAGGCTTCACAACCAATTTCGAAGTTGATGTTGAAGATTCAGCGACATACCTACCTTTATCAAGGTAGGACTCGTATGAAGAATCGTTTTTGTAAGGATCTAATTTTCGCAACAACCAGGATTCTTCTTCTGCTGATAAGTCATCGGATGCGAAAATCGCGTCTGCAGAATTTGAATACTCCATAACAAGATGAGAAAACTAGGGTTCTTCGTGGTTTAGAGAAGAGAGAATAGAGAAGAAGGAGAAAACTAGATTCGCGAAGTAAACAAGGTCAGATCAAAAGATTTCGAACACTGTTTTTGCAGGAAACTAGGGTTCTTCGTGGTTTAGAGAAGAGAGAAGAAGGAGAAGTCTAGATTCGCGAGGTAAAAAAAAGATCTCAAGAATCGAATGTAAATTTTACAGGAAATTAGGGTTCTTCGTGGTTTAGGGATTGAGATGCTTTGTGTTGATGAATTAGGGTTCTTCTGGTTTGGGGAAAGTTCCAGATGAGATGGAGAGAGAGAAAGAGAGAAAGAGAGAGAGAGAGAGAGAGAGAGATGATCAGATGAGGTGAGGAGATAAAAAAAGGAGGGAAGGGTTTGGGTAATTAATGTGGTTTATGTTGGTAGATGGAAAGTTAATTGAGGTGTTAAAGATATTAAGTAATGGTACTTTCGTAATTAAAATGAAAACAAAATTCCAAAACAAGCTTGGTAGCACTTATTATGACATTTTCATTTTAGGGAAATGTTGCACGTATTTAAAAACGGAGGAAGTATATATATATATATATATAATAAATATATAATATATAATATATATATATATATATATATATATATATAGAAGTGAGCTCATATGAGAATGCATACTTACACGAGAAATGAGAAAGAATTTTACGCGTTATAACTCTTATGAATAAGTGTTATAACTCTAATGAATAAGTGTTATAACTCTAATGAAAAGTGATGTAACTCTAAAAGAAAATATTAGAGAAAAAAAAAACTCAAATTTTATTTTTTTGGCTCAAATATTTTTAGGAGGATATAACTCTAATGAACAAGTGTTATAACTCTAATCCAATCTTATGGTTGAGATTCATTCTCATTTCTCATGTAAGAAGCATTCTGATATGATCTTGCCCGTATATATTTCAAATGTTAAGACACCCTTTTCAAATCAGGGATGAAAATGGTCTTGCTAATTGGTAAGTGAGTCGGGATTTAAGGGCTACGCAATGTGGCCTCTAATTCTTAAGCTACCTCCATTTCCTAAAGATCTTCCTTGTTACTGTTCCTACAGATACCAAGGATGATACATTATTGTGTGGGGGTATGGAGTGGGTAAAGTATGAGAGAGAAAGGGGTTAAGATAAATAAACAAATAAAAAGGGTTAAAGTAGGAGAGAGAAAGGGAGTAAAATGGAATTAATAATGTAATGGTGTACCATATGATAAGGACATGAGAGGGTAAAAAGAGGAAACAAAATTCCAAATAAGGAATAAAGTAAAAGAGGGAAGATCTTTTGAAAACGCACTTAAACGGAAAGAGCGAAGATCTTTAGGAAACGGAGGGACTATTAGGATACTCCTTTTAGTCTAATCTAATTAAGCATTACGGGAGTCATAATGTTATATATAACTCCTAGTTTACATTATCCAATATTTTCTAATATGTATTCGATCACTTTAAGAGAATCTAATAATACTTTGTTTTTTTATGTTGGGCTCCTCTCGAGAATTTCGTGATAAGATAAGTTTTCTTTGGACTGCTCTCCCATAGGGTCACTCCCCCAAAGTCCCCACAATCCCCCACCCCCCCCCCCCCTTCCCCAACAATATTAAAAATTTTCCTTACACCAAGATTTTAATCTTGGTCTTCCATGTGGGAGATATGAAGTAACACTATGGGATCCAAAAGTCCTTGATAGAATCTAATAATACTTGTTTCTCCCTTTACTTATAGGCGTACTAGCCTTTTTTGCACGCGATGCGTGCGTGATGTATTTTAGCGATTATTATCAAATTTCATCTAAATGTAATTTTGAAAGATGTAATTTACAATCATCATTAGCTCTAATTAAATATCATGTTGTGTAAATACAAAATATAAAAATTACTTGATGAAGAAGTTATTTTCTTGGTATTTTTATTACTTGTTAATAGATGTTGGTATATTATTATTGCATTTCAAAGTTTAGGTAAAATTAAAATTTTATGTCTTTGATTTTGTAATTGATTTGAAAATTGTTTGGGTTATGTTAATTTGTTCTTCAATCATCAACTTTTTTCTTTCAATATACATATTTTTATGAAAGTTTATTTTAGCTACTTTGAACTTCCTTTGATAATACATATTGTAAATTAGGAAAGGCTATTATTGAGGAAAATCTCAAAATCTTAAGGTAATCTTTTTTATTTAATAAAGGGTTAAAAAGTCTTTTCAAGGGGGGACACCATAGCTCCCCTTGACTTATATAATAGAGAATAGAGATATAACACATTATCAATGAACCATTTTATATTTCTCCGATGTCTTTCTTGTTTTCTTTGTTTTTATTCCACTCATCAGAACAACTTTTTTGTTTGGTTGTTTGATTAAAAGGAAATTGAAAACCAATAAAATCACCTAAAAGCCATTCACCCGGTACTCCAAAACCAACCCAAAATACCATGGCATCTGCCTAAGACCCATCCGTCTTGCTTTTCGTAGCGACGTACTTAGGGCATTAAATAGCAATCCATAATAGTTGTTTTTTTTATCAAATACTCCATCTGTTTCAAAATATAGCGCATTCACGTTTTATGAAAATTGGTTTTGACCATAAATATCTCTCAAATACGATAAATAAAAATTATAAAAATTATACCGCTGTATTCGTCTTGAAAAATGCTATAATAATATTATTTTTTAAAAAAAAACTATCAACATAAATTAAAAGTAATTAACAGTCAAAGTTCGACTTCAAACATAAGCGTGCCTTATATTGTGAAACAGAGGAATTATATTTACAGACAATCATAGTAAAACAACCAACATAAATTGACTAATACATATAGTTCGTCAAATTAACTATATACAAAATTCATCAACTAATCAACTATAACCAATTACCAAACACCTTTATATATGGTATGGGGCAATGTGGCTACGTTACTAGTCCCTAGAAATTGGTTGCATCGTGATGGTGACAATTTCACAACTATATATAGTAAAGGATAGGGAATTAAATATCTTTTTTACGTAATTTGCATTGCATTCTAAACAAAAATTCAGAAACGTAATTTGCAAAATTTGTAAAAAGAGTTGGTCTCATGGAAAATTCGAGGGTAGACATATAATTATAATATATATTATAAAATCACCATAAAAGCTTGAATAATTACATTAATATTATAGGAGACATGTCTTATCATTAGTCAAAAGAGTATGCTAACATTATATTGAGTAAAGTTTGTGTTTGTTTGATGAAACTTTGCCAAATTCTTACTTGGACAAAAATACAAATGAGATGTACAATTGCTTTTAAGGATCTAAAATTGAAAATAAGAAGCTAAATCATATAGTACTTGCACCGATCAATATGTGATTTTCTCATGCATTGAAAATAAAGGAATATCAAACTAGAAAATGCATCAAATACTTATAAACACCTGTTCGAGGTGGATATATCCTTATCCTTAAGAAATGTTCAACAATAAAACAATTACATCTGATAATCCTTAAGAAATGTTCCTCTACCTTAGAATAGAACAAGTGATGTAACCTCATTTCTAAAATACAAGTGTGTAAACTAATTGAGAGAACCTAAAAATAAGTGTGTGATTAAACAAACGACGAAATACTAAACATCTCTATTGGGATGCCTTGATATGGATTTATGAATGACCTAACAACGGATGTTGGGTGTACATTCGAAGTCCCGCATCGAATAGACAAAAAAGAGTACCTAACTATTTCATTAGTATGAAACCTTTTGGGAGGTAGCCCAACAAATCTGTTTGCTCTTGGCCGAAGGCACACAATATTATACTAATATAGTGATGTGAGAGGCTCTTAGTGTGACGATTGAAAATCTGTGCATAGTGCCTTATGGTGGTCAAGCCCATCAATAAGGTAGCTAACACATTATCGATAAACAACGTCACATTAGTGTATACGGTAAAGGTTGTTCTATATCTTTATTCATTGATTGCTTTTGTCCTAACAATCTTTATTCAAATGGCTCATTCAAACTGTTGTGCATATACATGTTATGTTTTGATGATGAAAATTAATATAATATGTTATAGTATGAAAGTTTGCAACAGATGATTGAGAAAGGAATAAACAAATGAAGACTTTGAAGAAGTGAAGAATCAAGATTGAAGTCCAAGTTTATTTTCCTAAGTATAGTTACTTTATGAAAAATGTAATGCACTTGAACTAAGTGATATGCTATGTGCTAAATATAGAAATATAAAATTAGTGTAATTATTATTTTATTAGAGTTAAGAAAATAAATAATTATATTAATATTATATGTCTATATAAAAGGAAATTAATATTCGAAAAAAACAAGGTTATTAAAAATGACAAAGTTTTGATAAAATAGTTTTATAAAAGAATTTTTAAATAGAACATGTTTTTATCAAAACATGTAAAACAGTTTTCTAAAAATAAGATTTTCGAAAAATGCTTTTTAGATAATAAAAGAATTTGAGATAAAAAGAAAATCACTGGTTATTCAAAATATAAGATAAACATTGGTTTAAGGAAAACTTATCTTTTTAGAATTAAAGATAAAGATGAAAAAGGATAAAGATTGTTTTTCTAAAAAGGAAAGTTTTATCCCTTAAATTAAGGAGTAAAAGATAAATATATTTTGAAGTATTTTCGTCCAAGCCATGTACTATAAAAGGGTTTTATAATTCACTTTTATATCTCACGTTTTCAGAGATCAGAGAAAAATCAGAAATATTAAGAGTTGAAAATAATTTCCTAAGGCATTGAGCATAGCACTGTTTGAGTCGGTTTCAAGTAACTATTATACGGTTGTAATTGTCCTCTAATTGCTTGATTGAGAAGCATACTTTTGAGGGTCTTTTCTTTCTGTAATTTCACTATTATAGAGAGTGTCAACTCTTAGAGTTAAGGGTTGGTTAGCGCTACTAGGGTTAGTAGCAGTTAGGGAGTCTTATTGTATCAAGAGGTTGATATATTAGGATTCAAATAAATAAAGAGTTTTGTTTCGTGTGGATGTAGATCTCAGAGGTGAGCTTGAACCACGTTATATCTTGTGTTTGCGTATCAAATCTCACATACTTTTAGTTTAAGTTTACGCAAAATTCAAATCAGCAATTTACGAGTGTTTGGCACAGTGCCAGACACAGTGCCATAACAGAGATTTTGCGAAAATCGATTAGATTTCGTCACTCAATTCAACCCCTCCCTCCCCTTCTTGAGTGTCACCTTGTGTTCCAACACTAACCACTAATCAAAAATTTAATAAACTACCAGCTGACAATCCACAAGAAGTGAACTAAGCTATTGATCAATTGTAAAGCATCACCTAATATTTAATATTGGGTGACGTAATTAAATTTATCTTATGCAAGCCTAGCAAGTGGTGCGCAACTTTGGAATGGGGTGAAGAGGTACAAAATCAAATGTTTTGACTTGCTCTTTTTCAGCGGGAAAATTTCAGGTGTTATTTCAACTTTGCGCTACATTTTAACATTACCCCTCAAAGTCCAAAACTCAAAACACACCTTAAAAATTCACTTGTGAGTTGTGACTTGTGAGAGCTGCACTGCGCTGCCTAGACGCCTAGTACACTATTCCAAAACTTGGCACGTCCCATAATTTTGGACTTTTGGTGAATTCTTAAATTTTTCAAAATCTCCCTCTAACTTTCTTCTTTACATGTGCAATAGCAGACTAGCAGTTTTGGTCATGGGATTCTCTCCCTCCACATTTGTAAGAAAAGAACAACTGAAAATCAAAATGAAATCTCAAACAACATTTTTCCCTCCTTTCCCTTCTGTATACTACTATATTAGTATATTTATATCTTTCACAATTTTCTTTACTTACTCAGCTCTCTTTTAATCTCTCTATACCATTGTCAAGCATCGACACATCCGCTTTCGAGATCTTGGTCATTTCAATGGAGGGCTCAAAGCAAGATAGCAACAAGGAGAACATCCCACCTTTCATTTCTTCAAAGCAAATTACTAACACATTTGTGCACTTCCACAGCAAGAGCATCAAATGCCGTAAGTTTACTACTAGAAAGCCTCTTCAAGACATCACCCATCTCTTTAATTCATCATTTTCACTTCATTCAAGATCTAATCCTCTGTTTTCTCCCCTTCTCGGTGTTTTCGTCCACGAATCGAATCTCAGAAAGAGGAAGTCACTTCTAGTTGATGGTCATTTGAAATATGGGGTCATTTCCAAGTCTCTTAGAATGAATTTCAGATGATTTTTTATTCTGTGTTTTTTCTACATCTTTTTGTTGGTGATGTAGAATTGGTTTGATTAAAAAAATACAAGTCAATGGCTCAATGCATACTAACAATATAACAACATATTTCCAATAAGCAACGTTTTGTTCCCTTTGTTTATTGCATCGTTTTGGTTACAAAGTATTCATGTAAAGTAATTGGTTTTACCAATTGTGCAATATAGTTCTTGATTTTCTTCACTAATTGCTCACCCACATTGAAGGTTATTGAAAAAAAAAAAAAGTGTATTGCATGATTCATGTCACTTTGAATTAGATGCGCCTGTTATTTGTAAATGCTTATTTGCTGCACCTGTGCCTAAGCCTAAGCCTAATCTTGAGTTTGCGCCTGTGGTCGTGCCTGCACCTGCGCCTAGGCCTGAGGCCGCGCCTGCACCTGCTCCTAGGCCTGAGGTTGCGCCTGCACCTGCCCCTAGGCCTGAGCCCGCGCCTGCACCTGCGCCTAGTCCTGCGCCTGCATTTGCGCCTAGGCCTGTGCCTCCACTTACGCCTAGGTTTGCACCTGTACCTGCACTTATACCTAAGCCTGTGCCTGCATTTATGCCTACGCCGGCACCGACTCCCGGACCTACGCCTATGCTTGCGCTCGCGCCTTGTGTAAGAGGAAGGCTAGCAAGGGCGCTTATGTCCATAGGATAAGCATCAGATTCTTCTTGAGCTTTGAAAGCTCTCCCAGCCAAAATCTTGTTAGCAGCTTCAGTAGGATGTTCTTGATCCCAATATGCACGTTTGTCTCTATCTTGACATGGAATACTAAATGGAACGCATTCTGCTGCCACTCCACAACAAGGTCGATTTGTGTTTTTAATCCCTGCAGCAGCTGTAACCAAGAATTGAGTTATTAGACCTTTTCAAATCACGATATATATAATATTATACATATATAAACATAACAGGTTGCTGCATATACTCCCTCTCCAGTGTGCCCACGTAATAAAATGAGACATTAAATAATAAAAATGTGTTTGTTAAGATTTGAACCCATAACTTCTCATTTGAGATAAAAATGTACTAATCAACTAATCTATAATTTCTTCCCTCACCTTTTTTTTTTCTCTCTTCTCTTCCCTTTTCCACAAAACCCTCATTTTCAACCTAGGGGCTACCACCACCCTTTTGGGCGGTGGTAAGCCCCCTTTTCTCCTTTTGTTATTAATTTTTTATGTTTATGTTTCTAATAAATTTTAGTCTCTCTCTAATGGAGAGTATTTCTACCCATATATTGGGTTATATCTACCCATATATTGGGTTTTATATCTTTTCATGTGAAAGTTTGGAGACGTTGTTTTTGGGTTTTTGTGTAATTCTAGATGTTAATTTGTTGATCGAAATTTGTGCGAAATTGCAACAGATGTCAAGACTTCCTTTACAATCAATTGAATTAAATCCGGTTCTACTTCAAAACTACAAACGATCGACAGACCCTCTTGCAGAAGGCTGCATCAGACAATGATGTAAAAGACGAGGGTGTTCAGAAGTGTTAGATCTACTCAACGATCGTGGTTTTATCATATTAGAATTGTATTTATTTCATTTTGATATGTATTTGTTTAGTTTCTACTTCTATTGTAGATGTCGTATGACTTTGAATCAATGAATTAATGTTATTTTCAAAAAAAAAACTAATATATAATTTCATATTAGTCTGTGGGGAAAAAGTACAAAGATAAGATAATATTTCTCATTTAAAACAATTAAATACAAATGTACATATTAATACTTATTAAATTTAATGCTAATAATATGTGTTCTAACTTCTTCCTTTCATTACTATTATATTAAAATAAAAAAGCCCTTAAAAATTTTAGGAAAATTGTACTTGGTATCATTGTACTTTGAACATTTTCACTTGGTACAAAATTATTTTTGGATTCAACATGGTAGCATTATAGTTTGGACCTATTTTCTACTTTAACAATATATTAAATAAACATTAGTTTTGAGTTAAATAGGGTTAATAGTTTGTCTCGTTTACATGCCTTGTGCATCGAGAATAGTTCAATTTAGGTTTAAGAGTCATTTTCGCTCTTATGGGTCAAAATTGAAGTCGAAATTGGAGAAAAAATGACTAGAACCTCGGTTTGTGTCTCAAAAAAATATCTAATTGTTTTTTTACCAAGTTGGACCTTAAATTGGTAGTTCAGGACAAAAATTACTCCCAATATCTTAATTAGGAAAAAAATTAGACAAATCCTTAACCCTATTTACCCCCAAACTAATGTTTTATTTAAAATAATGTTATGACATAGAATAAATCTAAATTACAGTGATACCATATAGAAATAAAAAAAAAATTTGGGTACCAAATGAAAAGTCTAAAGTATGGTGGTGTCAAGTGGAATTTTCCAAATTTTACAATCTCATAAATGAATACACTGCACTATCTGATTGCATCTGTTATATTCTTATACATTACTCCATTGATTCCATCTCCTTAAGTATATGTACTCAGTTTAAAATCGATGGTTATATTGATCAATAATTCATATTATATATTACTAATGTAGAAAATTAAGAGGAACTGAGAATATTACTTCACGAGCACAACCCAAATCATCATAATTCGTTTTTTTCTACTTCTTTCAAGTGTTTGATTTAATATTTTCAATCCAATGTCTACTAATATATAATTGAAGATATTAATGGTCAAAGTGATACATGAAAATCATAAAATTGCAAATGTTACATGAATTACGGAACAAAGGTGTTTCCTAAAGATTTTTCCTCTTTCTGTTAAGTGTGTTTCCTAAAGCTCTTCCCTCTTTTACTTTATTCCTTATTTGGAATTTTTTTCCTTTTTACCCTCTCATGTCCCTATCATATGGTCCCCAATTACATTATTAATTCAATTTTACTCACTTTCTCTCTTCTACTTTAACCCCTTTTTTATTTGTTTATTTATCTTAACCCATTTCTCTCTCCTATTTTACCCACTCCATACCCCACACAAATGGATCATCCTTAGTATTTGTAGGAACAGTAACAAGAAAGATCTTTAGGAAACAAAGGCAGTAGAATATAAACCGTTTGTCATGAAAAAGTTTTCTAACATATTTTGATCAGTCTAAAAAAGTTCTTATTGTCTTAGGGAAAATTTACCCTATTCAACTCATCCAACCATGTGACGTGGGTCTCTCACTAATCATCACTTTCACACTTTCCCTTCAAATTCATGTGATGTGAGCCCTTCGTAAACAACATGTATTAGTCAATTACTCTTAAGAGAACTCTATGTACTAAAAACATAGCATGCTCTACTATCCACTTTTCAAATGTGTGGTCGGATCCAACATGACAATTAATTGAGGCTAACGTTCGAAAGAAGTATTTGACATTTTCTTTTAGTTAGATAAGTCAAAATAAGTTGATTAGAATACAATTTAAATAGTTGGGAAGATATCTTTTGTAAATAGGGACTCATAAGAGAAAAAGAGCGGAAAAACAAAGGAATAAAAAGAAAAGTGAAAATTCGTACCAACAAAAAAAAGGAAGGAAAGTGAATTTACCAATGTTTTTAAGATTATCTGCGGAGATGATATCCATAGTGTTGATGTAAATAAATTTGACACCAGGACGATTATTATATTTATCAACTAGTTCTTTTAGTTTGCCGTTATACCATTTCAAGACTGCATTGACCACGGGTGAACATGTCTTAATCATATTTAAAATTGGAAGACAACCAAGTGGTGAAAGCCCAAACATTATGACCTTCTTGGCCCCCATATCCAGAAGATCCTACACAGGCACACAACACAAGAAAAATTAAAGTTAGGGAAAGAAAATTGAAAAAAAATTGACAAAGAATTTATATAATACATATTTCTTCACAACTTTAGTTTATTTGTGTTAATATCATCTTATTATTTAATAAAGTTACATATAACCCATATAAATATTAATCAATGAAGATAATCATAGTTGAACATTTCACGTAATTTAACAATTGATAAGCTAATGATGACTTGAAAGGTACAAAACTCGTCTTGTTTGTGATCATAGGTGTCAAAAGGTTGATGTCGATTGTGATGAGACATTTAGTCTGGTTTCCAACAAATCACCATTAATATTGTTCTCGGTTTGACTATGGCTCATAAATGGTATATTTATCCATTTGATCAAAATCCTTCATGATGACTAACTGGAAAGAAATTGTCTCTATGCATCAACCTCATGGCATTGATAGTGATGATTCCCATCACATTGCTTGCTCCAAAAAGTATTTTATCACTATTTGACCCTGTTCTTTTGGACTTATTTTCAGTGCAGTTCCGTTCAATTCATTTCAACGTATTTTAGTTCAGTTCAGCCAAAATAAAATCATCAGTTCAGTTCAGTCAAAGTAAGTTCAGTCTTGTCTAATGTTGTAACTAATATTATAATTATAATAAAGACGAATTTGTATTTTTTTATTTCTTTATTTTTTTGATTTTCATTACTGTATTTTTTATTATTGTTTTTATTAAAATTATTGTTATTATTATTATTGTTATTATATACTATTATTGTTATTGTTATTATTATTATTATTATTATTATTATTATTATTGTTATTATGATTATGATTATTATTATGATTATGATTATTATTATTATTATGATTATGGTTATGATTATTATTATTATTATTATCTACACCATCAACATCAATCTAATAAAAATAGTAAACAGTTATGTAAAAATAATAAATAATAATAATAATAAGTATTGATAATATTATGTTAATACAATTCAGTTCAGTTCAGTTTAGACAGTTTAGTTCAGTTCAATGCAATTTAATTCAGTTTAGCACAGTTCAACGCAGTTCAATTCAGTATGATTCAGCCAAAATAAGTTCAAGATAACAGAACATTTCTCTTCTTTGTCTATATAAAATTGAAATTCTAGGGTTTTGTGCTTAAATTTTTGATTTGAGAGTGACTTCAAGATCCTTCAAATCAATTCGTAAGAGAGCGACTTCAAACTATGGCAAGGTCAACGTTGAAGATGATGCCTCTCACATCTTCGGTTGTAGCTCCGCCAAGCGCAGTGGCAACCTAGGTTCATTTTCCTTTTTAAATTTTTTTTCTAGTCGTCTTGTTTTCCACTTTCTCTGATTGATTCCTTTGCCATTTTACAACTTGTACTTTCCTCGTTTTATTTAGGTTATAATAGAGGTTGAGAGGAGGAGAGAGAGAAAGGACATAATGACGGAAGAAGAAAAAGATTATGGCGAAAGGGAGAAAGGAAGAAAAACGACGTTAGGTCTTTAATGCCACGTGAGAGGCATGTGAAGATTGTTTGCCTGCTATTGTTGTAGGAGTAGCAGGTAAAGTTTGCCTAGGGTAATAATGTCAAGTAGGCTAAATATTTTGGTCCACCTTTAGTTGATCGATAGTTAAGGCTGTTTAACGAAGTCACTTATTCTTGAGACTGTTTTTATCATTTTTTCCCCTTTGTTTATCAATTGTTATTTTGTTGAAATGATTGATGTCATAAGATGTAGTTAGGTTATAAGGAGAGAAAATGTTGAGATATGCTTTAAATATAAAAAGATTAATAAAATAGTGGGTCATTCCAAAGGATACTGTAAAGATTAATGGGGGGATGAATCTAAATGGAAATTGTAAAGAATAATGTTAAACAAACACAAACTATAAGTTTTTATTAAATTATGTGGATTATTTTTAGAAACAAATTCATTGATTTTTTTTATTTGTGCTTACAAAGAGCTATAAATTATAATGATATGACCAAGATTTAATCCCAACTTCAGGTTTAGGGGTACCATCGGTACTTTGATTTGCGGAAACTAACTTGCAATTATATTTCTAGTCAAACTATGAATTTTTGTTTTGCAGCCAACTACTATTTTTTTCCCCTTCTTAATTTGCATTATATGATGTTTATGTATGCCAATGCAGATTTTTGGTCATTAACATCTTTTAAATAAACTTGTCATAAACCACATTTTAAATGTCATTTTTTTTTTGTCAAAAACCATTTTTTTTAAATGGCGCAAAAACACCTTTTACAGACTTCTGTTTTTCAAAATCCACCTTTTGAGTGTATCTTACGGTTGACTCTTATCTCACTTCCAAAAATTCCCCAAAACAAACCCGAAACACTCCCCTCGAAACAAACCTTAACCTACACAGCCGCCTTCTAGGCTCGTTGGACACGAGCCTAAGCGCTCTTTGCTCATCCTCGTCGCCGGCGAGCCTACCCATCACTGTTCTTTCGTTCCTTCCAGCCATCTTCGCAAGCAGTCGTTGGCGAAGAAGTTAAACCACACGCGACAAGTTGTGTCGCTTTCTTCCCCAACAAATTTTGTTCATCATCGGTCGATAAGCATAACCGGCGAGCCTACTACTTCGCTTGTGTCTTCGTCGTTTAGTTTTTTAAAGTTTTAGGTCAATTTCCTCCCCGTCAAAGACGAAGGCAGATCGTGTCTTCAATAAGTTCAACCGGGTCTCAAGTTTGAGTTTCTTCGGCCAGTTTTCGAGTTCTACATGGGGAATTTAACTCAGATCTAGTGTCATCCTCGGGTCGCAGCCTCTCTCCAAAGGTTCCTCGAGCACCGTCGTCGATAATCTCGTCGGTAAAAGGTAAAGTTCAAGGTTAGGATTTCTTATTTAGGATAGGAAGTGCTAAATTCGAGGATGTTGGATATGTTTTAATAAGCAAATTGTCTACCTTTTACTGGAGCTAACCTTGTCGCCGCCGTCTTGCGATTTTGAAGTTACCCCGATCTTGACTGTAAAGGTAAAGATTAGGTTAGGGTTTTCGTTTATGGTATTAGGAATTAGCAATTTGTTTAATTTCCCACTGCTTTTGTTTAGTTTTGCGGTTGATCTGTCCCTGCTAGCTTGTGTTAGTATGTTTAATATTAGTTCTTACTAGTCAGGTAGTGTTACTTTGGCCTTTATTTAGTTATGTTGAAGGCTTTTTTTAGTAAAGTTGTTGTATCAAGTACTAGCTTGTGGTATTTAAGTTGGTGATGTGGTTGTGCATTTCGTGTATGGGATAGTTTAGGTTGGATGATTTTTTATAATAAGCAGTTGGTTTTTTGAAATAGAATCCTAGAGGCGTGGCTAATTGATGTCGTTTTCTTTTCTAATGGATGAAGGTTAAAGTTTGGAGGACACGTGTCTGTGGGTCAAGAAGACCCTCTGTTCTTAGCCAAAAGTGTTGGAGATTTCCTTTTGGGGAGTGTGTCAAGGAGAAGAGACTTGAGTGGAAGGGGGCGGGTGTGGGTATTCTTGGTTTATTGGGGTTGTTAGTTTGTGTATGAGATTAATTGCGATTAATTCTCATTTTCAGTCAGCGATGACATTGGATTTCACCGCTTTCAAAACTTCTTATCTTTACGTTGCTCCTCAATTTTTGGGGGTTCATAACATGCTTGTCAAGTCACTTTTACTGACTCTTGTTGCTTATGAGCAATTCACAAGTTTGTTGTCTCCTTCCCGGTTTATTACTACCCTTCCTTTTCTCTCCTTGTTCTTTAAGTTTCCCAGGCTCTCATGTTTCTTCAGCAAGCATTAATATAACTAAGCAAAAGTAGCATTCATTGACCAAAATTTAATACCGTAAGTGCTTGCCCCTGGAGCAAGGAGCTCCTAACTAATGTTAATGCCTGAGGAAGAACTTTGTCTCTAACAGTCAAGCCAACATTTGTACTTCGAGTTGGCTCCAACAAAAAAAATTATATGAAATTGACTTATATTAATGTCCACGATGAGCCATCCAATCAGCTGCTCTGTTCACTTTTCTGACATATTTTGAAAACTAGCACATAGTTATAGTAACAGATAATCACACTCAACTTAGTTGATATATTTTCACAAAATCAGATCATATGGCATGAACGCGAGTGGAGAGGGGTACCACAATGAGTATGATTTTTATTGGCGCTCAATCATCCTTAATGGAAGTATTACCGATAGCTTTGGCGAGCTTGTAGGTTGCAAACCAAGTCATCTCAACAATGAAGGATCCAATGGAGGCGTTTATACTATCCTTTTTGTTCCTTATTATTTAGTTTTACATTCTGTTCTAAGTATTGTAAGGGTTATTAACAACAAGTAATATGTAATATCTAGTATGTAAACTCTATTTATTTATGCTAATTTATCTATGTCAAAAAAAAAAAAAATTACTGTTGACTCTCCGTTGTTGACTTGCTAATGTTTAGCACCTGACATGAAAACCCCCTAAATTTAGCAAATGTCACTTTTTAAATATTTTTTTTGTCAAAAACCCACCTTTTAGAAAAGAACTTGGCATTGAACCACCTGTTACGAATATAGATGTTCATATGTAGTGGCTTTTTTGCAATGTTTTTTTAAAATGTGGTTTTTGACAAAGAAAAAAAATTTAAAAAACGGGTTTTGGCAAATCTAAGGGTATTTGTCGAATCACGTGTTGCTAAAACTACGTAACATCTTCATTAAATTTAGTTATCAATTTACAAGGTTAAATTTTATAAATGTGACAATTATGTCTTGATAGAGGAAGTATACAAGAGTGTGCGCGGTTGAAGAGCAAGACTTACATCTATTTGACTGGTTAATTGCGCAAGGAGCTGGTCACCATAAGTGTGGGGAATCATGTGAGTGGCCATTACAGATGGTCGCACGAAATAGTTAAACATCCAATCGTTGCTTCCAACATAAATGGAGTAGAGGCATTGGTTAAGGTGAGCTTCAGCTGCTTCTTTGCCGTATTTTGCCTTGATTTTTGTTATTATTTGTCTGTGTCTATCCATCTGCGTGTTCATACAAATTCGTTGCCCCTAATAAATCAAAAAATTAAAGTGAAGCATTTCAGGAAAACGTCAGTGGGATGATAAGTTGATAACCTCAACAACAGTAATTAGTAAAAACATTCTCAATTTACATTTTCACTTTTTACATTTATTAATGTATGGTTTGTATCATAGATATATTAGTGAAAAATATAAAAGTTCGATATTCTTAATTTCTCATTGAAATGGATCAAACAATATTACACATATGTTTTTTTTATATGTTAGAAAAAAATTATAAGAGTTCATATGAATATGTCATTGTGACTTTATATGAATATTACCACTTGAAGACCAGTTTCGTTGAGAATTCCAGCCGAACCGGATGCATAATTTACGCCTCTTGCTATTTCAGATTCTGGTATACTTGGAAAAGCTTTGATATATCCGGGTAAACCTAGATGATCACCTGCATAAATAAACATCATAAACAATAATAAGGTCATTTATCTCTAAGATAAAGCTAGTAATAAGTCAAGTTTTTTAATTTTGAAATACGAGTAATAATAATAAAGGTGATAATTTAAAATATTTATTAAAATCAATCAAATAAGATCCCACCTTACTACATTTTTTGGCTTTTCTTATATATTAATGATAATTATTTGTCAATTTTTTTGATTATATTACTAATAATATTTATTAATCCTAATAACAAGCACAAACGATAGTTTCATAAATATTTTTTAGATAATGTAATAATAGTAATGTTTCTATATTATTAAACTTATTATTTTAATAATTTATGGATGAAATTTGGCAAATTTTAACCAATAAAAAGAAGTTGACACATTAATTTGTAATAAAGGATAATTTATTTAGTGCATGTACAGAAATATGATCAAGGTAAGACATGGTCCTCCAATCTTAAATATCAACATTTGAAAACTTATCCATTTCTCCAATACACTCATATACTTCTCTACTCAAAACTATATATATACTTTCTTCTTTCTTAAATAAGTCAAACGCTTCTCTCTTTTAAATGATAACTAGTTATTAGGCCCGAGCTATGTCCCGAGTAAGAAAAATATTCATTCATTAATATAATATTTTATGATAATAACACTAAATACTACTTAGCCCAGTGGTTAAGACTTTAGTATATGAACTTGAGGTCTCGGGATCAAACCCTATATTATGCAATTTCTAAATTTTTTATTGTATATGGATTACATGAACTAAAACTCCCTAGGAAGAGCGCCACGTGGCACAGTTTCTTGTTTATGCACGCCTTTTAATATATTTGTATAGATATTTATATCATTTATTTCACTTATTTCAGAACCAAATGACTATATCACTTAAAAAAACTATATTACAGATCCATACATCATTGTTATAATTTTCTCTTAGGATTTTATATGTGAGATCATAAAAAAAATCATTTAATGTTCGAGGCACCACACAAGCTTAAGAACTACTTAGGCTATGTTCAGTTCATCTGAAATTTTCTGATCTGAACTTATCTGATCTGATATGATCTGATCTGAACTTATTTTTTCTGATCTGATCTGATCTGAACTTATTTTTTCTGATCTGATCTGAACTTATTTTTTCAACAAGATCTTATCTTTATAAAATATATTATTACTATTATATTATTACTTTGTAAATCATATTATGCAATACATTATAAGATCTTCTTTATAGTGTTACTATTGTTATCATTTTATTTCTATTACAACTTTTATACAACTTTTATTATTAATAATAATTATTATTATCATTATTATAAGAACAACAATAATAATTATAATCATAATTATTATTATTACTAAAAATAATTATATAACTCAAGTCATTATTTTATAAGAGCACTTATACAATGTTTCACACTTTCCCTTAAAAAAAAGTTTCACACTTGAGAAGTCGGCAAACTGAACTCTTTTTTTTTCCATATAAAATAGAACAAGATATACAGACAACTATGACTTGAGCAAAAAATAAATAAATATCGTGCAACATCAAATAGCTAGAGAGATTTGGAATTCGGTAAGAAGAGGTATACATCAAATCTAAATTTATATGTATGTCACACTTAGCTTATTTTGAAATGTAATCCGAAATTAGTAGTTTCGTTGTCATGAATTTGAGATATCATATTTTATATATTTCTTATTTTTGTGTCAATCTTATGTTCTTAACATGTGGCTTTTAATTTTCTATTATTTAATAACAACAAAATAACTTAATATAATAATAGCAATGACATTTATAAAGGTAACAACAAGATTAATAATAATTACCAATATTAATAATTAATAAGTACAACAACAACAACAATAATAATTCTTTTGAACAAATGTACTAGTAAATAATAATACCCCCTTTGTATTTTTTTATCTTTGTCACTTAGAACTTGACACTATTCACAATTAGAGATAATCTTTTAGATTTTTCTTAATATATAAGAAAAAATATAGTCATGTGGGTCTTGTTTGATTCGTCTCAATGAGTACTTTATTAATATTCAATTATTTTAATTTTTATTAATATGTAGTGAAAGATATTTAATAATAATAAGTTTTTAAATATAAGCATGATATGATCTGAACTGATCTGATCTGATCTGATCTGATCTGATCTGATCTGGTCTGATCTGATCTGATCTGATCTGAACTTATTTTTTCTGATCTGATCTGATCTGATCTGATCTGATTAGATCTGAAATAAGCAAAAATAAGGTGAACTGAACATAGCCTTAGTGATATCGGCAAGTTTATCGCCACAGTGAAGTTTGATACTCTTTTTTTAATTGGAACATTTTGCCAATTAGGAGTGGTTTTATTAATTGGCCCATTTGACCCTTTTTATTAATTATATTGTTGGCTGGTCCATAATCTCTCTCTTACTTATACCATCCTCTCTACTTTTCGTTGCTTCTTCAATTTTAGGGTGTGTTTTTTTCATTTGAGCTTGTTCGAACTGACCTAATCAACACTGATTGGACTTAGAGCATGTTTGATTCATGATTTATAAACTCTAAGAAACGGAATTAATTACCGATTTTCTTTTTTTGTTTGATTCAACACCTCATTATTTCATTATCAATTTACCATTACTTGGTGGTAATGGACTCCCCCATTTTGTTACCTTTCCCTCCTATCAAGTAACAAAATGCATTGTTTGGTGGTAATGGTTATCAATCCACAGCTGGAACCAAACACCTAATAAAGATAACCATTTTTGTCACCATTCCTCTCCTCTATTTGTTTCCATTTCCTTTCCATTCCATACTTTGAACCAAACGACCCCGTAATTAATCTACTCAATTTCACCTTATGTCTATATCTGAATGGACATGATTAACCTTAATAAGACTTAATCATCTCTAGAACTTATTTTTAAAGCGAAGAGAATAATTACTCTTCTGATATTCTCTCTACCTTTTACACACTTTCTTTGGTCAGTATGTAAAAGGAAATAACCCAATAAAAAAAGACAGCGGTTATGTATTATTTTGCATGGAAGAATAATGAATTTTAGTGCATGTAAAAATTGGTTCTGTTAATACTTTTCAGTTGTTTTTTTAAGGGAGTGAAACTTTACACTTTTGGAGTAGGAATTAAGGGTGATTTATTCCCTGAAAGTAATTTAATATTTCCCTCAAAAAAAAACAAAATTATTTAATGTTTCTCGTTGTATTTGACTTGAAATCTATATCTTGTAAAGCATGTGATGTAATTTGATCTAATTCTTTTATTCAATGTAACGGGATCTATTTTTATTTTGAAACATGTAAAACAAAGGTAAATCAGGAATGCACTGGGCAAAAAAAAAGTTACCAATAAGATCAATTGTGGTTCTGCCATTGGTAAATCTTCCAGTTGGCCCATCAGGAAAATCTACCCCATAGGGTGGAAAGTTGCACTTGGCCGCTGTTAGAAGGGGATTATTATTGCCACTATCTGATAATGAGTCTCCAAATATGAACAAACAAGGTACTTGTGGTTGTTGCCCATTCACCCATATTATTTGCAAACTTGCAACAAATGTTGCTAATATTACTCTTAAACTCATTGATTTTTTTTTTCAAGAAGAGATTTTTATTTAATTCGTTCTTTTTTTTTGAAAATTTAGAAAAAATTTTAAGGAGGAAATTCAAGTGACAACACTAGTACCAACCTGACTGATGCAACAAACATCCAATGAGTTTATATACTTAGCTAGAGTTCCTTCTTGTTGACATGTCTTTAGCAAAAATGATATAAAAGTAATGGATTATCACAATTCTCGGACAGAGTTACAATGTGCTTCACAAATCTACTTGTTTTATTAGATTTAACAGTAACCACTAAAATTTAGTAAATACTAATAAAAAAAAGGATACTTAAGTAATTTTTTGCTAAGGACGTGTTGGGCATTGTGAAACTTAAAAGAAGGAGAGTAATACCACACTTTGTAATTTGGATCTATTTATCTCCACTACTTAATCATCATTTATGCTATATACATATGAAATAATATAGTCATATAAAATCTTATTTGATTCATCTTAATATGTTTCGAAAAATAAATTTTTTATAACTTTTAATATGCCTAACAAGAAATATCATTACTCAAAATTTTATATGGACATGTGCGAAAAGTACTTGTTTCTGTTTACATATATTACATGAAGCTTTAGTGGCTTTCGCTTTGTTTCTTATTTCGAAAAAAAAATCCTCTTTAATCTTCCAAGATTCCACAATATGGTGTCCACTTCTACTTTTTCTTTCCTTGTAAGTAACTAAAGTTATGTTATATTTAACTTATTTTAGAAAAAAAATAAGATAAGATAAGTTCAAATAAGATAAAATAAGTTATATAAAATGGATTAATTATGTTAGACAACACAATAAACTAGAATATAAGTTCAGATAACATAAGATATGATAAGATAAGATAAGATAAGATAAGATAAAATAAAATAAGTTAAAATAAGTTGAATCAAACAGACCCTAAAAGACACGTCATTGATTTTTTTTTGTACTTTTATTGATTGTCGGAAAGTAAGTGTATATAATTTAGGAGTATGAAGGAAGTATATTATTGCTCTATTTTTATATAGATGTTCGATTTTGACTTCTACACTTTTCACGAACTCTAATCTGACCGCATTTTTTTTTTACCAACATATAAATCCCAATGTTATCATACGAGATGTAATACCCGAACCTTAATCTCGTCTAATTAGCTACTACTTATTTTTATTACCTTAAAGCGTCCTAAATTTTTTCGAAATGATCATGGTTAAGTTATTTTCTAAAATAAATATATTTTAGTTGTTACGAAATTGATATTTATTATGATAGACGATAACGATTTTATTTATAATATAGTTTATGGATTTAATGTTTAGATTAAAAAAATCCTATATATTTTCCTATAGGAACTTTGAGTTAATGATTTATAGCTAAAGTCTAATATTGATTTTTTGAAGCCCAAACTTAACAAAACCCAACACGTACTTGATAATGGGTTAAAGATTGACATTTTTGTCACCTAAAGAAAATAAGAAAGTAAGAAAAAGGGAAGAAAATGAAGGAAAGCTGAGAACTCCCGAAGTCACACACCGCACACCCGACCGCCCCCACCTTCTTCCACTCTCCTTCTTCCTTGTCCCCTAACCTTTGCTTCCCAAGGTGAACAACACCAACCCTCATTTACATTGTTAAATACATTAGTTTTGGGCCTAAAAAGCTGATTTGTTTAGTAAAGTTTAGTTTGTTACTTCCTTTTGAGCTTTGATGGACTTGAATCAGATTTACAATGCTAAATAATTAATTGTTGGGTTAATGGAGACTAACTAAAGTTGATTTAATGCTTCCTTAAATCATACTCTATCCGTTTTATTTTGATGGTTACACTTTGATATTTTACACTATTCACAAATTTTAATTTGACCATCATTTGTGATTTATATGCGGATGAAAATATGGTCACGTGGGATCTTATTAGATTCATCATAACATGTATTTTATTAATATGTACTTTTTATAATTTTTACAAATACAAAACTAAAGATATATGTCCTCAAAGTTTTGCATTGACATGCGTGAAAAGTATAAGTGTGTAGATTCAAATGAAACAGAGGGAGTATTAGTTTAATTTGTTAATTAAACACAAACGTTGGGCCTAATTACTTTGTTATGATGATTTTGTTTTCTGAAACTTAAAGTTAAGTCACAACCTCCCCTTATCTCTCTAGAATCTTAACCTCTCCTACTCCTTCATTAGTTATGGGCTACTATGGATGATTTCATCCATGATAAGCCCTTTTTCCCTTTTTATTTTCAGTTTTTAGTCCATTTCTTGTTTTATTGAATAAATTTGTATTTCTTTATGAAATTTCTTCAAGCCACGTTATGGGATTTTTAGTCTCTGTTGTGAAGATATCCTTCTCACCCATGGGAGTTGTGAATGTCGTTTTTTTTTGTTTTTAGGTATGAGAAATTGTTCTTATTGGTTGACGTTCGAGACTCAACATTAAGGTAGTGAAATCTTAGATGCAGTTAACATGGCTCGAGGAATGATGCTTTTCCCAAACTATGTCAGAATGATAGATTTCCTCATCAATAGTTGCTTTATTTAGCAAATATAAGGGGGTTGCGCTGTATTGCTCGATCTGGTTTGTTGTAGTTTCTTCGAACACGAATTTCATTTAACCTTATTTTTCTTTTTTGTTGTAGATGTCATTTGGTCTTCCATTAATAAAATTTCTCTTTAAAACAAAAAAAAATCACAACCTCTTTAACCAAATTGAGTTTTACAAAAAAAAAAAAAAAACATGTTTCAAAATAAGTAGTATCCTACTGTTTTGAGTTATAATAATACTTTGTGACTAGATATTTCTAAAAGCCCATAAGATTAAGAGTTTTTTGAGTAGGTATTATATACCGTAATAGGTAGATGTCTAATGATGGATTTGTTTTGGTGTTATAACTTTGAAGAGGTTACGTATGATGATTCTTGGAGGTTAAAGTTATGGTGAAACTTAAGAAGTAAAGGAAAAGAAATAGCGTATAAGGTAATTTTTTTGTCTAGCTATTATGTCTGCTTGCATATATTATGTGTAATCTTTGTGTCTAGCATTATATGTGATTGCTCGTAAATGTTATGTATAATCTTTTATGACAGCATTTATGTGTATGCGTGTATGTATGTGTATGTATGACTATGTGACTTTGATCATATGATTTCATGCTAAAAGGTGTGTTGTGTATGATATTGTGAATGCTTATGTGTGAAATATGGGAAGTAATGCAATCCGATGGTTATACTATATTGATGACTTATGATTGTATGATATATGGGTGTTGTTAGAAAGTATGAATATATGCAAAATTTATAGTGGGTGGTTATGTTGGTTTGGTGTTATGAACTGATCAGCTAAATGAGCGAGTTATAGGTGGGAGAATTTTGTTTACGATATACAAAAAGGACTAAAGTGGTCATATGTTAATGTTTATGAATTACGAGAGTTATATTCTGTCCAAAACATGTACTTAGCTTGTCAATGAACGAAGTATCCACAAATGGTCCTTACCAGTAGATTATTCAATGATAACATTTTTTGTTAGTATTCTCGAACACGTACCCAAATGATATGATAAATGCATGTGCCTGTAAAATGATTACGAACTAAAATCGTTTTTAAGGGTTGGAGTGAAGTTATTGAGTTTTCAACTCATTTTAGGTTATTTTATGTGTTCTCTCTTTATACTATGTAGTAAGGGTAATCATTATTACATTAGTTGAACATTTGTATGTTTAAAAAACCAATTTAGGATATTATAGCATTCGTGGGCCATAAGCCCATAACCCATAGACTTAAGATCTATTTCTGCTGCCAAATAAGGTTACGATTTTTGGGGCGTTACACAAGATGTTGTTGAATTTGTCTCGACGTATTTTCCAAAATATTAATATTTTAGTAATGGATAAAAAGATATATCAATGGTAAAAGTTGTGCATTAGCAAGTTGTGCAAGTCAAAACAATCAGAGTACAAGATTGGTCTTAATATAAGTTTCAATATATCAATCTTCTATACCACCTCAATTTATTTTGCATTTATACACTTTTCATTTTGGTCGTGTGTAACTTTTTAATCTACATAATATTGCTTTTTCTATTTTCATAAAACGTCCTATTTTTTTATCCTATTTTACACCCATGGATTCCACTTCTTCATATAATAAGTAAATAACCAACCTTAAAATTTTGGAAAAATTGACAATAGAGGTCTGAACTTTAGGTGATAATTTTTAAAAGGTCTCAACTATTGATTAACCTGTGTAGGTCCGAACTTTAGGGGGTCTTAACTTTTAGCGGGCCTTAGTGACTTAAAACTGGCTTAATCGGTCATCACTTGTAAAACTTGGGTCACATCATAAGGGTTAATTGAGGGAGGGATGTAAGAACTAGGTGAGACTTAAAAAAAATCTTCACTTTTAAGTCGTTGAGGCCCGCTAAAAGTTAAGACCCCCTAAAGTTGGGACCTACACAGGTTAATCAGTAGTTCAGACCTTTCAAAAATTATCACCCAAAGTTCAGACCTCTATTGTCAATTTTTCCTAAAATTTTCTTCTTGTTGGTGCAAATTCAGTTGGATGACTTTGCAAACAAGTCAATGCACACCTAATAGTTAGATACTAAATGTCACGGGAGTCTTAGTACCTGAGGGTTACCAGTTTTAATTTGATAAAACCTTGCTAACGTACTTTGTTATAGCCTAATGTAATTAAAACTATAACGCCTAATAAATTCAGGCGACGTGTATTAAATAAGATGATCAATGCAATTATTAATCTATTAATTAAAGCTGAATATTCCCACTTACATCACAAACTTCTAGAAAAATTATATAACACACATAAAGATAGACCAGGTTGGACAATTAAAGGACAAACATGAAGATGAATACCTCCATGGATTTCGACTTAAATTGAAGATTGAACAAACTTGGTAACTCAATACATGCTCTAATTCTAGGCTAGAGGCTAACTATAACCCCATAAGGGGGTTGACTAATCTAGGTAAAGCTACGCTAGAGGAAAGTAAATTGCACGTTTGTTGTGTATGTGTTTGTTGTCTTGTTTTGATGTTCCTTCTTGTATTTTATACTACGAAGACATGTATAACTTCCTTGCTCCTTGGAGGGAAGTGATTTGAATCATAATGATTCAAATCACAACTGCTATTTTCTGGCGCCATGATAATCACGTTCCATTACCCATGTTCTTGCATGCCTTTGTAATCAGATTAACTTCCAGCCATGTCATCATCTATCGCGTTGCTTGACTTTTAACCATTATCTCTTGATTATTGCTGACAATTGGGCTTTCTTCGATGGATCGTTGTCTGTTAACTTTTGTTGACTATTTCTTATGGGCTTCTTGACATAACTGGGCCTTCATTTACATGATCATTAAACCCTTTAGGGCTTGATTCAATGAATCATAATAAATGCTAGCTATGATGTAAAAATGGTAGTAACAAATTGCGCCCCTGATTTCTGAGGTGATGTACTCAGAACCCACAAATTATTAGCAGAGAAGTATGCTTAATAGCCATAACCAATTTGTTTTAGAATCATTCTGAAAGTTGCTTCCTCCGTAATTCTAAGATGATCAACAAAATTTCTCCTTAGGGTGGATGAATTTAGTCGAGAAAAATAATCTATCATGCATTCCTTCCTTCTTTCTTCTAGCCATTGTGAAATCCATTAGAAAAGTTTGTTCAAGATTCGGTCCTAAAGGATGATTTCGCAACATCCAAGAGGGATCTAAACCTTGGACCATGAGATTATGCCATACTAGGCATGTACATGTGTATTGTACTATATCTCTTGAAGATGATCCTTGCGCTATTTGCGAGATCTTTATGCTCTTTGTGTTGCCTTTAACAAAGAGCCTTTTTAGATATCTCCAAGGCACGTTTGGTTGCCATGCTTCTTCCATGATAACCTTTCCCCAAGATTTACACACCAATAAGGAAGTAACTTGATCATTGATGTCAAGTTTTGAAAATATCCATGCTTGCATCAAGTCTAAATCTGACCCTATTTGAAAGGCCTTAGATTTATTTACGTATCTTGGATCCTTTTGTATTATAGGAAGTTTGTCAAAATACTTAGCAATAGTAGTGTTCCATTTGATAGACTTTTCTCTTGAATTTGTTCTTATCTTCGGACATAATATCCAATGCTTTATGATGGTTTAAACATTTATGGGGATAAGGTTTATATGTTGGAGATATTGGATGAAACATTGATAGTCGAGTAAAATCCATTACTGACCTTCAAATATGTTGTTTCCTGACCTTGACATATGTTGTTTCCTTCTACATATTTATATATGAAGATCTAAACTCTTAACCACTTATTTTCTTAACCACTTAATTAGAAGACGGTTATATTAGAGAAAAATAAGCATCAAATAACACATGGTAATTTTTAAATGCCATAAAACATAATTATTTTATTAATAATTAGTATTTTGCATTACATTTGGGAAATGGCTTTTAGAGGCAATTCTCGTAAAAATTAACATTCATCTATTTGTAGATAAATATTACAATTTTAATTAAAGGCAAAAGCCCTAATAGGAATCTTCTGGAGATGATCCCGACAAACAAGTCCTACCATGACATGGTAGTCTTCATCTTCGATGTCATATGCTGCCGTGTACCTTATAACGGCAAAATAGTAACCATCTCCAGGTACATAGTTAAATTTTTCCTTGAAGATCATCCTGTGATAAGTATTATCCCAGGCGTATCTTCTGTTCAAGAGGGCGAGATACATCCAAGGGAAGAAGTTCTCCGAGACCCAGAGTTCTCATAGTTGGCATACGCACTTGAAATATACTACTATACCCTCGGGATCATCTTGCTCTGGCTCCATCCTTATGACCTTGACAGATGTCTGGGTGCATATTAGGACCAATCTCTTGGCGTAGGCCCAAGTAAGAGTTTGGGGTCTCGGAAAGTTGAAGGTATTAGATACCTCTTTCCCCCATTTTATCACAGACTAAGAGAAGTTCATCTTGTGAACTCCCTAGTAGTCTTGGCCAGTTCATGCTAGCGCCAACGTTGGTAGCGCTAGATTCTGCCAATGTTGGATCTTCTGGCTCCATGGTTGAATTATCTCCAAAAATCTTGGCCATGTGAGCGTTCAATTGTTGGGTTTATGTTTCTTTAAAAGCTTCCTTATCCTCTTGGACAATATCCAAGGATTGATGATGAATGAAGAAATCTTCATCAAGACCGCCTATTTCATTTTCATGATGGTTGAATTCCATCTTTTTGAGTTTTTATGAAAATGGGAGGAAGATAATTGGGAAAGCTTTTCTAATTTTGTAAGGTAGAGATGAAATAATGAATAAAATCTCTAAATACAAACTTCTTTAAATAGTCGGTTTTCCTATAACGGTCACTTTAGTAATAACTCGTAGGATTAACCATTAAGTGTTTAGATCACTTTTCAAGAAATTTAGAAGAGAACTTGACCAATTTGATAGTAGTCCTCATGATGACTACATATATATAGACCTTAGGGCCTAGATTTTAATTTTTCGATTCATCATACTTTTTAAACGTTCAAGTTTAATGTATGGGTATTATGTATGTACATACGTAATTTGGTATGTATAAAGAAAAATTAATCTTAATATGAATAAGGTTTAATCATGAAATAAAAACATATTTTATTGATCATCAACAACTATTACATAGTATTTTAAGGAAATTATGAGCATATACTTGTTGATAAAATAAACCTAATAGATTAGATGAATTAGTGTTCAATACTTCATAAAATTGTAACTTGCCCTAAGATGGGCGAAACTGATGATGAACATATTTTTTGACGTCGGGCCAGGTCGCCCGATCGGGCCGAAGACCGAATTACGACAGGGCATAAAATGCCCGATCGAGCCCGCAGCAGAAATATGAGAACAGTTTTCTCACCCGATCGGGCTGGGCCGCCCGATCCTGTCGGGCCGGTCAATCTAATCTTCGTTTCTTGTTCTTACTTTGCTCAAAGTCCCGGAAATCATCCTCGGGATCCAGAAACTCGGCATCTAACCCCTCTAATCCACTGTGCAATCATGTAAAGTAGGTAATAGCTTCTAAAACCTACAATTCAATACAAAATAGCAAACCACAACTAGATGGAGAGAGTTAGTACCAAATGGCTCCTAAGAGCACCATAATCACAACTTTTAGCACATAATTAGGGGAGAAAACTCTATATAAAACCATAACATCAAACTCTCCCAAGCTAAACCTTTGCTTGTCCCTAAGCAAAGCACAACATGAATATGAATAGAATTTGCTTCACCCCTCAAAATACGAAACTCAAACATTTTGACCTCAATGACCTTCAAGCAGGCAAAGTTCAAGTTCAGTTGAATCAGATCACTTTTGACTACCAATCACTTAACCAGATTGTCCGAAATAGCAGCCATACATAACTTGCACATCTTGAAAAGGGGCTCACCAGGATGTCACTCCTCTCAATTTTTGTGGCGAGCATAAAGTGTGCCCGAACGCTCACCAACCCAACCATAATATCTCTTCCCTCTCACACTCTCATGTGTTTAGAAAAGGTGAATATCGCTCATCCTACTCAAGTCGACTCGAATAACAAACTTAAACTTAACTTTGGCACATTGACTCTGTATCATTCCAATAAACATTCAAACAAGTGCTCAAAAGGTCTTTCTGAGGGTTGTAATGGGGCTCGGGTAAAAGTATGGGAATTATTTGGGGAATGTGGTGGAAAAGCCGAGAAAAGGGGAGCAATCAACACTAGTAGAACTTGGTGTGGTAAAAACAACTTCCATGGTCTCAATCACATACCCAAAATAATGACCAACTTTAGATTTTTCGAACCAACCAAATTGTCCCTTGATAGTTTTCAGCAAAAAATGTATTATTCTGATTTTTTACACTTTTCTCTCTTTTCATGACTCGTGACTTCTTTATTCTTTTCATATGTTATTTTCTATTTTTTTCTTTGTTTTCTTTTCTCTTATTCACTTCACCTCATGTCAACATAAACATGTTATTTTCAATCAACCCGAAAATCAACCACACAACATAGTTCTATCCTAACAAATGCTCCCCCAAGCTAGGCTTGGGACAATAAACATTGAAAAGGCTCAAGGCATGTAATGTGGCTTGATATAGATCCAAAAACTCATTAGGCTCAGCGGGGCTAGGAGGGAAATGATTCTTTTGTAGAAAATTTCGAGGCCAAAATCAAAAAATTGAACGCCTCTATCACAGCACAATGTTCAAAGTCATCAGAAATCAACGAGTACAATGCCAAAGTCAAGATAAGAATGATATGAAGAACTAACACACAAGGATAATTCGGACATAAATATGCATCCGAAGGCTCGAATGAATCCTTACAATGTAACCAGTTCAAGCATGCAGTTAAAGTAGGTGTTTTATCATCAAAATCTGCTCAAGACCAAGGCAATCAAAGATCACATCACAACATCCCAATCACGAATGCCTGACTATCCAGTATAATGAGTTAAATCCTTTTTCAAGGCAAGGTTTGGGGCACAGGGAACCAATTAGACTATTCATGTTCAACTCGTATTTTTGGTATTTTTTTCAGCAATATTTCATTTTTTTGTTGTTTTTTTTTTTTTTTTATGAAAAGAAAAAGTTAATTAATTAACTAACTTAACTAGCCTAAGAACACATTAGCACTAACCTACCTAAAAAGCAATAATAGTGAGAGTGATACTTACAGAAATCCTCCCCCAAGCTGAATGTGGCAATGACCTCATTGCAACAAGAGGAAGGAAAGACATGGATATCAGTCATCCATGTGCACGTCCTCACTAGCCTCATCTCCATCCACCTCATTGCCGGGCTGACTGTAGCTCGGGTTCCAGGTATACCAAGAGGGATGTGCATCATGCTCAGCAATGCGATGCGAACGGCAGTTCTCGTCGTACATCGAGTACAAAGCCAAGTGCTGATCGTTGGCTAGTGTATCGACCCGCTGACTAAGATTCTGTAGAAGAACACCATTGGCATCAACCTGTTGGCTGAGGCCCTGGATGGCCGCTGTATTGGCTGTAATGCCAGTATCCATGCGCTGAAGCAGGGTCATCATCTCCTGAAAATCAAAGGAAGGAGGAGCAGTAGAATATAGGGGAGGGGGAGCATCAGAAGATGAGGGGATACCTCAACATGGGGACGACGTAATAGGTAGGCTCAGGGATCTGGGGGCGAGGGGTGGGAAAGTCAGAACCTGCAATGGGAAGGTGATAGTGAGGTTGGCCAGGTTTTATTTTGGCCAAAGGGTTGGGCAGGTCAATGGAACGCATTCCGTTAATTTGCCACTTGTATGTGTCCCCACCCCGTTCTAACCAATGCAGGCGAGTGAGATAGGCATAGTCCAATAGGGTAGGGCCTAAGGCTGGCTGTAACGAGTCTCGTCAAAGTCTGGAATGGCCCTAGCAAAAAGGTGACTAGCCCCCCGTTCACGATGGACGGAGGAGAACGTCCCATCGGCGCGCCGCTTAGGGTATGTGGTGGCAATATGCTCCATTTGGAGCGCAACATGGTGAGGGATGTTGTAGTGGAAATGGCGGGGAGTTCCCTGATACATGTAGCTACCTATGAGATAAAGCTCATCCCCTGGAATGAGCTGCCCTTCAACCCTCCCAAATAAGGTATTTGACATGAAACAAACCCAAATTTTGAAGATGGGTTGGTGTATGTACCTAGCATGACAGTGTTGCAAGGTAAAATCAGTTTCGTCCCCAGTTATGGCATAGTAAATGTCCCTGTGATGATAATCAGGGGGATGCCCAATCTCCCCCCGGTTAAGGACACGGAGTATGCGAGCAAACTCCAGGAGGGGAGGTGAAGTCCCTATTTAAAAGCCTATAGGAAACATGCAAAATTGGTCCTGAGCGAGGGTGGGTCACATTCAAGCTACTATAGAATTCATACACAAGCACTGGATAGGTATTGACATGAACAGGATAAAGGGATTCCATACCAATTATTTTCATAAAATCTTTGAATTCATTATTAATTCCCAATTTATCCAAAAATTCAATATCAAGGAACGTGGTAGGACTTACCTCGCGCCCCTTGAGGCGCTGAAATCGTTCCCTTTGTTCCTCCGTGGAGAAGATGACTTCCGGGGAGAAGATGACTTCTGGGAAGGTCTCATCTCGGGGAATTTCCGGTGGTGGTGGTGGTTGTGAGCCCGTTGTAGATTTTCGTCGCCTTGTGAACATGATGCTAGGATGTGCAAAATTTCGAAGCTTCAACTCACTCTCTATGGGGAAAAAGATGGGGAAAAACTTGAAGCACTCAAATCCTCACTTTAATGGTGGAAAATGAAGAAGAAGATGAAGGGGAGAGATAGAGTGGGAGAAAAGTGAAGAAAATAGAGTGAGAGATGAATAGAAAGTGATGAGAGAGAAAAATTGGTGAGAATTTGAAGGTTTTAGGAAGGATCTTCAATGGTGGAAAGGGGGGTTTGGAGAAGAAGGTGAGAGAATTTGGGGGTCAGGGTTGGAGGAGAGAGAAAATGTGAGAGAAAGTGAGTGAAAACAAGGGGGAAAACCCCTTTAATTATGCCAACCGGACCCCGAGCCCGATCGGACGTCCTTGCCCGGTCCCATCGGGCGTGATTTTTTTTTTCTTCTGAAAATTTCCAATTCCGTTGCGCACCCGATCGGGCAAGCTCGCCCGACGCCATCGGGCGTATGTCAGTTAATTCCATAAAACGAATTTGTTACGGGCCCGATCGGGTGTCCACGCCCGATCGGGCAAGCTCGCCCGACGCCATCGGGCGTATGTCAGTTAATTCCATAAAACGAATTTGTTGCGGGCCCGATCGGGTGTCCACGCCCGATCGGGCGTTTTTTTCACCTTTCCAGATTTTGGTTGCGGGCCCGATCGGGCATAGTCGCCCGACCCGATCGGGCGTGTAGCAGTTCCTCGATATTTTGTCGTAAATTCTCTTGACGGAACTTCGCCCGATCGGGCGTCCTAGCCCGATCCCATCGGGTGATGCTCTTTTTCATTCTTTTATTGTTTTCGTTGGGCGCCCGATCGGGCAGCCTCGCCCGATGGCTTCGGGCTATGCCCAGTAGCAATGGCTCGGATTTTTGAGTGAATACGCCAGTTGGTAAGCACTCCTGCACACATGTAACCGGAAGAGGAATATCAGTACCCTCTCACTCTCTCACCAAACTACAAAAATAAACAAAGTAAAAAATAAAAATCTAGAAAAAACTACGAAAGAAAAAGAAAGAAATCGGGTTGCCTCCCGATTAGCGCTGGTTTATAAAGGTCCCGCACGACCATAATGCTTCATCCCTCAAACAGAAGGGGATGGGGGTTGAAGGTATGACTCCTCCACAGATCCAACAGGGATTCCGGTATAGTACAACTTCAGACGTTGTCCATTAACTTTGAACTTCTCACCTGTTGCATTCATAACCTCAATAGAACCAAACTTGTTAGTGTTAGTGACAGAAAAAGGACCAGACCACCTAGATTTCAACTTTCCAGGAAAAAGCTTTAGTCTAGAGTTGTACAGTAAAACCTTGTCACCAATATTGAACTCCCTACTCATAATTTTCTTATCATGCCATCTGTACCAATAGGGGTCTTAAAAGCAGTTCTATAAGCTCATAAGGTGTCATCTAACTTATCACTCCAATCTTTTCTCGATTTAGCTACCACTTTCTCCAAAATAGACTTTATTTCAGGTTAGACACTTCTACTTGCCCACTTGTCTGAGGTGGTATGCTAGGCCAGTCCTATGGTAGACACCATACTTTTTGAGTAGGGCTTCAAAGGTTCTTTTGTGAAAGTGGGATCCCCCATCACTAATGACAACTCTTGGTACCCCAAACCGTGGAAAGATAATCTTTTTAACATTTTCATGACAACCTTAGAGTCATTGGTCGGTGATGCAATAGCTTCTACCCACTTAGAGACATAGTCAACAGCAACAAGTATGAAATTGTTGCCTGAGGAAGAGGGAAAAGGACCCATAAAATCAATACCCCACACATCAAATAGTTCAACTTCTAGGATGGGGTTTGGGGCATCTCATGTCTACGGGAAATATTTCCTGTTCGTTGGCATGCATCACAAGACTTAACAAAAATACTAGCATCATGAAAAAGTGTTGGCCAATAAAAACCAGATTGAAGTACCTTTGCTACTGTTTTGGAGGCCCAGCATGGCCTCCACATGGAAGGGAGTGAGAGTGCTTCAGAATGTCATGCACCTCCCACTCTGGGATACATCGCCTGATAGATGGTGTCAGCACAGAGCTTGTAAAGCAAAGGGTCATCCCAAAAGAATTGTTTGGCATCATGGAGAAATTTCTTTCCTGCTGGTAGCTCAGCTCTGGAGGGGTTTGTCCACTCACACAAAAGTTGGCGAAGTCCGCATACCACGGGGTAACAGAAGTGACTGCCAGGAGCTTATCATCAGGAAAGGAGTCGTCAATGGGAGACCTTCTTCCATATCTTCATACTGCAATCGGGACAAATGGTCAGCACTACATTTTCTGCACCCTTTTTATCTCTGATCTCCAAGTCAAATTCTTGGAGCAGCAAAATCCACCGAATGAGTCGAGGCTTGGCCTCCTTTTTGGCGAGGGGTACTTCAATGCAGCATGATCAGTGTAGACAATGACTTTAGACCCAAGCAGATAGGTCCTGAACTTGTCCAAGGCATAGACCACAGCTAGCAGCTCTTTCTCTGTAGTGGCATAATTACTTGAGCTTCATCGAGTGTCTTGCTAGCATAGTAGATGGCATGGAGGATGTTGTCTTTTCTCTGACCAAGGACAGCTCCCACAGCATAATCACTGGCATCACACATAATCTCAAATGGGAGGGTCCAATCTGGAGATCGGATGATAGGAGCAGTAATCAGAGCTTGCTTGATCCTGTTAAAAGACACTAGACACTCATCAGTAAACAGGAACGGGGCATCCTTGAGGAGCAACTGAGTAAGTGGTTTAGCAATTTTAGAGAAGTCCTTGATAAAGCGGCGATAAAATCCCGCATGACCAAGAAAACCTCTAACACCCTTAACATTCACAGGAGGGGGTAATTGCTCAATCACTTGAATTTTTGCTTTGTCCACCTGGATGCCTCGTTCAGAAATAATATGACCAAGTACCACTCCTTCAGTAACCATGAAGTGGCACTTCTCCCAGTTCAAGACAAGGTGGACATCCTCACATCTTTTCAGTACTTTAGTCAAATTCAGCAAACATGCATCAAAAATCAATGCCATACACACTAAAGTCATCCATAAATACTTCCATGATGGACTCAATAAATTCAGAAAATATGGCCATCATACAACGTTGGAAAGTAGCAGGGGCATTACATAGGCCAAAGGGCATCCTTCATATGCAAAGGTACCATAAGGACATGTAAAGGTGGTCTTCTCCTGGTCATCTGGGTGGATAGGGATTTGGAAGAAACCAGAATAGCCATCTAGATAACAAAAGAGAATGACAAGCTAGACGTTCCAACATCTGATCAATGAAGGGAAGGGGAAAATGGTCTTTCTTAGTGGCAACATTTAATTTCCTATAATCAATGCACATACGCCACCCAGTAACTACTCTTGTAGCAATTAATTCATTTTTCTCATTTTTAACTACAGTAGTACCGCCCTTTTTAGGAACCACTTGAACTGGACTCACCCACTTAGAATCAGAAATAGGATAGATAATCCCAGCATCAAGCAATTTCATAACCTCTTTTTTACAACTTCCTGCATATTCGGGTTCAAACGACGCTGACCTTGTATACTAGGACGATGATCATCCTCAAGATGAATTTTATGCATGCAAAAGTCAGGGCTTATGCCTTTCAAATCATCAATGTTATATCCAATGGCCTTTTTATGTTGTCGCAAAACAGACAAAAGTTGAGACATTTGACCATCATTTAATGCAGCACTAACAATCACAGGGCAATTTTCAGAATCATCCAGAAAAGCATACCACAGAGAAGGGGGAAGGGGTTTCAGTTCAGGTTTCTTTACCTCTACCGGTGGAGTAGCACATACTAACCGTTCATCCTCATGAGTGGTAGTACCATCAAGCTCGACACAGGTAAAAGCTGCTTCCCAAGCATCCACTTCAGTAGTCCGGATAATATCATCACCTGTGGAAGAGGTAAAACAAAGCAAAGCCTCCAGTGGATCCCGCATAAGGGATTGAGGCATGTCATCATTAACCAGCACATCAATGACATCTATTCTGTAACAGGCTTCCTCTAGCATGGGACTTTTCAAAGCATTGGTCAAACTAAAAGTTACCTTATCATCCCCCACAGTCAAAGTTAATTTCCCATTTTTTACATCTATGACAGCTCCAGCAGTATGAAGGAATGGTCTCCCTAAAATGATTGGGATTTGAGTATCCTCTTCCATGTCAAGCACAACAAAATCCACAGGAATGTAAAATTTACCTACCCTCACAGGAACGTCCTCTAAGATACCTAGGGGGTATTTAACAGAACGGTCAGCCATTTGAAGAGTAATGTTGGTACATTTTAAATCTCCCATGTCAAGCTTTTTCAAACAGTCAAGGGCATGACACTAACACTAGCACCTAGATCACATAAGGCTTTGTCAATAAATATGGTGCCAATATTACAAGGGATGGAGAAACTCCCCGGATCTTTCAATTTAGGAGGGGATTGATTTTGCAAAAGAGCACTACATTCTTCAGTAAAGGCAACAGTTTCTACTGCATTAAAGGCTCTTTTCCTAGTCAAAATTTCCTTCAAAAATTTAGCATATGCAGGTACTTGAGTAATGAGTTCAGTAAATGGAACAGTTACCTGAAGATTTTTCACTACCTCCATAAACTTACCAAGTTGGTGATCCAGCTTATTCTTTGATAGACGAGTGGGAATGGAACCTTATCGCAGGAGTGGTGAGGAACTGTTTTCAGGTACTGTCTGCTTCTCTGCATTTGTGTTGGTGGTAGCCTCAGGAGCTGACGAAGTTTCAGTTATGTCTGCATTTTTTTCTGGCTCAACCGGACCATCCTTAGGCATTGGGGGACCATCATAATGTGTTCCACTCCTAAGAGTGATGGCATTGGCAGTGTCCCTTGGTTGCATTGATTGTGAAGGTAAGGCCCCAGGTGGCCTACTAGCAGAAGAACTAGCCAACTGAGCTAGTTGAGTCTCCAACATCTTGTTATGCGTGCCCAAATTTTCCAGTTGAGCTTTTGTGTCAGCTTGAAAAGCATTGAACCCCTTCTGCATCTGGAACATCATATTCTTCAACTCTGTCATGGCTGGGTCAGCAGGAGGAGCAGGCTGTGGAGGTGCTTGATTTCTCTGAAAACCAGGTGGAGCTTGTTGTGAAGGTTGGTATTGTTGACCCTGTTGTTGAGGTGGATATGGTTGTTGAGGTTGAGGGTTCAACACATTAGTACTCCTATATGAGAGGTTGGATGTGTTTAACCCAGGATTGTAGGTGTTGGAATAGGGTTGAATGGTTCCTAGGTTGTGATGGAAAGCATTGACGCCTCACAGTTATTTCCCAGCGCAGGACACTCTTGAGAGTTGTGCCCAGATATTCCACAAGCATCACATATATGCACATTATAGTTAGAAGCACTAGCCATCGCATTAACACTCATTGGGAGGAATCATTACCTAACTTCAGGGATCAATTTCTGAGTTAGAGTAGCTAGTTGCCCAGACAGTAGAGAAATGGCTTCAACATCATGTTTACCCCCTTTTTAAAGAGGAACGAATGGTAGAGGCTTGATTAGATGCTAGCTTCTCCAAAAGTTCATACCCTTCCTCAATTGCTTTATCCATGAAGAACCCACCAGATGCTCCATCAATTACCCGTCGTGTTCTGCATCAACTCTAGTGTAGAAAATCTGACACAAGTACCACTGGTCCAACCCATGATGAGGACATAGACGCTGCAGATCCTTGAACCGCTCCCAAGCTTCATATAGAGATTCACCAGGATCTTGGGTGAAAGTAACTATGGCATGTCTCATATCTGCAGTTTTCTGGTAAGGGTACCACTTGATGAGGAAAATCTTGGAAAGTTCTGGCCAGGTGGTGATGGTGGAAGGCAGCTTTTATACCAGAACAAAGCTTTATCCGCAGAGAGAAACCAAATAGAGGAGTTTCATCTCATCAGGAGTAACACCAGCTTGCTTCTGAGTAGCACAACACTGTAAAAATCTCTGCAGATGCTGATTTGGGTCTTCAGATGGTAACCCAGCGAACTGATTGTTCTGAACCATATTCACTTGATCTCAAAATTTGTAGCAGCAATAGTGGGCATCCGTACCCCAGTAGGCACGTTATCAGGAGATGGTTGCGCATAGTCTCTGAAGGTTCGAGTAACATTCTCACCCATGTTGACAGTAATAGGTGAGGTAGGGGTCTCTTGGTGTGGTGAAGATGGTGGAGATGGTGTCTTTTAGGAGGGTGTCCCTGCCGACGGCTTAGCTTGTTTAGTTTTCTTTCTAAGTCTACGAGCAGTCTTTTTAATCTCCGGATGGAATGGGACGAGATTTGGGGATTTCAATTTCCTGCTCATACACCAAAAACACTAAAACAAACGTGAGAGGCTCCAAAGAACAGGTGTTCTTCAGAGTAAAAGTTAGTTTAATACTATAATTCAGACAAAATAAATTAAACCGTCTCCCCGGCAACGGCGCCAAAATTTGTTAGGCTAAAGTCGTATCACCTAATCAAAAATAACCTAAGGTCCACTAACTAGTAGTCAGGGAAGTCAGGATCGAATCCACAGGGAGAAGTTATACTATCGTATCTGAACTCTAATATTATACTAACGAAATAAGATGAATGGTTGTGTTACTAAACTAAACAGATAACACAATTAAATATGAAGGTGTAAATATAAAGTACTAGAATCATGGATCACTATGCATGCAATTCGGGAAAACAGGGATAAATGATAACCACCTAGTAAGTCAACTGTCAAGGGCACATGTAATTTCTCTCGAACATTACCTCCCTCAAAGATCACCCAGCCGCTCTCGCATAGTCAAGGGTCACTTTGCCTAATAATTGAAAGCCTATACGGTATCTCTCCTCTCGAAGTAGATTCAGTATTGCAACAGTAGAAATATAAATCAGGCCTAACTTATAATCCTAGCATGAAGAATCAATCAAAGGAAACAATTCATTACTACAAAAAGCCATATATGTGGACGCTTTATGCGCGACACCATCAAGAGAGTGTTGGGTGGAAGCTTCACACCCGTGTTTGCTCGACACTTATATGCGTCGTTGACCCTTATCGATGTCAATAGGCGTTGAGTTTTAAGAAACTAAGCACTTGCCACTCACGTGATGTTTCTAGCCCGCTATTTTGAAACTTTTTGGGATAAAAACACCCGCTCTTGCTCCACGCCCCACGCCCCACGCCCCCACTACTCAACATCTCAACCCTAACCCCCAATTCGTTCTCTCTCTCCCCTCTGATAACTGCAGAAAGAATTATTTTTTGTCATCTAAATCTTGCAACCCTTTGCAATCATTTTCATAGCTTTCTTTGCTCGAAGCATGGTCTACTTCATATAAGGGTATGTATCCTCTCTCTATCGATCTCTGCATTTTCGAAATTTAATTTATGAGATTCCTTATTACTATGATTTAATTTTGGCTTATGCTAGCTAGATGTTCACAATATAGCAATTGATTTTTTTGATAAAAAACCTTGAATTATATATCTAGGGATTTTGTTTACTTTCTCTAATGTGGTATTTATGAATAATGAAGTTGAACATCGCAAATATGTTGACTTGTCTCAATTTGTGCTTCGTTTATATTTATGTCATTTTCTCAATTGAAAATTGGAGAACATTTGTTTTAATTAGACAAAGAAACCATAATTCTGACTAAAGGTATGAATAAAATACTTGCACTGCTCACTTAGGAGTCAGGACTTTATAGTAGTCGACTTTTATTATAAGCTTGATGTATCTATGACCAATGCTTCTTATCATTTGTGTTGCTTAAACTCATTTGTGTTAGTATATAACACACTTTTAAAATGTAAAGTTAAAGTATATCTATAGTTTTTTTTTTCTTAACTAGAAAAAGATTAGAGAGATGAAATGGAAACATGGAGCAATTTTATGTTTTGCATTCAGGAAAGTTCACTTGTCCTTGGATCATCTTATTTTGTTTTGTGAATATAACATATAAATTCTTTCTTATTTTAGAACAAAAAATTGGTGTCTTGATAACCTGGTAAAGAAAGTGAGACAAGCTTTTGAAGGAAGTGAACTGGTTAAGGTTGACTGTCGAGGATTAGGAGCCAGTGACAACGAGAAGATTGGGGCAAAACTAATGGTACATATACGATCTCATTTAGTCCCATCATGTTTGGTTTCATTTTATTGTCACATTCTTTTTTAGATTTCATCCGTGAACTAGCAAGTAGGTTTATATTCTATGTTGTTGCTCCAGCTTCTTATAGTCTGAACTCTTATCTTGTTTGGTCTAGTTTAGCTGGTTTCATGTATTTCTACATTTTACACTTTTGCAATGAATATATAGGTTGATGCTTTAACTCGTTGCTTCTTAGCTCTGCTGCCTGGGCAAAGGGGTTTTTTTTTTATTTTATTTTTTATGGTAAGGATGTGCTAAAGGCAGTAGGATTATGCTCGCAAGTCCTGATATACAAGTGAATGCAATTATGAGCCTTTTCATAGCTTACTATTATGATTTATGCAGAAGTAGCACTGATATTTTGATGGGTTTTGAGAGAGTTTACAAGGACACAAGTCTAGTATGGAAATGATGTAGATAGTGGCTAACTTATATTATCTAGACTTCTGGTTATAAAAAAAACTTGTATTAACTTGGTATTATTCTCTCTTGCATTGCATGGATGCACTGCTCCACCTAGATGTGATTGAGGCTATTATATTTTTTTATCTCTCATTTGAAAAACACATGGATATTCTGCATCGCATCTGAGTACCATTCATATTTGATTTGAGCAACATCTTTAGAAACCTGTAGAATAACAATAGTTTCATGGATATATAATATATAATATGCTCTCTTAAAGTTGTGATGCATATATCATAGCAGGTAAGTTGATATGAACTTGTGCACTGCATACATCTAAACTTAAAGAATATATAGTAACTACTGCAATATTGCAGATTTATACATAAAGTGATTTACTGATTTCTAAAGAATGAGTGTTCTGTGTAGAGTAGTCGAGACTATAATTTTACTAACGTGCAATTATTTCTGCATAAATTCTATATTTTAGATGAATCCACATTTCAATCATTTGTAATGCTAACTACTCTTTTAAACCTATTATTCTAACAAGGGCCCTTAGGCCTTTGTTGATATGAACATCTTTTTGCTAACTCTAGCAGATCCCAAGAAAAAAAATGAAAGAAACATGTTTAGTGTTGGCATGGCTGTCAAAACATAATTTTCTTGTTGATCACTAAGGGGTCGTTGGGTTCACGAAGTGGTATAGGTTTGGAATAAGGAATGAAATCGGGTTGGTATAGGGTTGAAACTTATACTTGATTTCATGTGTTTGGAATTATCTTGGAATGAATTTTTTTTGGTTATGCGAGTGCTGGAAATCAACTGTGAATGAAGCAACAAAAGCCAACAAGTGATATTTGCTTATAAAATGAAGTTTTATCTGTTACTAAAGGTACATTATCTGGAATCATGAAGTTTCTATTATTGATTAACAACATATTCATCCTTGTATCGCGAATTTATTACTCCTGACACGTTCAATTACGTACTCTTATACATATTAGATGTACAACTAGTAACTAGTTCCATCATATTGTGAGTTGAGGATGATTCTAGTTGTTGTCCTTTGGTTAGTTACTGGTTAGGTCCTGCAAATTTAAGGCTAAAAAAATGATGGTTAGTTACTGGTTAGATCCCAAGAAAAAAATGAAAGAAACACGTTTAGTGTTGGCATGGCTGTCAAAACATAATTTTCTTGTTGATCACTAAGGGGTCGTTGAGTTCACGAAGTGGTATAGGTTTGGAATAAGGAATGAAATCGGGTTGGTATAGGGTTGAAACTTATACTTGATTTCATGTGTTTGGATTTATCTTGGAATGAATTTTTTTTGGTTATGCGAGTGCTGGAAATCAACTGTGAATGAAGCAACAAAAGCCAAAAAGTGATATTTGCTTATAAAATGAAGTTTTATCTGTTACTAAAGGTACATTATCCGGAATCATGAAGTTTCTATCATTGATTAACAACATATTCATCCTTGTATCGTGAATTTATTACTCCTGACACGTTCAATTACGTACTCTTATACATATTAGATGTACAACTAGTAACTAGTTCCATCATATTGTGAGTTGAGGATGATTCTAGTTGCTGTCCTTTGGTTAGTTACTGGTTAGGTCCTGCAAATTTAAGGCTAAAAAAATGATGGTGATGCACTAAAGAACGAAGGTTTTGTGTGGCATGCCGTGTTTGGTCAGCTAATTTATGTAGTTCTTTCTGAACTCCATCTCTTACTCTAGAGATTTTAGATTTCTGTTTTTTCAACATTAATGTTCTTCTGTCTGTAGTGATGAGCTCATTTTAATGGCAATATTGTGCGATATAGCTAGTAGTATTACGAGTGAAGCAAGGTTGCCTTGAATGTTCTGCCATCCTAGTGTGCAGAATGAATGCAACAACATGGTTTGCTTATCTTCACAAAATCACACAAAATCAGGACATACAATTGAGTAGTTTTGTAGTTTCTAAACCCATGCCCTTTCATCTAATCTTCCATATGAATAATATGTGGATGAAGTCGATTTATATGTTTAATGAGTCAATATTAACTTGTAAATCTATTAGGAACTATTGAATTTACTATCGATCTTAAATCCGGATGTGAGTCTTTTCTGATTGATGATTTTAATAGGGTAATCCAGCTCCAGATGTGCTTGCTAGCAGGCAAATTTAGGGAATGCAAGATTCAAGTCTGAACCCTTGTCCTTGTTTTAACCCAGCAGAATAAAGAGAAGCGTATAAAACAGAAAAAATTTCCAGCCTATAGGAACTCTTCATTGTCTGTTATAAGGTCTTTTGCAAATCTTCTTGTTGTATGTTAAATGACAATGGCCAATAAGTCTCTGAAAATCACTTTAGATTCATAGGGACAAGGTGGTGAGTCTTTTCTGTGCTCTAGAATAAATTAACTCAATCGATTAAGATTATCTTTTAACTATGGAGGATGGTATGCAGGATTGTAGCTATCTCTATATGTTTGTTGTGAATAACTTTTGACAAAGCGAATATATGGCTTGTTTCTTTGTTCAAACCCAGGCACGGTTTGTGATTCCCGACGGTCCTCAACATTATAGTGTTCGTCTTTCTAGTCTAAATTATTTTATGCTCGTGTTACCTATTTTTTGGGATATATTACATGTGCTAATTATAATTTTGGTCTTATTTTTCATCTTTTGAAGGTACTCGAAAATAATAATAAAAGTCCAACAGATCAAGAACAAGAGGACACTACTTGAGGCTTCAAATTGACTACCATCATTGTTTTGCTAGATCTTAGTATTACTTAGTTTTGTAAACATTTTTAGTGTGTTTTAATTTTGTGGTATTTTTAGTGACATATTAGTTATGAAGTATTATTGATGAACGTGTGTAGGAATTTTAATTGTGCGAACTACGTTTATGATTTATGATTACATATACATTGTTCGAAGTATTTTTATGTAATTCTTCAAGTTTCATTGTTGACTTTATATTCTAAATTACTATATATTATATTATTATTGTATTATTATATATAATTATTTGTTAATTAATTATGAAAAAAGTACCAAAAGAGTCCATACAAAATCTAGACGCTTTTCCTTGTCAAGAACTTATGACAAATATAAGATTAATTTTCCAGCCAAATTTCTCTCAACACTAAAAAGCGTCGTGACTAATTATAGTCGACAAAAAGCGTCTCGAATTAGGACACTTTAAAGCGTCTATAAATTAATTGATGGCACCCCACTAACCAAATGTAGAGACGACTATACGGGTGAGGGAGACGCTTTTTGATGACGCTAATGGCGACGCTTTTTGGTGACGCCAATGGCGACGCTTTTTGGTGATGCGAATTGCCGACTGATTCTGCTCGACGCTTTTTGGCAGCGTCGAGAGCAAATTTCGCGACGCTTTTAAGCGTCGCCAATTGGGCCAAAAAGCGTCTTCACAACACTCCTTTTCTAGTAGTGTGAAATACCAGATAATCAAACTAATCTATCAATCCCTCATTGCATACATAGATCTCCACAATTCTAGATATAGAACTACTCACTCATAATCATGAAAACAATAACAAGAATCATATAAAAACTCATACTTTGAAACATGGCAAATAACTAAGAAAACAATATAATTAACAATGGAAGAAATAACAAAGAAATAAAGAAGAAAGATTACCGAATTATATTGAACTATGAATAAGCAAAAGGTTTGATCTTGAATTGAAATCACAAAGCAATAAATTAAGGTTCTTGAAACACTCTCTAGAGAAAACTAATAATAAAAACTAGATAGGAGCTAATAATTCTGATTTTTCTATTTATACAAGCCCTAAAACAATAGAAGAAAATCTCAAAAGAAGGGCCCATAATCATAAAAAACCCGCGTTTCGTCAGCCGCCCGATCGGGCCAAAGTCGCCCGGTGAGATCGGGCTCTAAAGCGAAGAAAAAGGCAAAAACCATCAGTCGCCCGATGTGATCGGGCTGACCCGCCCGATGCCATCGGGCGGTCTGATAACATGGCAGGCAGAAGTAGCTGGAAGGGCGCCCGACGTCGGGCCAGGTCGCCCGATCGGGCCGAAGACCGAATTACGACAGGGCATAAAACGCCCGATCGGGCCCGCAGCAGAAATATGAGAACTGTTTTCTCGCCCGATCCTGTCGGGCCGGTCAATCTAATCTTCGTTTCTTGTTCTCTCTTTGCTCAAAGTCCCGGAAATCATCCTCGGGATCCAGAAACTCGGCATCTAACCCCTCTAATCCACTGTGCAATCATGTAAAGTAGGTAATAGATTCCAAAACCTACAATTCAATACAAAATAGCAAACCACAACTAGATGGAGAGAGTTAGTACCAAATGGCTCCTAAGAGCACCATAATCACAACTTTTAGCACATAATTAGGGGAGAAAACTGTATATAAAACCATAACATCAATCATCTTGCTCTGGCTCCATCCTTATGACCTTGACAGATGTCTGGGTGCATATTAGGACCAATCTCTTGGCGTAGGCCCAAGTAAGAGTCTGGGGTCTCGGAAAGTTGAAGGTATTAGATACCTCTTTCCCCCATTTTATTACAGACTAAGAGAAGTTCATCTTGTGAACTCCCTAGTAGTCTTAGCCAGTCCATGCTAGCGCCAACGTTGGTAGCGCTAGATTCTGCCAATGTTGGATCTTCTGGCTCCATGGTTGAATTATCTCCAAAAATCCTGGCCATGTGAGCGTTCCATTGTTGGGTTTATGTTGCTTTAAAAGCTTTCTTATCCTCTTGGACAATATCCAAGGATTGATGATGATTGAAGAAATCTTCATCAAGACCGCCTATTTCATTTTCATGATGGTTGAATTCCATCTTTTTGAGTTTTTATGAAAATGGGAGGAAGATAATTGGGAAAGCTTTTCTAATTTTGTAAGGTAGAGATGAAATAATGAATAAAATCTCTAAATACAAACTTCTTTAAATAGTCGGTTTTCATATAACGGTCACTTTAGTAATAACTTGTAGGATTAACCATTAAGTGTTTAGATCACTTTTCAAGAAATTTAGAAGAGAACTTGACCAATTTGATAGTAGTCCTCATGTTGACTTCATATTTATACACCTTAGGGCCTAGATTTTAATTTTTCGATTCATCATACTTTTTAAACGTTCAAGTTTAATGTATGGGTATTATGTATGTACATACGTAATTTGGTACGTATAAAGAAAAATTAATCTTAATATGAATAAGGTTTAATCATGAAATAAAAACATATTTTATTGATCATCAACAACTATTACATAGTATGTTAAGGAAATTATGAGCATATACTTGTTGATAAAATAAACCTAATAGATTAGATGAATTAGTGTTCAACACTTCATAATATTGTAACTTGCCCTAAGATGGGCGAAACTGATGATGATTTGTGGTTCTTCATCCTCTCCCACATCTGGATCATCGTCATATGAATATTCATCATTCAAGGGCATAGGGAAACCAGTGTCCCTTATGCTCTTGCCACAAGCGGCAAGTGCATTTGTATTGGATCATCCTTCTAAAGCTGGTGTTGTTCTCCAGCTGAACCACTTGGTATTTCCTTATAACAACACCTAGGACGCTCTCACAGACAATTGATCTATGGTATTTATAGGCCAAATCTAGGGGAAAAAACTGTTTAACAATGTTTGCTCCCCAAGCCTTGCATACCATCATGAGGTTGAACAAATAATTTTTTCCCAATAGGGGCCAAAGATTAGTTGCTATAAAGTCTATGTCCCTTCCTATTTTTGTGGCGCTAGACTCTTTTTCCTATAAATCTTTCGGTTGGATCTTTAGATCGGCCTCCCCGAAGTATTTGAGAACCTTAACTTGCCATTTTTTGATTTCAACGTCCTTAAACTCTTCCTAATCTTCCTTAACATGTTAAATCTATGCCCCCAACATTCTCCAGGAAAGTCAGGGATAACATTAATTTGAGGATTAGCCATTGTCTTTTAGAATGAAGAGTTTTCTTATGAAGAGAAGGATCTAAATAGTGAATTGATCTTAACTACTAGGGATATATTTATACTATACGTGAATGGAACAGTTATTCCTATTTATAAGGGATAACTAAGTGTCACATTTTATTTTACAAATATATCTAATTAAGTAATCAAGTTATCTTAATTCTGATTAGTTATTTTTTATCCCCAATCTTTGCCCTTAGTGGGTAAAATGGATAAACATGGATCACCCACTAAATATCCCTTAACTCTTAACTTGTATTTGTACGTTTTTTAAGAATTAAACCGTTGATATTAATGACATGTCCAAGTGGAACCCTCGTCATTACTTTTTAGATGTAATCATGTTCCAAGTTAAGCCAATTTTAGTTTTAGTTTCCCAAGAGTCATTGTATAAATCTTTTTTAATGGGAATTGAATTTTTGTCATACATTATTTGATATGACAAACAATAAATTACATAAAATAGATGAATAATGTAAGCAAAAATACCAAAATTACTATAAAAACACATGAGATATGCAAAATATTTTTTATATTTCATAACAATAAAAATAAAAGTACAACCTAGATTGAAGATTTTAAGAATCTTCAATTATAAACTTAAAACTAAATTCCTAAGTCTAGGCGTGCACTTAATGTTTTGGCGATGCCTGCTTGTAGGCATCTGAATCAGTGTCAGAATCATTGTTGCCATAGTCCCCCTTGGGGTTGCTGCCACTGCCACGAACTCTCCTCCTTTTTGCAGGAGGCTCATCATCATCTTCTTACTCCTCCCATCGGTGGATTGGAGGGGAAACTTCCTCTTCTTCTTCCTCCTCTCCCTCTCCATCATCACCCTCATCCCCACCAGAATTCTCTGATAGAGAAGGTGAAGAATCTTCAGAGGTGTCTCCAGAGACGTCCTCCTTTGATGTAACAGGGTTGCCCCTTTCATCTTCAGAGGAAGAGTTTTCCTCTTCTTCCTCATCCTCTGACTCCTCAATTAAGATTATTTGAGGAAGGAGAGGGGCTGGCTCTTGTGGCTAGGGTTGGTTGATTTCAGGGGAATTAACCTCTTCTAAGGAGGAAAGGATGACTGGGAAGCCATATGGAAATTTGAGAGAGATATAGAGAAAAAGTCTGGGAGATGAGGGGGTTATAGTTCAATAATCAGGAGATGGGTTATGATTTGCATCATTGCATCATTCCCTTTTTATAAGAAAAGTGTCATCTCCTCAAAACTTGATAAATTTAAAATTGCGCCCCTTTGGTTAAGACATGGGCGTTAGCTACACGCTTAAAGGTTTAGGCTGCCTAGTTAGATATTAATTCAACATGGACTTTTATATGACCCTCTATTCCAATTCTTAAAACTTGGCGTTAAATTGATCCATGAAAAAGATGACCCAATATTAAGAGGACACGCTTTTCGCACGTGTTATACTTTTTAGTTGTTTTCTTCATTAATATCCTTTTTCATAATTTTAGGAAAACTTGAAATCTTTTCAGACCAATTTAATTTTCACAAACCTACATACATCAATTGAATTTTTAAAATTCATCATGTCCGAGGGAGGAAAGAATCACCACGAAGATGAAATAACAAGGCACTAGCCGCAAAGGCTCTTTCCATGCACTCCACAGCTGCTCGCCAATTATGCACCGCCATAAAGGTGAATCTCATTCATTATAGACCCCAAATGTTCTGGTATTTGAAGAAACATTTAGAAACTAACGATAAGCCTTTAGAGGAGAGAAAAGCTGACCTGGATTTCCATTCAGTCTGAGGAAACAACGTCATCAACATATTCAGGAGTAGTACTACCAATTCTTGGATCACATTGTATTAGAAGATTGAAAACCAAGGACTCTCCCTTTCACTTCAAGGTTAAGCATTCATTTTCATTGGCCCTTATCCAATAAAGCAATTAAGGGATGGATTTCAGGAATAAATACAAGGGCATGGTTTTTACGCATGCAACCTTTTCATGAGAAATGGACCAAAAATAAGATACTCCCTTTCTTGAGGTTAGCTTCTTATGAAACTATTCCTTTTGATGGAGCTCTCTCTACTGCCTTCTTGGCTTGTTGGGATCCAGCAATTAATTGCTTCTTGTTCAAGTGGGGACCAAAGAACGTAACCTTAGCTGACATTGCTTTTATCACTAGGACTTCCCCTACAGGTAAGTATGGGATTGATCTTATAATCCTCCATCATGTGAAAGAATACAATGAACTCTATAGTCAATGTTTATCCATCTTTCGCCAAATTGCTAGTCCTTCTGCCAATGCTAGCAAGTGTGGCTTTCAAAGGTTCGTTGATTTCTTCACCACACTAGTAGAAAAACGACGATTTGTGTCCCCTGATTTACGTCGCACTAAAACGGAAATGACGCAAAAGGGTCATTTGCATCGCACGCGAAGAAGAGTGCGACGCACATCATGTGTAAATGAGCACCAGTATGAGCTATATGCGTCGCATATACCATAGGTGCGTTGCAAAAGCCCAATGTGCTTGGGACCTTCAGGCACATACGATGCAAATCGTCTTCGCGGATTTGCATCGCATGTTACTTTAGCACGGTGCAAAAGCCCAATTTGCGTCGGACTTCATGACCCGTCCGACGCAGATCCGCGGCCCATTAACCTGCGTGTTTTTAGGTTTAACCGTATACCAATTTGAAAGGAAAGGAGCGCTTCCCCACTCTCACTCACTCCATTAAACCTAAAAACTAAAACTCCCCTCTCAGTCGCTTCCTGTCACTCTCCTCTCTCTCTCTCTCTCTCACACCCTCAAACCCTAAAACACGCTAATTTCGTCTATTGTTGCTTGTCACCTAATTTCGTCTGTTGAATGAAATCCTTTGACAACATCAATATGAGAATATCACCCTCCGTTGTTTCTTCTACTTTTCTCTTTCTCTTCATCAGTTGAATGTTGATTAATTTCTATTTGGTGCATTGCGCTGGAGTTTGTTGCTCGTCAAGCTAATTTCGTTTGTTGTTGCTCGTCACGCTGGAGTTTGTTGCATTACGCCAGAGTTTGTTGTTGTTGGTGCTGTTACGGTCGCCATCGAGAAGCCACAAAGTTTGATCTCCCGTCATCGAAGATTAACAAGAACACATCGCTCATTCTCAGGTTTTTAGGATCTTTAGTTGTATTACATTAGTTATTGAGAGATTCAAGTTTAGGATTTTTAGGATTTTTAGAGTATTTTTTGATTGGATTAACAAATTATTGCTTCAATTTTTCATTGTATTTCTACATTCTTTCAGATCTGCACGTTTTTTTTTTATTTCTTTGTTGTTTTTAGTTCTTGATTTTGTACATATTTTTTCGAATTTCGCTTCGTCGTTGCAGTTGGTGATGTATCGTGTTGTGTTGTTGATGTATTGTGTTGAAAAGTTCAGTATTATTGCACTCGAAAAGTTCAGCAGTATTCTTGATGTATTGCGTTGTTGTATCTCTGATGTTGTACTCAACAACCTCATTCCAAGTTTTTTTAATTAAAAAACAAAAAAAAAAAATTTAAAAAAAAATTGCAATTTTCATCGCACGTAGCCCAAGGTGCGACGCAAATCACTCATTAACGTTGCACCCTAGGCTATGTGCGACGCACATTACCCTTTGAGCTTGGTTTTGGGCTGGGGTAGCCATCTGTGTCGCACCGTATACAACGTGCGACGCAAATAGCTTACTAATCTGCGTCGTTTTCGCATACGACGCAGATCAATTTCAAGTCATTTGCGTCGTGACCTGTGCCGTCGGACCCAAGTCCGACGCAAATAGGGGTCCAGGGTCCGACGCAAATCAACGTTTTTGTACTAGTGCAAGTAAGGATTCCAGTGAGGCCATAACTCCCCAGGAAGAAGTCTTATTCCTTACCTTTGCTTTTTCTAACTGGTGATGTCAAGGGCTGGAGGTGTTGTAACACTATGGTTATCATTAGCTATTAACATCTCCAACACTTTTGAGGAAGTTGCTTTAGCTCCAATTTTATTAGGACAATTTACAGGCGCCTCTTCAGAAGTAGGGAATCCTTCAAAGGTTTTGGCATTCCTACATCTGATTCTCCTATTTTCTCCACTGATAGGGGATTTGGACCATTGGGGCTTTTGACTTGTTGGGGCCATGTATACTTCTCAAGTTTATTAATACTTAAACCTCATCCTACTTTTGAAGCTGTTAAAGAAAAAAAATGGAGTAGACCTTGATTCACTCTCCTTCCTTTCCAAACCTGAAGATGTAGCTGTTATGGTGAACTCAGCTTTAATCTTATTTCCTTAAATGAAGTTTGGCATCCCAGCCTACTGTTTTCACATTTCTTAGTATTCTATCCCCACCTTGGTATCTGGCATATTTTCCCAGGTAAGGAGCCTCGTTATGTTAGAGAAGAATCCTGGCGCCTTTATGCCTGCATGGATGCAATCTTTAGACATTCATTCTGGCTCCATAAGGAGTGGGCATTTCTGGAGCAATGTCCTTAGATCTAGGGATTTAATAGCAGTTGAACCTGAATACTTTAGCTTTGAAGCCTATAATCCACAACTAGTAGCTAGACAGTTTGGATTACATCAGATGATGGTCGTACCCTATTTCCTAACACACAATGATCCCTGGACATCAAAGGGTCGTTTTGAAGAAGGTAAAGCCCTTCGAAGCAAAACTGTCAACATCAACCTCATGTCTATTACTCCATGGTTGTGGGTTCCTGGAGCTGTTCAAGGTTTCCAAACATGGTGGGATCATATCTTCCCAAATGATCAACAATCTGCTGATGCTATAGCATATTTCGAAGATCAACTTTTCTTAGGAGGTAAATGATCTATCTTTTAGTTAATTTGATGACTTTAAGAAGAGAAGACATTCTTCTAACTTGTTTTTTGCCTTTCACTAATTCTAGCAAAAGATGGCAAGAAAAAGCTGAAAGTTCCTAAAGGAATGGAGGTAGACTCTAGGTATGACAAGTTATACTGGAATGTTTTGTACCAGCAAACGCCTGAGCCTATTCCTTAAGAAGATGAATATGATGTTGTTGATGAACAAGGAATCCATTATGGAGATGTCCAAACTGTAGAGGACATTCAAACTATGGGGCCAATGGAGAAAATCGATCCTCTCAGAAGAGCTGCTAGAAAAAGAGATTATAACTGTATTTCTGCTTCAAAAAGCACTTAATCTCCTGAGCTGGGGGATCATTCTGAATTTGTTCAGAAAACCTCCAAGAAGAAAGATGACAGTTCTTCCTTAACTCCAAAATTCTTGAGAGACTCCTAAAGAAAACGCCCCAAAATAGAGACGACATCTGAAGTTCAGCATTTCAATAATATTTCTTCTGATGAGGAGGAAGTTAAGACTATCTCTCAAACCATTTCAACTAAGAAACTTCAAGGAACTAAAGCCGGTATATATATATATATATATATATATATATATATATATATATATATATACCTCTATGTTCCTTTAACATTAAGTTTAATCCTATTCTTAAATCTAAACCATTATGCATAATTTTATGCATTCCAGGTTCATCTGGTCATAAGAAGTCTAAAGCTCTTAGTGATCCTTCTTTAGAGAAGCCAACATCTATTACTTATGGGCATCCTTTTAGCTCTAACTTTATTGGTCCAATACTGCAATTATTCCTTCCAATATTGGTCCAAGACACAATATGAAGAATGTTCGGTTTAATGAACCCAACATTGAACATGTTGATGAACAAGTTAGTTGTACCTAGTGAGGTTACCCACCATTTAGAATCACTGATCATTCCTACTTTGGAAAGATATGGTAAATTGAAAGAAGATAGCGCCAGTGCCCCCCAAGGGGGAAATGATGCCCCCAAGAATAAAAAGGGATCCTTTAGGGAGATGCTCAACATCTCAACATGGCATCAACTAAAGAAAATATCTTCTTTCAAGAAAATGGTGATCTTATGGATTCAATCCCATTGAACGTTGAGTTTCCAAAATCTCCTTCCCCAACTGTTATTAAAGCAAATTCTTCTATTTTTAAAGGAGAGGTTCCAGAAGGTGTCATTCCTTTGGATTTTGTGCCTTGAAGGAGTGACTGTGGACCCGCGGATGTTCCGTCAAAAGATACTTCATCCTCAAAATCCTTTTCTAGAACTGGTTTGCATTCTTTTCCTCATAGATTCATTTTAGATTTTCTATATTTGAACCCATGTCCTCAAGAGACCAAACTTCACTATCTTGCTAACACTAGGGGAAAAAAAAGGAAGGGCTGCGCTGGAAGGGCTGCGCTGGAAGGGCTGTGTTTTCTTTAAAATGCAGCCCTTCATGTATAAAGGGCTGCGGTTTTATAGAAAACCGCAGTCCTTTTAGCGAAGGGCTGCGGTTAACAAGAAAACGCAGCTCTTCTTACTGTAAGAAGGGGTTGCGTTTTTGGGCTATAGTTTATATTGAAGAGATTAAGAGAGCTCTAGATATCAATTTCACTGTGAAGGGTCTAGGTGAAATGAGATATTTCCTTGGTTTGGAAGTAGTTAGGAATTCTGAAGGAATTATGCTGCACCAAAGGAAATATGCCTTGGATATTGTTGCTGATACAGGGTTGTTAGATTGCAAAGCATCAAAATTTTCTTTTCCCAAAAGGTATAAAACTCTCCACAGAGCAAGGTGAAATCATGAAAGATCCGGAGAAGTTCAGAAGACTAATAGGTAGACTTCTCTAACTTAATCTGATCAGTAGACCTGACTTGTCATACTCTGTATAACAACGGAGTCAATTAATGAATTTTCTTAGACAACCTCACTGGGATGCTGCAATGCATATAATGAGATATCTCAAAGGAAACATTTCTCGAGGACTCTTTTAACTAGCTACATCAATTTTGAATATGACTGAATTTTATGATGCAGATTGGGGAGCTTGTGCCTTTAGTGGCAGATCTCTTACTGGCTATTGTGTATTTTTGGGAGGATGTCTTGTCTCTTGGAAGACTAAGAAACAAAAAATTATATCAAAGTCTTTAGCTGAATCTGGGTATAGGCCTATGTCACAAACAACAAGTGAGCTAGTTTGGATAGATGGTATCGTTGAAGACCTTACATTATCTATCCCTCATCTTGTCACCCTATCTTGTGACAACAAGGTTGCACACTATATAGCTCAGAATCCAGTATATTATGAAAGGACCATGCACCTAAAGCTAGATTGTCATTATGTTCGAGAGCATATTGAGGCAGGATTCATTGTCACAACCTACATTAAATCTTCCCTTCAACTAGCATGTATCATAACAAAGTCTCTTTTTGAAGCTCAACACACTTATATTTGTCTCAAGTTAGGTCTCTGTATGATAGACAAAATCCAACTTGAAAGGGGGTGAAGAAAATAGCTAAGTACTCCCTCCGTTTCCTAAAGATCTTCCCTCTTTCCGTTTAAAGGTGTTTCCAAAAGATCTTCCCTCTTTTGCATTATTCCTTATTTGGCAAAACAAATTTCCTTATTTACCCTCTCATGTCACTATCATATGGTCCACCATTACATTATTAATTCAATTTTACTCCCTTTCTCTCTCCTACTTTAACCCCTTTTTATTTGTTTATTTATCTTAACCCCTTTCTCTCTCCTACTTTACTCACACCATGCCCCACACAACTTGATTTCCTTGGTATCTGTAGGAACAGTAAGTGGGAAGATCTTTAGGAAACGGAGGGAGTAATTACTAGTGTACATGTTTTATTGTATAGCTTTTATAGCCTTCTTGTTTTGTCTTACTCACACCTAGGTTTCTTATTTTGTCTTTTAGCTTTTGTACGTACAGCTGTCAGTGCTTGTAATATAGTGATAGAAAGTTTACCTAGGGATCAATGTAATATACAGTAAAGGCGTCGTCATTCAGGTGCAAGAGAGATTTTTTTTTTTTTTTTAAGGATGAGGAGTTAGCTCATGTGGTAGAGCACCCCCCTCTGATCCTTGAGGTCAGGGGTTCGATCCTTACCCCCAGCATTATGTTGGGGTATTTCCTTAGCATGCTTTGCATGCTTTACCAGCCAATGTGCTGGTAGTTCCTACAAGGCTAGTAGCCTTGGTAGGAGTTAGCCCTTGGGCTGACTTAATTTCCTAATCAAAAAAAAAAAAAAAAAAAAAAAAAAAATCAGGTGCAAGAGAGAAATAGAGCGAATACTGTTTTGCTTGAGCAGTAAAGATTTCCCAAAAGTTAGGAACTTTATTTTCACTTTGATCAGAGAGAGTCATATTTCTTCACAGGCTCACCGCATGATCCTCATGAGTATTGAGGAAGTTATGACCATCCGAAGTCATATTTTGTTGGGATATTCTCATTGGTAACCTTGTGCTATTGAAAATTACATTTGGTAACCATTTTTAAATTTTTATTCAAAAAGTGACCTTATAGTTCTATTTTATAAGCAGGCGTGACATTAATGACGTTTTTGGTTAAATTTTCCGTTAAATAGAGCTGGTTGCTTGGTCTTTCTCTCTCTCGTTATTGGCCACCTCTGCTACTACCGCACAATCGGTGCTGCTTACGGTGGCTCTTTTTCTCTCTTTCTTTTTTCAACGTTCCAAATCAGACACCACTCTCACCATGGAAATGAAGCGAGATCCACCACCACCAACCTCAATCGCTAATCCCGACATTAATGGCAATCCTATCAAACCTTCTTCCAATGGAATCCTACCATCACCTCTGCGAATTCCACGCTCTTCACTCCTTCTCCGAGCCCAAGCCCAAGCCCGTTCCGCGGCCCGCACCATCGTCACGCACATTTCGAGGTTAGTTTTCGGCTTTTCGCTTCTCCGACGACATTGATCTCTCCTTGGATTCATTCACTGGATCCTCCACTAAAGAGATCGGAGCCGAGAATGAAGTCTTTACTACCTACATTGACGTCGATAAACTCGACACTTCTGAAGGAGGCGGGGGGGGGGGGGGGGAGCTGGTGTTAGGGGGTATGCGAAGGGGGGCTGGCGGCTTGCGGGAAATGGGGTGGGGGAACTGCAAAGGGCCTGGGGGTTGCAAGGGTGGTTTGTTGTAGTGGGGTTGCAGAAACTCGACGCTTCTAGAGGGAGGCGGGGGGAAGGGGGGGCTGGTGTTAGGGGGTATGCGAAGGGGGCTGGCGGCTTGCGGAAATGGGGTGGGGGGAACTGCAAAGGGCTTATGTTGGGGGGTTTCAAGGGTGGGTTGTTGTAGGGGTTTCAAGGGTGGGTTGTTGTAGGGGGGTTGCAAGGTGGGTTGTTGTAGGGGGTTGCAGGGTGGGGTGTTGTGGGGGTTGCAGGGGTGGGTTGTTGTGGGGATGGTGGGGATGCAGAGGGTTGGCGGGGTGAGGGTGGAGTGAGAAAAAAAATTTGTGTTTAAAGATGACATTTAACGGAAAACCTCATTAATGTCACGTCTGGTAACAATATACTAACTAAGAGGTCACGTTTTGAATAAACTTTTGAGATTGGTTACCAAATATAATTTTCAATAGTAAAGGGTTACCAATGAGAATTTCCCTATTTTGTTTAGTTAATTACATTAGGGATTTTTTTGTTCAAAACCATTTAAATTTTTCACGTTTTTAGAAACTCCCACCTTAATGATTTTTTTTTTATAGATTTCCACATACCATTTCCAATTTTATTAAAAACTCCCACCACTTAACGATTTTTGTTAATTAAATTTCGTTAACAAAACCGTTAAGTAGACCTCACATATGCATTTTATTATTAATTTACGTTGAAATCGAAGTCAATTCATCAATTTAAGGGCAAAATCTCAACAATTTTGGAGCAAGTTTGGAACGAATTATAACTATTTGTAGAGACTTGCAACTATTTCAAGTTCAGTTTTGTTAAAAAAATGTATATGAGGGGCCCACTTAATGGTTTTATTAATGGAATTTAACAAAAATCGTTAAGTGGTGGGAGTTTTTAATAAAATTGAAAATGGTAGGTGGAAATTTATATAAAACAAATCATTAAGGTGGGAGTTTCTAAAAACGTGAAAAGTCTAGGTGGTAAGATGCGATTTATCCTTACATTAAATAAATTTCCAGTGCCTAAGTCCAATTATCTCTCCAATTTGATTTTACAACAGATTTTAGTGATTACAGAAAATAATATTAGAGTTGTAATTAGACGATCGTATCCATACATGGGTGATTACAAATTCAAAATCCCACTTGAGTCACATTAGGAAAAGACTATAAATTTATTAGTAAACCTTACTATAGAAATTATCGATTGTATAAAACCACTAAGCCCTATGTAAATGATACATAATGATAAGCTCACAATTCTTCGTGTCTCTATAACTCTATTGGCCTCTGCAATGTTCAAAACCAGAAATGATGAATTTTGTCTTGTAATAGAAGGCACAGAAGACTAAGAACATGCCTTATTCCTTGCTTCTTCTTTTTTTCTTGTATTTTCGAGTGAAACCTTATTCCTTGCTTTCTTTTTTTCAAGGTGGAACCTTATTGCTTGCTTTTACGGATTGAAGGGAAACAATAAAAAAGCTAACGAAAGGGACAAGACCTATCCAAGTGTGTCGAAATGAGATTTGAACCCATAACCTCTTACGCAAACACGTATATACTTCATTTTATGTTTGCACTTCTGTTTATATTCTAATGTTTGTGTGCTTTTCTGTGAACAGCTCCTTTTGTTCTTTTTGGAGCGACTCTTTTTGATTTTTTTGCGCTTCTTTTTCCTGCAGATGGTATGTGTTTGCTTGCTTTTTTGGTAAGTGGAAGGCGAGCAAGGGCGCTTATGTCCATAGGGTAAGTGTCTGTTTTGAGTTGCGCATTGAAAGCTCTACCAGCCAAAATCTTGTTAGCAGCTTCAGTAGGATGTTCTTGATCCCAATATGCACGTTTGTTTCTATCTTGACATGGAACACTAAATGGAACACATTCCGGTGCAACTCCACAACAAGGGCTATTTGTGTTCTTCATGCCTGCCGCAGCTGTAACCAATAATTATAAATTAGACCTTTTCACATCTCAGTTTGCATGATGAATGTCAATAGGTTATATATGAATAAATTTTATCTTCTAACTAGTTAGTTACTGTTATGTTCAACTCATTAGAATTTTTTATTTTGAGGTTGTATATAGGAGAAGGAATTTTTGTAAATCTAATCAAGATTTGACAATGTAGTCATACATTGCCAGAAGGTGTTCAATCATAAATTCATAACTTCTGAGTTTAATATGGAGTTTCATTTAACAATAATATAATTAGTGTTTAGATCCGTGCTACACTCTGATAATTATATATTTATATCAATATTATATAAGGCTACATATAAGCATTAAATACATGTTTTAAAATGGAAACAGTTCATGAATTCATGACAAAGTTTCACATCATTTGAAGTAATAAATGCTTGATTCAAATTTTTATTTCTATTTTAAGCTTCTTATTCCTCCGTTTCAAAATATTCGCTAAACTTTACATTATGGGAAGTTTCACATTACTTGCTACACTTCTTTTTTGAGTAATAAACTCTCTCTATCTTTCTCCTCCCACATGGGTCCCTTTCTTTTTACTCTCTACCTCTCTCTTCTCCAAAAATTGCTTAGGAGTCCGTGAATTGAAAAGTGTAGCGAGTAATATGAAACGGAGGAAGTATATCATTTTCCTTCATTTATTAAGTTTTACTTTAAATAATAATAGAGAGATGACTTTAGTATATATGTTTGTGATCAACACAATTCAACAGTTGGGAGAGGGAAATTTTAGGGAATAGAGAAAAGGAAAGTGAATTACCAATGTTTTTGAGATTATTTGCGGAGATGATATCCATGGTGTTGATGTAAATAAACTTGACACCTGGACGCTTGTTATATTTATCAACAAGTAATTTTAGCTTGCCGTTAAACGCTTTCAAGACGGCATTGACCACAGGTGAACATGTCTTAATCAAATTTAGAATGGGAAGACAACCAAGTGGTGAAAGCCCAAATATTATGACCTTCCTGGCTCCCATTTCCATAAGTTTCTACAAGAACACATAAAAGGAAAAAAACAAAGTTACGAACAAACTCATAAAGAAGATAGTTTGGTTAGATTGTTTACAGTCTCCATTCGATTATATTTCATTAATCTATAAAATGTCTATTGGTTTTAATAATAAATATTAATCAAATTAGATAAATAACAAGTTATGTTAAGATATTAGGAGTATTTTACGAAAATATATATATCACCCAGAAATAATTTGTGTATATACTCCATGTTGTCAGTTTTGGTTTTATTTATACTTATATTGATGTTGTGATTAAAAGAATTTTGCTTTGAATTTTTCCAATTTAATCTAATTATCATATAACTAATATATAAAGCATGTTTCAAAAGACAATGCACGAGATTGTGACATCTTTGGCATTCTATTTTGACGGTCATTTGTCCCATCAGATGTCATGTCATAATTCAAGAATTTCAGTATAAATACACAATTTTTAGATAGATCAAAATACATAATAGAGTTTAGGACGATAAAAAAAAGAAAAAAGTGGTTGATTTACGATGAAGAAATAAATGAAAATATTTAGAGTAAATTGATAATATTTTTTTTCTATAGACTTCGTATATTTATAATTTGGTATCATCAGAGGCAAGTCCAAAACTCATTTCAAACAATTTTCATTTATAATATATTTTAAAAATTGTAAAATAAGATCAAAAATATATCTAAAATCCCTTACAATATTTTAACTAATATAATTATGTTAGAATACAATTTTCGGGAAGAGCTTGATATAGGTAAAATGCATATAATTTTTGAATGTTATGGGAGTTGTGACTTTTTATAATAATGAATTGTTTTATATTCTTTGTAGACATTTTTCATCAGGTTCCTTTCAGGCTTTATTAAATGCATGAGATATCCCTTCGTTTTCAAAATTCATTAGGTACCCCTTAAATATGCATATAATAGAACAGATACCCCTAGAGGTGGGCATGGGTCGGGTCAGTACGCAGGTCGACCCGACACGGTTTTGGCCCGGCCTGTTGTATGCTATGTGGATCATGGGCTTGCCACGGTCAATAAATTTTCTTTCAATCCCGACCCAGCACGAGCCCGCCTATATGGCCTGCGGGACGAACACCCATTCTATTTGTTTTTTAGTCTAAAACTACCACGAATGGAAAAAATAGTATAAAACACGGGTCAGGCCCACATGAGGCACAAGCTCAACCTACATGCCTTTGTACCTTGGCCGGACCATGGACAAAATCTGGAAATTTTAGGCCCTGCCCAACATCGCCTCAAACCCGCAGGCCGAGCCCGTGAACAGGCCCGACCCATGCCCCAGTCTAGACACCCAATAACTTATCGATGTTGATTATGTTAATTTCAAATGGTCCAAAAATAATTGACCATATCCTGTCATATGTATTCGAGAATAAATCTCTTATTTTATGTTTCCTTCCTTTCTCTCAAAGTTATCATATTTTAATACTAGCCATTTATTCACATGATGCGTGCTTGATTTTTTTTTCAAACATAAATTCTAGCCTTAAACCTCTATCACTTAACCCTTCTTTTATTAATTTTTTTTTACTTATTCTTTTTTTAGAGTTTTTAAAATTAAATTTGATGAATGATAAAAGAATTTTAAGTGAATTGTTTTTGGAATTTCGTGCGTTAGATAAATCATTTCACTTTGTTAATTGATTAATTTCGTTTTGATATAACACTTGATTGTGTTTGTGAATTAATTATAAGATATTTGATCGATGTAATCTTATAGTCAATGTTTCTTATTTTAGTGCTTCAATTATAATTTGATTGCCTCAACATTTAAGTTAATTTTTTTAATGCTATATTTGAGTTTGAATTTGATTTCCTTTTTTTGATAGTCGTAGTTGATTATTGGACAATTCAGTAAATTTATAAGGACATATCATAGCTCATCACTTCCCTTGTATGATAGAGATTATATGAAGGTGATAATTATTTCGAAATTGATAAAGTATAAAAAGAGGGAAAAATTGTCGGAAACTACCTATTAAAGACACTTTTTTTTAAAAAACTACCTTATATCATGTTTATTTTACGAAACTACCTTATAAGTGGAAAAACTTTAAAAAAAGCACTACCAAATTCATAATTTACTAACCATGGTTAACTACTCCCTCCAATTCTAATATAAGATTACTAAAATACCCCCTTTAATTACCCTAATCCCTCTTTGTTAGTTCCCTCATAGCCTCACAACAACGAAATTTAGGCTTCTCCATATTCAAAATATTTGCAGTTATGTTTTATATGCTTTTGAAGTCTCTCTCTTAGTGGTCTTCAAGTATGACCTGTCTTTGGCGCTTGTGTAGCTTTTAAATTCATCAGCAGATAGTATATTATAGATGGCTACATAACGTCAGTGCTAATATTAGCTTGGTTTTTTTTTAAAAAAAAACAGAAGACAATTGCTACAGTGAGAAAGTTAAACGTTGTTGTGAGGCTATGAGGGAACTAACAAAGAGGGATTAGGGTAATTAAAGAGGGTATTTTAGTAATCTTATATTAGAAGGATAATTGGAGGAATAGTTAACCATGGTTAGTAAATTCTGAATTTGGTATGCTTTTTAAAGTTTTTCCACTTATAAGGTAGTTTCATAAAATAAACATGATATAAGGTAGTTTTTTTTAAAAAGGTGTCTTTAATAGGTAGTTTCTGACAATTTTTCCTAAAAAGAGTTATGATTGAAGAGCTAGACTTACATCTATTTGGCCGGTCAATTGTTTGATGAGCTCGTCAGAGTAAGAGTTGGGAAGCATGTGCGATGCCATCACAGATGGTCGCAAGTAATAGTTAAACATCCAATCATTGCTCCCAGCATAAACGGAGTAGAGGCACTGGTTGAGGTGAGCTTGACCGCCTGCTTGGCCTAATTTTGCCTTGATTTTGTTTACAATTGATCTGTGTCTATCAATCTGCTCGTTCATACAAATACGTTGCCCCTAATAACAAATCAAAAATGAAGTGAAACATTCCAAGAAACGGTTAGTAGATGATTTCCACAGTAGTCAACACAACGCAATGTCACATTTCCAATGTGAAGTTATCAAGTAATTAACACTCCTTCTGTCCTATAATATAAGTCCCCTTTTTTTTTGAATTGTTTCAAAATTTAAGTAGCGTTTTTATTTTCAATCAATAATTATGTCCAAAATATTCGCATGAAAATAATTTGATTCCCACACATTTCTTGTAATTTCAGCTTCTAAAGCATCATTATTAATGATAAAATGAAATCTTTTAACCCATTGAACTTCTCTCCACATTAAACCATACAACATTAATATTCAGTTTTTATTTTTTGTTAAATAAAAACAATATACAGTAGTTGTTTCCTAATAAAAATGAATCTTTTCATTCAAATAAAATAAGATTCCACTTTATCTTAATTCTCGTGTAAAAGTAGAATCAGTACTTATATTCTAGGACAGATGGAGTAATATTCTAATCAATTACTAACAATTTGACCTTATTAAACCCTTAAATTCAACCCCAACATAATAATCTAACATTTTAACCTCCCAATGCAACGTATTTTTTGTATCTAAGCTTAAAGAACTCAAAGTTCCTAAGCTTATATATAATGATTAATGAGTAACAAAACCCTCTTATAGAAACTTCCAAACTCCCCAAACTAGCCGAGGATCATATTTTCATACTATCCCGAAATCAAATTTTTCGAACTTTTCAGAAAATTAGAGAAAATCCATTGTGAATATCTTTGAATTTTTGTGACGTTATATGAATATTACCACTTGAAGGCCAGTTTCATTGAGAATTCCAGACGAACCAGATGCGTAATTTACGCCTCTAATTATTTCTGCATCTTTTACACTTGGAAAAGCTTTGATATAGGCTGGTAAACCTAGACGATCACCTGCATAAATAAACGTCATAGATGTTAATGAGTTCATTTATTTTCAAGATATAAAGCTAGCAAATGATAGGTCAAGTCATTATGATAATATGTACAAAAGAAGTTTATAATGATAATTACATTAAAAATATATAGGTAAAATTAGCCTCAATAGCATTAACTATGACTTGACTGCAAGGAGCACCACTAACTTTGACTAATAGCCATTTTCTTTTTTCTCTCTAAAACCCTAGCCTCCCCTACTTCTTCTTCATCAGTTAGGGGCTGCCATGGATGATTTCATCCATGGTAAGCCCCCTTTTCCTTTTATTTCAGTTTTTATTTATTTTCTTGTTTTGTTGAATAAATCAGTATCTCTTTATGAGATTTCTTCAAACCCTGTTATGGGGTTTTTAGTCTTGTTGTGGAGATCTCCTTCTCCTCTATGGGAGTTGTGAGTGTGGTTGTTTTGTTTTTAGGTATGAGAAATTGTTCTTGTTGGTTGAAGTTCAAAACTCAACATGAAGGTATTGGAATCTCGGATGCGGTTAACATGGCTCGATCAAGAAGGCTCTTCCCAAACTATGTCAGAATGATAGACTTCCTCATCAATAGCTGTTTGATTCAGCAAATACAAGGGGGCTGCGCTGTATTGCTCGATCTGGTTCATTATAGTTTCTTCGAAGACGAATTTGATTTAACCTTGTTTAATTGTATCTTGTTTTTCTTTAATATCTATTGTAGATGCCGTTTGGCTTTCAATTAATGAAATTTCTCTTTCAAAAAAAAAAAAAAAAAAAAACTTTGACTAATAGCCAAAAACATCTCCAACTATTAATTTGGGAGCAGCGTGTGTCATAAATGACATCGATAGCCAAACATTCTGCCAAAGTCGAGGAATCTCTATCATTTCAATACGACAAAGCTAGCCTTAGTAGCACCAACTATGACTTTTGAACAATTAGTAGCAGTAGCACCACCACCACCGTACGTTGACTTATAACTATTTTCTTCTATATTTTTTCTAGGGATATTCCATTTGGTACCATTGAATTTTTGGCTTTTCCATTTGGTATCACTGTTATTTTAAAATTCCACATGATACCACTCTAATTTAATATTAATCTTTATCATACCTTTTTTAAGTAAAATGTTAGTTAATGGTTGAATAAGAATACGATTTTGTCTGGTTTTGCATGTTTCTATTTGCAGTTGAAAAAATTTAATAAATTAGTATTTTATGGTGTCGTTTTAACTCTTAAAACTCTAATTTTCAGTCAAAATTTTCATAAAAATGATCATAATATTCTATGTCTTTTTATTGTCAAATATGACCTCACCTTTGACCTTAACGACTAAAACCTTAACGCAAATTAAAACATGTAAATCGAAGTAAAACTCTAGCTTATTCTAACTTAAATTAACACTTTACTTAGTTGAATGCTACCATAGAGAATAAAATCAAATTATAGTGGTACCATGTAGAATATCTGAAAAATAGTGGTACCAGATGAAAAAGCCAAAAGTACAATGGTACCAAATGAAATATCCTTTTTTTCTATTTAGTAAAAATAAAATAAACTTCAATACTCAAGAAGACTAATATAAACTCTTAAAACAAGGCCATGAACGTACTATAAGTATGAAAAGGGACATCAAAAGACTATATACAATTTACCAGAAAGATAAAAGCGCAAAATTAAACAAGAAAACAAACACAAAACTAATCTAAAATTTATCAATAAGAAATAAAGAAAAAGGGAGTAACCTTTGATTGTGCTTAAAATAAGTAGACTACTAAAATAAGGTGAAAGAACAGGATAACAACTATAGTAATTCGTGGCTATTAGAAATCTAGATAAAAATAATTTAATCACAATTATTGTTTTTTTGGCGAAATTGGAAGAAAATTGGAAAGAGGGATAAATAAAAGGCCAAAAGATGAAAAAATATGTAATGCAAAATTGGCCACAATAACACCAATTATGAACTTAGGTGTAAGGAGCAGCACTACCTCTAAACTGATAGCCAGAACACCACCAACTCTTGTCATTGGTGCAATACATATTATAAATGGCACTGACGTGGCGACGTCCAAGCAATCCACCGGAGATTCCTAGTCTCGGCAGAATCTTTTGCTGGCAAGGTGTCGATATCATTTATGACACGTGTTGCATAATGAGATGAAGGAGAAGTGGGGCGGGCGGCGCAGCGGACGGGTATAGCATATAAACTAAACCCGCTCCACCACCCATTGCGGGTACGATTTTTATCCCCATCTAGATATGCCCCGTCCTCACTAAACCTAGACATATGCTCGCTCTAGTTGGGCGGAGATGAGGCGGGTCTTCTACTTGACCCGTCCCATAGCCATCCCTAGTTGCACCCATATTAATAAGTGGTGATGTTCTGACTATTATTCAAAGTTGTTGGTGCTGCTCGCACCAAGCCATAGTTGTTGCTGTTGAAACCAATTTTGCATTGAATATATAGTAGCAATATAGTTCCAACTAATCAAAAAAAAGTTTATAAAAATTATGAAAAGTTTTTCTTTAATTTGACAATGGTTGTTTGACAATTTCTAATATACATTTTTTACCATTTAAAAGGTACAAATATAATAATGTGAAAACTTAAAGCATGACTAAAAGTTGGTTGAGATGGTAAATGTGTCATGTATAATAGCAAGAGGTCACGAGTTCAGATCTTGTTGCAAGCGAATTTTACTTTTGTTAATTGATATGACTTATGTACACCTTGGACAATTCTAGTGGAGTAACAGAGGTACTACGTGGTGTGTATATATTATCACGCACACCTTTTAATATATTTGTATAGATTCTTATTGAGATAACAAAATTATGAAAATATTATTTTGCATATAGATATTAAAGCTGGTATAATAAGATCCCGAATTACTCAATTATTTTTACTACATGACTGATAAATAGTACATTGAGTTGCGAAGATCAAATAGGAAAATACATATTTAGGGAGCAAATAAATTTGATCAACTTCTTATCATTATTATTTGTTCTCACTGTATTTTTTATTAAGAAAGATAACCCCTGCTAGGCTATCACTGACTCTACAAAATTGATCCCCACCATATTATTGGGATGAGAATCCGAACCCTTAGCAATGTCTTAGAATCTGAGGTGGTACTCTAATGAGCTACAACCTCCCCCTCCTATTTGTTCTCACTATAGTCTATTTATAAATTATAATTAGCAAAAACGATACCCTCATGAATATCATTTCTATAGATATAATTATCGTATTTATATATTACTTATAAGCTGAACTTTTCAATGAATCAATGATGAAAATTGGCGAGTATGAATCGAAACAACCGGCCGGTACTATAAAGTTTGACATAGTATCTTGCGCAAAAGGATAATTCATCTTAGTGCATGTAAATGCAGAAAAATGTTGATTAGAAGACCTGGTCTATAACCTCAAGAATCAACATTAAAGACATACATTGATCTTCCTTCAGAAGAAAAAAAAAGACTTAATATGATCTAAAAATATCTTATATCTCTCTTATCATATTTAAATATACTAAACTAATTATTAGGTCCGGGCTATGCCCCGGATAAGAAAATTTTCATTTATTAATATTGTACTTTGATATGATAGCACGGCCATGGGATCAAAACCTATACTATGCAATTTCTATTTTTTTATTGTACATGGATTACATGAACTAAAACTCCTTAGGGAGAGCGCCACGTAACACCGTTCCTTGTTTTCACACGCCTTTTAATATATTAGTATAGATGACCGTATCAATCCAAAATAAATAAAATAAAGTACCAGACATAGTTGTTATAATTTCCTTTTATGATATTACCCATGATGAGACAATCAAAACATTTCATTTAACGGAAATTACCCATGAGACTATTGAAACATTTATTCAACTTTCAAAGCACTATCGTCCAAAGTCCAAACTTATAGCTAGTTAGTGATGAATATTGGAAAGTTTTGAGTTATGAGTTTTAACCAGTACAATGAAGTTTGCACAATTGCACCGAAAGACAATTGATTTTAGTGCATGTAAAACGGTTCTGTAAAATACTACTTTCGGGAAAGGAATACAGGTCTTATAATGTTTTTTTTTTGTTTTTTTACATCAAAACAGCATACAAAAACAATTAATTTAAATATAATCTATGCACGCGACAATTATTAGTTAAAATATGAGTCTGTTGGATTTGAATCCTGCTGACTTTCATTAAACGGCACCAGTTTAACGTTATTATAATGTTATTATTAGGATAAAAAAAAAAGTTTACCAATAAGATCAATGGTGGTTCTGCCATTAGTAAATCTTCCAGTTGCCCCTCCAGGAAAATCAACCCCATAGGGTGGAAAGTTGCACTTGGCTGCTGTTACAAGGTTATTATTATTGCCACTATCTGACAATGAGTCTCCAAATATGAACAAACAAGGTACTTGTGGATTTCCTGTCACCCATGTAATTTGTAAACTTGCAACAAATGTTGCTAATATTACTCTTAAACTCATTGAATTTTTTTAAATTTTTTTGCGAAAAAAATATATTTATTTATAGTTCTTTTTTTTTTGGAAATTTAGAATTTTTTGAAGGAAATTCAAATCACAACACTAGTATCAACCTGACTGATGTAGCGACCATGCAATGAGTTTATATACTTGGCTAGAATTCCTTGTTTATTGACAATTGTTTAGCAAAAATGTTGTGAAAGTAGTGGATTGTCACCATCCTCGGACAGAGGTACAATTTGCATCATCAATCTACTTGTTTTATTAGATTCAATATTAACCACTAAAATTAAAATATATAAATTAAACATACTTATGCAGGAGTTAATTAAATAGTTTTAAAATTAATTAATATTTATTATATTGGCAGTTGGAAAATCTAACGACTTAATTAAATTATGAAAAATCAAGTTAAGTTTAGAAATAGAATTTGATCAAAAAATATCTTCATTGAACCTAACAAAATTACTAGCTTAATACTTACTTTATATTTTTAAATGCATGGGCTAAAAGGTTAAAATTTGTAGAACAATAGAAGAGGTTAAATTTCTTTTATGAAAAATTTCCTCCATCCCTCAATAGACATTATTTCATTTTAAATTTTGACACTGCTCATACGTAGTGAAAATCTTTCAAAAAAAAATTCCAACATATAAGAAAATACATAGTGTAACACCCCGATAATTCTCTCTTTTCAAAAATACATTTTCAGTATAAAACATAGAGAATTACCAAAGCATTATCGCCCGTGTGATAACATATCGGCTCATTCAGAATTTTGCAGCAGAAAACATATAACTAAACTTCATACTTTAATATAATAAATAAACAGATACTTAAAACCAACACACTATAAATATTAACTGCAAACCAAACTTAATATAATATGCTCCTATTAAACTAATAAATATAACAACTTGTTACACGAGCTCTCCGTTCCCAGATCCCCATGATGCAACATCTGCAAATATGTAGATGTCAATGCTCTAAAGAATCTGCTCACCAAAATAGGTCATCACATGATCAATAAGGCAAAAACATGATCACATACACAAACAAAGCATGTAATCAGCAAAGCTGAGTATTACATAATAATACATAACATTTCTAACATGATACTAATAAATAATAAGCAGTGATAAATGATAATATAACAATCTTACATTCTCCAGATAACTTTTATTAACTAAACTTTAACCATCTTTTTATTACTTTAATGAAATAGTTATTGAACCGAGTTGTCTAACTAAAACTTGTCTTCACTTAGGAAGACGAATTACGGGCGCGGCTCCGTATTCCAGAATGACCTGCGATATTGAGGAACCTTTGAAAAATAGGAATGGTGATCAATCAATTTCTCAGAAAAAGCCATGGGCTACCACCATGTACTCCAACTCCTGATTGTCCAACTTCAGACATGCACCAGTCTAAAGTTTATTACTATCCAAGTTACACTTTACGTGATTTATAGTTTATTACTTGTTATGACACACAAGTAACACAAACATATATAATCAAATATTCACAACTGAACTTCCTTTTTATCTTAGAGTTAAATTAGTGATCACACAACTTACAATCCAAGATTAATTTCTTTTCATTCAACTCTTTCTTATTTGTTGAACCTAGCCGACAATCAACTTACCTTTCAAAGACATAAATCATCAACTTACCAAATAAGGCCCACAGTCCTCATAAAGTAGTGAGAATAATAATATCAGGGAACACATGATTCAATCTCAACAAATATATTAATTAATTCCCCCATGTGAATTAATAATAAAGTTCCCAACCAACATCCTTGTATCAATATTTCATACAAACATGAAAATCAACTCATAATCAATATGTTTGCACACAGGCATAAAACATGTAAAATCCAATCGTAATAGAAATCACATATGAACTTACAAAGTTCCTATACATGATACAACAACTTTTCTTTCTTAAAATCATGATACTACATCACATAACACATAGTTATGTACGTACCTTATGTAAACAAACTGATATGCCACCTTTAATCCCTTTAAAAGTCACCTACTGAATAATCTCCACCTAAACAACCAATATAATTCAAAATCAATACTCTGAATAAAATCCAGAAACTTTAAAATACTTTAAATCATCTTTAAAATATTTAAAAGTTATTTTTACCATATATTAAAACTTCAATTACTTATCTTATCTACTATAGTACTACTATACTAGTAATTAAAATCCAAAACTCCACTATTAATGCCCTTCCTAAAATTCCAGCAACTTATAAAATATTAAAACTCTCTTTAAACATACTTGAACATGCTTAAATTCATAATTTAAATCAATCTGGTCATAGTTTATAACATGCTACTATAATTTTCCAATATTTAACACCCTAAAAATTCATGCTTTGATAATTAAAAACTCAATCTAAAAATAATAATCAAATCTGAAATGTTATTCTTTTAATACATAATATATATATGTATATAATCCAAGATTAATCATTAAAACATTAAATTAAAGTCATTAATCATGATTAATACTAGAATAAAATATAAAAACATGATATTTAATTAAAACTTAAGGAGGAATAAAAGAATTAAACCAACGAATCAAGAAACAAGGACAAGGCGTCGGCAATAAGGCAGCAACACCGACATCAGTGGTGCACAAGGAGGACGGTGGTTGTGGAAGTGTGGTGACGTTTCTTGGTGAAGAAAAAAAGCGTTACTTGAAAAAGAAGAAAGAAAAATTGGGAGAAAAATAAAATCACGTGGAAGAGGAGAGAGGAAGTATGGGGTTTTTTCCAGTAGTGGTTGTTCTCTCCCCCCCTTTTGTTTCCCTCGTCTTTCCTCGCTACCCCCACCTGTAGCAACCCTTAAAACGACCTTCATTTAATGATTAACTAGTATCTAGGCCCGGGCGATGCCCCGTATTTTCTCTTTGCTACAATTTATAAGTAGTTAAATAAGTATTCTCATACTCATTTAAATAAGTCATCTTATTCATTATATGTATTTCAAACGTTTTCCATTCATATGTCATCATTAATTTTGATTACAAAATCAATAATGGTATGATGGAGTAATGGTTGGATTTCTTACTTCATACTTGAGTTATGGTTCGAATCTTTACGTAAACAATTCTTCTTCTTTTTTTTACTATATAGAAAGACATGGATATAATGTATTTATGAGTGAGGGTGACACGTGGCACATATACGTTCTTAGGAACGCCTTTTAATATATTAGTATAGATATTAACTATATACAGGCCCGACTCAATACCGGTACAACCGGTTCAGTGGAACATGGCCTCAAAATCTTGGGGCCCAAATTGGGTTGGCAGATGGAAGGAAGAAGAAACAAAAAATCAGTAAAGCATTGTGAGAATCCGTGAATGACCGCTTCATTCTACTCTTCTTCCACCTTCCATCTTCCACAATTCTCTCTCCTCTTCTTAATTAGTAGTTAATTATACAACTTTCCATATTAATTTAATATATTCTCTCTATTCAATGAAATAATCTCATCTTCAATCTTAAATTTTGCCAAAAAAGCTCAATTTCTTTACTTCTTCCATATTTATAATTCTTTTCAAGAACACCAAAGATGAAGGTTTCCGACGGAAAGAAATCTTTTACCGTCAACTCATATCCAATAAATCAAATTCTTTTATCATCTAAAAAACGATTAAAACGGTGGGTAATTTTATTTTCATGCTTCTAACTTAGTTCCTTGATTGATTTTAGTTTAAGTCTTGTGTTTATGAAATGGGTAACTTTTATTATTTTGTAATTTTTTCTGGGTTAATTTTGAATTATAGTGTTTCAATTTGTGAAATGGGTATTTTACTTGTTTTCACATGTGCCTTTATGGGGTTGACTTTTTCTTTTGCTTTTTCTAATCACAACAATGAATCAATTTTGTATAATAATGTATGTAATTGCCAATGATGTGAAGATGAACCTGAATTAATATTAATTATCGTAATAAATAAAATTTTGATTACAGCACCTTTGTTTGCGTTAGGGACTTAGGTCCCCAATTTTAAAATTAGAATCAGATTAGAGCAGGGCCTCCATAATATTTGAGACGGCCCTGCCTATATACATAAAATGATAGTATATTGAAAGAAATTTGTTATATGAGTAGTTTTTGAAAAGAAAAAAAAAAGTTAGTTATACCAGGTAATTTATACAAGGAATTTGGGCCCACGAGTACATTATGTGAGGTGCTAATGTTAAGTAGTTTTATGTAAAAAAAAATTTGAGTTTAATTGATGTTTATAATTTAATAAATTCACACTGACTAAATTTTTAGATTGTTGTAAAAAGTACTGGGTTTTATTTGATAGATTGGTACAAAGAAAAAAAAAATCGACAACTGTTGAGAAACAGTGGAATGAATATTTCCACTATTTACATATGTGTGAAGTCCACTATTCACAATAGTGTGAAGTCCATCTTTCCTGCGTGCTTTTAATGCATGTCAGGTAATTTTCTTCCGTGTTGAAAATTTTGCAATTGTGCACAGTAGAAACTTTGCCTATATATACCAGTGTAAGAAATCAGTTTTACACATCAATGCAATACAATACTCTCTGATATATTTGCATAACTTCTCTCTCTATTTCTCACAACACGTTATCAGCACGAGTGTTCTACCGGAAATTTTTTTTAAGGTATCTTTAAAATTTTTACATCCATTTTGTTTTTAAGTTTAAATTTTTTTTCTCCAAGCCCAACCCTTTTACTACCCGAACATGGACCAACAAAGTAACGGGATTAACATTGTTTTACACAATGTCTCTGTCTCGGGTATTTATTTTTGGATAGAGCGAAACAATGTGCCATTCACTACCAACCCAGCGAGGGGAACTGTAATACAGCCCCGACCCAGTAACCGTAACAACGGTACAAATACTCATACCAGAGAAAACCCACAAACCCCTGTTCCCAACACCAATAATAACCCTCCTATACAACCAGCTGAAAATCAACCTCCGCCCAGTAATAAAAGAGATAGAGATGAACAGGAAGAAACTAGTAGTAAACGTCACCATACTACTAACGCAGAAAACAAATAATTTTAACGCCACCTTCATGGAGGGCAAGGACATTTTATTTACGTTATTTTATTTTATCTGCTCTTAAACCGCCTATATGGACAGGTTAATTTTTTTATTGCCACCTATATGGACGGCCTAGTGAAGTTATAGCATTATTATGTCTTATATGTGCAATAATGTCGTATGTATGCAGGGAACAAGCATTCAGAACATTATTATATATTATTGTCTCTAATCTTCTACTTTTTTTGCATTTATAGTTACATATATTATATTACCAATTTACTAGCATGCTCTAATATATTTGTCAATATTAGAATTTTATTGCGTTGTATATTTTTTAACTGTATATGAACTGCACAGTTAGGGATAACCCTCTATAAAAGCGGATTACCATCCCCATTTTCACCACATATCCCTTATCTTCTTCCGATTTTTTTTCTCTAAACCCACAAATTTTTTTCCTTCTTCCTCAACCTTCCGGCCACCATGTTTAACGCCGACGACAACCGTCCTCCACCCTCATCTTCCTCTTTTGAAGAGGATTTTAGGAAAATAAAACTCTACTTATTTCTTATAGCCGGTTTCTTTTTCCTCCTCATGGCATTAATGATATATCTCCTAATACATAAATAGGAGACAAAAAAAAAAAATTTCCCCCGGAAGAATGGCGAAAAATGCACATGAATATCAATTTTTTTTTGTCTTTAAGTGCATTTTAGGAAGTTTTTTTTGTTTATTCACTTGTTGTATTTTGTTTCTATTTTTGGTATTTTCTTGTTTTTTTTTGCTTAGCTTCATTATTGTTGTACGCTATTTTTAGTTCTTTTTGTTTGTATTATTTATCTATAATAATGATATAAATCAGGGGGAGATAATATATATGTGATTTATCATCATTACTAATTTCAAATATTTACCTATTTGTAGTCAAAAGAATGGGAGATCTAGTGAAAAGACAATTTAACATACTAGATCTATCTGGGCAAAAGTTTTTAGAATGGACGGTGGACGCCCAAATGAATTTAAAGGCCCAAGGACTGGAACATACAATTAAAGATGTGACAACCCAACAAGGGGATGCAACTACAACAGCCGCATCAGTTAAAATTGCGACTGTACAAGAAAAGGCAAAAGCCTTAGTCCTCCTAAGACATCATTTACATGAAAGTTTAAAAAGTGAATATCTACTTGTGGATGATCCAAAAGAACTATGGGATAGCCTAAATGAAAGATATGGGCATCACAAAAATGTGCTTCTCCCAAAGGCACATTATGACTGGACCAATCTGAGGTTCCAGGATTTTAAAACGGTCAGTGATTACAATTCAACATTGTTTAGAATTGTATCATTGTTAAGATATTGTGATCATCCCATCACAGAAGAGCAAATGATAAACAAAACGCTCTCCACTTTCCACGCCTCTAATATCATATTGGCAGAACAATACAGGTTCAGAGCTTTCAAAAAGTACTCTGAGCTAATCTCAGTACTACTTGTGGCTGAACAAAATAATGATCTTTTGCTGAAAAATCATAATCTTAGACCTACGGGGTCTTCAGCCACTCATGAGATAAATGCAATAGAAAGCTCTAATCCACCAGAAGCAAATGCTATACATAGTGGTGGACGCGGTAATTACAACGGTCGTGGGAGAGGACGTGGTAATTACCGTGGCCGAGGGCTGGACGTGGAAGAGGCCGATTTTCCCCAAGAAATAATAATTTTAAACATTCTGATAAAAATTGGGGACAATCATCTGGAAATCAAAGGCAGACGTCCTATAAAGGAAATGATACTTGCCATAGATGTGGCATGACTGGGCACTGGGGCCGCACATGTCGTACTGCCAAACATTTGGTAGATCTATATCAAGCTTCAATAAAAAACAAAGGAAAAAATGCTGAAGCAAACTTTGTTAATGAAGCCACTACATCCATGCCCAGCCTTGATGTTTCAGATTTTTTTATGGATGATGCTGAAGTTAAAATAAGTTTGTTTAGATCACAATCGATTAATGTGCTTAGTTTATTTAACTGCTTCAATATCCACTTTCATGTATTTGTTCCTTATTATTAATAAAAATACGTATTTTTCTTATACTAATCATCGTATTTATTATTTATGAAGATATGAATTCATCAGAAGTTGGAACTAAAGAACAATGTCTCCTGGACAGTGGGACAACACACACCATATTGAAAAATAAAGAGTATTTTTCAAAACTTACAATATTCCAAGCAAATGTTAGTACAATTTCTGGGACAGCCAAGCTAATTGAAGGCTCTGGAAAAGCTTGCATTATATTTCCAAATGGGACAAAATTGATAATTAATGACGCATTATATTCGAGTAAATCTCGAAGGAACCTCATAAGTTTCAAAGATGTACGTCAGAATGGTTACCATTTGGAAACAATGACGGTGAACAAAGAGGAATTCATATGCCTAACGGCAGAGAAAAACGGCAAGAAATACATCTATGAAAAATTGCCAGCAATTTCCTCGGGACTATATCGATAGATCGTCCGATTGAAATTAATATGATATCTAACCAGAAGTTAGATAATAGAAAATCATTTACTCTATGGCATGACCGATTAGGCCATCCTGGCACAGGAATGATGCATAGAATCATTGAAAACTCAAATGGACACTCTATAAAGAATGTCAAAATTCCTCGGTCAAATGAATTAACATGCTCTGCATGCTCACTTGGCAAATTGATAATCAGACCATCTATAAATAAGATTGCCACTGAATCTCCAATGTTTTTAGAAAGAATTCAAGGAGATATTTGTGGGCCTATTCATCCTGCATGTGGACCATTTCGTTATTTCATGGTATTAATTGATGCCTCTACTCGATGGTCACATGTGAGCCTTCTGTCAAGCAGAAATGTTGCATTTGCAAAACTTTTGGCTCAAATAATTCGATTAAGAACTCAATTCCCAGATCATAACAAAAAGAAAATAAGATTAGACAATGCTGGGGAATTTACATCCCAAACATTTAATGACTATTGCATGTCTATTGGGATTATTGTTGAGCACCCTGTACCTCATGTACATACACAAAATGGTCTTGCTGAATCATTCATCAAAAGACTACAATTAATTGCAAGACCATTAATAATGAGGTCAAAATTGTCATCTACTACTTGGGGTCATTTGACATGGGAAAAACTAGGTCGTTACTAGCCTCCTAAAATCAAACAAAACCTAACTAAATCACTAAACTAGGTAAAGTGATAAGTAAGGGTCGAAATCCACAGGGACTAAGGAACACCAAAATGTATCGATAAAACAATAAGCTAGGCCGGAATCAAGTCGGAAATTGTACAATAACCAACTAAGAACTACGAAAAAGCTAAATATCAAAGATAACTAAAGTTAGGAGATGGGATTAAACACCAACTAATCATGAAATAGGCATAAGAATATCAAACATAGAGATAATACATGAACACTACTTGAATTAGCTATTGACCCAACACACAACTCCCATCCTACTCTCATATGCGGAGAAATCCTCAAAGACATCAAATAAGGACTCTCATCCATTACTAACATATCCCGAGGTTCAAGGTAACCCAAGTCAATAATAGAAATCAATAGGTCACACTCTCATGCCAACCTAAATCAATCAACTCCATCTAATACGACATTCAAGTGATCAAAGAGAATGCAACATAGATTAGAAGAGCTAAACAAGCAATAATTTAATCACGCAAATCTCTAAATCCAATTTCGAATGCCCAATTCAATCATGGTTGGGTTTTCACCCAAACCCTAACCAACAAACTACTCCATAAGTACAAAAATGAGGACTTTAGAGAAATTAAACTTTAATAACATGATAATAATCATTAATCTAATATTAAACTAAATAAAATAAATCATAAATAATTAAACTAATCAAGAACAACTAATCTAAGAAAAATAATTAAAATAAAGCAATAAAAGAGGAGATAGAGTAAGGAATGCTCATTGATTAATGATTGAAAGTTTCGATACAAATGTCACCCTTGAATCTACAATCTTCCATCTTTCTTTGAGTTTCTCCCTTTTCTCCCTAAACTAAACTATGGAGGTTAAACCTCTTTAAAATCCTAGAACCTAAGAGTGGTGAAAATAAAACTAGGCTAATAGAAAAAAACTCCTCTAAAAAGATCATAAAATGGATATTTATACTACTCCTAATAAAAAGGAAAGAAAATATAAAAAGTGAAGATAAAAAATAAGAGAAAAAGAAAAAATGGAAAAGGAAAGTAAAAAAAAAAGAAAGAAAAACGTGGCTCTTGAAATGCAGCCTCCTGCCTTCCACCATAATGGGTGATAAAAACAAAGGAATAAAAGACAAAAAGGTAAATAAAATTAAAATGAAAATAACAAAACCCCCCAAAATATCAGACCCTTTCTTTTATCTCTCATCTTCCTCGCTGTAACCTCTTTGCTTCGCTGCATCATCCTCATCATCAACGGTCGATCATCAGCGGTCCATCACCATCGTCGATCTTCATCATCAACGTCCATCATCATCGTCGATCTTCATTGTCTATCAATCATGGCCGTTGTTTCTTTTCCAATCCAATTTCTTTTGCTGTTCAATTTTCACCATAGATTTTGCTCCAATAAATGACAACCCTTGATCTACTTAATGAATGTTTGAGCACGTTTTTCTTTGAGCGCCCGCTCCGTGGTCGCTCCTTGGTCGCTCATAACATTCTGGAACTTTTCTGTTTTCATTGAGTTTGAACGGAGCGTCCGCTCCGTTGTACAGAGGAGCGCCCGCTCCATTTTGGCTTGGACAGATTGTACAGGTGGAGTTTGCGGTGCTGCAGGACATAATAATGGTGGTGCTGTGGTGTTTGGGGTAGAGAAGATGGTGGTGGATTGGTGTTATGGGTTAGGAAGATGGTGGTGTTGTATTGTGATATAGCAAAGGTTTAGTGTGGTGTATGATATGAAATAGTGTGGTGTAGGTTAAGGATAAGAGTGTGGTGGAGGATAAGCCTTGTATTGTAATTTTAATCTCACACCATAGCTCCAAAATGCTCACCTACAAGCAAATCAAAAACACGAGGGGAGATACGAGATATAAAAATTAAAAAAATAAAAACTAAAAACTAGTAAAAATAACTAATTAATCTAATTAAGCCATAAAATGGAAAAATAAGAATTAAAAGGCTTAAAAAGTTAAAATAAATGAAAATAAACTACAAAAATACTCTAAAAACTACCCCTAGAAGTGACATAAATGTCACTTATCATCATGCTATGTTACATGCGGCAACATTGATAAGATTAAGGCCGACAGCCTATCACAAATTCTCACCATTACAATTAGTATCTGGTCGAGAACCGAATATCTCACATTTGAGAATTTTTGGGTGCGCTGTACATGTACCTATTGCTCCCCCCAACGTACTAAAATGGGTCCACAAAGAAGGATGGGAATATATGTTGGATTTGAATCTCCATCAATTATCAAATATTTAGAGCCAACAACTGGTGATCTATTTACGGCTCGATTTGCCGACTGTCATTTTAATGAGTCGGTATTCCCATCCTTAGGGGGAGAGAAAGTGGACCCACAAAATATAAAATCGGAAATTACATGGAACGCATCGCAAATGTCGTTTCTGGACCCGAGAACAAATTCATGTGAACAAGAAGTCAAGAAAATTGTTCATCTGCAAAGTATTGCAAACCAATTGCCAGATGCATTCACAGATTCTAAGAAAGTGACAAAGTCACATGTACCTGCTGCGAATGCTCCGGAACGGATTGAAATTCCTAATGACAATAAGGCAATTGAAAATGAGTCAATAGCACGTCGAAAACGTGGCAGACCACCCGGTTCTAAAGATTTAAAACCGAGAAAAATGAAAAGGCAAGGGGAGACAACGAACGAAATTAATATAAATCTCCCAACAGAGCATGATGAAAACAAAAATGAAGAGAAACGTGTTCCAGAAGAAAAGGAACATGAAAGCGTAGACAACAATGAAACTTCAATTAATTATGTTTCTACAAAGAGACAATGGAATCGAAAAGATGTTGTCTTGAATGAAATTTTTGCTTACTCGATAGCGGTTGAAATGACATACGATGAAAATGATGTAGAGCCAAATACAGTTGATGAATGTCGCCGTAGAAAAGATTGGCCAAAATGGAAAGAGGCAATTCAAGCAGAATTGAGATCACTTGAAAAACGTGAAGTATTCGGTCAAATAACCCAAATACCAAAAGGTGTAAAACCAGTTGGGTACAAATGGGTATTCGTGAGAAAACGAAATGAGAAAAATGAGGTTACTAGATATAAGGCAAGATTAGTAGCCCAAGGCTTTTCGCAAATGCCAGGGATTGATTATGATGAGACATATTCTCCAGTAGTCGATGCAACTACACTAAGATTTCTGGTAAGTTTATCAGTTTCGAAAGGATTGCAAATGAGATTGATGGATGTAGTGACCGCATATTTGTATGGCTCACTTGACACAGATATTTATATGAAAGTTCCTGAAGGACTAAAACTACCAGAAAATTGCATGCCCAAAGAGATGTTCTCAATAAAATTGAGAAAATCACTCTATGGGTTAAAACAATCTGGAAGAATGTGGTATAATCGTCTTAGTGAATACCTATTGAAAGAAGGATTCAAAAATAATCAAATCAGTCCCTGTGTTTTCATTAAGCGATCTAAATCAGGATTCGCGATCATTGCTGTATATGTCGATGATTTGAACATTATCGGAACTCCTAGAGAACTTGAAGCGACTGCAAAATACTTGATGAAAGAATTTGAGATGAAAGATCTCGGGAAGACAAAATTTTGCCTTGGCCTGCAAATGGAACATCTAAGAAATGGGATTTTTGTCCATCAATCAAACTATACAGAAAAAATCCTGAAACGTTTTTTCATGGACAAAGCCCACCCAATAAGTTCTCCAATGGTAGTGCGTTCCCTGAATGAGAAAGATGATCCATTCAGACCACGAGAAGAAAACGAGGAGATTCTTGGTCCTGAAGTACCATATCTAAGTGCAATTGGTGCTTTAATGTACTTGGCTAACAATACTCGACCTGACATAGCTTTTTCAGTAAACTTGTTAGCTAGATACAGCAATGCACCAACCAAGAGACATTGGAATGGAGTCAGACACTTATTACGTTATCTTCGAGGAACACAAGATCTCGGATTATTCTATCAGTCAAGACCCAATGCGTCACTCATTGGATATGCAGATGCTGGCTACCTCTCAGACCCACAAAAGGCTAAGTCTCAATCCGGATATGTATTCACTTATGGAGGTACTGCAATATCTTGGAAATCTACAAAGCAGACTTTGACGGCCACATCATCAAATCATTAGGAATTAATTGCTCTTTATGAAGCTGGAAGGGAATGTGTATGGCTAAGGTCAATGATCAAGAATATCCAAGAAGAATGTGGGATGGAAACGACAACAAATCCAACTATCATCTACGAAGACAATACTGCATGCATCACCCAAGTAAGCGAAGGGTACATCAAAGGAGACAGAACTAAACATTTATCACCAAAGCTCTTCTTCACTCATGACCTCCAAAAGGAAGGGACGATCAACATCGACAAATCCAATCATGTGAGAATCTTGCAGATTTATTCACCAAATCCCTTCCGGCGAAGAAATTTGAAGAATTAGTCCGAAAAATTGGAATGCGTCATCTTCTGATTATGCTAGATTCAGGGGGAGTATTATATGCGCTGCACTCTTTTTCCCTTCGATCAGGTTTTTATCCCACCGGGTTTTTACTGACAAGGTTTTTAATGAGGCAGTTGATTTTAAGCATATAAGGATACATAATAGCTGTACTCTTTCCCTAGATATGGATTTTTCCCACGGGATTTTCCTAACAAAGATTCTTAATGAGACAACGTCTATTATGACTTATAAGTGGACATTCAAGGGGGAGTGTTGAGAAACAGTGGAATGAATATTTCCACTATTTACAATATGGTGTGAAGTCCACTATTCACAATAGTGTGAAGTCCATCTTTCCTGCGTGCTTTTAATGCATGTCAGGTAATTTTCTTCCGTGTTGAAAATTTTGCAATTGTGCACAGTAGAAACTTTGCCAATATATACCAGTGTAAGAAATCAGTTTTACACATCAATGCAATACAATACTCTCTGATATATTTACATAACTTCTCTCTCTATTTCTCACAACAACAACATATTTGTATAAGAGACAAACGTAATATCAATATATTAGTATATTACCATGGTCCATTAACCTCCACGACTCCACTGTCACCTTTTTGACCCGTTACCACTTTTATAGCCTTTTCTTACAAGTTACTCCCCTTCAATTGTTATTAGTTTACCCGTTTTTTTCCCCACAAAGTTTTAGGAGAAATAATATTGTGGGACATAGAAAGAAAGAGAAACTATTATTTTATGTTAAAGTTGAATGTATGTACATGTGTGATGAAAAGTTAGTGGTCCCATTTCAAAAATAGAAACAAAATAAATGAGTAAACTAATAACGGACATCCCAAAAAGAAATACGGGTAAACTAATAAAGATAGGTAGTACAACTAGAGGTGTTCATAAAAACCAAAACCGAAAATCGTAATGAAATACCGAAAAAACAGTTTAAATAGGTGGTTACCATACCGACAAAAAAAGTTTTGACGGTACGGTTACCGAACCGGTAAAATTAATGGTTAAACGGTACGGTTACGGTTATGATGTTTAAGTGAACGGTTAACCGAAATACCGAAATATTTTTTTCTCTATTTAATTTTTGTAAAACATACATTTTCAAATAATTACATTAATTATAACATTTATTGCTAAATTACAACAATTAGAGGAAGTAAATAATTATTTGGAAACTCTAGTACTAATATAAACACTATAATTAGAAAATATAGTAAATTATTAGTGTTAGTTATGTTTTCCAGTGGATTTATTATCCACAATACATTTCATATATAGTAGAGTATATATAATATTAAAATATATGCACACAAAATTTGAAAATATATATGTATATTAAGTAAAACATAATACTATAACTTCAATAACGGTTAGTGATTAATCGAAAAAGCGTACCGAAAAAACGGTTAACCGCTTAGGTGGTAACCGGCTTAAACGGTTACGGTTACAGTTAGCAAAAAGAATGATCCAAAACTTACAATTACCGAACCAAAATATTATTTCGGGACGGTTAATCACCCATAAATACCCTAAATTTCAACACAACATCAATATTTCATGTCACAAACTCAGAGGAAGGGGCTCAGAAGAGTAAGCATGAAGTTTGAAATAATATGTTTTTATTGACTTATTATTGTAACACAATTTAACTTCAATTCTCCTATAAAAAAAAAATTAACTTCAATTCAATAGAAAAGTTAAACTAACAAATTTTGTTCGTCTAATATGATGGTGGAGCTATTTTTTTTACCAATCTATCATAGACCTTTATTTTACTGCAATCAAATAAAAGACTTTATTTATAACAAATTGTCAAAAAACAACCTACGCCTTTCTAATTAATATCAACCTAGTAAATTTGAGTCTTTCAAGGCATCTATTCTCGTCTAGAGTCATTTTGAATATTTATGGGCCTTGTTGTATAATAAAAATGAGGCTTTTTTTTTCATAAAAAGTAGAGAGAATCAATACTAATATATGGATTGATTTATTATTGATAATTATGAAAAAGTATTGATGACATAACTAAATCTAAAGATATGAAAGGTTGAATTTTTGGTGAAAGAGATTGAGGAAGAAAAATGGGGATAGTGTGAATTATGGAGTCCGGAGATAAAAATGTATAGTGTTTGTCGTTAATACAATGCATGATATTTTTAAAATTGGGCCTTTCAAGTAAAACCATCAAATTTTGGACTGGAGCCATATGCAGAGGGGCTTTTTGCACATCCACAACTACGGTTCACACATTTTTGCTACTAAAATTGACCTCATAGCTGATATGTATCATATTTTAAATCATTTTATTATTTTTAATTAATTATGATTCTCTTTTGAGAGAAAGATGACCTAATTATTATTATTCTTTTTTAAAAAAATTCAACTCATAGTATAGGGGGATTCAAATTTCTGAGATGCCATTTCACAAACATTTTCAGGTGTTAATAATATTCAACTTGGCATATAATCATTTATAATTATTACCCGCCACCTACACTGAAAACGCGCCAAACAAAACCACACCTAATTAGCTGTTCAGCCGCCGATACTAAAAACCTCAAAAACTTCGCCAAAACCCAAAAACCCCGGGAATTTCAAAATCTCCCTCTTTCACTCTTTCACTCTTTCACTTGCACTATGCCATTCTTACATTACTAAAATTGAAGTTCACAAAACTTTTCAAAACTTGAATATTTTTTTATCAATGGGATTCTGATTCTCTCTCCCTCCACATTTCACAAACAACAAATGAAAAACTCAAAACAAATCATTTGAATAAAAATGACAAAAAATAAAAACACCCCATTTTCCTTTCCCTCTCTTTTATCCTATATAATCATATCTTTCAATGTCTTCTTCACTCACTCACTCACTCACTCACCTCAATCTTCAATCTCTCTCCACCATTTTCAAGCATCGAGACCTCGATTTCGAGATCTTGTTATCCCTATATTTCCTCCCTTTATTTGAGAAGTAAAATGGAAAGCTCAAGTCAAGATAACAAAGAGAATATCCCACCATTCACTTCTTCAAAGCAAGTTATTACTAACACATGTCTTCATTTCCACAGCAAGAGTATCAAATGTCGTAAATTTACTACTAGAAAACCTCTTCAAGACATCACTCATCTCTTTAATTCATTACCAGCTCAATCAAATTCACTTCTTATTAGATCTAATCCTCTGTTTGTGCCCTTGCGCACCTCTATTTTCGGACACGAATCGAATCTCAGAAAGAGGAAATTACTTCAAGTTGATTGTCATTTGAATCATGGAGCTATTTCTAAGTCTCTTAGGATGAATTTTAGATGAATTTTGTTTCTTGGTTCTTAGTAATTTTTGGTTCAGTATATGAGATTATATGTAACAGTGGTTGCATATGGATAACTATAAGGGAGTATGGATTTTAAAGGGTATACATCATTTGACATTTATTATATACTTCTCATTGTAATATGTGAGAAATTGCCCATATAAATTTGGAAACTTATTTCAATTATGATTTGAACTCTCGATATATGCAGCTCTAAGGCCACAACAGTTCCATATGGTACATTTTTAAAATAGTATTGATTCAAATATATGTATCAAAATTATATTTTAATTAGTGTAATTAATGCTTAGTTTTATTACTCTATCCGTTTTATAACATAGTGCCTATTTCATTTTTGGTAGGTCAAACTTTAAAATCTTTGACAGAATATTCTCATTTGTATATATAAAACAGCGGCGGACCCAATGGGAGACATGGGGGTACAACTGTACCCCCAAACATCAATATAAATATTTTGCATCAAGTATAATTTGATTACCAGACTTGGCCTAGTGGTCACCTCTATTTGATATAGTTGTTTCTGTCTGCAACATCGCGAGGTCGAATCTTGGTGCATTGTATAATTTTTTTTTCTAAATTCTACTACCCGCACTCTTATATGGAGCCACGTACTACTTGTAGGTTTGCACTTTAATTTGGAGCCATTAGTACTTCATTTTTCACTTTTGTTTTTAATATTTTGAATGTTGCACCTTAAAACTTTGACTTTGTATTTTCATTTTTTCCATCTTCATAATTTTGTAATTGTAACTATCTTATAATGTTTAAAGAGGTGTAAGACAATTGCCAATTAATTGTAATCATATGATTGATCATTTATTCACATTTTTAATGCTAATTACTAAATGTTTGTACTTAATACTAACTTTGATAGGTTAATTTTTAACTTCATTGATAAGTAAAAGTAATTATAATTATTCAAATAAATAAGAACGTGTCGTCCAATAAGTTTACTCCTTAATTATCAGTTGTAATTTGCTTGAAATTTGAACTAATTATTGAAAAATATTATCAATTAATCATCATCATTTTTTCAAACGATTTCGTACCCTTGCGGTTTTAATCTTAGACCCGCCATAGATGTATCGTACAATTTTTTCCCTACATTTGTATTTGTTGTACGTCTGTATCCCCAAATTTAAATTCCTGGGTCCGCCACTGATATAAAACATATTTATGTGAAATCTTGTTAGATTCGTCTCAATATGTAGTTTTATAATATCAACTTTTTATATTCTTTTATTAATACGAAATTGAAAATATTAAAAGTCAAAGTTAAGTTTTGGAGATGGTGTAAAAAAAAAACAAGTCCTGTATGATGAGACGGAGGAATTAATTATTATTGATAAATATATTTTCATCTTGACTTTTTAATCTCATTTTCCAATCAGTAATTATACTTCATATTTCTCTCGGCAGAGAATAAATTGGCAGGCATCTAGGTGCTTGTTAATTGTATCAAGTATCAACTTGATCTTAGTTTTGGTGTTATTTATATAAGTACTCCATTTTGGATACCATTTTGGAGCACGTGCCTTGGAAGTTGGAAATATATAATAGGAAAATAGCTGACTTAGCTAAGTGGTCTATGTCCGATTCATTATAAAAGTATTACGACAAAAAGAGTTAAAAAAATCTTTTCTTTTGGAAAATATAAATTCTAATTACTAGAAACAATGACATCTATAATACGATTTTTTAGAAAAATAAAAACAATCTATCTCGGTAAAGTAAAAATGATCATTAGAGGTTTTATATTTTTATATATTTTAAGAGTTTCTTTATGACCATAAATAATGCATACAACTATACAAGAATCCAATACAATGTTACCATTAGCTGTAAAATTATATGACAAACAATTTAGAATTCCATTTTATAAAGAAACCTAAAATTTCAAACTCCAACCTTAGTAGAGGAGACAAAAAAATTTGACAATTGAGTAGAATATTCTAAAGGAAAAAGAGAAGAAGACTATTAATAAAAAAGAAGTTGATTCAAGTAGAAATTACAGTAAAAAAAGATGGATAATACTCCCTCCGATTCATATTAATCTACACACTTTGACATTTTACACTATTCACAAATTGCACTTTGACTCTCGTTTGTGATTTATACGTGAATAAAAACATAGTCATGTGGGATCTTGTTAGATTCGTATTAGTATGTATTTTATTAATATGTGCTTTTTATAATTTTTACAAATATAAAAGTAAAGATATATGTCCTTAAAGTTTTACATTAGCATGCGTGAAAAGTGTAAGTATGTAGATTAAAATGAAACGGAGGGAGTAGGGTAGAAGAGGAAAGAAGACTGAATTTTTAAAGAGGAGATGATATGCAAGTAATGTGTACGAGTTGGAGCCTTAGATTGGAGTTTTGTAGGTGAGGGTGAGGGTGATAGGAACTAGGAAGGTATCATCAAAAGCCAAAAGGGCAACTTTAATTGGCACAAAAATGTAGTTGGTCGTATTTGGTCTTGAAAGGGAGTTTTTGGGCCCAAAGTCATACCAAAACCAGCGAGTCGAAACTCGCAACTCGAAAAGTCTAGTAGTAGCAACTAGCAGTAGAAATCAGACTGCAGACGTATAAGAAATGTTTTGGGTCGGCGACGTGCTCTCACGTAACCGTTGAAGTAGTGCAGGGTGCACTGTGCAGCACATTCCAAGGAGTCAAGGTCTCAAGGATGCTACGTGTTACCTTTAAGCAATATAATAATTTTGGACCTCCTTAGAAAAAGTTTTTCAAAAAAAATAATGCCCCTATATTTTAAGAATTTTTATGGAGTTTATCTTGTAAGAAACCGTCTATTTTTAAATTAAAATTAGGCAATGATAGATCAATATTAAAAAGAGAATAAGTCCAATAGTGATTAGGTTAATTTTTTCCGGTGACTAGTTTAACTCATTCAGTAAGTAGACCTACTTTTATATTAAAATTAGACGGTCTCTTTTAATATTTTTTGTTTTATATGGTACATAACTTTTTAAACTCACAAAGTATTCCACAAAATACCATGTTGTTATCTCAATTCTCAACAATAGCTAAGACATTAGGCGATTCTCTAAGGAATAAGGGAGCATAATCACATAGAGATGTATGTTCAGAGATGGTATCCTATGAGTTTTATGAAAAAGAGTAGGGGAACAGAGAGATGTCTCTTCAGAGACAATATCACATGGGTTTCTATAAAGCATGATTATGAGTGAATGAGATAATGGACAAAATACTTCAACTTTTATTACAATAACTGGCATTACAACAAAAACTTAATACATTATTACTCAAACACACTTAAACATAATACGTTAACACTCAATATGCAGCATAATATATGATTAATGTTAGTCCAACCTAAAACATATCACATAAACACTAAAAGCCTAAATATATTACGCAAAACGTAAATTTTGTACCCTTCCAAAATTCTGAAAGTATATTTGCATATAGTTGATCATTTCATTTTCCCTTAGTGTCTGATTTTCCTTAGATGTTAATTCTCAATTCATCAGATGTTGTCGCATCTTTAAGTTTTTCTCCTTTAACTCCATCTACCTCTTTCGGGTTATCTCTTCCAACTCCAATTGCCTTTGCTTCCTTTTGCTTAAGAAACTTTAGTTTCTCGTATTGCATAACGATGTCTTTACCTTTGCGCTCATCATAGCGTTGAAGTTTGTCACCAAATGATGAAAAAACTTCAATCGCTTTGCTGGTTTGTCTACCATTGAGTCTCTAGACTTAGCTTTCTTGTTGCCTTCTGGACAAGGCAAGGAATCATCCCGAACATATCCGCTTGTAGGCGTGGTTGGTATGGAGCCTCCTTCTTCAGACCTTGATCTCTTCCCAATACTTCCAAAACCAACAGAATCAAACATTTGAGATGTAATTAATGGATGTCCACGTTGTATCTTGTAAAGGGGTTACTCAAGATAGAACGATACTTATTGAACTTCCTAATCAAAACACATTCATCGTAGAAGTGAAATCTACGTCATGAGCTTTCAAAGATCTTATGAGCTTCGGATTTCATATCATCATCATTTTTTCCACTTCTCTTTCTTGCCTCCTGATAAATGTGTTCCTAACACACTTTATGACCTACTTTTGGTTTATTTTGGTCCTCTTTATTCGCTTTTCTCCTCAGTTCCCTTTCTACTTCTTCACTTGATCATTGATTGATTATAGTGACATTCTGCTAGATTTTCGATCTATTTTGATCGAATTTCTGGTACATATGCTTTCACCATGTTTTCTCGCGTTTTCATTGCAGGTATGAACCTTTTCGGGGCCGAGTATAGCGAGATATGGTTTGAGGGGGCGAGCTAGAGAAACCGAGGGAGCTTGAGGTGCGCTTGGAGACACCCGCATACAATGCCGCACCCGCACATCCAAGTAGTGCACCCACACTTCAGCAGTTTCAGAGAAAAAAAAGATAGACCACATTGGTGTGCCCGCACCATTTGACGAGAAATCTCAAGTTTTTGGCAGACAGATTAGGTGCGCCCACACTTGATATTGGTGAGACCGCATCTCTGCTTGGTGCGCCCGCACCCTTCGTTTCCGGAATGAAATATCGCGGCTTCATTAAACGATAGATTTTGTTTTAGAAAAGACTTATGCTTTATTCTAGAGATTTTAGAGAGTATTATGAGGGTTTACACTACTAGAGAGATAAACACTTGAGTTTCATAGAGATTTATTAATCATACTTTGTGATTCCGATAACTTTGAAGGTACTTTAAACTGAATTTAATTTGAAGTTTCAGTTTTCTATTTCATTCTTTTTGTGTTTGTTCTTCTTCTTAGTTATTCTTAGATTTTCATTCTCATAGTCTCATAGTCTCATAATTGTTATTTCTATTAGTTTAATTATCTCTTAATCATGTTTAGCCTTAGATTAGTTTTTTTTTTAAAATTGATTTATGTTTAATTGCTTAGAATCCATGATTAGTGAGTAGTTTCATATCTAGGGTTAGGGTGAAAGTATGGATTAGGATTTTAAATGTTTCGTTGATGTGATTGTGATGTTTTAAAGAAGTTTATGCATTGATCTTGGTGTTTTGAGACATTAGGATAGATATTGATCACATTTATGCTTTGGTATTTTGGATCAAATGTTCTTAAATCGAATTTTGACCTCTTTTATCATTTTCAAGAATCAACTTAATTTCTAGGCCAAGATATTGGGTAGAAATTAAGGGGATCTTTCATTAGGGGTTTTCCAAAATTATCGACACTCTTAATCAATCAACTAAAGACCATTCGAGAGAGGATTTAGTTGATTGATTTATTGATTACTCTTGAGGACCATTCGAGAAAGGACTCGAGTATTTTAGAGGAAAACTAAACCTTGCATAATCGTCTCCTTGCTTCACAATCGCATTAACATTCATTGTCCATTCTTATTCATACTAGTAACCTTAACTCTAGTGTCTTCCTATTTGATATTTAAACTCGTGTTATTTGCTAGTTCTTGTTATTATCTAGTCATAGTTGTTACCAAATATTTTCAAACCCCAAATACCCTTCAATTAGGTAGTCTAGACTTGATAGACTTTAATTAGTCCCTTTTTCCATGTGGGTCGACCCTTGACTTGCCTTTGCTACATTATTAGTAATTGCTTGTTAGGATTTATAAATAGTGTTTGAAAAGTGATTTTTGGTGTCTTAACAACACACTAAAAATCTCTTATCAAAATGGCGCCGTTGCCGGGGAAATTGTGCTATTAATTGAAGTTTATTTTAGTTTAGCTTGCCTAGTTGATTTTTCTATTAGTTTCTTTTTGATTGTGGTTGTTATTTGCTAATCCTCTACTTAGCTTTGTTGTATTACATGAGAAGAAGAGCTCACGGTTCACCCACTTTGCCTTTCGATCCTGAAATTGACCGTATCAACATACCTGTATAGGGGACTAAAGCCATCACAAAGATGGAACTTATTGAAAAACAACAAAAAAAACTAGTAAAAAACAAAGAAAACCAAAGTAAGGACGGTGGTACACTCAGATCTGGAGCAAACAGTCTTGCCACTGATAACCCGCTGCAACAAGGAAGTAGAACCGACAAACCTTACCGTGGAAAAGGTGGTAGGTAGAGATGACCACTGGTGCAGGCTGGTCCGTGGGCCCTAATGGGCGGGTTGAGATTTCACGACCCAAGATCGGACCGTGAAATTCATGGTTTGGGTGGGCTGGTCCACGGGTTGAAAAATCTTAGTTCACACCGGTTTTGTTACCGGTTTTCGCAGTTCTGGCGGTTCGTGGGCCGCCGGGCTGGCATGACAATTTTTTTCCAAAGTTATATAATCATTTATTATTGTTACATAAAACCTTTAATATTAATTAAAATATATACAATTATTAATATTAATGAATAATTTCATTATTTTTGAATTTGATTGAATTATAATATATGCAATTTGATTAAAATATATACAATTTGATCAAAATATTCACAATTTGTTTGAATAATTACTGGGGCTGCGTTGGACCGCTTTTGTGGACTAGGCTGGGCGGTTTTAGTAGAGACTTTCGTGGGCTGGGCTCAAAAAATCTGGCCCACGATCTATCCACCAATTTCACGGTTCGAGTTGCTTTGGATCCGGCTTTTCGCGGGCTCAGCCAACATGACCAGCGCACTGTTGGCCATCTCTAGCGGGAAGGAAGCTCGCCTATAGCTGGGAGTTGCAGCGACAGTGAACTCCCCTAGAGGAGTAAAACCTTAGGCGAAAGGAAAGTAGAGAAAAGGTGACCTTTCACACTCAGAAGTGATCAAGTTCTTAGGAGGGAATATGGGGACGTAACATTCTTTTAAAATAAAAGAGAAACATATTGAAAGTTTCAATAGGTACACCACTTGATGTATGCCCAACTTCCATTAGTGATGGCACATTAGTAAGGTTTTCTAGTGGAATGTTTTGTAAATTCAGAGGCGTATGATATGAAGAGTTCAAAAGGATAGAATAAAATGTAAAATTTTAAAAAAATGTAAGGCCTTGTTTGGTTGTATATAGGAAGTTATACTTCCTAGGAAGTTATACTTCCTAGGAAGTTATTTTTTCCATGTATTTGAAATTCCTAGGAAGTGTAAAATTGTGTTTGGTTGATAATGGGAAGTAGAACTTCCTATGGAAGCTCTCTCTACTTACCTAGGGGGACCTAGGTAAGTAACTTCCTCCATTTTGGAGGAAGTAGAACTTCCTAGGAAGTGCATATTCCCATGGTTTTGCCAACCAAACAACTTCATATACTTCTACTTCCTAGGAATTTGCACTTCCCATGATTTGTTTTGTCAACCAAACAAGGCCTAAGAGTATTGCGTAGAAGGAACATAGTCCAAAATCTTAAATTCTGCTAAGTAGTGAATAGTTTAGTAGGAGTTTTACCTTTGTAATCTTGAGATCACAAATTTGATTTCAATCAGTAACAAAGTGTCTTAAAGTCGAGATTTGTAATCTTGAGATCACAAATTTGATTTCAATCGGTAACAAAGTGTCTTAAAGTCGAGAGTCTTCTTATTCTCCCCTTACTCTATATAATGCATATCAAAATTGGACTAAATTTATCTATTAGAGATTCTGATATAACAACATCTTTCTTCTTATTAGCCATATTATAAATATAAATTTGTTGATACGAGTCAATTAAATAACAAAAGGGAGAAAAACAAGATATTGTGTAAGAATTTGTTAATAAGAGTCAACTTAATATGATTATACAATTTTATGTTATCAAAAGATCCAAAATAATATAGTTGCAATTCAAATTGCAAATGGTTGACTTGCTATCCTTGAAATTAATGCATGGTCGAACACATAGTTTTATTGAGTAGAGAGAAATGTATGACTATTCGATGCTATTCCCCTCAAACACACTTTTCATCTTTAATATAATTTTGACTATAAAAGTTATTGTCAAATACATCTTTAGGATAATTGTAATTTCCATATATTAATATTTTACTTTAAAATTATAATACCAAACATAACTTAATTTAGTGGTTAAAATTTTAGTATATAAGTTTGAAGTCATGGAATCAAATATTTAAACATGCATTTTCTAATTTTTTTATCATATGTAGGATTATATTAACTTGGTTGTGTTTAGCATTAAAAAACAATGCATCTTTACACATCCTACGACAAAGGCTAACACTTTATCTGCTACAAAAAGAAAACAACACTTTCATTTTTAAAGTCAAATTATACAAAATTTGACCACAAATTTCCACCATTAAATAATTAATAACATGATCATGTGAGATATTGAAATAAATATCAACATATAGTATTTTATAATATAATTTTTTTTGATCGATTGTTTTTTATTAATACATAATTAAAGATCTTAATTGTCTAATTTATACTTCTTCCGTTCTATAATAAATGAAACACTTACTATTTTAGAACGTTTCAAAATAAGTAAAACATACCTTAAATGAAAAAAAAAAAGTAATAAAATGACAAGAGTACCATTCACAAACTTGTTTGGTCTGCTTTTCTCTCTCCTTCTTTTAATAATGTAAAGGGTATTTATGACTTTTTGGTTTTTGAAAGTGATATTTATCAAATCTTATACCCATTTCCTATATTTCACTTATTATTAAAAAACGGAGGAGGTATATACTTCTTCCGTTTCTTTTTACTCGTTACACTTCTCATTTTACGGACTCCTAGGCAATTTTTGGAGAAGAGAGAGGTAGAGAGTAAAAGAAAAGGGACCCATGCGGGAGGAGAGAGATAGAGAGAGTTTATTGCCCAAAAAAGAAGTGTAGCAAATAATGTGAAACTTCCTATAATGAAAAGTGTAGCGAGTAAAAAGAAACATAGAAATTGTAAAGCTCAAGTTTTCAATTTTTATGTAGTAAAAGTCCAAGTTCATATTACCCAGCCCACCCCACCCCACCCCAACCCAACCCAACCCCATAACCTTTCCAGTTTCCACCCTCTTGAATCTTCTTTTCTTTCAACCTCCAACTTTTTTTTTTCTCTCCTCCCAAACCAACAAAATACCCATGTCTACAAAACCCTTACCCACCAGCACCACCCCAAACTATGGCACAATCCCCACAACCACCACAACAACAACCACTTCCTCTATCGACACATTCATCACATGCGCTACCAATCAAACTCGAACCCTAATCTCATACCGCCGTCCATGGCGAGAATTCCTCTCTCTCTCCTCCTTCTCCCTCCCCACCTCCTACACAACCGCCATGTCTCGCACACGCCGCAACCTCAATTACTTCCGCTTCAACTACTCCTTAATCATCCTCATCATCCTTTTCCTCAGCCTTTTATGGCACCCCTTTTCCATGATCGTCTTCTTAGCTGTTTTCATTCTCTGGGTTTTCCTCTATCTATCGAGAGACGACCCAATTGTCGTATTTCATCGATCAATTGATGATCGATATGTTCTTCTTGCATTAAGCCTATTAACTGTTTTGGCGTTGGTTTTAACCAGCGTTGCGACTAATGTGCTGGTTTCGCTTGCGATTGGGGTTGGGGTTGTGGGTTTACACGCTGCGTTGCGGAGTGTTGATGATTTGTTTTTGGATGAAGATGAAGTTATTGCTGATGGTGGGGTTGTTTCTAGCTTTGAAGGTCAGCCTTTGAGACCCACGTTTGCTAGAGTTGTTTGATTTTTTTTACTAGATTTTTTTTTGTCAAGTGTAAATTTGATGGGTTTTTGTTAGTTTGTTTTTTTTATTTTGTTGTACACTGGGAAATTTTATCAGCAATTAGGAGAAAATAATTGGAGTTATTATTATGAATGAAGTCTGAATTTGATTTGTGGACATTTACAAAAATATGTCTGTTTATCTGCTAGTTTTGATTTTGAACAACTGGTTGAATTGAATGGTTTTGGGCATTTGTTGCTCATTGAAGTTGACAATGTTTGCTGTTAGATTGGGTTGATTTCTGTTGATAGTTTATAAATTCAGCTGATTGTGCACAGTGATGTTGGCAGAACATGAGCCCATTTTAATATACGTTTACCATATGGATGTTCTTTGGAAGCTTGTGTGATCTGTAATTATTATCCAAATGTAGCTTAAGCTTATCCTAATTCGTTTACTAGTGATGACATGACAATTAATATAATCCCAATTTGGGTTTTGTGATTTTATAAGCAAAGGCCATAATTCATAATTGAGTTTTGAGCTTGCAAAAAGTGTTGGCTTCCAATGATGGATGAAACTGAGTCAATTACTCCCAAAAAGAAAGAATTTGTGAGGTCTTTTAAGGTGGTTTACTGAGATAGTTTAAGATCATGATGAATTGATGATAGGTTAGTCGCGGTGATTACTAATCTAACCTTCCTTTGAGATTGTACTAAAAGTTATTGTATCAACTAAGGTTCTGTTCAACTTATTTTGTTTTGTCTTATAAGATCTTTTAAAATCTTATCTTATATTTTTCTGAAATGAGTGAAGATAAGTTAATCTGATCTTATAAGATCTTATAAGATCTTATATAAGTTAAAATAAGTTGAATAAAACGGATCATCGGATTATAATGGAATTGACACTTGCCAATTGATTTTAATCATTTTACCAACTCGGCCACATTGATGAAGAACTATGATTATGATTTGTGACAAGAAATGTACAGAATTGCCAGAATGGTAGAAACTTTGAGTAAATGATTAGTGGAAACACCAAGTAATAGAAGACAAAGAGGCAGAGAACAAGCAACTAGAGTTTAGTGTATCAGATGAAGCCACAAATGGAAATACAAACTACTGAGGGGGCGTTTGGTTCGTTGAGAGGAAAGAGAAAGGGTTTGAGAAAGGGTTACAAGAGGAATGATAGGATTTCCCTTTGATTAAAAATGTTGTTTGGTTAGGAACATCAAAGAAATTGGAAAATTATTATTATTATTAAAATAATAATAATAATAGATAATAATAAATAATAACAAATAATAATAATTATAAATAATAATCATAAATATGAAAATAAATAAATAATAATAATAAATAGTAATATTAATAATAATAAATAATAATAATTATTATTATTAAATAATAATAATAAATAATAAATAATAAATAATAATATTAATAATAATAAAAATAAAAATAAAAATAAAAATAAAAATAAAAATAAAATTAATAATAATAATAATAATAATAATAATAATAATAATTTCATGGTAGAGGGATATGGGGTAATCCCAAACCTTGGGGGGTGGTGGAGAATCAATCTAAGGGAAAGGAGGGTAATCCTAATAAGAAAAAGGGGTAAAGGGTTTGAAAAAACACACTAACCAAACACTCACAAAAGGAAACAAGGAACTCAATTCCCTTTCCCTTTCTTGAAACCCTCCAACCAAACGGCCCCTGATTAGTATAGGTCCTACACCCTACTTGTGAGTTATGATATGATAAAGAAGCTAAAAATTTCCTAGGCCAAAACTTTGGAAAAGATAAAAATGTTATATGTTGAGAGTGGGATTTGAACCCACGCCCTTTCGGACCAGAACCTTAATCTGGCGCCTTAGACCAACTCGGCCATCTCAACGTTGATGCTATAGTTGTAAACTTTATCTTTAAATAATTAGTCACTAAGTATTTTTTTATGAGTATCTTTGGCCACGTTGGTCACACAGTCACACTCATATGTCACAACACATTATTTATGACCAAGGCAAATCTTTAGTTTATTATTTTATTTTCTTAAACTTTGGAATAAGGAGGATATATTCATAGGAATACTAGTTTTTATAAAATCCATGAAACGGATACGAGTTAGGTTTGAGAAAGACTGTTAGAACCACAAGTCTACGATCGATAAAACTCATTCACTCATTATTCTAGTTCTATAACTCTTCATGCCTGCAATAAGTATAGATTCTTCTCGTGAGGAGGGTATCTCACAATTTTAGGTTGATGATTTTTCTTGAATGATTAGCGGTAAAGTACATCATATATACAAGTTACAACTCTAATGTAGGAAGTAAACTCAACTATTAATGTAAGCAAATAACCCAATATACTAACCAAGTTAAATTTGGCTTAGTGTTTGAATTATTTCTTTAATTTTAACATCACGGTTGGTGGTTTATTTCCCATTAGAGGTACTTTGAGGGCAGGGATTTTCCTTACCTTACCCCCTTACTCTCAAAGCGTACAGTCCGCTAATGCGGACTAGGTAGATTTGTGCGAGGTTGCGGTCCAGTAGGACACTTCCTCTTACAAATCCAAAAAAAAAAACCAATACACATGATATTACATTGAAAATATTATTTAAAATAAGTTAACCTTTGCACGGTCTTCTCATTTTAAGTTTACCTTTTGATTATTCTTGATTGAGTTAGGCTTGTATGTCAGTTTTTTTCTATTGAGTTTTAAGTTGTTTGTGACTTGTTTAGTAGGTTAATTATGATACATGTTACAATGTCCCACCCCCAACCACGCCTGATTTAGAAAAAGGAACATTGTAACACGTATCATAAGTAACCTACTAAACAAGTCACAAAGAGGTTAAAGCTCAATAGAAGAAAACAGACATACAAACCTAACTATATATCAGGGGTAATCAAAAGATAGACTGAAAATGGGAAGATCGCGCAAAGATTGATTTATTTAAAATAATTTTTCTATTACATTATATACAAAAATAGCCTTAATAGTATCTTGGAAAAGTATGTTTTTTTTTAAGATACAACACCAATATGGACGAGTAGCCTCCCACTTCATCTTATTCTATTTCCTCTACTTGGGCTTGCCCATCAATGTAGGAATTGGAAAGATTGCCTAGTATTGATGATGCTCTATAAGTTTGACACATTCCCAAAAGACATCCAATAGAACTGTGGCACGTGGTTAGTATTGAGCAACCAGTAATTTTTTTATGTGTTTGGATAAGAAAAAGAACTGGTGAGGTAGAGGAAAAATTGGAGAGCAAGAAGAGTTGGACAAACCAGCAATGTGGAGTATATATGAATTAGAGAGGTAGGTAACGATGTTAGTGGAAAGCGAGATGAAGGAAACAAAATGAGGTGGAAGAAGGTGAAAGGGAGAGAGGAAATATGAGCAAGCTTAGCATCCTTAGCAATGTGGATGGTGGGGGAGAAAAACCAGCAACTACATGCCAATTGCCAACCACGCTAATTGATAAGAATTTCCCCTAGTTCATAAATGTTGTGAACTATTTTTGTTCATTTTAACTTTTATCAGTTGGATCATGTATAGAATACAAAATCAATAACGAACATCTTAATATAGTTGATACTTCAATACAATATACCTCATCTGTTCTATTTTAAATGAAACGTTTACTTTTTCATTTTTTTTTTTATTTTTTTTTTGATTGGGAAATTAAGTCAGCCCAAGGGCTAACCTCTACCAAGACTACTAGCCTTGTAGGAACTATCAGCACATTGGCTGGTAAAACATGCAAAGCATGCTAAGGAAATACCCCAACATAATGTTGAGGGTAAGGATCGAACCCCTGACCTCAAAGATCAGAGGGGAGTGCTCTACCACATGAGCTAGCTTCTCATCCTTGAAACGTTTACTTTTTCATGTCACCCAATACGCTTCTTTAATCATTAATATCTTTAGTTTGGCACACGTAAAAAAATATAAAAAGATTATAATTTGATAATATGCATCGAGACGAATCTAATGAGACTACACTTGACAATATTTTTCTTTATATAATGGCGATAAATTGGAGTCAAAATTGATCAATTAATAGTGTCATTTTACCCAATATTCCATTTAAAACATAATAGAAGAACTATATTTATTGCTGAATATATAATCAAAGAAAGTTATCGTGAAACAAAAAAGTTCTTAACATCCATAAATTAGTAGGACATTCTCTTTCCCTTTACAATTTTTCTTTTTGTGACAAAAGCTTCGTAGAACAAGAAAGAAGGACATTAACTTATAGAGGAAGGGAAGTTCCTATATATATCAGCTAAGTCATGCGAATGCTGAACTTGAGACCTTGGAACTTTTATGATTAGACAACGTTGAAGAGTGGAGCAAAGTTGCTGAATATCAGATATAGTCTAAGTTATGCAAGTAGGGATTGCTATGGCACCATTTAACATTTGAACCAACATTGAGGAGTCAGTTTGAAGTTGTACTGTAGTGTAGTTCTTTCTAGTTATCCATTGGAGAGCTTTATAACACGCTAAAACCTCCGCGTTAAGAGCAGAAGAACTCAATAGGGTTCTAGTTATGCTGACCAGATTCTTTCGTTAAAATCTCCGAGTTCAGGCACCAAGTAATACCAGCATGGGAAGTACTCTTGTTCCAAGAACCATCACATTGCAAAGTATAGGAGATCGAACCCTATTGAGCTCTACCACTTTTTGATAGAGTATAGATATATTCTTGGGGTCTCAACCATCAGCTTAAGCTTACTTTTGGTTGAGTTGGTCCTTTAAGCTGATGGTTGAGACCCCAGATATATGTATACTCTATTAATTTCAGCTACAAGGAAACCTGGGGGATGCTAAAGGTTATGTTTAGGAGGATGAAGAAATCTAAGATCGTTAGGTTGAGAAGAAAATTTGTCATGTTGAGCCACAGAAACTGTAAGCAACACTTTGATTTGCATTCTTCAGTTGCTATCTCCTCTGAAGAGGTGATTATTTCTTGCTAGCCAAATACCTCAGAGACTAGCAAGGACATTAAGATTTTCCTTACAAGTATTTGATAGTTTGAAAATATACATTGAGGTAAGTCAAACATATTAAAACTAGTCCTATATGCACGACATGCGTGCGTCGACAATATTATGTACGAATAGATATATATTTTTTAATCTAAAATTATTTTGGTAGTGATTTAAATTATTGAGTTTTTTTGTAGATGTTATTATCTTTTTGAACTAAAGGTGACCGATTTTTAACTGTTAGAAAATTTTGGTCCAGATTTAATAATTCTTTGTCAGCGCCTTTAGTATAGTTCCTTAACGATTGTAAATGTTAATAAACCATATTGTTTGAACTTTGTAAATACGAAGTATTATGTTGTCAGAATATATCACTAACTTTTTTAATATTGAAGATTCTAATTAATTTCGTGAATTGATTGTGTCAATCTTTTTTTTTGAAGGGAAAAGCGTAGTGCATTAAGAACGGGACAAATTGTCCATCAGTACATAAGGAGCAACAACACTGGGACAATGATTCACCCAACATTGTTCAGAACCAAACGGCACTACCTTTGCAAGGTGGTGGGCAACAAAATTCCCCTCCCTTTTAACATGAGAAAAACTAGCAAAGTCTAGATCAGCAACAACAGAAAGAATATCATCAAGAATAGCATCTAAGTCGGAACAATAGATGGTTGCCCTCGAGAGGCGGGAGATGAGAACTTGAGCATCAGACTCGAACACCACCTTCGTGAGGCCTTGTCTTCTGGCCCAGCTAGCTGCGAAAAGAAGAGCCTTTGCTTCGGCAATATCCGGAGCCACCAGGCTTTGAGACGTTTCATTGCCGAAAAGAGGACTGACCCAGAACTATCACGAGCAATGGCGCTAATGCCAACCCAGCCTTCCTCGCTAAGCGATGCATCAGAGTTTATTTTCACTACTCCCGAGCTCGGCGCACACCAAGTTCTTGGACTAGGCTCTAAACTCGTCCGCGGGCCTACATAAATCTTGCCTGAATATGCACAAAAATCCTCCACTTGCCTATGAATTCGCTGAGCCACAATGCCGAGAGGGGTAACCACCTCATCAAAGACAAACTTGTTCCTTTCAAACCAAAGGTTCCACGCCAAGTAACATCCTTTTTGGACCATCTTCATATCCATATCACTCCAGCCAACTAACACTTCTAGAAGATCCTTACCTTCAAACCCAAAATCATATCTCCACACCCACTATCAAGCCAAAGCTGCCGTATTCTTGGACAGAAAAAGAGAGCATGATGGGCGGTTTCATCCACTCGGACACACCACGGACAAGAACCATCACTAGTAATGTGGCGATACCTTAAAGTCGCGCGCACCGGTAGAGAGTTGGTGCAAACTCGCCACAAGAAATGCCGGACTTTTGGAGCCACGTTCCATCCCCAGATGTTCACCCATACTCCATGAAAATCATCGAGATTGCCACCCTTTCCTAGCATATAGGCTGTTTTCACTGTGTACTTCCCATCTTTAGAATAAGCCCACATAAACTCATCCCTTCCACCACGAATGCTAAGAGGGATAGCCAGAATACATCTTTTATCTCTATCATTAAAGTGTCGTTCTACCACATCAATTCTCCACTCCATCCTCTCATGGTCGATCAAGTCCCCTACGACGTTTAATTCCTCCGTCACAACACTCTCTATAAACCGGCCCCTCTCATCACCAACCCATGGATCACTCCAAATGTCAATATTCCTCCCATGGCCCACACGATACATCACCCCTTCTTTCACCAAACTCTTAGGACTCCAGATGCTTCTCCATGAAAAACTATTTGAATGACCCAATGTAACAGCCCGCTGCTAATCATAACTATTAATCATCATATCAGCGGAAGCACATGAACTAAGTATAGCGGAGGCTGTTACCTGCTGGAATCCGAGCAAAATACATTACATAGTTTAAATACAATAATTTGTGGAAATCCATTACAACACCATAATATCACAAATCACAATTAGAAATCATTAACAAGTATTATGTTCGAAGCACCCGACTCTGCCATAGCGTAATCACATCACAAGGTCCTAAAGTTGCCTGATTACAAAGCTCGGAATCCCTGCACAAATCAAGAGTCTTCCCCCACCAGGACAGGTTCAAAGAACAAATTCAGCTTACGCCGGTATATAATTCATTCCTAGAAAAGAGTGTGGTGGCTGAAAATAAAGGAGGTCTACTCTGTATTTTACTCAAATATTACCAAGCAGTAATTGATAGAGACTCATAAAATAAGGTTGCGATATATTAAGAAGGCAAAGAAAGTCATTTTAACGGTTATCAACACATACATACTTTCGGAAACGAGTCCCTTCGATAATTAATTAGAAACATGTTTTTTTTCTGATCCGTGTAGAAATCTTAAAACTAACTTGCACAAGTTTATAAAACCACAAGTACTTTGAAACACATTTCTCAATCTCACTGATTCATTTTGTTGAATGGAGTTTGTTTATGGAAGAGAACACACAATGAGGCATACACTAGGTACTGACCTCCACACATTTCGGGGTTCGCACCCCTGATTTTCAGCGCTTGCAAGCTAGGACATGTCCCCCACACAGTTTACACATAGTCTCTTTCCCTTGAAAACAAATTCAAATACATATTTCTAAATCACAGCTCTTCTAAATCAAACTTTATGGAATCCAACCATTTCCAATACAAACACATTTCTAAATCACACACACTTGCTAATTCACATCTTTGAAATCTAGTTTATCTTAACAAATCGCTTGAGAACTAGAATAGTAGCTCAATGGCCTGAGGTTAGTGGTAATATGGTATGAGGTGCGAAGGACAATTTATTGAAATTCTTACACAAAAGATTTTTGTTAAAGTCGAAACCGTGAACCAAATGCAAGGTATGTGGCTTCATTTATCGAATATTCACATAATATGTTGAAGAAGTTCAAAATACATCTTAGTCGCTGCCAATTTAACATTTAAATTGAATAAAATGCCCTCAATGGCTAGAAGGTTTATAAAATCGAAGACGATGTTCAAAAACGTTGTATTTCAGCTTAATTGAATATTTTTCGAAAAGGACTAACATATTAATAATTCAAATCTCGTTAGCACACGCTATATTTATAGTTGAACTACTGTAAAATATCATTTTGTCTCAAATACAATTGGTCGTAAATTTATCTTGAAGATTAAAGTAAGTTGTATACCCAGTTCGTGGGTTTTAAACGGTTTTCGAAGAAAATACATTATAAATTCTTAAACACTCAATATCATTAAATTATTTTGATAAGTACCACATCCTTACGGTCATATTTCAAATCATGAATTCCTAGAATTTGAAATGCATAATTTAATTGTGATTTATAACATAATTTGAATAGAAAAACAAGGTGTCCTTAATCACATTTGTAATAAAACCACTTAATAATTTTAATACAAATCTTTGGTTAATAAAACCTCACATGCAACCTCATTAAAGAACCATACCTACTGCCTATTCAACCCAAATAAAGAAAATCACAAACTCACAACCACAAAACATAATCTCACAAAAGTTTCTTCACAAAATCGATTATTTTGACACCGAACTCATAAAAATGCTAAAAATCATATCTATAATCAATTTCTTAAACATGCATCAACTTAATTAGATTAAACATCAAAATACACAAGAAAACATAATCCCAACTAGCCAAATTCGTGCTCATCATTTATCTCCAAAAGTTCCATAATAATCGAAAATTCTTAATTCTAAAATGGAGTGAATTTGTGTACCTTAAACTCCAAAGCTTATAACTTGATTAAATCCTTCTCTTCAACCTGATTTCTTTGTATCCTTAGCATCCTCAAATATGCATTAACATTTACACAAAGTTTCATAAGAATCCCTCTAAGATAAGTGACTTAATTAACCCAAAAATTGACAAAACTTACTGTTTTCCTTAGTGAAGAAGATGACCCGGTTTCTCCTATTTCCTTTGCCCTTATGCACGAATTAATGCTTTCCCATTATGCTCTTGTATGTGTAGAACAATAATCAAGCCTTGCATGCAAAAAAATTTCAAGAAAAAATGGAAGAAATTCAAGAGGAGCAAAGCTCCCTCAATCTCGCTGATCCTAGCGAGTAGGAAAGGGGTGGAGAGGTTCTTCTGGGTAACAAAATTTTGAAAGGATTTGGAGTTAGATTTTTATTCAGGATCCTATTTGTATGTGAGGAAGGTTATGAGGTTTTTATTTCGTGGCTCCACTCTCCTAGTAAGGGTGTTTTGGTCCTTTTTATCCCAAGTGGTCAAACAACAATATTCTGAACTTCTCTTCTTGTTCTAATCATCCTTAAATATATAACCATTCTTCTTAATAGTGATTTTGGGACCCAACTTGATCCACCACTTCCTCTACATGAGATTAGATCCCCTTAGATACTCAAACTTAAGCACAAGTATCTTGTAAATTAGGTTCTTCCAGTATTAAACTTCTATCATAAGTACATGAGCACTTTTGCCTTAACTTTTTTCCACTCGTATATCTAGTAATTTCCATATAAATATTAATCACGAGTAACACATAACTAATGAATGAAGGTTCTCAAAACTCCATTACACAAATTTTGGTAACTAATAAATCACACACTTATAATTATATACAACTACGCAAATGTAACACAATAGAATACTAGTTTCTTAAAGAGCTTTTATATAAGAAACCTTTATCAAGTATATTTTTTTTAAAGTATCCTTAATCAACACACTAATCACATACATCAAACTTAATCTTTCAAATTTTTACTTCTTTTTTAATCTTTCCGAATTAAGTCGGGTTGTTACACCCAAACTAGCAGAGAGAACATCGCAATTAGGATAATATTTCGCTTTCATAACACGGCTAAGGAGGGAGTCATGGAAATGAATGAGACGCCAAACTTGTCGACCGAAAAGAGCATCATTAAACACCGCAAGATCTTTAAAACCCATACCTCCCATACACTTTGGTTTACACAGTTTCTCCCAACTCAACCAATGCATCCCTCTCGCTTCCCCCTTACCGCCCCACCAAAACCGAGCCATAGCTGAACTAATAGCCTGCGTGATAGCCACGGGAAACTTATACACCCCCATAAGATATGTCGGGATCGCCTGAATCACCACCTTTATTAACACTTTCTTCCCCGCTCTAGACAACAATTTCTCCTTGCATCCCCCCAATTTCTTCCACACTCTATCAAGAAGGCTACGGAACACCATTTTCTTAGAACGACCACTCACAGTAGGAATTCCCAAGTACTTTTGATGCTTGTCAACTAGCTTCATCTGGAGAAGATTTATCAATTCCTCTTTTCGCTCCCTGCTAACTCCTCTACTAAACGACACTTCCGACTTTTCATAGTTAATTTTCTTCCCGGATGCTTTTTCATACTGGTTGAGAAAATCAACTATTATCAAGCATTCCTGTCAGGTGACCCGAGTAAAGAGTAAACTGTCATCTGCAAAAAGAAGGTGAGAGATCTCAGGACCATTTCTTCTAGCCTTCGCACCATGCAGAACTCGGGAATCAACCTTCTGCTGAATCATCTGAGAAAAGGCATCAGCAACCAAAATGAACAGGAAGGGAGAGAGGGGGTATCCCTGCCGAAGTCCCCTAGCAGGAACCATTGAACCACATACCCTCCCATTAATGATGAAAGAGTATGAAACCGTAGAGACACATTGCATCACCAAGTTAACCCATCTGCCATCGAACCCCATGGTGAGAAGGAGCTTTCTCAAAAAACCTCATTCAACTCGATCGTAGGCCTTACTCATATCAAGCTTCATAGACATTATACCTGTTCTGCTATTGTTGCGTTGTTTCATAGAATGAAACAATTCCAGTGCAATCAGAGAGTTGCCCGTAATCAGACGATCAGGGACAAAAGCACTTTGATTCTCCGTTACAATGTCAGGTAAAATATTTTTTAAACGCATCACCAGGGCCTTAGAAGCTATCTTATACAAAATATTACACAGACTAATAGGCCTAAACTCAGATACAACAGTAGGAGACTTCACTTTGGGAATAAGAGCAATATTAGTACAATTAACATCATCAGGAAACAATTGATAATGTAAAATATTACTCACAGATGTATAAACCTCATCTCCAAAAATATGCCAGAATCTTTGGTAAAAAATAGCGTGCATACCGTCAGGCCCAGGGGCCTTGCAGGGGTGCATTTGGTTCAGGGCCGAAAAGATTTTCTCCTTGGTATAGGGGCGCAGAAGCTTGTCATTATAGGCTGCAGTGATAGAAGGCCTAACATATTTCATAACGTCGTCAAAATGAGCCGTGGTTGGATTAACCGAGATGAAAATATTCCAAAAATAATCACCCACTTCCGCTTCAATATCCTCCACTTCAGTTCTCCACTGCCCCTCTTCATTCAAAATACCTTTTATAAAATTTCGTTGCTTCCATTGAGAAGCCTTGTGATGGAAATATTTCGTATTACGATCACCATCCTTTACTTCAGAAACACGAGATCTTAGGTACCAGTAGGCTTCTTGCTTAGCATGCAAGTCATCAAGTTGCTGTTCCAATTTTGCACATTCCTCACAGGTAGCCGTAGAGGTAGGAAGACCTTGCGCCTCATGAAGCGCTTTTTCCGCCTTTTCAATCTGCTTAGGTAAATTTCCATATCTTCCCTTGCTCCAAATTAGCAGCTCCCTAGCCATCTGCTCCAATTTAACCTGGATCGGCTCCCCCTCCGCCTCCTCCCATGCTTTTTTCACAACCCCTTCACAACCCTCGTCTAGTAACCAACAGGTCTCGAACTTAAAGTTTATTCTCCTCCTCCCCAACATGACCCCTTTCGCTTTCGAGTCCCTAAGAAGTATCGCCGCGTGATCAGATTTATACCTAACGAGGTGTTTAATATGAGCTTCCGGAAAATGCAGTTTCCAATCATGAGTCACAAGAAAACGGTCTAGCCGCTCTCTAATACGTGTTTCCGGACTATTACCTCTCTCCCAAGTATACCACTGACCAACGCTTCTCAAATTTCCAAGCCCACACACAGCAAGTAAATCACGAAACCCAACCATTTCTCTCCGATTTCTATTCGAGCCACTCTCCTTCTCTCCATAATCGAGTATTTCATTGAAATCCCCACCAATTATAGTAGGTAATAAAGAGGTGTTATGACAAAGGTCTTGCAGTAGAGACCATGTTTTATGCTTGTTAGATTCCTCCGGCCAACCATAGATACCAATGAACCGCCAATGAAAATCACCTTTACTAACAACATCTCCGCATATATGATTTTGAGAGAAGGAAATCATATTAAAGGAAATGGTCTCCTGGTTCCACATTAAACACAGACCTCCAGATAAACCCACACTCGAGACACCCACGACATTGGTGTAGCCAACCCGATCCTTCAACTTCTCTACAACGACTTTTTTAATCTTCGTTTCCGACAAGAACATGATGTCGGGGGCGTAAGATGTATACCATCTCTTCAATTGACGAACTGTCCAAGGGTTGCCCAAACCCTGACAATTCCAGCACAAAACATTCATAATGCCGGGCGGAGTTGGTCAACACCAACCTCCGCCTCGACAGTTACCAAACCACCGCCAGGATAACAAACAGGATCATTTTTTAGTTTTTTCGGATTCTGCAATACTGTATCAGTCTCATCATTTACCAGCATCATGTCAAGTAGCTTCCTTTTTTCCCACAAAGAATAATCAATCACAGAAGAAGGAATTGGGCCTTCAGATTCATTAATTTCCATAGGGACCACACGTGACTTAACTTTATGCTTCCTTATTTTAGTATGCACTGGTTTTGAGGGAGCACTAAAAGCAAATAAAGGTGGGGTAGGATTCACCTCTAAAGTAGACATACTTGGTAATGCAGACTCCACAAAAGTGGGCACTCCATCAATCTTGGGAGACATAGATTCCAACTCAGCAGTATGAACATGGATAGGATCATCCTCGGCCCTAACAACCAGATCCTTAGCTTTGTTGCAAATAATGGCAGTCTCTTCCTGGGGTGTTTAATTTGGAGACCCGCGCCAGCAGACCCGATAAAAGGCGAAAGGGGTGCTTCCGGCACAGGCAGGGAACCGGACCCCGTCATCCGACCCATTGCAGAAAGAGAACTAGAGGACTTAGCTCCCTCTTTCCCACTCCTTGGACTGTCAAAATCAATAGCCTTAGCACCACGAAGGAATGCCCTAGCTTCTTCCTCCATTTTCAGGCGACCCTTTCGCGGCGAAGCTCGTAACCACGAACCCCACTGCTTTTCACACTCCTTCTCATCATCTTGGGGCAGCAAACAATCCCTTTCTATGTGACCAATAATCCCAACAAACGTAGCAGAACGTCGGCAAACGTTCGTATTTGATCTCCACCATTGTCGAGGTCCCGTTCTTTAAAGAGATACGTTGAACTCTTCGCAAAGGAAGAGTAACATCAATCAAAACCCGAACCCTAACCGACTTATCCCACCTAACTCCATCATGCTCCACCTCCAGAACCTCCTCCAAACTTTCCCCTATCACTCGCACATGGCGCTCCGACCGACTCCCCAAAGGTAGGTTATAGAGTGGAACCCAGAAAGGACAATACTTTGGAGTTATGTTTGAAGGTTGCTGATCCCCCTTAATTTCATTCAAAAGGACGAGATTTTGATCAAAGGTCCATGGCCGACCCGCCATGACTTTTGCTTTATCCCGCGAGTTCGCAAACTGCACTACAAAAAGGCCATTCTCGATCACCCGAAATAATGCGCCATTAGATATAGACCAAATCTGATTAAGGGTGCGCTTCAGGGCATCAAAGTTATATGAGCGAACAGTCAATACTTTCCCCACCAAAGATAGGGCAAGATCTCGGTTATTGTCATCATCCAAATCTCCATCGAGGACTAACAATTTATCCTCCGCTTCGGTAATTCGCATACTAGAAACCTTAAGTGAAATTTCTTCCGCCATAATGGCAAGTTTCAATCCCAAGAAGGGATTAAAACCTCGAACAATCGAGAAGAAACAATGGACGACCAAGACTGGAACACTCAAACCCTAGTTCGCCCTAGGGAGAGACTTTTTTTTTGTCAATCTAGTCAAGTTATGAATGGTGACTGCATATTCTATTTTTGAGTTATTCCATATGGCAAGTTGCATTGATTCTCATTTTTAAATATATTATATTTTAAGTTATTAGAGGGTATTCTAGTCATTTTAAATGGGGACACCACACCTCCTCCCTTGGCTTATATAATAGAGATTGTTTTAAAAAAGTCAACCTTTTGCACAGTCTTTCCATTTTAAGTCTACCTTTTGATCATCCCTGATTGAGTTAGATTTGTATGTTTGTTTTCTTCTATTGAGTTTTAACCTGTTTGTGACTTATTTAGTAGGTTACTTATGTTAAGTTTTATATTAAAACACATTTTAGTTAAACAAAATGAGAAGAAAACGCAAAGGTTGTCAGTATAATCTTTTATTGGTACCAATCTACCCTGACATTCGTATTAATGTACCAAACTACAATGATCATCTACAATAAAATATGTTAAACTTAAATAAATATTCAATCCTAGACTTGAGAGTTTATAGTCCGACCAAATAATAATTTTAGATAAACCTTAAATTTTAATATCACTTTAATAAAACTGCCAACACTTGTGAAAACCATGCTTGTTGAACTAAGTGCGGAATTCACAATAAGAGCTATGCTCAACATACAATTGAAAGAACCTCAATAACAAACATTGGTTAATGGACATCTACAATTACACACGAAATTTCAATAAGCTAAGCTTTTCTAATAAAAAAAAAAACTTGACGCTAAACTAGCACCACAATTTTTAGGGATTAGAATTGAACCCTCCAAAAACAGATATACATCATCTTGCACAACAAAGAATATATGGTGTTCAGAGTATTCAAGATCTTTGTTTCTTTCATTCTATGAAGTATTAGAACACTCAACCAACAACAACAAAAACAACAACAAAAAAAAAGTCAAAAACCAAAAAATTACCAAAAAATACAACCGGAATTTTTCTTTCCTTTCGGGCTTGCCAAAAAATACAACCGAAATTACCAAAAAATACAAACAGAGTCTCCAAAATTACCCACTCATGGAAACCAGATTAAAGTAAAAAAATTCAACAACCGAAGAAATTGACAAATTCCATCCTAAACCTAGAAAATAAATCTACCACAATCTTGAAGCGTGAAAAAAAAAATCAAAATACCTGACGCCTTTGAGAGATACTGAAAATGCGGAATTTCGAAGTGCGAGTAGAGAGAGAAGCGTCGGGAAAAAGCGACGATTTTGAATTTTGAATTTGTCGACTAAAAATTGCGGGGATGGGAGAAAAATCTACAAGAAGCGGAAGGAAAAATATTGAGAAGAAACATCAACAAATTAGAAAAATTTACTGATCCATAATTACGAATTTCAAGAAATGGCCAAAAAAAATTAACTTATAGACAAGCAAGCCATTTGGTACAAAATAAAAATTAAAATTGCCTAAGCTTATTAGAAATTAACGAAGATTAGAAGATGGTGTGAGATTTTTTTCCTCAGATTTTCGAGAGCTTTCGGCCAATTTAGTTCGATTCCAAAACCCTAACCACGATTTTTGCGAGCCTTCAACAATTTTTTTTGATGTTCCAAAACCCTAAACACGATTTTAGCGAGCCTTCAACAATTTTTTTAATGTTCGAAAACCCTAAAAACCTTGAAATGGACTTTTGTTTTGAGAGAGAAGATGAAGGGGGAGAGAAAGAGTTAAGTGAAGTGAGAGAAAGTTAGAAGCGTAATGAGGAAGGAGAAAGGAGAGTTTTATTTTATTTCTAGTTGCTTCCAATCCCACATGCGCGTGTAAATGTGTAATGTTAAAATTTTCACTCCCTTGCGTTAGACTTGAAATGACCAATAAGCCCCTGTTTGAGTTCGTTAAAAGACTCAAATAGTTGGATGCCTAACCAAGCTCCATGATGTACAATATGTAATCGCAATTCCTTTATGGACAGAACTTTTGTCCTATTCTCCTATTCTGTAGGTGCTTTCTCAATTTCTTGTCCGACAACATAATTAGATCAGAAAAAATGGCAAAAAGGAAAAAGAAAGGCAGAATAAAATGATTTTCTTTGCTCTTAAAAACTAATGAATTCTCAATCTAAAAACGACCTTCCAACAACATGTAATTCACTTATGCGCTGCAAATCAAGAGCTAACCACCAACTGACAATACACCAAATTCTGTAGTTGGAATATCTATATAACAAACACTACTTGGTGAAGAACGGTCAACTCTACAAATTTCAGAAAACATATGCTCTGAATTCTGAAATCATGGGAAGTATGTAAAAGAAGGTCTCCATTGAGATTGCACCTTTAGAAAAATACGCCCTCAGATCAGGTCACTAATCTCTTATTCCTCCTCTAGATTGATGGAATCCCCAAACTTGCCATACAAAATTTTCTTCAATGCATCCATTTGTGAAACTATAGAAACTTTCTCTTCTTCGAGTTTCTCCAAATTTTTGGCAGTCGCTTCTTTCATCTCCTCTAGCCGAGTTTCTACTTCTTCTGTTGGCACGTGAGCAAATACCTCGCCTATTTGAAAGCGTACTACATCCTCATCACTTAATATCAGCTCGTTGCCTGCATCCTCCAAATTCTCACATTTATCCTGAGAAGACAGAAGTAATTAAGGTGAGGTATCTAGCATGTGAAATCATGGAGACTTTAACTTACTGTCAACATGGAAACGAAAGCAGAGATATCAAGTGCAATAAACTGCTCAAATGATCACAATGTCCAAGTTGAGGTTGCTGGTAGGTTTTCCCCTTTGAGCAACAATCATGTTTTGGTTCGCAACCTAGTGAGTCATCACAGATACTCACGTGTACAAAAGTTGACATAACAGAGATGTGAGTGCCACATAACTTCCATTAGGAAATAGAGGTCAAAACCTTCTACACCCGGCACCCTTTGTTTTGGAATGAAATTTGGAATCCCCCCATCCAAAGGCCAATATGATAATATAAAGTCATGAACTTGGAGTCTCACACAATATACACATGGTGAAATCCAAATTAGCACCTGGAACCTTATGCATCATCAAAAATAGCATTTCCATATCTTCCAAACAGAATTGTACCAAGTTGCATTAGGCAAGTATGATTAAATGCTACTTGAAAGTGAACATTCTTCGATATACCTAGAGCAGGTTTGGTTTGAGATTCTCAAAATGTTCCAAAACGAAATCACGAAACTAATTCCGCTACATGTTTGTTACGAGAGGTGAATGATGGTTTTCACTTCCTTGAAATTAACTATATCCACCAAATTGTTACTAGCTCAAGCCTATAGTCTTATATTACCCTCCTCAACCCACACTTATAAGTGTTTCTTTTCTATAGTGGAACCAAACAACTAAAGAAGTAACCACTCCGTTCTATTTGATTTCATTCCCTTTCACAAGTTGAACCAAACATGCACCTACTGTCTTTGGATTATTAAAATGTCACATGCCTTGAAACTTCACCTAGCAGCAGGGGGGGGGGGGGTGGGGGGAGGGTATCTGTCCTTTTTGAAAATCTTTGGCTTTTCGACAATACTGTGTAAAGAAGCAGAAAATGGTTTTAACACCTCACCAGTCATCCCCACACCACCCACCCTCACACAGACCCCACACCTCAGGCCCTAGTCGACAGCAAAAAGAAGGAAACAGAACCAATAATAGATCTAAACAAGCGCAGTGGGAAACTGTGAACTGCAACTTGCATAAAACTTTTGAGTCTATATAACCACACAACATCGTAGTCATCATAAATAAGTCAATACCAAGTTAGCTTGAGAGCTTGGTAAGCACATCTGATGCAGTAATGTTGAGAATACTCAATTCATAGTACGACAGTTAGGAAGCAAAAGTGCAAATCTATAGGTAAGCCATCCTCTTAGATTGAGCAAAATACCCAAAATGTGGTATTCCATCACATTATATGCGCATTGCAGCCTTATAGATATAAATCAACCATCACATTGTCTAGGCAAAACAAGCTGTAATTTTTCATTGCTGGGTTTGTGTGGCCCAAATTCCTCTATGGCCCAAATTATTTTTTGCACATTCAAGGATCAATCTCAAATTTCTTTGCATGAAGGTCGGTTCTCTCACAGATTGGATTTGATCATCCTAAGAAATCTTCTAACTGCACAACTTAATCTAGAAATCTCCAGCAAAATCATGGATATGAAGAGGATAAATCTACATGGCGTTTCATGGGATCAATTCTTTTTGGTGTTAGTGAACCAACTAAAGCACCTATTAGAGTTGAGTTCTATTTTGGGAATCCACAAGGCGCTACACACCAACAAAATCATAGGTTATCCTCCAAGGCTCCGATCCTCAAGTATTTCTTAAAGAGATCGTCTACAGACTACAATATAAGTTATAAAGAGCAAAATTCTCAGTACACAGCATGACAAAGAAGAATCAAGAGAGAGATTAGGGAAAGAGAAATGGAGATAATTTGTGATTAATTGCTCAACCTCTTACAGACCATTCTTACTCTAGATATAGCTACAGCAGCACTAGAAGACAAATAAGAATAACAGCTACTCACTATCATGGTAGAGTACAATAATCAGAGAAAGGAATAAAGGACAAGTGACATCAGCACAGTACATACGGTGACTCACAGAAAAGGACAAACTACTCATTAGATAATCATTAGAGTAAAAGGTAGCTTAATATTTCCCTATATTTCTCTTTACTCCCCCTCAAGCTTGTGGGTGAAACATAGGTGCAACTCCAAGCTTGGATAACAAGTGTTGAAGTTGTTTGACTGGTAGGATCTTGGTCAGAACATCAGCAACTTGCTCCCCTGAATTAACATGCTCAGTGGTGATAGTTCCTGAGTGAATCTTGTCCCCGATGAAGTGCTTGTCAACCTCCACATGCTTAGTACGTTCATGTAGGACTGGATTGGCTGCAATGGATAATGTTGCCTGATTATCACATCTGATGATAGTAGGTGGAAGGTGAGAGAGGCCAAGGTTCTTTAGGAGAGTAGATAACCATGTGACTTCACAACATGTGAGAGTCATGGCTTGCCTCAGCTGTGGATCTAGCAACCACACTTTGTTTCTTAGCTTTCCAGGAAATAGGGGAAATGCCTAGTAGCACACAGAAGCCAGAGGTTGACCTTCTAGAGGTGGGACAGCTATGATTGTGAGCTGGGCTGCTAAAGGTGAGGCCTGAGATGTGGTACTAGCCAAGTACCTAAGTAGCCTCTTGGCTGCTTGCATATGAGATGTATATGGTTGGTGCATATATTGACTGAGTAGCTGAACACTGAAAGAGATATCTGGTCTTGTGATTGTTAAGTAAATAAGCTCGCCTATCAACCTTTGATAGATACTAGGATTAGGTAGCACATCACCCTGGTTGGCAGTAAGTTTCAAATGGCTATCCATAGGCAGCTGTAATGGCTTCACATTGGTTGACATACTTTTTTGGGAGATAAAGAACCCATCTGAGTTTCTATTAATCTCCTGCCCCATAAAATACCTAAGAATGCCCAAGTCTTTCATGTGAAAGCTAATACTGAGCATATCTTTCAAGAGTTGAATGATGTGTTCATTGTTGCCACAAATTAGCAGATCATCTACATAGATTGGGACCAAAGATATGCTGCTGTTATAATGTTTGGTAAACAGACTATAGTCAGCCTTAGATTGCACAAAGCCAAAAGAAATGAGGGTGCATGACAGCTTGGAGAACCACTGTCTAGGTGCTTGTTTCAGTCCATATGAGGAGTTTTTTAACTTGCACACTTTCTTAGCATCAGTTGAGGGTTGATGACCAATTACAATCCTACTTCCCAAGTGTATGTAACCTTGGGGAAGTTTCATATACACATGCTCAAACAAGTCACCATGCAAGAAGGCATTGGTTACATCCATTTGGTATGTAAGCCAATCCTTCATTGCTGCCCAGCCAATAAGGCTCTTACAGTTGTCATCTTTGCCACAAGGGCAAAGGTCTCAAAGTAATCCTCCCCATAATTCTGTTTGCAGCCTAGAATCACTAGCCTAGATTTCAACCTCTCAACAACTCCATTAGGGTGATATTTTGTTTTGTACAGCCATTTGTTGCCTATGGCTGTTTTACCAACAGGCAAATCTACCACTTCCCATGTATCATTCAACTCCAAAGCTTCTAGTTCAACATTCATTGAAGCTACCCAATCAGAATGCTGCACTGGATCCTTGAATGTTTGGGGTTCAGTGTGTGAAATACTGGTCATGAAGCACTAAAATTCATGTGTTACAGTAGCACGGGCTAGGTTGGATATAGGGTGGGTTTTTGTGGGGTCTAGGTTGGGTATTTGAGTGACATAATCTCTTAGTTGAGTTCTGGTAGACCTCCTAGGAGGTGGGGGAGCTTGTATAGGTAAGGTGTGAGCAGTAGGTGAAGCATGTGGGGAGGGTGAGACATAATGTCTTGGGGGGGATGAGGGTGAGACATAATGTCTTGGGGGGGATGAGGGTGAGACATAATGTCTTGGGGGATGAGGGTGGTTCAAAAGTTTCAGAAGTGTCAGGAGGGGGCATGTTGTTTACAACATCATCATTATCACCAAGATATTGAAGAACATATCATCAATGTATGATCTTGTAGTGAGTTGAGGGTTAGGAATTGGGAGAGGCTGCATATAAGAAGTGTTGGAGTTGGGTGTGAAAGGGAAGATATGTTCATGGAATGTCACATCTGGAGAAACAAATTGCAGCATGGTTAATAGGTTCAAAAGTTTGTAACCTTTCTGAGTGGGTGGGTACCCTAGAAACACACAAAGTACACCCCTGTACCCCTAGCTTGGAATTTGTCATGTGTGGTACTAGGACTCTTAGGTGATTGTAGTTGGGAGGTTTGTTGTGTAAACATTCATAGGGGGTTTTGTTTTTCAAAATAGGTGTAGGGAGCCTATTAATAACATGTGCAACACTCATCACACAATCTCCCCAGTACTAGAGAGGCAAGCTTGCCTAAAATCTCATAGCTCTAGCAATCTCCGGTATATGCCTATGCTTTCTTTCTACTCTGGCATTTTGTTGGGGCCTTTTGACACAAGAGGTCTGATGTATCATGCCATGAGTAGCAAAGAATTTTTTGCAAGGTTCATCATCAAATTCTAAGGCATTGTCAGACCTTAGGAACTTGATTTTTTTTTCTGAAAATGAGTTTCAACATATTGCTTAAAAACAACCAAAGTTTCTGGGGATTCGGATTTGTATTCTAGGAGATACACCCAAGTTGATCTACTGAAATCATCAACTATGGTCAGGAAGTACCCGTACTTTCCTCTTGTGCATTCTTTTCTTTATAGGGGCCCAAAATGTCAATGTGAATGAGATCAAAGGGGGAAGATGCATGTGAATCACTAGGTTCAAAGGGAAGTTTGGTAAATTTGGATAAAGAGCAGGTTATGCACAGGGGTGTGTTGGCTTTTATGTGAGGTTTAACACAGTCAAACAGTTGTAACCTAGGCAAGGAAGCATGACCTAGCATGTGATGCCGGTGAGGTTACAGTACCAGTTGAGTGGAAACAACTTGGTGAGGGATTTTTTAGGATACCAAGTTTCTCACAGTTCACTCTGGATAACAGATGGTGTTAACAAGGTAGTATAAGCCTTTTCTAGCATTGACAACTCCTTTGAGATGCTTAGATTCAGCATCAATGATCACACAGAATTTAGGAAAGAATTGCACTTCATAGTGACAATCTCTCAGAAGTTTTTCAACAGACAATAGGCTATGCTAGAAGTTAGGCACACAGAAAACCTTTTGCAATGTCAGGGCTTGTATGACTTGTACATCCCCCATATGTGTGATAACTGCAGTATCACTAGTTGGAAATTTGATGGGAGAAAGATTAGTCACTTGATGAACCTTGATCAGTTTGTCAAGATGTGGAGTCATATGATCTGAAGCTCCAGAATCTGTGATCCACTCTTGTTCATTACCCAGGGCATTGTGGCATATAATCATAGAAGTGGCTATCTAGTTCATCATCAGTCTCAGGCCTTGCTTGATTGATTTGACAAGCCTGGTATCATTTTCATCAACTGCTCCAGTTGCTGTGGGGAGAACACAGCAGCATTAGAGGAGCTGTGAGCTTCATGTGGATCTAGGTCTGCCACCCGGTTTACTTTTGTTCCACTTTGACCAAGGTTGGTTCCCACTAGGTTTGATGTTTGTTTTCCCAAAATTAGGATGGCCTTTAGGAAATCCCACCACATACCAGCACTTGTCACTGTAGTGACCTTTTCCTCCACACTCCTTGCACACCACAGCTTTGTCATAACCTGAGTATCCTTTGCTAAACATGGCAGACACCTCTAACTCATGTTTATGTGTACTCAACAATTGCCTTTGAGATTCTTCTTGTTGGATGATTGAACTTGCAGTTTCAACAGAAGGTAAGGGATACCTCATGAGAAGTTGGCTTCTCATGGGTCCATAGGCTTCATCCAATCCATTTAAAAATTGGAAAAGCTTGGATTCTCCCTTTTGTTTTTCAACAGGGGTTAAAAAAACTTTTACTTCATCTGTCATAGTGACTATGGTAGGCAACATGTTCATAGAGTCCAACTCTTCCCATATCACATTCAAGGCAGTGAAATAATCATATACTAAAGATGAGTTTTGTTTTAGGCTATATAAATCGTTGTTCAGTTTATATTTCCTAGATCCATTACTCAAGGCAAATCTAGTTTCTAGGTGTTTCCACACATCAGCAGTAGTAGTGAAAAACAAAACAGATTTCTTTATGCTAGTACTCAGATTTGCATGAAGCCAAGCAATTAACATATTGTTGCATGAGTCCGGTTGCATCTTCAGTTGATCTTGCAATTGTTCCAGTCACAAAGCCAAGTTTTTTCTTGGATGTGAGGATGATTTCCATCTGCCTACGCCAGGATCTGTAATCCTCTGGTCCTTGTAGTTTTTCTATCTGAATGGATGTGGTTCCATCAGATGGGAGAAGAAATAAAGGGTTTTGCATATCAGCAAACGTGAGTTTTGCCATAGTTAAGAAGATGACAGAAAAGAATAGAGAATGAAGAAGGAACAGAATAAAGAGAAAGGTTAGAACTTTTACTGTTCTTTTTTACAAGAAGGATGCTGATTATTTCAGCTTAAGCAACTTGGCTGAAAATTTAAGATTTTCTTCTTCAGTGATTCAGTGAATGCGTCCACCTCTGATACCATAAAGAGCAAAATTCTCAATACACAACATGAACAAAGAAGAATGAGAGAGATTAGGGAAAGAGAAATGGAGATAATTTGTGATTAATTGCTCAACCTCTTACAGACCATTCTTACTCTAGATATAGCTACAATAGCACTAGAAGACAAATAAGAATAACAGCTACTCACTGTCATGGCAGAGTACAATAATCAGAGAAAGGAATAAAGGACAAGTGACATCAGCACAGTACATATGGTGACTCACATAAAAGGACAAACTAATCATTAGATAATCATTAGAGTAAAAGGTAGCTTAATATTTCCCTATATTTCTCTTTAAGTTACCTCCACTTCGGAGATAATTGTTGGCATCTTTTAGGAGAATGTTGACTCTCTAAGAAATCGAGAGATTGGATCCTTTTGTACACACAACCAGTGTTCCATTCAATTACTTCTTTGTGAGTTTTTACTGAATAGTCAGAGTTGTAATTTCATTACCTAAATTATTTTAAGGTTCTTATATTCTCATGTTTTTAATATACTGGATTGTTGGGTGCTGTTATCCATCGATTTTTGCTTCTTGAGGATTTTCCCGCATTATATTTGTGTGTCCATTCATATTACTTTTCTTGCCGTAATTTTAACTCTTATCTTTTATTTCTCAATCTCTACATGTTTGCTTGCGCTCATGGTCATAACCATAACATTCACCTATCACATTATGTAGTCATATGTTTACCTCGAAGGCTTGGTCTCCGACAAATCGTCCATCGAGTAGATTTAAATCTATAAGTTTTCAAACTAAAACCAGTCTGAGTAAATCATTCTACTTCTATCAAGATTAATTGTTCCCAAAAAGATCTAGCCATCAATTAGAAACTTATGCACCTTTTAATCCATCAGATTCATCCTCGCCTGATCTTAAAGTTGAAATTTGATGACAAAATCAAATGTTCAATTTTCCACATTGTGTTATTACACTTTATAGTGTTAATTACATAACTAAAAGTGACTAATCTTTCAAACCCTAGATCAAAATCCAAGTTCCCTACTTTAATGAGCTCGGCATTGACAGGTGCACCCTCATCTTCTCACACCATCGAATTACATCAATTAACAAACCCACAAAACATCAAGATTATTCCATGAAAATCAAAAACAATCAATCATCATTCAACCAATTATAAACCAGAAAACATTAATCAAATTAAATACCCACCACCCAGTAATATTAATTCCAATTATCAAAAACCTATATACAAAATTAACCCAATAAACTAAAAAAAAAGGGAGAAATTAAAGACTAAGTAAGAGAGAAATACCTTGGCGAATTTAATCTCATCTTCAAGCTCATGAAATCGATTATTAAGTTTACTAAACTTGTTAATATTCTGCTGATCTTCCCAAGTGACTTGGGTCTCTGATCCTGAACCCTGTAAAATGCAAATTATAAGCAAAAATCAGACACGAATTAATCACCCAGAGATAAAGGTGAATAAAAATTAAGAATGAATTTGAAGATATTGAGCAGGTAGATTCACCTGTTGCATGTTTTGATGAAAAGTTGAAAACTTGGAAAACTTTGGAGTGCGCAAGAGTAGGTTGAGATGAAGATGCGTAAAAACTACCAAGAGGAGATTTCAACTTCAAGGCGTGAATTAGTCCGAACCCTGGGTTCGAAAGTTTTAGCCTGCCCATGAATCGTTACCTTTTATTTTTATTTTATTTTTCGATAGAACCTCATTTTGCTATAGTTGAAACACATTTTCATTCTCCTCTTTCTAGCAATTATTTTTTGGAATTTTTTTTAAAAATAAATTAACCTTTTGCGGACTTTTCATTTTAAGTTTACCTTTTGATTATGCTTGATTGAGTTAGTTTGCATGCTGTTTTTTTTTTCTATTGAGTTTTTACTTATTTGTGACTTGTTTAGTAGGTTATTTATGATACATGTTACGATGTGATTGGTTCTTTTTTTTGTGTTTTTTCATATCTTTAATTTTAATTATGATTTTTCCATAAATATTAAAAAGAGATTTTTTCTTCTTCACCTCCCCACAAGCCCTGTGCATCCCCAACACCCACCCCACCCCACCCCCTCCCCTGCCCCTCCATTCCCACCAGCGGCATCCCCCAGCCCACTCCCTCCACCCCTCCCCTCCCTCCCCTCCCTCCCCCTTCTTGTTGTATTTCCACCAGCAGCACCCCGCCCCTCCTCTGTCCCTGTTGTGTTCCTACCAACAGCACCCCAACCCCCCCCCTTCCCTCCCCCAACTACATTCCTACCCCCACCCCTGAAGCCCCTACCTCAACCCACACAAGCTTCCACCTGCCCACTCCCACCCTCACCCCCACCTTCGACCTTCCCCTCTCATCTCCCTTCTTCTTCAGCACAATTCCCCTCCAAATTCGATATAATCTCCGCTTGTCAAATTCTTCGATGATCTGCGTGAATTTCTTCGCGAATCTCCACCAATCGTCGGCCCATTCTGGCTTTTCCGGGCCAATATCTTACCTCGAAACTTCTCTCTAATGGCAATTATGGTGTCGCTGACACGATTTTTTGAATAATGATATCGGGCGATTTCGGGGGTTGTATGGGGGGTGATTTTGAATGTTTGGGTGAGGTTTGATAGTGGAAGGGTGCTTTTGGGTTGATGAAGCGTGGTGCTTAGGTGGTTTTGGTGGTGGCTAAGGGTTTTGGTGGTGATTTCTAGCTAGTGGGTGGCTGGATTATGTTCGGTTGGTTGTGGGCAAGAATAATAATGGGGAAGTAGTGAGAGGGGAGGAAAGGTGGGGTGGCTGGTGCCTGGTCTCGGCGACACTGTGACGGTGAAGGCAGCAAGGGGAATGACGGGCAGAGAAGCGTACATAAGTGTAGTGGTGGTGTGTATGGGGTCGCGAAGAGGAGAGGGAGTGGAGTGAGGGTGAGAGTTCGCGGGGTAGATGGGTTGGTTGTTGGGTGGTTTGGTGTGGTGGTGTCGGCAGCACTTGCCAGAGGGGTGCGGTGGTAGTTAAAAAGGGGGCGTGGTGGCGTGGTGGATGGTGGCGTGTTGGGTGAAGAAAATAAGAAGTAAAAGAATAAAAAGTAAATTAAAATGTAAAATAAAACAAAAAACCTGTTGTTTAGGTTGCAAGTATTTTGACTCATTCGAAAAAAATAGTCCTACAAGCTTAACTCATTCAGGAATAATCAAAAGGTAGACTTAGGGGAAGACCGTTCGAAGGTTGACTTATTTAAAATAATTTTCCCTTTTTTTTTGTGACGACCTATATTAATATTGGTCATTGTTGAGGAGATTTAATCTCTATTATGTAAGGAAAAGGAATAGGGAGTTGTGTCCATCTAAAAAGACCATAATGCTCTATCATTATTTTGTTTTAGAGCAAATTAATCACATTATTTTCAATTTATATTATATATTTCAATTAATGTTAATGTCAAAGTGAGTTGCAAAGAAAATTTGTCATGTGAAAAAAAGAAAATTTAGCACCATTTTGTATATTTAAATTTCAATTATAATTGAAAGAACATACATATGAAATATTCTGTCATTAATCAATGACACACATCTCTACATGTATCACATCAAACAACGACCAAATACTTTCAGCTTAAGTTACAATGTTAAGAATAAGAAAATAATAAAATATGTGTTATAATTCTTATTGTACAATTTTATGTGCTAAATTGGGTTGAATTTAATTACTTAATAAAATATTAGATTTTTTATAAAAAATAAATTTGAACAACGATATTTCAATTAATTACCTAATAATAACTTGACCCAAAAAAAAAGACAACTATTTTTGTATTATAATTTATAGCAAATAACTCATAAATCACATAGTTTCAAGTAAATTATCCATAATCTATAGCAACATATAAAATTATTTGTACAAACACATTTAATAAGAAAATTAAAATTGATGTCGATCTTAACACGAATCACACATTATGTGCACAAATGGCTAGTATATTATAGAAAAACATTGTAATGATAAGATTTAGAGAGAGCGTGAAAGTGAGAAGGAATGAAGCATATGATGGTATAAGACTATAAGTTAGGGTGCATTCTGTTGAAGTAATAATAACTTAATAATAGAGTGTATCCAAACGTTCGTATTAGATGTTTTTTTTTTTTTTGAATTGGTAAGATGAATTGCCTTATTGGATTGAAATCTCACACTGGTCAATCTGACCCATCTTTAGTCTATATGGAAAATAGAGGGGCCACGTAATCCCAATAAAAAAACAATATCTCAACTTAACTAAAAGAATTTATAAGAAAAAGACAAAATCACAAAATCTCAAAACCACAAACAAACTGACTAGTTTAGTGGAAACTACAAACATCAACTTTCAAAAACAACATTATCATCTATAATATATATATATATATGTATATATATATATATATATATATATATACACATATATATATATATATATATATATACATATATATATATACATATATATATATATATTATATATATATATATATATATATATACATATAATCCCTAATTTAATGGCACAACTCCATCTATGTGATTAAAATTTACATACAAGTTTATAATTTTTAATTGAAAAAGAAACATAGAAGACCCTAAAAAATTATCGATTCTTCGTCTTCTCCCTTCCAATAATTGTTACTTACTGTATTTTTATGCATAACTTTATATACTTTCACACGCCTCACATACTTATAAAACTACTATATATTATTAAAAAACAGTAGACAACCATTGTACGTTGTCATATGTCACCCCACCTCATACCCTCATGTGGGCGTTGTTTGCCTCCAACATGACCTTTCCTTACAAAATGATAAAAAAATTTGCGTAAGAGGTCTCCAACCCGTGACTTCTTACTTTGTAATACCATGATTACTTCTAAAGTGTGACTTGTACTTGTGACATGTCAACTACAAATTATACGTCTTTTCCATCTTATTAATTTACACTGTGCATCGCTTGGATCAAACAACAAGTTTCATTTTACGAGTTGCTAGTACGAGATAAGTTTGTTTAAAGTAGCTCTTGCTACTATATATTTTTTTTAATTTTTCCCAATTGACTTTGAGAAGAAACCAAAGAGTAAAGCAAGGTATATTTTATGTTTTCGTCAAAAAATCCAAATCGTCTAAAAAAGAAGTTTGACATGATATTTTTTCCTTGCTAGTGTGACATTTTCTCCTCTTACTTTAGTCTGTCCCTGGTGGACACACTTTTTGGTGGTGGTGTCTGCAAAGTAAGGGGGCCGGTGATATGAATTTTCTGGAGGAGGTGTGGTGCAAAGTAAGATGCATTTAGGAGTAAGGGTTATTGAAGGGAGAGAGAGAGGGAGGGGGGAGGTGTTGGAAATATAGTTTGAATGTCACATTCTAGCTCAGTCCAATTGGTCGTATAAGGCCTGTTAGTTGTGTTTATTAGCTGCAAATGTAGTGCTAATATAGTGAAGTGTACGTAAAAGATATTCTGATGTATTAATCCTAAGTAGCTTACTAGCTTTTTCCTTGTTTTGTCATCTAGTAGTTGTCATAGTACTAGGTATAGCCTAAAATACTCAGTTAGGTTGTAAGAGGCAATCAAATTTGAGATTGCAATATTCTCTAAAATTATAGGCTGAATGCTTTTACCTTTTCCACTCATTTTATTTTACTCTTCATGGTATTAGAGCTTGGACACTTGTAAAGGCATTTCAAGAGGTAATTAGTGAAGTTACAAATATAAAGATCTTATCTTCGATCTTACCTTAGTTCATTCAAAGTGTGATTAATTCTTGAAATTGTCACAATGTCAAAAGAAAAAATTAGCCATGTATAGCATGGGACAACAAGTGAAAATTTGTTCTGCATGTGGCAAGAAAAATCACAGCATGTGGCAAGAAAAATCATACTGATGATGTGTGTTGGAGTGTTGTGGGATATCCTAAATCTCATCGTAAACGCAAAAAGGAGATGAGACATTCTAAAAAGGAAGAAGAAACAAGGAAGAAGGAAGAAGGAAGAAGGAAGAGGTGCTACAAGAAGTACTGGAGGCAGGTGGAACAAGCTGAGGACATATAGTCCAAAACTTACTGCAAATGCTTAAACAGAAGGACAAGATCAGTCCCAAATGCACACCTCTCAACAGATAGCTCAGCTGTTGAAACTGCTACCCACCAGGGACTAACTTCACACTTGGATCAGAAAGTGAAGAAGAACTTGATTCAGGCTTCGGAGGTATGATAACTCGTTGTTCTGCTACTATTAACATGAAAAACAGGGTGACAGACATAGGAGCATATATCTCATGTTGGTGATATACACCTGAAAAATGGCGTGTGATGAAAAATTGTTAACTAGTGGTGTGAAAATGTGTAAAAAAAACCTGACATCAATCTACCAAATGGAAGTGTTGTGCATATATCTCATGTTGGTGATATACACCTGAAGAATGGCTTGATTTTGAAGGATGCATTGGGTGTGCCTGACTTTAAACACAATTTATTATTTATGAACAAACTTGTTTTGCATAACAGGTGTAGTGTGAAGTTTTTTCATGATCTTTGTATGATTCAAGACTCACACACACAAGGAACTAGAGGGGTTGGAAGAGCTAGAATGGATTGTATGATAGAAGTCCCAACTGGGAAGCTGCTAGTAGAAGCTGTGAAAAGAGATGAAGATAAGAAAGTAGAAAAAGAAGGCTTGATTGACAAAGTAGATTCACATGTAAAGAAAGTCAATCTTGTAACTAGCAGTAAGCAAGAAGACTATGCTCTATATCATAATAGACTAGGACATGCACCTCTAAAAAAACTAAGAGTAATTGGTTGTATTTCTGAAAATTTTGATAAATCAAACTATGTGTGTTTAACATGTCCTATGGCTACATTTACAAAGTTTTCTTATGTTACATCTGAATCTATGGCGGCTAGTGAAACATTTGAGTTAACACTTGGACATATAGGGTCCATATAAAGTGTGCACAAGAAATAGGCACATGTATTTCATGACCATAGTTGATGATCATACTAAAGCCACTTGGATGTACTTATTTAAAGTCAAGTCTAAAAGTATATAAACTATCAAACATTTTAGTAACTTCGATGAGAATCAGTTTGGGAATACCATTAAAGTCATCTGGTAGGATAATGCATTGGAGTTTGATGATGGACCTTGCATGGAGTTTTTTTTTTTTTTTTGCAAAAAAGGGTATAATTCATGAAACTAGCTGTGTTGATAAACCCCAACAGAATGGGAGAGTTGAAAGAAAGCACAGAAATGTGCTTGAGATGGCAAGAGCTTTAGACTTCAAGCAGGTCTTCCCTTGAGCTTTTGGGGTAACTGTGTGCTAATGACTGTGTATCTGATCAACAGACTTCCCAATATTGCCATTCAAAATCTGACTCCATGTGAGAAGCTGGTCAAAAGAAAACATTCATATATTCACCTTAAAACCTTTGGGTGCTAGCCTTTGCTAGCAATCCAAGTAGAGACAAAGATAAATTCTTACCTAGAGGTGTACTATGTTTGTTTCTATGATATCCTATTGAGAAGAAGGGATAGAAATTGTTAAATTTGACAAACAATCATGTGTTCATATATAGGGATGTGAAATTTGTGGAAAGTGCATTTCCTTACAACAAACACAACACCACTTCTTATATGAACCATGTGCTTACACCTACATATACTGACTGTGATCTCCCAACTGACACAAATCTTGAAAATGAACCTAAAACACCACAAAACCATCCACACCCTCTAGAACCACATCAAAACCTTCCTACTCCACCTGAGCCTGAACTCGCACATGCTACTCAACATAAAACTTAGCATGTCCTTGCTACAAGAAAGTCCAGTAGAGTGAGCAAACCACCAAGTTGGCTGAAGGATTATCATGTGACCAATGTTAGAAAAGAATCCATGACATCTGAACCATCACACCTCAACTCTATGGGTGAATATGAGGTGTCTAATGCATTCACAACAATTGTGAATCGGGTGATAACAGTCACATACCCAACAAGTTTCAAAGTAGTAGTACAATAAGATAAATGGGTAATAAACACAATGAATGAGGAGCTTAAAGTTCTAGAAAGCAACAATACCTGGACTCTCACTACCTTACCACATGGCAAGAAGGCCATAGGTTGTAAATGGATCTTCAAGACAACATTCAATCCAGATGGGTCTATAGATAGAGAGAAAGCAAGATTGGTTGTTCTAGGCAAAAAATGGAGAAAATGAATTGACTATGAGCAAACATTTTCTCCTGGTATCCAAGCTCACCACTGTGAGAAATCTCCTTGTTGTTACAGCCTTGAAGAAATGGAAGGTGTGTCAAATGGATGTAAAAAATGTCTTTTTACATGGAAATCTTGAAGAAGATGTGTATATGCAAACCTCATCTGGCTATTCTGGCCATGGTATTTTAATCACAAAAGGATATATAGGGGGTGTACTCCACATCAATAGCCGTGCAAGCTTCAAAAATCACTACGTGAATTGAAGCAATAACCTAGGTAGTGGTTTGCAAAGCTCTCCACTGCTTTAAAAGACTATGGATTCATTCAATCTAAAGCAGATTATTCATTGTTCACAAGCACAGACTGGGGACACATTTGTGAGTGTTCTTGATTATGTAGATATCCTACTCTTAGAAGGGATCAATAAAGGTGTTATTAATGATGTGAAACACTTTCTCTCGTACACACTTTCATATGAACCCTGGGGAATATTAGATACTTCTTGGGCGTAGAAGTAGATAGAAATGCAGCAGGGATCTTCATTTCAAAAAAGAAGTATGTGATTGATCTTATGCAATAATTTCAGATGGTGAATGCAAAAAGCCTCAAGCTTCCCATAGACCCTCAGGTGAAGCTCCTAACTGACCTAGGTGAACCCTTGCCTAAACAATGCACACCCTAAGCCAGTTCAAGCACAACCTACCACTATCCATATGCAAGCTGCAAAACGTGTGTTGAGATACTTAAAAAGCTCTCCAGGTCAGGGTGTGATTCTAGATTTAAACTATGCAACTACAGTGATTGGGCTGGATGTCCATTTAGAAGGAAATCCACCACTGGGTTTTGTGTTCTCCTAGACAAGTCACATGTCTCATGAAAAACAAAAAAGCAAAATGTTGTAGCTCGTTCCACTGCTAAAGCTGTATATAGAGCCATGGCTTTAACAACTACTGAAAAAGCTTGAAATCAAGTTCTCTAACCCTATCAGCCACAAATGTGACAATCAAGTAGCACTATCTATTGCTGTCAACCCAATACACCATGAAAAGCCCACACATGTGGAGGTGGACTTTCACTTTGTTAAAGAGAAGGTGAACCAACAAGTCATCAAACCTGAATATGTTTTCCCTCATGAACAACTTGCGGACATCCTAACTGAGAGTCTACCAGTTGCCAAGCATCAACAACTACTATCCCAGATAAGATCTCAGCCTCACACTCAACTCTCATCATGAGGGATACTGTTGAAAATATAGTTTGAACGTCACATTCTAGCCTAGTCCAATTGGTCTTATGAGGCCTATTAGTTATGTTTATTTGATGCCAGTGTAGTGCTAATGTAGTAAGGTGTAAAGGACTATTATGATGTACTTCCTCTGTTTCGTTTTAAATGCAACAAAAAGGTATTATTTGTGAGATATAAAATATTCATTTATTGCATTTAAAATGAAACGGAGGAAGTATATTCCTAGATAGCTTCCTAGCTTTTTCCTTGTTTTGTCATATAGTAATTTTCACAGGTACTAGGTTTAGCTTATATATATTCTCAGCTAGGCTATAAGGGACAATCAACTTTGCGATTGCAATATTCTCTAAAATACTGGGTTGAATTCTTTTACCCTTTTCTTCTCATTTTACTCTTCAGAGGGAATAAGAGTCAATAAAGGATGGAGAGGGGGGGGGGGGGGGGGTTGGAGGGGTATATTGGAAAATCCAATGTAAAGTTAAAGGCGGTGCCTAGTAATTTTGGCGGGGGGATTGAAGGAAACTATACATTCCCCAATAATAATAATTATTATTAGGGAACAAAGATAACAAAGCCTCCATAATGCTCCTAGGTGTATAATTTATATTTGCACATTTTATATTTTGCTCACGTATGACAAATGTGCAAAAGAATATGCTTGGGAACACACATTTCCAGTTATTCTCAACCTTGAGAAGCACCTAAAAATTTGTACAAAGAAGTAAGTGATAGTCTAAATAGCTGGATGTATAGAATTATATAGATGTAAGCACAGAAATAGTTGTTATTCTCAACCTTTATGAATTGGTATCTGGGCAGAAAATTAATTATGAAAAGTCGGAAGTCTCATTTAGTAAAGGAGTAAACTTAGAGCAAAAGAAAGTTATTGTGGGGATTCTTAAGATGCGCTAGGTTGTGAACCACGAGAAATACTTTGGTATCCCGTCTATTGGAGGAAGATAAAAAACAACTATTTTTGATTCTCTTATTAATAGGATTTGGAAGAAACTCATCCAAGAATGGAAGGAAAAAACATTATCTAGAGCGGGGAAAGAAGTACTTTTGAAGGCGGTCATTCAAGCCATTCCCACTTATGTGATGGGAGTTTATAAATGTCCTAACATCATTATTCAGAAAATTCATGTAGCTATGGCACGATTTAGGTGGGAGAGTTTAGATGCAAAGCGGCAAATTCATTGGAGGAGTTTGGATTCATTGTTGTACATTGAAATGCTTTGGAGGGATGGGTTTTAAAGATCTAACAGTCTTTAATGATGCATTACTTAGGACCCAAGCTTGGTGTTTGCTTCGATATCCGAGCTCTCTTTTGGGACATGTATTGAAGCCTAAATATTTCACTAACTCGGATTTTCTTGAGTCCTCACTTGGGTATGCTTGCAGCTTCTCATGGAAGAGCATATGGAGTTCGAAAGCTTTAGTGAAGGAAGGCTTATTATGGCGTGTTAGAAACACGGAAAAAAATCAACATATAGGATGATCCTTGGATTACGGATGATGATAGTAAATTCATTAGCTCGCAACGGCATGATGATAATACCATGGTAAGTCATCTCATTGACAAAACTTGTATGAAGTGGAAAGTTGACTTGATTGAAGGAATGTTTGATGAAAGAGATGTTAAACGAATTCTTACCATCCTTTTAAATAATCCTGTACCAAATGATGAACTTACATGGGCTTTCACTAAAAATGGCCACTATTCGGTTAAAACAACTTACATGTTGGGGAAGGGTTGCAATCTCGACCTTTTTCACCAAACGTGGGTCGACATTTGGGGCTTGTAGGTCAGCCCAGTTCAACATTTTATTTGGCGCTTCAGCACCAATACGCCGTCAGTTCGACCCCTCTTACAACACTGTCACCTTGTGGACGATGTTGGGTGTCCTTGGGGGTGTGGAGAAACTGAAACTGATGTGCACGCCATCTTTGAGTGTGTGTGTTTTGATGAGCTGTGGAGGGAGTGTGGGTGTGGTATGCTGCGTGCAAGGGATGCAAACATGTCCATGTGTGAGAACATTGCAAGATGGAAGCAGGTAGATGCTAAAGTGAAAATTAAAGGAGCCTTCCTCATGTAGTGCATCTGGAAGAGAGAAACAATAAAGTTTTCAATGGCAAAACTACTCCAAACCATATTTTACTGCAACGAGTCATACGACTTGTGGAAGAGTTCAGGAAGTAGGCCAAGAACATTAATACTAGACCGCTAAACCGTGAAAATAGAAGCCCAAAGAAGTAGCATCTACCGCCAGCAAGAGTAATCAAAGTGAATGTCGATGCATTGTTGTGTGTCGAGGGATGGATAGGTCTTGGAGCAGTGGCTAGGGACTCAAATGGGGATATTCTATTTGCAGGTCTAGGTATGTAAGAGCTTGTTGAGGCCAAAATTGCTGAAGCTAAAGCAATGAAGATTGGTGTCAGGTTGAGTAGGAAGTATGGGTTGCAAAGTATAATCCTTGAGTCTGATTGTTAATCTGTTGTGAGTCGCCTTACAAAGGGTGCTATTTACCTCTCTGATCTAGATACAGGCCCGACCCTAAGCCCGAGCCCAATTTTTTCGAAAAATTCAGCCTTTAAAAAAAAGAAAAAAGAAAGTTAAAGAAACACGCACAAACTCAAAAGGATAGAAGAGATGCAAAACTGGAAACTTCCTCGATTCATCTCGCAAGTCCGCATTCCACGCACGCACTCTTTCTCTCCATAATTAATAATTTCCACTCCAGAAAAACTCCAAGATTTGTAAATTCAAATTTTCTGTCCACTCTTACTCCAAAATTTGTGTTTCTACCCATAACCACTCCCAAAAATCCAGTTTCAAAAATGACAGATTCAACTTCCAATTTTTCTCCCTAAAATCTCTTGCAGATCTCCCAATTCAGATTTCAAGAATATATGAGGTTTGTAATTCCATTCTTGAATTCTTCTTCTTGTATTTGTGTTAATTATGCTAATAGCTAATTTTAATTTTGTATTTATGAATTTTTGCTCTTAATTAGTATTTTCATTGGGTTTTTGAATGGAATTTTGAATGCAAGTTGAAATAATTAAACTACATACTAGCTCTGTAACATGCAAATTTTGAGCAGTCTTGATAGCAAACATACTAGCAGACGCTCCTGATTTTTCTTTGAAATTGTCAAAAGGTAATACTAAGTACTAACTATTTGATTTTTTTTGGGTGTATATACTAACTATTTGATCCTTCTTATTAAATTGTTTGGGGGTGTGGTTCTCTGTGTTTATAATTTGGTATTGAATTTGTATGGTTAAATGTTATTTTTGAGATTAATTTTCGATTGTAATAATACTCTTTTGATTAATTTAATAATAAAACTTTATCAGCATTTTTATATTGTATGTATCGTTTAATTTCTCGTGCTTTAGGGGCCTAAATTTTCAACTTCGCTCCAGGCCGAATAAGATTAAGAAACGGCCTTGTCTAGATAACATCTTGTCGAACATTTTATCTTTTTGTGCTTCTTTTTCTTCTAGTAATTGGTCTCATGTAAAAAGAGATGGAAATTATGTGGCCCATCATTTAGCTAAGATAGTTCCATTTGGAGTAAAGCATATTTGGAAAAACCACTATCGTTCAAAAGTGGCTCTTTACCTTATGATGGGCAAGTTGTCCCTTGATTAATACTAGCTTGATTATTTCCCCTAAAAAATATATATAAATAAAGATGTAAGCAATATAAAAATCTTGATTACCAACACTTCATGAAGTTATTTGGATCACAACCCTCTAAGACGACACATAATGAAGAGCTTAAAATCCAACACTTTGAAGAGTGCTCTGATCAAGCAATCATATATTGTTGCTGCTGCAAATCTTGTCAACATTTTTTTTGTGAATGTATCTTTTTCAACATAAAAGACTAAATCATATGGAAATTTGACAAATCTTTAGTTTGGGAGATTTAAAGTACAAGACGGGGCAATCAAGCCGGATCACGTTAGTAGTAGGGAAGAATTAATAAGTTCAATATAGCACAATAAGCTTCTTTCCTGATCGGGAGTTCCCATTTACTACATACAACTACACTTACGCTTTAGAGCGAATATAAAGAGTAAGAAGGGTAAATGTGTTAATTATATTATATTACTTATAGTGTTGATATTATTGATATATTTACTGGGCTTTGTTTCTTGCAAATCATTCCATGAACTTGTTCTTGTTAGAATTAATTCAAATAAGTTCTAATAAATTCAACCACCTTATATCATAAGTTTCAATTACTTTAGATAAGTTCTTACTAAGTTCAAATAAGTTTTATTATATTCCAATAAGTTCAAATAAGTTTAATTCATACAAGTTCAAGAAAAATAAGATTAAAAAATACTACTATCTATGTCAAACTCACATGGAGCATACAATATGGAACAAATCAAGTATCTAATATCTTGTAGAGTAATAATATCACATCCTAATAGGGTGAATATATCATGTACATTTTCTTGAGGGGAACAACCCCATATCATGTACATTGTTACAACCAAAAGCATTTTTTTCGGTGAGCAAAGCGGACCAAAGTCCAGTACACAAAAAAGAAAATAAAACTACCAAAAAAAAAAAAAACAGAAGAATATAAAACGAAGAGAAAACAAACTCAACAAGAAACTAAAACCACGAAACCTAGGACTCAAAGAAACACCTACAACTCAATAGAACTAAGGAACATAGTAGCTTATGTAGGACGATTTGCAGGGATCATCCGAGACACATCCACCCCACCCAAGTCCTCCAATAAAATGATTTGAAGATCCACAGGGACCACCTCAACCATCTTAAACTTCTCTTCCATCTTCACTCCATCATTAGCTAAGCAATTTGCAACTTTATTGGCCTAAACATTTCAAAAATCTCACCTCAGTGTCCTCTAATTACTCCACCTGCTCCAGCTTTGCCCAGATTTCCTTTGGTTGCCCCTTCCGTGTTTAATTGAACGCACCAAAGGCCCGGGTATTGTCAGCGAATGAAATCTTCCACCTTCTTCCCTCGAGTTAGGCCATTTATAAGTGAATCACGATTCAACGCTTCCTTAATCTGATGGACTCTTGCACTAATGAAGCTAACTTGATCTATGGGGATGTTGGGAGTACTGTGAAAGGTCCTCTCATTTCGCCACCTCCATAACCAACAACACATAACTCCAAATAGTTGTGCCCATTCTTCCCCCAAGTTACCCAATGTTGTGGCAATGTTAGCTAAAATCCAGTCGGCTAATGGCAAATTCCATCCGAAATCTTGTGTGTTAACTCCCAGCTTGCGCTACACAAGACTCGCAGTAGGACAATTGCATAAAATATGGAGGGTATTCTCCTCAAATTCACTACATAACTGACATCTTTTTTCATTAGTCATAAGTCGATCTTGAACAATTGGAAAAATCGAATCCTTTGAGGAACTTGAAGGCACCCAATATGCTTCCAACCTCTCACATTTTCTGCATCTTCTTCCACCTCCTTGCGGATATTTTTAAGGGCCGACGCCATAGTGAATCCCCCCAAATGGAGACCCGTTCCAATAGAGTTCGTCAATAGCTTCGTCGTCCTTAATGAGCTCATGAGAAGTTATTCTACTAAGCACCTCACTATGGGGAAAATTCGCAAAAATATCCATCTTCCATCCAGTTTGGGCGTCCCACATTTCCTTAACAGTCATGTCTTGGATATGAAGGGGCGGGTCCTGAGTAGCCACATCAAGTTAAGGTTTATCCGTCGCTCATATCGAGTGCCAAAATAAAGTTCACGTACCATTACCAACAACCATATTAATACCTGTACGAACAATATTCACACTACTCAAAATACCCTTCCAAGTATTCGAAGCATTCGACTTATCTCGAAACATGTTAAGGTCATAACGTTTGTCACAATACTTGGCGCGTATTACACGAGCCCAAAGCGTATTCAGCTCAATCAGTAACCGCCAACCAAGCTTAGCAAGAAAAGTCGTGTTTGCTTAACTTATTGACTGCACCCCCAAGCCACCTTCTTTTTTCACCTTCGAAGCTTTGTCCCAAGAGACAAGATGAACCTTACGCTGGCCTTCAATGGTTCCCCACAGAAAACTTCTCGATTTCCTATCTAGTTCATCACAAGTCAAACGAGGTAGTTTCATGGATTACATGACATGGTAGGGAATATAATTCAAAGCAGATTGAATTAAAGTCGTCCTCCATATAATAGAAAGGTTTCGAGATTTCCAACCCGTTAAGCTTCCATTCACTTTTTCAACTAAATATTGATACTCCTTTTTCGAATACATCCCATTGATAGTTGGTACTCCCAAATACTTTCCAAAATCTTTCGTTTCTTCCATCCCCAAGCAGCTACAAACCGCATCTCTCACCTTAATGTTCGTATTTTTTAATTAGAAGTGGATTCGAGACTTACCAATGCTTACTTTACTTCCCGATGTTTCACAGAACATTTTGGAGGCATTACAACATGATTTTGGCCTGCTCAACCGAAGCTTCACAAAATAGTATTAAATCTTCCGCAAAAGCAAGGTTTGAGATCATCAGGCCATTTCTACTGGCTCTAACCGGCTTCGATTCCCCTAACCTAACTTCTCGATCAATTAAATGAGCTAGCCTCTCCATGCAAATGACATATAAATAAGGGGATAGTGGATCCCCTTGTCGTATTCCTCTAGTGGGACTAAAAGCTTTCATCAGTTCACCATTCCAAAAAATCTTCAATTTTACCGAAGTTATACAATTCATCACCACCTCTAGCAAATTTGAGGTAACTTTAGTTCCATAAGAGATTTACGAATAAACTTCCAATTCAAGCGATAGTAGGCCTTCTGAAAATCAATCTTAACAACCATATAACCAACACAACCTTGTTTGTTCCTCATAAAATGAATCATTTCTTGAACTATGATCACATTATCAATTATTTGTCTTTTAGGCACAAAACTGCATTGAGTAGGAGAGATGAGAGAAGGTAAGATGGGTTTAAGCCGATTGACAATTACCTTAGTCACAAGCTTATAAACAATGTTACATAGAACAATGGGGCAAAATTGGTTGGGCTTGCTTGGCACCTCAACCTTCGGAATAGGAACGAGAAAGGCATCGTTCAATCCATCCGGAAACTCCCTTCATTCGAGAACATCAAGAACCAATCTTGTGACATTTGGTTGAGCCACTCCCCAAAACCTATGATAATATATGGGTTGAAACCCATCTAGGCCTGGGGCCTTGTAAGGTTTCATGTCTTTCAATGCATTCAAAATCTCACAAGTACTGAAGGGATGAGTAAAAAGCTCTCGGGCATCACTGCTAATTTTCGAGAAGTAATCCCGATGTAGACTAGTAGTCGTTACACTCGAATCGTGATCGTCCTGGAACAAAAGCTTCTAGTAATTCAAAACCATAGCCTTGACAACTGATTGGTCGGACATTCAATTGCCTTCGTTATCCTACATTACATCTACCCTATCCCCCTTTCTACAAATAGTTGTAGACAAATGGAAGTAGCACGTGTCATGATCTCCATCACCAATCGCGTCTGCACAAGATTTTTGGAACCAGAGCATTTCTTCATCGTGTAAAACCTCCTTCATTTCACGTCTGAGCTTGGCTTCCAACTTAATCAGATGTTGCTATTACCTGTAGACAAGATCTTTTGAATGCCTTAGAGTCTAGCCCAAAGCTTAGCTTTTTTCTTAAAGACATTATAGAACCTCTCCTTATTCCACTTCTGAAGTTTAGATGCAAACTCACGCAGGAATGGAACAATAGGCGCTGCGCTCACCCAGTTTCACACCACAAAATCATAGAATATCTGATGATTGAGCCACGCAGCTTGGAATCTAAATGGCCTAAGTGATGAAGGCAAAGGCGCGAAACCCGCAAACTGATAACAATCGGGAAGTGGTCCAATTGAGCCTTGGGTAGATTTTTGACAGCCCCCTCTTCGAATGTAAGCCTCCAAGCTTGATTTACTAACCCTCGATCTAGACGAGCTGACTTAAAAGCATATGGAGAACTGCTTCTAAACCATGTATGTTTCGGCCCTGAATAACCCAAATCAATCAACCCATTATTCTCTATCTATTTTGAGAAATCATGACATCTTCGTTCCATTTCAGAGCCAGCCACGCCATTTCTTTCACTCATAATCACTGTCTCATTAAAGTCTCCAGCAACCAACCAAGGACCAGAAAAAGAATCTTTGATTCTCTCAAACTCCATCCATAGGTCTTTTTGAATAGTGCTATCCGAGATAGCATACACTACCGAAAAAAGCCATGGTTCTTCGCCTAACTTTTTGATTTCAATGGTGATGCGTATGAGTACCATATGTGGTCATCGACACTTCTTTCGCCCTCCAAAACAACCAAATTCCTCCAAAAACTCCCTGAGCCTCCACTCTTAATTGGCCCAAAAATCCCATTTTGTCACAATTTTTTGAGCATTCTCTCCATTAAGCGAGTTTCAATTAATGCCATCACAGTTGGTTTATTAATGCGAATCAATTCACCAATAATATCCAACTTATTTCCCACACCTTGCACATTCCAAATTAAAGTCTTTATTGACATGTTAAACAATGAAAAGAAAGGGTAATGATCATACTCATATAGAGGAATCCTTGTCATCATCGACATGAATGCTTCCCTCAAGGCTCTCATGGCCCGTTCATTATGAATGGTATTCCAAAGGCCATCATGAGATGAGGATTGTCGTTCTCTGGGGGCAGATATGAGTTTATCTTCACTCTCACCCGATTAGCAGTGTGGTGAACTACAAACATCGAGGGCCCCTCCATCTGCTCTTCCACAAACACCTCCGGAGATGGTAAAATTTTGGAGACTAAGGTGATCGGAGTTTGCAATGGAATTGTCATTAGTCTTCTCTACTATGCCAATAGGGACACTTCTCTTACTAACTCCAAAAGAACAAACAGGCTCTCCGCTAGGGTTGTTTTCTTTTCCAGCAGGAGTTTTTAGGGTTTTTTTGAGAAACCTTTTCTGATTTTATTCCCTCGGACATTAGGGAACTTATTATTGGGCGCCAGCGGAAATCGAACCTCGCTTAGAACATTACTCGTAAAATAAGATACGTTTTGAGGCTTATTAAGGATAGGATTTGCCCTAAAGTTATTCTCTATATTCACCTGGATATCTTTTCCTAGACTTATGGTCGTTTCCACCTCATCAGTTACCATATCTTCCTTTAGAAGCTCTGGATCACAAGGGATCTTTTCCTTATTAACTACTGGAGTCTCGCTACCTAATGCAACTACATCTTGTTGCTCCACCTCAGCAACCGAGTCAGGTGCTGTTTGTTCCAGTTTGAGTCGAGTCTCCTCCATGTTGATGTATGTCATTTTTGTCAACTTCCATATCATGTTCCTGGTGATCCGATACTTAGAACCTTGATCCTGATTGCTTCGAAGAGTCATTTCCTCCATGATGCTTAGATTGGTCTGAGGTAGCATCACTCCTCGATGTTTCTTGATTTTTACTCGACACAGGGACTGGTTTTTTTTAGGATTATCTCCTTTAGTTCTAGGGATATACTTCCTAGTTCGCTTTTGAACCAACTGACATCCATGCCCCATAATTGTCACTAATCTCTGGATGAGCCGAACTTTTTTCCTGCACTTTCAGCTATTTGGTCACCTTCTCCCTCCGCAACACTAGTATTAGGGGATTGGAACAAAGGATATCTCTCATCTTTATGGCCTAAACGACCACATTTAAAGCACACCATCCACAAGCCTTCATATCAAATTTTCCATATACGACCATTCAATTTGAACTTAGAAAAAAGTGGCTTAGTAAGATCAACTTCAATATAGAATCAAACATATTGGCCACGATCCAAGGATTCTGTATTACGATCAATCTTAATAACCTAACCAATTTTGGATCCAATACGATGAAGAATATTTCTATTGAAATACTAGACTAAGAGATTGGGGATACGAACCCATGCCGTTAGACTTTGAATGGGTGCTTCATTTGCAAATGAAGTTTGGTATTCATTTCCTTTAGTGAGTTTACTATCTTTGATCATCCATGACCCTTGCGTTAGAACGAACTCATAGTTATCTTCATTGGAGAGAGTTTTTGAGCGTTCTCCCTCCATTCAGAAAGCCTCCTTGTTCGGTTGTTCCTTCACAAATGTACAAAGATGAGCGTATTGTATTAGGAATTAGGAGATAAAGCACACAACCAAAAGCATTAAATATGTAAATTGTAACCTAAGAAAAAGGGAACAAAAAGATAAGAAAAAGTCAAAGATCCTCTTAGCTATGTTCGGAAAGTATTTTACGTTTGTTTGAAGCACTCAAAATTCCAAACATTTAATACAGCTTTTGGATGAACAAGATTTACCACCTAAAATAGCAAGCGTAAACAGCAAAACGAAAAAAAAGAAAGAAAGAAGACCTTACCAACCCTTGGTCATTACTCATTAGTCATTACTAGTGTCGGCCATGTATATATAAATATAATGCTTAAACGTCTTATCTATAACAAACGGAAAAAAAAGAAAAAAGTCAAACAAGAATTGTTTGTAATTTATCATCTTCTATACCATCTAAGAAGAACTGTGATGTCCAACCTCATTTACATTGATAGGTTGCATATTGCAATGCGCAAACAACCAATCTGTAGTTCTATAATAATAAATAAAATTGTGAACTCTTACAATAACTTCATCTCAGAGAAAATTGTTCCAGCAGACTAATAATGATCCTAACACTGTATTAAACTAAGAGAAGATGATAAAAGGGGAAAAGTCAAGGCCTTTATTACTGCAGCATCACGAAATTGGGGCTGCAACTTTTCGCGAATATGAGAGGACCATCACAAACTCCTTGGCAGAGTCACCTACAGAAGTCTGTACCTTCTCTTGGGTCGATGAAGTGCGAAGCCATGCATCCAAAAGGCTGCTTAGTTTCAGGTGAGGCAACACTGGCTGTCCTTGGCACATTATTTGGACCTACAACGAGTATTATCATATATAAGCATCCATGATTTAAAAGATTAAGATGATGGATTTCTCATCTGCAAAAGGAGTCTGGAACAAGAAATGACATATATTCTAGAATTCGCAGAAAATTAATGGATAGGGAACTTGCTTCCGTTAGGAATATTCTTGAAACAATTGATTTTGGCATCTTGCAATATGTTTTCCTCACAAAGGTAAAGGTAACAGTGACCTATGTAACATGGAAACAATTGTGTTCCGTTTCTGAAATAGGAAAACTCAGGTCCCAGCCATCTCCAGCTGCATAAGCACGGAAACAGTTGAGGTTCGGGGAACAGAAACGAGGAAACCTCAGGTCTCAAACGCTTTCGTGCTTATTTGAAGACTTTGAAATACATCATGACATGATACATAAAATGGAAAAATTGGAGGACAGACAAAAAGACACAGAAGTACACTTCGAAAAACCTTTAACTGGCTATATGCCTAAAACTAGACATCCGTGAACTCTAATAAGTCCAGAAACTTCAAAACTATTTTCAAACCACATAAGCTAAAAAAACCGCTCTTCAAACTAAAGGAAAGTCCTTCACTGTATCTGCCACACTCTCCAAGGGTATAATTGGAACAGGCAAGGGAAAACAAGGCAGATAAGTACAGATTTAAGACATCTAGTCATCTATGGCAAGTACCAGCATACATATATCTCTTAGTACCCGTGTTATGTATGCGTTGACTTTCCAGGTGCTTCATAAATGCAACTATATATATTTTGCAAGAATAACATGATATTGTCACAGCTCAATCACCTCTCAAGTTACCTCTTTTAGGTCAGCGTTCTCACCATTTAAAAAAAAAAAAAGTAATGGTGGTAGACATTAAAGAAACATCATAGCATCACATGTGAATGGGTGTTTCACCGATGATGAACAATAAAGTGATTTGTTTCGAACTCACCTCTGCCTCACTCGAGAGATCAAGTTTCTTAACAACGTATTTCTGAATAGAGGATACAGGCATGCTTCCATCCCTGCAGACAGTAAAAAAAAAATAGAAGAAACAAGTAACACCAGTAGTCAGTTATCAGGTGAGCACAACGTAGAACAGAAAGATCCGCTTATCAATAACCATCAGGGACATATCTCACTGGTAGCTCACACCCAGAAAATTTAATATCCTAAATTTCATATTTGCTAGCATGTCTCAGATTCTTAAAAATGTTTCATACTTCGATATAGTATCCCATTGGTTTAATGTCATGCCTTTCTTTTAACATTATATAATTAGCAAACAGAAGATTGAAATTTCTTATATTATGAACTTCAAATAAGTCGCAAATGGGACAATAGTTAACAAGTAAAGTCAATACTTGATTCATTGGCTCATTCACTGAAGCAAGGATATTTCATCATCATGACCATCACTAACCTCCACAACCCCACCCCCTCACCCGGTCCACAGCAAAGAAAAACAAGCGAAATGAATTTAGGAGACAAGGAAAACGGAGATGGAGAGTTGTAACTATTAGATGTGAAGATTTCATACTCACTTTACTCTCAAGAAAGCTGCAGATATTTGTGGCAGGGGTTCACCTCCTTCCCTGCAGAATTTTAAAATAGAAATCAATAGAAGGAAGGCAAAGGAAGGAACAACACGACGTATATTTGAGAATATGCATACTCAAGGCTAAAGCTATATGTTCACTTACGGATCCTCAGAAGCAACCAATGAAAACCAAATTGGACCGTCTTTCCAATTTCTACGTGCCTCATTTACCATGTCCTGCGGACTGCATGATTCTGCAGTTGCTGTCGACCGGTTCCTGTTTGGCGGACGTAGCCTCTTACGTTTTGCTGGCCCCGCGACAGTTGGCATGCCACTTTTGCTATCCTGGACATCAGCTCTCTGTCCATTCTCTTCCGTTATGGTCTTATTCGTACTTATATCGGCATCTCCAGAACAAGATGGGTCTGCTTTAACATGAGAAGGCCCTTGCAAATTCGCCTTAGAAAACTTGCTTCTATTTGCAGCCTCAACAAGAGTGTTTAAGGGCTTCCATAAATCAACTTTTCCTTCTCGCCCTTCATTGCTATTCTCCAAGTGTTCACCACGATTTTGATCATTTGAAAATTTGACAGAAGAACTCTGCAGATAGCAGGAGAACCAATCTATTAACCAAATTGTAGCTCAGAAACTTTCCTGTAAAGTGTTTGCTATATTATGTGAACTATAATTTTCATCTCAAGGCAGTTCTAAGTACCCATATGGATACTCAACACCCTGACATGGATAGCGACACGTTAAACTTCATTATAAGGGACATCATTCAGAATATTTGAAAAATAGTAGTTCAACACCCATCCAAGTGTAAGTTTTGCCATTCTGCCAAGTGCAAGCACCACAAGGCATTGTCATGATGTCCTAGATTATTTGAAGCTTCAGATTTTCTGACTCACAACATTGTGGGGGCAGAGCGAGTATGATTCTTCTGGGCATAAGGGAACAAGTTTCTATAATATTCACCTGCTTCTTATTTTGTATGATTTTATTCAGTGTCTCGGGTGAGCTTGATCCATCAAGGCGTTCTTCCATGGAATCATCCTCCTTTTTAGGAGTTTCTTCAGTGGCGGGACTTGCACCCCTTGGAGCCGAACTTTTCCTTACACCAGCTCTTGTTCTTCTACCAGTGACACCAGCCTGCATGGATACTCTAGGTGTGCTCACCACTAAAGATGACAGTGATCTCTCCTTTCTCTTAGCAGGTGGGGAAACTGAAGGGGCAACTTCAGGTGCCTCAACCTTTCTTCCTCTAAGAGGAAAAATCTTGGCCCTAATATCTTGAAGATTGTGATCCGGCCTGTATTATGCCAAAGGGGAACATGAGTACGCCTAAGAGAAAAACACGAAGATGTGTGCTATTTAATGACACTCCAAAAGCAAAATATTCAATACTTACAGCTCGTTTTATATTAATAAGTAGCAACATCAGATGGGAACAGAGAGTTACTAGTAAGCTAGAAGAGAAGTCAAGATTACATAACAAAATATTCAGTGACAACACTATTTTCAATAGGGTGATTATCATATAGCACCCAGCCAAGTATATCTTTGGCTTCTCATCATGCAAACAAATAACTGAGTGCTCGGTCAGAGGCATCATCATCTAAAATACTAAAAAGGGATTCATCTGCTATGAGATTCCACTTTATAGGCTTCAGATACCAAAGAATGAGAGAGAGAAATGCAGAAAACCTGAGTTTTTCCTCTGGAATACAGCCCAGGTGAATGTTACACACCGGACAGCTATCAACATCCTCATCTGAAATCTTTCTGTAAATGCACTTCCTGCAAACTGAGGAAATTTCACATTTGTAATGCATCAGCATTTAGCAGATGAGTCAATATCATCTCATTTGTCCAAACTCATAAAAGATTTGTTACTCTCTAAATGATGGTGCAAATTCAGCAACTTACACATGGAAGCTCATAACCGAAGTCATAGATCCAATTCATCAAATTCATGTTGGCAGTAAAAATAAAATTATGAATTTGATAGGTAAATAAAAGATCAGGATACAAATTACAATGGCAGTAAATATATTTAATAAGCAAACAACAAAAAAAACACAGGCAGAATAAATCATTGGGGTTATACCAGGCCTCCTTAAGAAGGAAACATGAGATGGTTGGCATAATTCAGTGTTCGCCAAAAGGAATTTTTACCACAAACAATGATATCACACAAGAGATTAATTAGCCAAACTGTCAAAAAGGTTTATATAAAGAAATAGACGACAATAATGTAGAACACTCTCTAATAGATCAGATAATGAATTGTACAACCCGAAAAAGCTAATGATACCCTTAGCATTATAGATGCAATAAATCTACTTGATAAGCCGTTGAAGCATATCTAAAACTGCACAAATCTCGACTACACTAGATAAGAGATCGATATCCTATCCTTCTATAATTCAGGACGTTTCACACCCATACAACGGATAGTCCAGTTACGTAAACTAACTACGGAGAAAATTATACACACTTATCCAGTTCACAGCACGAAGACACTGTCAGCAACAATTTGAAGACACTGTCAGCAACAATTTGAAGACACGATTGCAAGATCAGTGAATGCATAATATCAATCCATCACATTGATTCATGAACTGCAATCGAGCAGACAACACAAACAACCATTGGTACATGATGCCGAAAACTTTCATGTTAAAACTGCTAATCAATTCAAAAACCAGTAATAAACTCCCAAAAAAATCAAAAGCACACGAGCATGGCACATATAATCAACACTCAGCAACTCAATCAAGCTAACATTGCAGACTTTAAACACACGACACAAATTCGATTCGACACAAATTCGATTTCAAACTACAGCGTAGACCAAAGAGAGAACTGTATTGACTTTATTGACAAAGTAACAATTCGTAAGAAACACATCAATCAGACATCCATCACCTACGTGTCATAAAAAAAAAAAGAACAAATTACAAATCACGCGAAAACTTTGCATGATGAATAACAGATTCAACTTCACGTAAAGAATCAATCAACAAACACAAAACAATTCATACTACCAGAAACTATTTTACGTCCAATAATCAACTCCACCCAAATCAACAACTCTCAAATTAAAGCAAAAAAAAACACAACCCCAGATCAAATTATTCACATATAATCATAATTAAAACCCAGAAATCATAGAAATACAATGCAACCCAATTCGTAAAATAAAAACAAATTGGATTCGAAAAATTAGAAAATAAAAAGAACCCAATTGAAAATAAGTAAGAAATAAACAAACCCATAAATTATAATAAAGAAAAGTATAAGAAATCGAAGACATTATTGAAGTAAAGATAATAAAAACTTACACGTATGAAGACAAAGAGAGATGGTGGTGGCTTCTTTGAGAAGCTTATTGCAGAGAGGGCATGTCATGCATGCGGCAATTTTCTCTCTCCTCACTTTCACAACTTGACACGACATCGTTTTACTTTCTCTCTCTACTGTATATATTTTCTTCTTCTTTGTGGTTGTTGTTGTTATTGTTGTGAGCAGGAGAAGTTGGGGAAGGTTTTAAGTGTTAATTTGAGACGTATAAAGAAGGAAAGAAAGCGAAATGGATCTGAGGAATTAATTTGGGGGGAATCATTTGGATGGAATTTGAGGGTAGATTTTTGATTTTTTGCGTGTTTTTGTTTTTTGGTTGATTTGTTTTTGTTTTTGGTAGAAAATAAGGATGAAATTATATTGATTATTGCGTTAGTTATTTGGTTTTATATTTTGGACAGAGAGAGAAAGAAGACTGAGTTTCGGATTTGCTAGTGAGAGAGAGAGAGAGAAGTACATGATTATGAATCGTGAATTTGATGCGGGTTTACTGTGCTGTTTAGTGAAAAGCTGGATTTGGTTTTTTTGTGTGTGTTAAATGTAAGTATTAAAGATTTTAACTAGAAAACAAAGTTTACCCGTAAAAAAAAAAAAAAGATTAGGGAAAAAAAAAACCTTTTTCTTATAATCTTGAAATGTCTGTTAGGGAGATGTGGCATGGCACTAATATAGTAATATATGGAAATGAAGCAATTTTCCATTTTGCTTTGTTAATTTTTTACTAGCATGTTCATTGGTGAAAGTGTGGAGTGTGGACAATGGACTTTTTACTTACACTATTAAAATTTGTTCACTTTTTAATTTTTAGTTGGATGAAGTTTATTAAAACTTTCTCAAGCGCTCTGGTGTAGGATAAGGTAAAACGCTATCGTGCACCAAGCTGCCCCCATGGGGAGAAAGAAGAAGGCAACTGTGCCGGAAAATGGTTCGCCGGCATCGGTTCAGCCTCTAGAACATCAGGAACAAACCCAGGAAGCTATTGTAGTTGAGGTTCATGAGAAATGAATGAAACAGTAACTTTGAGCCCGTCAAATGTTACGTTGCCGGAATCGGTTAAGGCCAATGCTGCTGCAGGAGTTGTTTTTGGGGAAGAAGCAAGACAAAACTGGAAGTCCTTTACAGCTCAGAGCAAAATCTCCGATAGAGGTATGGGTTTAAAATTTGTTGCACCTACTGTAGTTGATGGAGTATCTATTGCAAAACTAGAGAAAGCAGAGGTTGATACAATGAATGAAATATGGATGAATGCGGTGATAGTGTATGTAGTTGGTCAAAACCCAACACTTACAGCACTCAAATCATTTATTATGGCGAACTGGAATCTGGGGAATGAACCTCAGATGTTTAAACATGAAGAGGGGTATTTTGTGGTAAAAATGGGAAGTAGAGAAGGTGGGATGATGTAATTTTTGCAGGCCCTCATTTATTCTATGGCAAGCCTATGATTGTCAAACCATGGACAGCAAGCTTTAACTTCCATAATGAAGTTCTGAAGGTGATACCTATATGGATAAAGTTACCAAATTTACCTTTGAACTGTTGGAGTGAGGATTCTCTAAGCAGGATTGGTAGTTTGATTGGGGTACCCTTATATGCTGATGAATGTACTTCAAAAGCTTTAAGAGTTTCTTTTGCAAGGATATTGGTGGAGATGGATGTGACTAGGGAAGTGAAGAAAATGGTGAAAATAGCTGACCCTAATGGTCAGACTATTGTTCAACCAGTGTTGTATGATTGGCTTCCAGCTTATTGTAAGAAATGTAATGCATGGGACATAATTGTGAGGCTAAGGTGAATAGAATGCAGAAAGTTCCACAAAAACAGTGGGTTCCGAAGAAAGACAAAGTGGTCCAGATACAGGAAGTGGATGAGGCAATTCAAAAGGGTGATTGTGAAGCAGAGGGTCCCTCATTAGCAGTAGATCCTAACTTAGGTGGGGGTCCTGTTATTGAGGTAGATCCTAGCTCTCTAATTACCCCTACTCAAACACCTGCAGCTACAAAAGAGGATGAGCAAGCGAAGGAAATGGAAGCAGAAGGTGGGTGGAAAGTGGTTACTAGAAAGACAAAGGATAAAGGGAAGCTACCAATGTATGCTTCTAGAATGATTGAATACAGTAATCATCAGGATCCAGGGAGAACTGGAGGTGCTAAGGGACCAAACCCTTATTTGTCTTAATGATAGTGGGATCTTGGAATGTTAGGGGTTTAAATGACCCTAGTAAAATAAAGGAAATCAAGCATTTCCTAGCTGAGAAGAAAATGACAGTATGTGCTCTTCTGGAGACAAGAGTTAGAAGCTCAAATATGTTAAAAGTGCAGAGAAAATTGGGAGGATTCTGGAGTTGGTGTTGTAACTACTCTTCTTCCCCTAGAGGTATGTGGGTGGGTTGGCAAGCTGCTGAGGTTTGTTTGAGAGTGGTGAAGCAATCTGAGCAGGTTATGGTATCTGAGGTAACTAGCTTAGATGCAACTGTGGAGTTCATCTTTGTTAGTGTATATGGGCTCCATACTATCAATGATAGGAAGAGCTTATGGATTGAATTATTAGAGGTGATTGCCAATTGTGACAAGCCTTGCATTATCATTGGTGATTTTAATGCTATTTATCAGGTGGATGACAGAGTCAATGGGGCTATGGTTAGTGAGGCTGAGACTCAAGATATGGAAGATTTATTCAGAGAGGGAATGTAATTGAAGCTCCCAGTATGGGTTTTTATTATTCATGGAGTAATAAAGGTCTTGGGACTTCTAGAATTGCTAGTAGAATAGATAGAGCTTTTGTCAATGCTCAATGGATGACTCAATTTCCTGATGTGAAAGTTAATTACCTGCCAAATGGAGTCTCAGATCACTCCCCTTTGATTTTTGACTTAGTAAATTCAAGAGAGGATGGCAGCAGACCTTTTAGATTCAATAACATTCTCTGTGAACACAAGGATTTTGAAGAGACAGTGACTACTGCTTGGAGAGAAGGGCAAGAGAGATATAAAATGAAACTTGTCTGGAACAAGTTAAAGAAGGTGAAGGTGGCTCTCAAAGCTCTTCATACTAGACATTACTCTCAAGCTCATTTGAAAGTGGAGGAGCTTAGAAGAAGGCTTGCTGCTATTCAGGCTCTTCCTCAAATACAACATGATGAGAGGGTGCAGATAGATGAAAAAGAATGTTGTGAGCAATTGAGATATTGGTCTCGAATTGATGATAGTATTATTAGACAAAAATCTCGAATCAACTGGCTGCAGGAAGGTGATTCTAATACCAAGCTCTTCTTCACTGCAATGAAGATTAGAAGAGCTAGAAACAAAATGGCACTTCTGTATACAGAAAGTGGTGTGCTATTGAACAACAAAGCTGATATAACTCAGGAACTGGTGGGTTTCTATGAGAATTTATTGGGCACTTGTGCTAGAGAGCTCCCTAGCATAGACCTCCCAACAGTTAGAGATGGTGCTAAGCTGAGTCTTGGTGCACAAGAGTTATTAAGCAAACCTGTGAGTCCAGAGGAGATTGAGAGAGCTTTGTGGGATATTGAGGATTCCAAAGCCCCTGGAATGGACGGATTTAATGCTTTCTTTTTTAAAAAAAGCTGGAGCTTCATCAAACATGATGTTATTGCAGCTGTCCTTGAATTTTTCCAAAATGGTCATCTTCATGGTCCTGTCAACATAACTGCTGTTACTTTGGTGCCCAAGAAAGCTGATGCAAGACATGCAAAGGACTACAGACCTATAGCTTGTTGTACTACATTGTATAAAATCATCTCCAAGGTTATCACTCATAGACTTCATCAGGTGATTGGGGAGGTGATAAATCAAGCTCAGTCTGGTTTTATCCCTGGAAGACACATAGCTGACAATATCATATTAGCTACTGAGCTAATCAGAGGATATGGGAGAACCCACATCTCACCTAGATGTGTTATAAAGGTGGATATTAGGAAGGCCTATGATTCTGTTGAATGGCCATTCCTAGAAGGCATGTTATGGGAATTAGGCTTTCCTTCAAAGTGCATTACTTGGATAATGGCTTGTGTGAGAAGTGCATCTTACTCTCTGCTTATTGATGGAATCCCAACTAAGCCTTTTCAAGCAAAAAAAGGCATAAGACAAGGAGATCCTCTCTCTCCTTTCTTGTTTGCCATTTGTATGGAGTATTTGAGTAGGTGTCTGGGTAGACTCAAACTGAATCCTGATTTCAATTTTCACCCTAAGTGTGAAAAATTGCACCTCACCCACCTAAGTTTGCAGATGATCTGCTTCTTTTTGCAAGAGCAGATATGAGCTCTATTGTCAAAATCATGGCTGCTTTTCAAAACTTTTCTCAAGCATCAGGTCTAGCAGCAAGTGTGGATAAAAGTTGTCTATATGTGGCTGGAGTAGCTCAGATAGAAGCAGTACAATTGGCTGATGCTATCCATCTTCCAGTTGGGGACCTCCCTTTTAAATACTTGGGGATTCCTCTAACTTCTAGGAAGCTGTCCTTTGTACAATGCAAACCTTTGATTGCCAAAATCACTGAAAGAGCACAAAGTTGGATGGCTCATCTTCTCTCATATGCAGGAAGGATGCAACTTATAAGAGCCATTCTAAGTAGTATGCAAAACTACTGGGCACATATCTTCCCTCTCTCAAAAAAAGTGATTAAAGCTGTTGAGAGAATTTGCTGTAGGTTCCTTTGGACAGGTGAGACTAATCCTTCTCACAAAGCTCCTATTGCTTGGTCTCAATTTTATAAACCAAAAAGAGCAGGTGGTTGGAATTTGATTGATATGAAAATTTGGAACAAGGCTGCTATTTTGAAACTGTTGTGGGCCTTGGCTTTTAAAACTGATAAACTCTGGGTGAGATGGGTGAATGCTTACTACATTAAACGAGGAAACATTCACAGTGTTACTATTACTAGTAACACTTCTTGGTTGCTTAGGAAAATTATTGACAGTAGGGAATTATTGGTGCAATTAGGAGGCTGGGATAATGTATTACAGCAAGGAAAATACAGTATCAGAGCTGTATATAGAATGCTTGTGGAGACTGAAGATATAGTGGAGTGGAGAAGGCTGATTAGTAACAACAAGGCAACTCCAAAAAGCAAATTTATCCTCTGGATGGCTGTTCAGAACAGACTGTATACCACTGATAGACTTCAACAGTGGAATATACAAGTAACAGGAGATGTTATCTTTGTGAGAAAGATTTAGAGTCTACAAATCATCTGTTTTTTCAATGTGAATATGCTGATCAGGTGTGGAGGACTTTGCTTCAACTCCTGGGATAAGCAGAGGTGGTAAAGGGTTTCAAGAAGAGAAAGTTATTGCTGTAACTAAAGCTCATAACAGAAGTTGTAAGGCTAAACTATATGTACAACTGTTTACAGAGGCAGTGTACATGATTTGGAGTCAGAGGAATCAAAGGTTGTATAGTGGGAAAAACTTAACTGTTAACCAAGCCATTAGAGAAATTGTTTTTAGAGTTGCTGGGAGATGTGATGTAAGAGATAGAAATCTTCTTCTCCTTTGATCATGTAGTTGATGTGCTCTTTCCTTAGATGATGGGAAAGTTGCTTAGTTTGTATTAATTTTTTTGGTAGCCAATAATAATTTTGAATTGCCAAAAAAAAAAAAAAAAAGTTTATGAAAAGAGAAAAAAAAATTTATTAAATGGACTCGATTCACAGTAATTTATTGTGCACTGGGTGTCGTATGATATAATCGATTTTTAATTGATATAGTTAGTTTCTATTTCATATAATCAGTGTTTGTATGATATAATAACATTTTGTATAGTTTTTATTGTCAATTCTGATATAGTGACTTTTTTTTATGATATAGCCTCTTTTTTTTTCTAATATTGTCAGTTTTGCGTGATATAATCAGATTGAGTTCACAACAACCTTGTTTGGCAATGACCCTGTTTCGGAAAGAGAGGCTTGGGAAAAAATTAGAGGTTTAAGATCATATTAGAAGATGTGACTAGTCAATTTTCTGATTTAGGTGTGTGGTAAAGAGATTTGAAATAGATTTTTGGGATCAAAAGCTCTTTTTGTAAAAGTTGGGGAGAGGAGCTTTTTTATATTAGTGGTTTGAAAATGAAGGGGAAAATTACATTTATTTCCTAAAGCTCTCTAATATTACTACCCTTACCTAGGTATCCTTTAATACTTCCTCCGTTTCTAAATAAGTGCAACATTTGCATAGTGTTTACTATTCACAGTTTAAACTTTAATTAGCTTTGGTGATTTACATTTTAGGAAAAACATAATCATGTGGGATCTTGTTAGATTCGTCTGAATGTGAATTTTTTTAATATCAACTTTTTATAATTTTTACTTATTAATAATTGAAGTTATTAATGGTTAAAATAATGCATTGGCAAACGTGAAAACAAGAAATGTTGCACTTATTTAGAAACGGAGGAAGTATAACATATTTCACAAATTAAAACACGTATATATATATGCACAATGATTTAAAATAATATATTTGCAAATTATCAACTCATAAAATTTATATAAATCTATTAAAAGGCATCCCCTAAACAAGGAACAGTGCCATGTGGCGCTCTTCCTGAGGGCGTTGTACTCCAAGTAATCCATGTACATTAAAAAAATAATTAGAAATCGCATATTTAGGATTAGATCCCGTGACTTCAAGTTCATATACTAAAGTCTTAACTACTAGACCATGTGCTATTTAGTGTTGTCATTTTAAAGTACAATATTAATAAATGAAATTTTTCCTTACACGGGACATAGCCCATGCCTAATAACTAGTTTGAATATATAGATCATATAGTGTATATATTCTCTATAATGCTGGGGTGAGGAAACTTTCTTTCATTTTTCATGTGCTAAAAGCAAAAAGAAACTTCAATTACATGAAGTCGAGAAATCTACAACATACAAGAAAGAAAACGAATAGGACTCATAGGAAAGAAATTAAACTACCCCCATATTTAAAATAATGATTAATATTGAAATGTATAAATCACTAGTGGAAAAATAAGGAAGAGTTGCGGTCAAAACAGCCCTAAGAGCTGCGTTTTTGGCCAACAGCCCTTTCCGTAGCAGCCCTTCAATAGAAAAGTAGGGTTGCGGTTTTTAACCGCAACCCTTCACTTGAAAAAGGGATGCGGTTCAGGCCAAAAAACGCAGCCCTTTGAGCTAAAAAGGGCTGCATTTTAGGCTTAAAACCGCAGCCCTTCGTATTTCTATGTTTTTTTTAAAAAAAAATTTGCCCTGCATGAATGCCCACCCCTGCACTCCCCTTAGCCTTGTCCCTGCCAGCCCCCTACCCTGCCCCCCACCCCAGCCCATGCTACACTCCCCCCAGCCATCCCACCCCTTGCCCACCCCCCACACCCACCCCTGCACTCCCCCGCCAGCCCTGACCACCCCCCCACACCCAACCCACCCCAGCCCACCCCTGCCCACTCCTACACTCCCCCCTAGCTGCCACCAACCCCCACCCCTTACACTCCCCCACCCCCCAGCCCACCCCTACCCTTCCCCTGCACTCCCCTCCCACCCCAAGCCCACCTGCCCCCACCCCTGCTCCCCACCCACCCCATTCACCCCCTACACCCCCACCCCAGCCCACCCTCTGCCATCCCCTCCACCCATTGCTGCCAGCCACCCCAGCACCCAACCATCCCCATAGCCCAGCCCAGAAGCCCACCATGGCAACCCCCCCCCACCCCACCCCCCCCCCCCCCCACCCCACCCAAAACCTCCTTCGACACAAAAACAACCGATCAAATTGCAATAATATATGATAAGTTTTTGAACGTAATAATTAACTTTAAATATCTATATTTAATAATATAAAAAGTGTACATAGAATTGATACAAGCTAGTAGATGTAGCTAATTATATCACGAATTCCACCAAAATGTATCATAAGCAATCATCACAAATGTGGGACACCAACTTATCCCGAACTTCATGTAATTCGTCTATGGTGAAGGCCCTAAAACTTGGTGTGTTATTCATCTAAACCTTGCCAAACAACCAAGGAATAAACACATAATATAAGAATTCAATCATTTACCATAGTTAGTAGTTCTAAAAATGACATATACCTTCCCGAAATTCAATCAAAAAAAAATGCAAGCCTAAAACTCTACACACTAGTTATATTATATATGATATTATCATATTAAAAAAGAAAATGGAGTTAAATGACTCGAGAAACAGGAATTGGACGCGAAAAGACAAAAATAGGCCTAAAATCACATTTATGTTCCCGATATACAACCAACAACAAATGCAAGCCTAAGAATCTACACAATAGCTACATTATACCTCATATTATCATTTTAAAAATGAAATTGGGATTAAATGACGCGATAAGTACGAATTGGACGCGAAAAGGCAAAAATAGGCCTAAAATGCCCTTTTCGTTCCCAAAATTCAACCTACAACAATTCCAAGCCTAAAAATCTACACAATAGTTACATTATGCCTCATGTTATCATGTTCAAAATGAATTTGGGGTTAAATGACTCGATAAATACGATTTGGAAGCGTAAAAGGCAAAAATAGGCCTAAAAATTATATATTCGTTCTCAAAAATATGCATGTGCTACTTTGGTTTCTAAACCAATTAATACCTATTACCAATCAATCTAATATGAACTAACATATACTAATAAGTTACATACCTTTTGAAGATCATCGACGTTAGTGCAACGGTTGACGATATCGAACATGTACCTATGCACGTAATAGCCACATGCAAGTCCATCATCTTGTTGCGGACACTAAATGTTCACCAAAGGATGCATCCAATGACATTCATGTTAGATGTGTAGTATGTGGCTAAAAGTGTTTCTATATAAGGACAAATAAATTAGTCATGTTACCTCGACTGATATCCAAACAGGAGCTTTTGATGCTCGAAGTCCTGTTGCACTAATATACTTCACACTACATCAATACATTATTATAAGATTAGATGTACTAACTGTTTATATATATAAAGATGATGAATAATGTGTAATATTAATAAGTGCGCATATATTGAGTTTTGATTAGGCTATCTATTTAGCAATGATTTGAGTAGTAAGGACCGTGGTGGTTGTCGACGCAAAGAATCAAAGTGGTAGACTTCGTTACGTGACAAACATATTGCAAGCAGTGTCCAATGAGCCCTACAACAAGAAATTATAGTTATTATTAATCGTAGAACAATTAATTGGTCAATTTAATTATCGAATAATAAAAGTAAAGCGAGTTTAACAAGCATACTTTTCAATATAAGGAACAAGAATGATCTTATGATATCCAAAAGGAGATGATGCTTTGAAACTCATATCGAGATACTCTTTCACTTCGGCTTTGTTTTGTAAGCAATTGTCATCTCGTATTATTTTTGAACATAACCAACCAAACATTGACTCATAACTAGATGTTGCAATCAATTTATTGTATAATAACCTGAGAAATCATATTGATTAAAAGAAAAATTACTTATTATGGAAGTTGAATTGAAAACTAATTAAGGCATATGTATATATATTTAATTTATATACCTACGTATTACCTCATGAATGTTTGTATCATGGAAACATTCAACTCTACCCCACATAAGAATTCTTTAATATCAACATTAGAAATGAATGTCGATGAGTCCTCAAAGTAGTGGAATTGTTGCTCCCCCAAAGGAACCTCAATTGTACTATCATCAGGTAAATCGCTAGCGCACTCATGTAACCAATAGCATGGAGTACTAAGGCCTCGCACCACCTTTGGATCGATAATAAGTGGATTCTATGTCATGGAAACATTTCCCTTCACCACATTTCGTTCACCTTCATCACGTAAACTTGCTTTCTTATCAGGTGAACATGCCTTCTTTCCCTTCCTGTCATATGAGTCGGCCTTCCTCGAAACCTAGTAATTAGTTAAAAGTAAAGATATTACTGACAATCATAGGAACTATAAAAGAAAACACGCATATATATATATATATATATATATATATATATATATATATACATATATATATATGTATATACATAATATATATATATATATATATATATATATATATATATATATATATTGATCAGTGTACCTCATCTGAAAACCGCACCAATGCACGCGGCCATAGAACATAACTGCCAAGGACATCATTCAGTAACTGTAGACCAACTTCTGGCTTCGGCAGCGGAAGAGGTAATTCTTCGAAACCATACACAATTTCATTGAGGCTGACCACATAGTGATTATCATCCACTAACTGGTTATGCAATCGTACTCGGTCACTAGGGGGTTGTGCATGGCCATTAGCTACGAGAATGAAACTATCATAACCATCTCCTCGACCTAATAGTTCACATGGTGTCTCTTCCTTTAAAAAAACCTCTATTTATAGTTAGTCTATGAAACAACATATAGTAAGAATTTCATGCATTTAAGAAAAATAGTTGTTTAACAAAGCAAAAGGATTAAGTGATTACCTTCAACTCGGGTACTACAGGTGGATCAGGCTGGCTAGGTGTAATACCACCACCCTTCTTGAATGCATCAAAAGTCGGTAAACCCATTTGCTCCAAAATGGCGTTAAAATTATGTGTCATATCCTCTCTGAGCTCCTCCCGAATTGCAGCTTTCATGGCCTCCACATCTACTGACGCTGCCGAATTCACACTACTTGCACTCGATTTTGTCGTTGTAGTGTATTGATCACCATATACCTTTCTCAAACCGAGGCGGACACCTCCTACGGCCCTCACGCGTCCATTGTGGTCCTTTCCTAAAGTTTCGTGCAATGCATCAATGTGTCCTTTAGGAGTGAACTCACCAGTTGCCTCTTTTCCCTTCAAGCCAATCTACATAAGGATAAGAGAGAAATGCTCGTGAGTGCACAAGTTATATTATATATACCTTATATAACCATATAATCTGTACTTACAATGGTGTTGGCTATCTGTTGTGTTCCGGGATCAGGCAAGACTATTTTTCCCTTTGCATCAATCCCATGCATCGAACACCACCAATCGAGGACTCTATCTAGTTGTCGAGGCTGTGCAACTGTCGTCGTTGAGCTAGTCCCCGTTGCCGTTGTCGACCCTATTGTGGGGTAATGGCTAAACTACCACTTCTCTCTCGCGTCATTGTACGAATGAGCACCCAAATGATGATAATACTTCCTTGCTTTTGCACTTGCACTACATTTCTCACGAGTTGCCTAAAACAAACAATTATAAACAAAGGTTAGGTATGGTGTTATACAATAATACCGGATCTATATATAAATCTTAATAAAAATATTCTTACAATAGCTTGTGCGGTTGTTTTTTTGGCAACAAATGATTCCCACTCTTCAGGTTTGATAGTTTTCCATATCTGAAATGGTAATTTGGATGGTCCAGATGATGTTTCCGGTGAAGCCTCAAGACCAGCTTGTGTCTCCGCCGTAGATGTTCTTCTTCTTTGTACCTACTACTTTCCTCCGCTTAGTGATCCACCCAGACACTAACTTAGCCTTGAAATCTCTAAATCTCTGGGCAACTGTGGATAGAAATACATTCTTCTTGGCTTCATCATCTTCAATATTGAATTAATGTAGTTTAAATTATTATTTATTATTATGTTCTTATTCTTAATATATATTAACCACACATATTTATTTTATAAACAATAAAAAGTACAATAATGGATTCCCCATGTGCTTATTATAAGTTTGCAAAAGAACTCACAAATTTGAATATTTGAATATTTCAAAACAGTATTGAATTTTTTTAATATGGTTTAAATTATTTCTTATTAGTATGTCTTATTATATATTCACCAAACATATTTATTTACAAACAACAAAAAGTACAAGAGTGAAATATGCCAATGTCCTTACACAATCAATTAACAATCAGCTATCAGTTATCTACCAAACACCTTTATACAAACAACTAATACAATAAGCCAGTCAGATAAGCTAATATAATAAGCTATCAGCTATCATCTAATACAATTAGCTAACGGCTAACAACTATCCGTTAATTACTAAACAGGGCCATTGCAGATTAGGTGTTAGCTTATTGTATTAGTTAACTAGCTAATTGTATTAGTTGATTTGACTATCTAATTCTATTAGTTGTTTGTATAAAGGTGTGTGGGAAGTATGTAGCTGATAGTTGATTGCTACATAACAATTGTGTAAAATGACAAATAAGGACAGGTGTATAATTTATTGTTGTACCTTTTATTGTTTACTAGTTGTTGCTCCGCGCGCGGCGCCCTAAAATAGTGTAATTGTGATATTTGTAGTATGTTATCCTTAATTAGTAAAATGTTTGTTTAGCGCGTATTCCAAACAGACGGTAAGTACACACGTTGTACTAACTGCATTAGGCATATCAATGAAGAACGATGAGCAAACACATTTTATTTTCTCGTTAATTTCATTTGGAAAGAAAATAAATAAATAAGTTTATTTCAAGTGCAATTCTAATAACTTAGTTAACAACTTTGATTCAGAACTTGTTAACTTGAAGCTTTTTCGGGTGCCTTTGAAGTGCTTTTAAAATGGCGCTACAATCTCTTCTCGCAAGATAGAGAGTAGGCTCCATTGCAGCACCCTATTTATGGAAATTGATGCAGTTGGTGTGATTCGGATCAAGAACCTTGTTGTCATTAGGTCACGGAAGATATCGGTAAAGGCCTAACCAATGAATGTAATTTAGACAAGGAATTAGATCGATTTAGCATTTAAATCAACTATGAGTATGTATGCAAAGTAAGTAAAAGTGTAAAGTGCAAGAATGCTTACATCGTTTGATAGATTGTTAACATGGTCAGCTGGAATTTTAAGAAGCACTTCACATTGGTCAGTGTCGGCAGTAAGAAATATTGTGCCAGTAGTGTTGTACGCTCTCTGCGGCAGGCATATCCTTTAGTCAAGTGAAAACTGTTATTGTTGGTTTATTAAAGCAGACAAATGATTATATATGTAAGGATATGTATACCTTGGCACAACTAAGGTCTCTTTCAAACAATTTGAATAATTGTATGACACATTATTTGGCAACGCAATACGTTTTCCGCATGAAGCACATACAGTATGTAAGCAGATCCATCATATATTTGGTTCAAGCATACGAACTTGTAACCAGTGCATTTCTCCAGAGATTTTTGTCTGAACCTGCTAGAGTTTAAAACAGAATTTAGTGTTGGCATAATAGAGTCCGTATAGGCAAAGATATAGTGTAGCGGTTAGCGAACTAACGTGTACATAACAACTATAAGTAGAGATGGCAATGGATCTTGGACCCGTCCCAGATTTGTGGATCCAGATCCATTTTGAAGGATCTGGATCTTAGCATTTTGGACCATGCAGATCGGGTCGGATCCGGATCCCACACAAAAAATATGGATGTGGATCTTATGGAGAGGATCCAGATCCGACCCGTAGATTCATTTTTATAGTTTGAATATTTTAATTTTTAATTAGTAACTTAAGGCTACTTTTTATCTCATTCTCATACAAGATTGAATATTTTAAATGTTGGGATGTTGCTATATTGTAGTTTGGTGAATGTTATAATAACTATATCATTTAGTTATAAAATATTGGCAATTGTTTGTACAACTTTTTGGGGGATCAGTCAAATCCAGATCCAGATACGTAGAACCATGGATCTAGTGGATCCGGGTATTGCCTTTTGAGATCCTTAGGATCCGGTCTAAATCTGGGTTTAGGCTCAAAAAATGGAGTTGGATCTGGTACCACCAAGAACTGGTCCAGATCCGGCCGTTGCCATCCCTAACTATAAGTATCTCCGCTACTGAAACGCTTACATATTCTCTTTCATTGCTAATACAACTTACACTTTTTAGTTGTACTTGGGAAGCTTGCTAACAACAAAAGTCAATGTTGTTTAGAATTTTTTAATAGCTTGATGCAAAACTGTAAAATAAATTGTTAGTGTAGCTCATAAGTTCAAGATAACTTACCACGTAATGGAAGGTTGCTTTACGTAGTTAGATATAGAGAGCAAAAAGGAAAGAACAACCCCTTGTAAGGTGGAGAGAATGGGAGGTGAAGAGGGTAATGGTTACAAAGATGTGGAAGGGGTGTTTTTTTCTTCTTTTGATCAGTAAGTATAGTTATATTGCACCAAAACCATTTACAACCAAGAGGGAGAAGGAATGACACAAAATACCTCAACCTTCAACCACTCAATACAACATAGGATACACCTATTCAGACCCACCTATACATTAACTATTCTGCAGCCACATTTGCTGTTGAATAGTCATCCTCTTTGGCTTAAGTGCTAGTATTCTCATCTTTATGCATCTCTTTATTATTTGCTTTATAGTATATTATATATTCATGACCTTCTGCTCAAATATAGCAGTATATCTAGCTCCTCAGATATAGTATATTAAAGCTATTACACTTATGTTAAACAAACTTTTCTTGAAGCTATGTAAGCTTATACTGATTCTGCAGATGTTGTGTAGAGTTAGTGTATTATTCCCCATCTTTATCCAAGAATAGATCTGCTACCATCACCTCTGACTAAATGCACACTTGAAGAACAAGTGGTCATGATCTTCAATCTGGTCTCCACATAACTAACATTGTAAATCCAGCTGCTGCATATATCTCCCCAGTTTATCTTTTGTCTTGAGCTTTCTCTGCATAGTTAGCCAAGCTATAAACTGATGTTTCTTCACAGCCATGTTCTCCCAAACAAACTGGTCCCATGGACATCTGGGCCTATGAAAGGGGTGTTTTATACCATAACTAGGGAGTTACGATAAAGAATTCAGAGTGAGATGCAATTAATTGTAGGCTGACCACTATGTGTAGGTGGGGCAAGATGTTTTTGCAGAGTAATTGATCACATGTTAGCAATAGCACATTTGATGGTATTGTAAATAGACATATCACATGCTAACAATAGGTATATGTACATAGAAACAAGGATGTGACCATGATGTTTTAAAGACTTATATAGGCTAATGCATTTAATTGCCTGTTAGCATTAAGTCACGACTTGCATACTCAAACGAAGCTAAGTAAAGGGGAATTTCGGTTGAAGATAAGTACTTGATGAACTTGATAAGTTAAAGTAGGAAACTTAAGCTTATAGATTTAATGAGTTAATACGGTTGCTTGTAAAGAGTGTTTACACGTAAAAAAGGGCCCAAAAACAAAAGCTAACTCACTAACAAACTTAACACTTACGACTTGTCTTTTCAAACCTAAAATGAAAACTAAATGAAAAGTAGTAGGGGTGTCGTATAGGAACAAAGAACTTGGTTTAAACCTAACAACGAAAAAGGTTCATGTTCCTATTAGAAGCCCGCTTAATTTTAAAAGGAAAATTAGTTGCATGGGTTGCGATAATTCCAATGAATAACATTTGGAACCCAGGTCAGGATCTTGTTCCGTGCAAGTGTGGTTGCTGGCTTAATTTGCAAGACGAATGGTGTTGTGCTTAGGCGATGTGCAATGGGTTCGAAATTGAACATTTACTGCATCAGCACGTACAAACAACCTAGTTTAGATGTGCTATTGTTTGTTTCTATGAAAACAATTTGCTTAAATCTGTGGATGTTATTGTAATTAGGAACTTGAATTTAGGCACTATAGAGGGATGACATGTTATGTTATGATGTGGATATTACAATGATGTGGATATTGTAATATGACACAAAGCTACGTGAGTGTGTGTAAATCGTAGTTTGGTGCAAACTGGGGCCTAAATATATTATTATAAGTGTGTATACTCACAATAGTAATTTAAGCATATATCTTAGTCGATATAATCTTGAATAGGGCTTCACACTCTCGTGTAAAAGCTGTGAAGGTCATTCATCTAGTGTCATCAGTGGCGTCAAACTTGAAAGTGATCCTGTATGAGGACAAAAGGGGTAAATGTGTAAGCAAGAACATGAAAGTGTCATAGGTAAAATTGTAAGTTTATGCAAAAATTACCTAGGAGCGACTATGCATTTTTCCTTGTTGCAGAACTTGCACATGTAGGAGACGTCGTAATCATTTTCAGCTCACTTACCATAGTTGTTACAGCCAACATATGGGAAAATCTTAGATCGTACGGGCTCCGGAATGGTTACCTTGATCCAATGCTTTTCTTCTTGGAGAGTATTACCAACCTGTGATTATAGAAGAACTATGCAGATTAACCAACTGTCTTGTGAAAGTGGTTTCCACGCCACAACAAGCAAATCATAAACTTAACTATATTCATTGCAGAGGTTTTTCAATTATGTACAACATGACAACACTAATATATATTACTGGTTTCAGCTTGTTCTTTTCTATTGCTAGGACTTAATTTTGTTCAGCAGGATTTCTAGCCTCACAACTGCGCGTCGTACATTCAAGCACCATTGCACGCTTTTCTTCAGACTTGCAAACATGTTTGGGAATACATTAGATGTAAGCTAGTCAAAGTGGTGGGTGAGAGTTGGTGTGTATTAAAGGAATATACCATTTACGTAGCGCATATGCCTTCTCTCCAACTAGATTTCGATGAAACATGATTGCCATGCTGGTTGGCAGTGAAAATCCTAAAAGGAAGTTGCCAGTAGTTAAGGGACAAGCACAGTTGCATACTTGAATCAAGGATTTACAACTTGGTATTTCTAAGCCTTTTTAGGAAAAAAAGGATTAGTTACTATATAGGGCATAGGCTGCTAACAAGCATCGATGTTAGTCTTAGTGAAGCCCAGCATAATTAGCAAAATTTTAAAAGTCAAAACAAGCATGAATAATAACCATGAGTAAGCGACTATATATCCTTGCATTTACTTTTGTTGTAAGGTATCACCTTTGTGGGAAGATGGTTTAAGGGATGTGAAGCCAACAATGAGGGATGGTCCAACCCATGATTTAGGATATTAGCTTCCGTTCTTGTGAGATCGTCCCATACTGATATGGTCAAGGGTTGGTCAGTGCTGCAAAAGGAAAAAGGTTTCCCTTTAGTGTTCAAGTGGTTATAAAACAAAAAGTGCATCTGTGTAGAAGCAATGTAAAATTATGGTCAATTATTACTATTTCCCGAACTTCATGTGCAACACCAGATGAAGTTGTGATTGCTCGTGTATCCTCGACAAACAAGACTATGCCTAGCACATCTGAAATAATGTAAGATACACGGTTAGAATTTGTGCACATGACAAGTAAGTTAGAAAAGGGAGTAGGGCTAAGTACCAAATCAATCAATAGCATCAGTAGTGCGCGGAATAGCAGCTATTGGTAGCAGGTTCTCAGGTTCAACTGGCTTTGCTTCAGGATCTAAGGCCTGGATCATGGCTTGACAGCCAAAGATCATTTGGCAGTCGTCATCCTGAGTAGCATATCGACCTAACACCGGTTTTAGGGGTGCATTTGCATTCTCGTATTCATGATTGCTCTTGAAGACCAATTCATATTCCTCAACGTGGTTCTCAAAAGCGCCCCATGCATTGTGTTGTCCTACCATTCATATGAGAGGTATGTAAGCTAGTTATTATGATGCATAGGCAAATACATGTTAGCAGGCATACGTCAATTTACAAGTAAATTTGGATTGCTAGCGATGTAATGAAAGTAGCAGTTGACATTCCTAACATCTAAACACTGGGAAATGAAGTGTAGAATAAGGAAGTTGCCTTTTCATCCTCAGAGAGTAGTTGTTAGTACCGAGTCTTTTTTTAGGTGAAATCAACGTACATGATTTTTCCTTGAGCTTCACCTTGACCTTGTAGGCTTTTGTTGTGGGAGTCAACTTGTCGAGGTAAATTTTCTCAGGTTTCATGCTACAAACAGCGATTTCCGCATAAGCATAAATAAGGACTAATGTAGGAGTTAGTTGTGAAGTACGCAAAAAAAAAAAAAAACATCATTTGAAACGTCCAAGGCAAAGTGTGTTAGCAATAAAGGTAAACAACAAGTAGTTTTTTTTTGTAGCTTGCTAGACCTGTGGTTTTGCTTGGCAGTTGAAATCTTAAGCTTGCAAACAATCAAGAAACACAACATCTTAGCTCAGTTTTGGGGTACCTTGGCATGCTAAAAAATGTATTAGGAAAATGTCTACAAATTATAATAATTTTTATAACAAGGTTGCCCAAATTAGTTAGATTTGTTTTCCCCCTTGACAGTAAGTTATTTTTGTAAGGCTTGGAAGGCTTGTGGCTCATCTTGGCAGTAGAACTTGTAGGCTCTTAAGCTATAATTGCTACAACATTTTTTTTTTTGTATCTTGGCATGGTAAAATATGTACTATTAGGAAAACGGCTACAAAATATGATAATTCTGATAACAAGTTTTTCTAAATGAGTTATATATTTTTTTTCTCTTGTTAGTGTTTTGTCCCCCCCCTCCAAAAAAAACTTGGAATCATAATATGCTAAGTAGATGTGATTATTTGGTTTTTTCCCCCTTAGAAAGAATATACAACATTTATAAGCAAATCATATATTTCCCTAGTCTGTAAGTAGTTAGTTATTTGTTTCAAATTATTGGGGAAAAAGGTGGGCAAAGCAACATTATTGGAGTGTACAACGTAGGAGTTACATCTTCTAACAGTTTAATATGAAAAACTTAAAGGGAGAGAATAACTATAAATGCTAATAATTTCAAGACATAGGTGCAAAACTTTAAATGCACAAAAAGATAAGATTAAAGGTAGAGGAAAGCAGCAGAAGAGGAGCTACTGAAGGCAAGAATATTCATTGCAGTAAGGAAAAAGCCATTGAAAACTAAACTTACCTTGAGGTGGTTTATGAGCTTTAATTTGTTGAGGGGGAAAATAAATGTTGGAACCTATTAATTAAGCCTTTTACTCAGTGATTGTAGTATGATATACTTTCAAATTAGAGGTGGGAAAGAAAGAGGGAAAAGGAGGGCAAATTAGTAAGGCTTAGACACTGAGATGCCTCCTTCTTTATGACCTGTTGTAGATAAAGCAGTGTGTGCAGATTTTGTAGGCACGTATTTTAGTACAGAAGACATGCTTCCATTAGTACTAACAGTATAAGAGTTGTCCTTTTTCACTATTATGCTTACCCCTAACAAAAAAGTATTTGTACTTTTAAACTACTTAGTGTGTTAGTAAAGGCAACCAATCCACATCTTCAATACAGAGTAGTAATATTAAAATTGAATATAGTACTACATTTGATAGATTTATATATATAGAAATGTAGGGGAGATATAGCATGTTTTTTCACTGTGAAAAGTAATGGACCTTCTTTATTTTATTTTATTTTTGATTAGGAAATTAAGTCAGTTCATGAGCTAACCCCTACTAGGCTACTAGTCCGTAGGAAACACCAACGCATTGGCTGGTAAGGCATGCATAACATGCTAAGAAAATACCCTAGCATAATGCTGGGGGTAAGGATCGAACCCCTTACCTCAAGGGCCAAGGGGGAGCGCTCTACCCACTTAAGCTAACTCCTATCCTTTAATGGACCTTCTTTATGCTATGCTCAATACTGCTTTTAGACAAATATTTTTGTTTAGATCCATTGAGAAGATTTAGAAGATTGATGGGTAGGCCAATTTAACAGGAGGCCCACTCTCAAATAAACATATTTGTTTTTTTACAAAAAAAGGTGAGCATGTTGTCTTGGACAGACTACACTCTAACATGGTGTATCCCGGTGGCTTCAAGGGCTTAGATAGTTTGGACATGTGGTCGAATAATTAATCTTACTTGTCATTAGTAAATCACTACAAGTTGATGATAAACTATATAAAGAATCTTTTAATAGGCCTTACAATAGCTTATTCATTAATTATGTACTTTAATCCATTCATTTATTAGAATTATGTTTTAAAATATCGCAGCATAAACCTATGATAAATAATTATATTTTATTTATAAACTTATAGTCACGTTTTAAAAGATGTTATGTATGTTTGGCACTATTGAAAGATTATATTATAACTTGTTAAAATAAATATGACATATTTAATGAAAGAAAGTACTTTAAGATAGTTATAATTTATGGGTTAGAACAACAAATATGTAGTATTTTTAAGGTTTTTGTAATGTATGGTAAAAGACTACTAGGGACTAAGAGAGTATATCAATTGCATGGATATTAATGTAACTAAACATGTTAAGTTCTAAACCGAAAGCTTAAATTCATACTACTCTGTTACTAATAAATACAATATTTTGTTAAAATTAACAAATACAAATGCAATCTAAGCAAAAGTTCTATAAAAATTTTATAATAACTCTTAACAATTTAAATCCTTTGTTGATTATTTATTATAAGGAACCACAATTATAAATCTTATTATATACAATTACTAAAAGTGCTACTACAAAATAAAAGAAAAAAACAAAAGAATGGGGGAGGGGGAGAAAATGTGAAAGTAATAGTAAGCATGGGATTCGAACTCGAGACCTTACAACCATAAACACGCTTTCAAGCATGCAATTGTAACCAAGTTGACGAGATATTCAACCGTGATAACAAGTGGATAAATTAATTTGTTATAGTAAACACCACCGTTATTTGCAAACTAAATCTGCCGTTTCACAATACATGCACCATTTCCCTTATTTGGATGTTTCACAATACATGCACCATTTTCTTATTTGGTAATTTTTTTTGTTTGAAAAGACCTTTATGCCCCTACTTAAGAAACTCAACTACCCCAATTAATTTTCCACCCACTCATAATCAATGCTTTAATTTAATTAATCACTCCCTCCAAATTTTGCCTTTAGTCTATAAAATTCTAAACGTCATCCTCTTCTCTCACTTTTCTCTTTCCTGTTCTACCATTGTTCTTTGGAAGGAACCCTAATCTCTCTCATCTCGCCATTTTTCTATTGGAACTTCATAGCTGCAATTTTGGAAATTTTATTTCGCCCTCCTTCAGCAAATCTGGGCAGTAATTTCGAGTTTCTCCTTTTCCTACGATTTTTGTTATGTTGAGGTACTTTTTTTATTACGCTTTATATCTACGATTTTCGGAATTTTTTGTTTAATTGTGTGAGTTCAGATCTGAATGTTGTGGGAAAAATAAGTGTAAATTCATGTGCTTTGTTTGTTTTTTGTTTCAATTTCGGGCCCTATTTATTTTCTTTCAATTTCGAGCCCCGTTTTTGTCAAAATTTTGTGCCCTGTTGTTGTCAAAATTTTGAACCACGTTTTGTCATAATTTGGCATTTGTTGCTTATTTTGTGATGGGATTTTGTCAAATCTCGTGCCATGGTTGATGATCTTGTATATACATACTTTACATACTTTACTTGGTATACATACTTTACTTTATGATGTGTTCAATATCATGGTTTTGCCTTTTGACTTCGATTTTGACATAGAAATATCATTGTTGAATATGCATGGTTTCATGTTCCTCACCTTAACGTAAAGGTGAAAATGCTCTAATTAGCTATTGCCTTTTTCCTTGTAATGGAATGCAACATGGTATGTCTAAATCTAGTCACTAATAGAAGTGACAAAAGCCAAGGCAAATTCATTTTTTTCATTTCAATTGACTCTACAAAAACTTGCTAACATGTGGTTTTTCTTTTCAATCCACTTTACAAAACATCCTTACAATATATTTTTAACATTTAACTTTACAAAAACTTAAGAACCTTTTGGATGTTCCACTTCTATTATCTTTACAAAAACTTGCCTACATAATTTTGCACTTTACAAAAACTTACTAACCCTTATCCATCTACGGTTCCTCCCAAAAAATCCTCCATTCTAAGTTGCTGCACGTTATACTACAACTTCACCTTCCAAAAGATGTTCCACTGCTCCTGTCACAACCTCATCTGGATTTCTATTGTGTAAGGCAACTCACCTTGTCTATCTAGCTTTGCCTTCCCAATGTGGGGATTTTTGTAGTCGTTGCCTCCTTTGCACTTTAAAATCTCTAACATAACCAATTGTAATTAAACCCATGTGTAATTGATCATCCTTGGGTCATACGCATCATAAGCTTCCTTCACTGATTTCAGAAGTTCATCCACATTTGTAGGGAATGCCTTGTATTGAAGTGATTGAATGGCTCTAAAGAATCCCAAATCCAGTAAGTTAAGATTAGGTAACTGTGTTGGCTGACAAATTAAATGCATATCAAACCCATCACTGTTTGCAGCCTCTAAAAATTATGCATCATCAATTGCAATATGTGGCCTTGCATTGTCTTGTTGGATCGAAATTGTTTTTGTTGCAAAAGTAGGCAATTTGGCTTTGATGGTTGGGATGAGTTCAGTGGTAATCTTTTGTCTGATGACTTCCTTAGTGATGCTTTGTATAGCCTTGGTTTCCACAGTCCCTCGATCTATCTCTGTTTACACTTGTCCTTTGTGTCTCAACATCTTCAGTGAATGCATATATGCCTATTTTTCCATCCCACATCATAACACCACCAGTGGAAAACAATGGTCTTCCTATCCCTCCAATGAACATTACTTTGTTAACCCATTTTTTACTCTAACATGATCTATACGGATCTTCCTCATCAGCCAACATGTAGTATCTCTAAGTAACCTGGGTCATATAGAACTATTTCTCGTCTATATGAATCATGTTGCTCAGATTTTGAAACTTAGATAGCTCAGTCAATGTTTTTGGAATATTGAGAGATAACACCCAAGTTAATCTCTTTACTTTGTGTGCTTTAGTGAGCTTTGGTTTGATTGAATTTGTGTGTGGCCTTAATATTCCTCTTTTTACCCACCTATAAATGGTGGAAGGACTAACTTGCAAAGCCTATGCAAAAGATCTCAGTGTGGTTCTGTGCTTTTTTGGAATTGCACTAAGTGTGTCTAGGCTGACATCAATAAACTTCCTCCCAGATCTACCCTTTTTTTTGTGTTTCACATTGATGATTCCACTGGATGTCATTTGCCTCTTTGCATCTTTCCATATTCAGTAAATTGTGGACCTATTCACTCCATATTCAGCAGCAGTTTTGTTGAACAAACCTCTGGGTACCTTGAGATTTGTTGCTTGACTTAGCAAAAAGGTTACCAATTTTTGCCTTTGTTTGTTTGATAACATGGGCCTTTTGTTCAGTTCTATAACATCATTTGCATTAATGTTGCCTTCATTATTAGACTCGTTGCTTGATTCTTCTTCTTCTTCATTTGGTTGCATTGTGTTTTCTTCCTCAGGTGTGTAATACCAAACAGTTGAAGGGTCTTCTTCTTCATAAAGGTAGGAGAGAGACTCTAAAGACAACAACTCCTCTACATCATAGTGACCATCATCATCTTCAACCTGTGGAGCCCAACTTTCTCCCTCTACATCAACCATAATGGAATGTGTGGAGTGTGTTATTACTATGAAGTTTGTGTTGTGTGTGTTGTGTGAAAAAATTGACTTTGGTTGCTTCTAAAGTTCCAAATGTAAAGTTGATATGCTTTTATAGTGAAAGTTTGAGCTACTGTAAATTTTAAAACTTTTGAAAGCAATGAAATTTGAAAATTTGTCATCATTATGTTGGGTTTTAATTTTGGCAGGTTTCACAAAATTCTGGAGGGAAACAAAATTTTTCTCTCATTTCCCTTCACATTTCACGTGAATGTGAGAAAGCAGGACCCCACCATTACCCCATGTGCAATATCTAAACAATTAATCACTATCCTTTACAATATAGTCACATGAGTTTAAATTGCAAATATAACACTCTCTCTCCTCACCCTTGGTTTGTGTGCCCATGAGAAATGGTGCACGTATTATGAAACGGAGGAAGTATAATATAGGTCATGTTTACTATTTTAATATTTCGTGTTACTAGAAAAATCACAAACTTACAATCATTTCAAAATTAAACTATTCTAAAACGCAAGCTTAATTCTACTAATCTGTTACTAATAAATACAACATTTTGTCAAAATTAACAAATACAAATGCAAATTAAGCAGAAGTTTTATAACATTTTTATAATAGCACTTAATACTTTATTTATTTTTTATTATAAGACACCATAATTATTAATCTTGTTATATACAAATACTAAAAGTGCTACTACAAAATAAAAAAAAATAAAAAAAATGGGGGAGGGGGCTGTGGAAGTAATAGCAAGCATGAGATTCGAACTCGAGACTTCACAACCATAAATGCGCTTCCAAGTTTGCAGTTGTAACCAAGTTGACGGGATCTTCAACCGTGATAGCAAGTGGATAAATTAAATACATACAAGAAACACCATCGGTATTTGCAAATTATACTATTTTAATGGGCCATGTTATTGAAAAATCACAAACTTACAAACATTTGAAATTTATGGTTATATATATATATATATATATTATAATATTTATATATATATATTATATATATATATATATATAATAATCTGTTTAAATTTAAATTTAATGGACTCCAAACTTTTTCTGGATTGGAAAGCTTGATTTTTGGTTCTCAACAAGAAGCTTAATTTCTCACTAATGATTTACTATTATGTCATTGTGATTAATCCAATGTCGATATTATGTTACTAATCAATAACATTATGAATAAGATGAAGCTGTCGAAATATATAAATAAAATAGAGGATTCATAGTAGAAGATGGTGAAGATGAATAAGATGAAGGTAATATAAGAACAATCTAAAGAAAATATTAGAATTCTTTTTTTTTAGTTTTAAACAGAGGATTACTACAAATCAAAACAAAGAAAACTTAATAAAACAAATCTTGAAACAAAGACAAAGAACAATCATTTAAAACAAAAATTATCTCTCAAAAATTATATAATTCATATGAATCTACATAAAAACAAACAAGTTTTTAAGCAAAACATGAAGTAACAGTATCTTTAGCAATAATATACAAATAATACAAAATGAAAATTTACAGTGTAGAGAAAAATAATAACAAAATTAGATTCTTCTAGCATTATAAAAAAATATACATTGTAAAAAAATAATTGAATTCAAGAACATGAATAACATGAAGAAGATGAAAATATTAGAAGAGAGACAAGACATAAAGACAAACCCAAAAAAATTGCTGCAAAAAAAAATGAGAGGAGAGAGAATGGGTTAGTTGGAAAATTAGGAGCATTAATTATGCGTTGAAAATACAAATCAGATTTGAAATTTGAAATTCAATTTTCATTTGAAATTAAAATTTAAATTCTGAAAACACATATTTGGATTACAAACACCAATAAAAAGCTGCCACATCACAGGTGTGTGTTTGGCCCACATACACCGAATGTATGTGTAGCCTTTGTGATAATTAAATGTATTCAATCTCCATTCAAGTTTCAACACCACTCAACGTGTGAATTATTATTCATGATCCAGGCGATAAGGTATAATTTTTGAAGGTCAATTCCAATTTATTTCTTTTATTATACTAACAATATACTTTTCATGATGTAGATCTTAAAGAAATTTGTGCTCTTGTATATATTCTTGTCTAATTTTTTTATTTTATTTTATCAATATATGATTTTGAAAGGATGGAATTGCTTTTGGAAGTCATTAATTGAAGAGTTCTCTCTTGATTGTGAAGATGGCTAATGAGATTAGGTGGAAAAGTTGATAGAGGTGTAAGGTTCATCTGTACCAAATAGCATGTTTTCCTCAGAATTTGGTGAATATGTATAAGGTCAAGGATGGTTGTTGCTATATAGAATTATGGCCAAGTTTTCATTAGTTGATTTTACTTAAAAAGATGAGAGAGAAAGAGAAAGAAAAAAAGAAAGAGAAAAAGAAAGCGATTCTTGAAACCCGAGAAACCCTAGAAAACCAGTACCTAATTTCAATCCAACGCCTTCAATTAATTCCCCCATTTCAATTCTTTTAGTTTCTCCAGCAATGCAATCTCAGACCCTTCGATTCTCGCGCATGGCTATTTGTGCTGCTTTTAGTTCTTTGTTTCATTATCAATAAATCGCATTCAAGTGCTATCGCCATATCCCCAATTCAATTTAAAGGCTACTCTGCCATAGTTAGCCCTAATAAATCATTAAGCCTACAAATTCTCTTCCCCAAATATGGTAGCTTAGTCTCCTTTTGAGCTACTCGAAGCTATAAAACACCTCCGAAATCAATTGTTGGCTAATTCGCCATAAAGTATTACAATTTTGCCATAATCCAGTTGGGGATTCTAGGGTTTTGGGTATCAGAGCATTAAATGCTAAGTTTCCTTTTCTCTCTAAGGTTGAGTGGTTCAATCAAAGATGTGCAAGAGTGGCTATTTAGATGAGTAATCCGTCGCAAGGTGGAGTATTTTCTTATAGCTTACTTCCTTCAGTCCCCCAAAGAGGTATAATTTCCCTTGTCAGTGCATTAAATGTGATAGAATTTTACCTTATGGATTATAAGCTTTTTCCCAGTCATATACCCCCCCCCCCTTAGTGAAGGTTAATCCCTGCTATAAAAGGATAGCAAAAGTCAGTTATTAAAACACCAAAAATCCCCTTTCCTGTTGATCATTATTCTTCGGATCATAGTATTCTCCGTGGTTGCTGTATGCAAATTAATATGAGTAACCCTACCTCCTTCAAAGATGCTTTGCTTGAAAACCCTAAACCTAAAAATAAATTGCTTGTTGTTGGTACTATTAATGCTAACACTGATCTATCCTTGAGCCTCCTGTCTCTAATCTTACTGAAGAGAATATTGTTGCCCCCACTCCCTGTTTGTCTATCCCTGATGTGCAAGACCCCCCCTCCTTCCCTGAATCTTGTGTTTTAGATGACCTCCCTCAGGTCTAAAAAGATATTTCTGAGTTGTCTAAATTCTGTTTGTAAGCGAAAAGGCTTTCAGCACCCCTAGATATTTGTACTATCATATCTCGTACTAAGGCTGATTGGAGGATTGTGAAAGGTGTTGTGGATTATTTAGAGATGGGTAATGGGTTGATGCTCCTGAGATTTGCTAATCCTCAGGACCTTGCTCTTATTTGGAGTGATTTACTTGTTCTCCAGCCTTGGAAACCCTCTTTTGACCCTTACCTTGAAGAAATTAGGTGGGTGGATCTCTGGGTTATAATCCTAAGGTTTTCCTACTGAATTGCTAAACTTTCATTCAATTGCTAACCTTTTGGTTGCCAACAATATTGGAGCCTTGATCAAGCTTGATCAAAGGTCTCTCTTAAGAAACAAAATCAGGTTTGCTCGTGCTTGTGTTCGTGTTAATATTCAAGGTCCACTCTTGGAGTTTGCTAAAATCAATAGGAGTGGTGATCTTGTGCATGGTTACGTTATATGGTATGAAGACTTCTCTTTAGGTTGCTCTTTCTGTGGTGAGATTTCTCACTTAATTGAAGTTTGTCCCTTATTGAATTCTCCTAAGAAGGAGCTTACTATTCAGCTTTTGAAGAGTCCTAAACAACACACTCTTTCTGAAACTCTTGCTAAGGCTGCTAGGCAAGTATATAACACTACCACAGTTGAGCCAGTAAAAGTGGTGTGTGTTAAGCCCAAGCACTTTAGCAAGAAGCCTGCTTCTGCTCCTGTTAAAGCAAATAATATATTTTTTGCTAATTCTGCTGGAATTCTCCCTCTTCCTTCTGGGAAGAGTGCTAGTCATGGTATTGTGATTAAAGAATTTGTTGTCCCTGCTGCTAAATTGCATCCCCTCCTGCGAATGGAAAAGATAAAGGAAAGCTTGTGGTTTCTGACCCGTATGATTCCAATGATTCCTATGATGATGAGGCTCCTTTTTTAGCTACGCATGTCTCTCCTCCTATTGCTGTTGCTACTTGTGTTATGGAGTTTACCATGGATGTGGGAGTGTCCCCCATGCTGTCTCCTTCCCCTATCCAATTGATTATGTCTGCTCATGATGCTGATGAGAACCAGATCATTCACTTGGTCAATGAGACCAATCATGTAAGCTTTAGTCCTGCTGGCCACCAGGATAATGAGATTACCTTTCTTTTGGATGATGAAAATACTGATGAATTGGGTGAGCTCAATGCCTTTGCGGAAACTTCTTTTCATTCAATCCAATCAGACAAATCTATTGTAAAGAAGATTCAGCACATGGGGATGGATCCTTCCTTCCCTGTGGAGCACTCCTCTCACTCAGGCTCAACAAAAAGGAGAATTGTAGACAATGAGTGTGATGACGACCCCTCTTCAGCCCTGAAGAGGAAGAGGAACTAACTTTCAGCTCCCCCTTTTATACATGGTGTTTATTAGTTAACTTTGTTTTTGTGATTTGTATTGTGATTATCCATGTCTATCGGTTTTTGGAATATTCGTGGTGGTGCTAGAAAAAATGCGTTAGAAGAGTTAAGGGACTTTTGTATTAGTAAAAACATTAAAATATTAATGTTGTGTGAGGCCAAATCTCAATCCCCCCCTCCCAAGCAACCGCCAGTGTTGTTGGCTTCCAGTTCTTTGATTTTATCCGCACTTTATGGTATGGAGGGGGCATATGTCTTTTTTGGAAGAATTGTAACCTAAATCCCTTCTCTTTACCAGTTATATATAAATCTTCGCGTTTTTTAGCTTGTGAAATTAATCTTTTAAACCTAAATATTCACTATGTTGCAATATTTATATATGCCCCAGCTCGAAAAGAATGGAAGCAAGAATTCTGGAATGAATTACTATCTTATGTAAATTCTATATCCATCCCTTTTATAATTCTTGGAGATTTTAATGAAATTAGTGATGGTTCGGATAAAATGGGGGGTGCTCAATATAACTCTTCCCGTTCTTTAATCATGCAAAATCTGCTTAGTAGTGTTTCATGTATCGAAGTAGTTTTTGTTGGCCAACGCTTCACTTGGAGGAAGAAAAAAGGTGGCCCTAATAACATTTTTGAAAGGTTGGATAGAGGAGTAGCAAGTTCCCAGTGGCTTGGGTTTTTTCAGCAAGCCAAAATAAAACACCATCTTTTCACCTCTTCGGATCACTGCCAAATTTCTCTAGATTATTTGTCAAAGGATAATTGTAAAGCCCCTCCATTTAGATTTGAGAAGATGTGGTGTTCAAGGAAGGATTCTGATGTTCTTGTTAAGAAAACATGGAGTACTAGATTTTATGGCTCTCATATGTTTAACTTAACTCAAAAATGTAAACTGTTAAAAGTCAATTCAAAGGAATGGAATAAGACCCAGTTTGGCAATATTTTCCGCCAAATCTGTCAAGTGGATCATAAACTTCTTGAAATTCAATCTCTTCTAACTCTGCATCATGAGGATGAAATACTTCAAAATAAACAAGACATCTTCTTATCTAAAAGATCTAAGTTAATGGAATACAATCTTGATTATTGGAAGCAAAAAAGTAAAACCAATTATATGCTTCTCGGTGATACAAACTCGAAATACTATCACACCCATGCAACTATCAGAAGAAACGGAAACCACATTAAAGAGTTTATTACGACTAATTCACAAATTCTTTCTCAACCTTCCTTAATAGCTCATGAAATTACTCAATTTCAAGGAAAGATTTATTTCTAATACTAACTGCCATTTTGATCCGGATGAGGACTTCCATCTCCTCTCCCCTATTATTTTAGTGGAAGATAATCATTTTCTCACTTCAGTTGTAGGTAGGGATGAAATTAAGGAAGCAGTTTTTAACCTAGCTCTTGATAAGTCTCATGACCCTGATGGCTTCCCTCCGTTCTTTTTAAAAAATATAGGGTGTTAATAATTGGTAATTCGATTTGCCGTGCAGTCCAAGCTTTCTTTCACTCGGGAAATATTTTTAAGGAAATTAATCATACTTTCCTCGCTCTTATTCCTAAAATTGATAACCCTTCTACAGCTAAGCACTTTCTTCCTATAAGCTTATATTCCACTATCTACAAAATTATTTCGAAAATTATTACTAATAGACTCAAAATTATTTTGGGAAAGTTATCCATCCCCTGCAAGGAGCCTTTGTTCCGGAAAGACTGATCCAAGATAACATTTTAATTGCTCATGAGGTGTTCCACTCCTTTATGAATAAATCAGGGAAGGAAGGTTGGATAACAATTAAACTTTATATGGAAAAAGCCTATGATAGATTGGAATTGGACTACATATTAACAGCTTTAGAAAAACTTGGTTTTAGCCCTGTTTGGATCCATTGGATTCCAGTTGACCGCTTTTTTCCTTCTAGGGGGATTCGTCAAGGTGACCTGCTATCTCCATATCTTTTTATCCTCTGTGCAGAGTTACTTGCTCGAGAATTTTCCATGGCCAGCAATAGTCCAGAGAAGCTAATAGGTGTGTCTCTTGGTAGATCTAGGGTAAGAATCCCCTTTCTAACCTTTGCTGATGGCACTATGATTTTTGCTAAAGCTACAGACCTTAGCTGTCTGAAAATTCGTCAAATTCTAGACAATATTGTTCCATGTCAGGTCAGCTAGTAAATTATCATAAATTTGCATTCTAATGTTCTCCCAATGTCCCTAATGATACTAAAGCAAACTTTGCTGCTATTCTTGGAATGGAAGAAACCCATTCAATGGGGGATTATTTGGGGTGTCCAATTATAGACTCTAGGGTTACTAAAGAGACTTTTGTGGGGGTGCTTTCCAAATCTATAGCTCAACTTCCTAAATGGAAGGCCAACTCTCTATCTCAAGCTGGTAGAACGGTTTTGATTCAATCTAATCTGGCTTCTAAAGCCAGTTTACAAATGCAAATCTTTTCTCTTCCCAAAAAAATTCTTGTTAAGTTAGATGCTAATTATAGAAATTTTTTTTGGAACAAAGATAATTCGGCCAAATCTAAAAACCTCATTGGGTGGAACAAAGTTTGTCAACCTAAGGTCTTTGGGGGAGTGGGCTTCCGCAAAACCGAAGTGAATAATGTTGCTCTGGAGGTAGATTGTAACAGTCGTGTTTTTAAGCAGGGTTCATTAAAAGATAATTATATTTTATTACCTGAAATTATTTGTTAAACTATTGTAAAATACCTTTGAAAAGGTATATTTTAATGTCTAAATAGAATTTGGGTTTAAATTATATTTTGAAAAAAAAATAATATATAAAAATAAAGGAAAAATAGAAATTCTTCTCTCTCTTCGTGGCCTTGATATTGTGTTGCCAAGTTGAAGGAAATGTTGAGCTGTCAACACAAAAGCCTCATTAGATTTTTAACCAAAATAAAAAGTTAGAAACTCATTCTTAACTCTTGATATTCATTAATCAGAAGATCAAAGAAACCCCAAAAACCCCCAATTCTTTCTCTCTCACACTCGGCGTCCTCTTCTCTCACGCCATTCCAATCTCCTTCTGCCGGCGTTTCGTTTTATTTCCGGTGTCGGCTCCGTTTGTTGTTGTTTTCTTCTCTCTCCTCTTTGCGGTTGGTGGGTGTTCGACCTGTGATGCTCGACCGTCTGCTGCTGGTCGTTCTGTTCTTTTTCGTCTCCTGTGCTCCCGTACTGCTGCTGTTGTTATTCGGTTGAGGGTCCGACGCCGCCGCCGCTGGTGGTGGTCGAGTGCATCGTTTTAGCCCTCGTTTTCTCTCTCCTCTACTTTGTTGCTGTAGTATGTTGTTGTTGCTGTTCCTATTCGTAGCTATTGCAAGTTATTGGGGAGCTTTAGTTCTAAATTTCTTTGGGAAGGTATAGTTTTGAGTATTTTGACTCTTATTTCTTCAATAGAAATCTGATTTATATATTTATAATAGTTTTGATTACTGAAATTGTTATTGTGTTGGAAAATCAGATTATGAGATTTAAATTGAATTATTTGGGGTTGTTGATATTAAAGATTGAGACTTTGCTCAATTATTAGATTGAAACTTATATTTTTTTTCAAAGTCTAGAATCTGAATTTCACTTTTATGTTAAGCTAAAGTATGTAATCAGTTATTGATTTGGTTTAAGTAACTATGTAAATGCAGAACATGATTTTGTTAGGTAACCCCTTATGTTAAACTAAATTGTGGGATGGAAAAGTGAGTTTGCTTAATTGTTAAGAGAAATAAGGTTGGTTAGAGTTAGTATGTGAGTTGGTTAGAGAAATAGTTGCATATAAGATATTGTGTTTAGTTCATGGAAAAGTTAATGAATATAGGAAAGTCAATTTATTTTTCTAAATTGTAATAAGATTGGTGATTGATTATCGATATTGTTTCCGAGGCATCTTATTCATATCAAATTGTGGAGCTTGGAGAATTAAAGGTACTTAAATGGGCTGAGTTATTGGATAGCATTTTTAGGAATTGGTTTGCAATTGAGGTAACCTTTATGTTCAGCAAAATTTATTTAAATGCCCGTATATGCGTTGTATTGAATTTTAGAAATTCTATATCGTTTATAGTCATGGCCATGGTTATAGATGCATCTTCATGTATGGATTTTGAAATATATATGACTTTGTTATATTATTTGAATTGTTCGGAAACTATAAGGTATTCTAGAAATGTGATTTGAGTATGATAATGAGAAAATGTTTTCGAAATGGTTTTAGCTGGCTTAGTTTATGAACTGAGATGAAAAGTGGGCAAGGTACAGGTGGAGTAAAATGATTCGTATATGAGTAAGACCAGAAAAGGTCGAATATTATGTTAAGTTATGTTATAAGCCTGTACTTGCCAGCGATTTTATGGAATGTGATTAAGCTATGCCAGCGATATATTTTAAAAGATGAATTATTTCCGAACAATTACCAAGTTTGTTTCTGATATGAAAAATGTTTACGAACCAAAACCGTTTTGACGGGCTGAAGTAAAGTTACTGAGTTTTCCGCTCATTTTAGTTTTTCGTTTTTGTTTTGTATTTCTGTTCTGTAATTGCAGGTTCTTGAGTTCGAAGCTCCGAATGGATTATAAAGGAAAAGTTTGGATTTTAAGTTGTAATTAGAAGTATTCAAGTTCTTAGTGCGTGAAATATTTAATATTATACTATTTTGGGATTTGAGTAATGTATTATAAAATCAGGTATTGGTTTGAGGACGATGTGTTGTGGGCCCATAACCCACAGGTCCAGGATCGTTTCATAGATTTTGTTTCCGTTGCGAGTTAATGTAATTCGAGGTTATTAAGCGTTGATTGAATTTTATAATGTTAAGTATGATTAGCTAGCAGCTCGGAAGTGCGGGCTGTTAGTGTTAGTCTCTACTAATGATAATATTTGGGTTAAGTTAGTTAAGAAGAAATACGTTCCGAATAATGACATCCTCTCTTGCAAAATTCCTTCTTCTGCTTCCTGGCAACGGAAAAATCTTATGGGTCACAGGAAATTATTTATTCAAGGGCTTAGGTGGCAAATTGGTAATGGCCAAAGTATAAAGTTTTGGTCTAACAATTGGGTTTTCCAGTTCCCTCTTGCTTCTAAGTTCACTCCAACGGTTGATACTAAAGATCTTAAAGTTAGCGATTGTATTTTGGAGTCTGGTGTCTGGGATTACGCTAAACTCCTCACCCTTGTTCCTCCCTATATTTCCAAGATCATTTTTCTTTATTCATTCCCGCGACCTCTCAGAATGATAAATTGGTGTGGGGTCTGATTGTAGATGGTGAGTACTCAGTTAAATCTGGTGCTCCTCTTATCCAAAGTAGATCTGGAGTTAACACCCAAAAAGTTGAATATCACTGGATCTGGGGGTTATGTGTCCCCCCGAAAATTATAAATTTTCTTTGGAAAGCTTGTAATAATGGGATTGCTACCACTAGTTGTTTGGAAAAAGCCATATTTTTGTCCCGCAAAATTATAGTTTTTTGAAATAACCCATCGAAGACAATGTGTCAGCTTTGTTTTGAGTGCCCCTTTACAATTGATGTGTTCTCTTACTTGGCAGATATGTTCAAGTGGCCTTCGCTCCCAATTTGGATGTCGTCTATGGAGCTTTCTTCCTTTCTGTCCACTTTAGAAGTGTGCCATTCTAAGCTTCCTTTAGCAGATCTAACCCAGTTCATCTTTGTTTGGTGGCATGTCTGGTCTTTTAGAAACAAAGTCATTTTCAGTAATGAAAGCACTTCCTTTATGCAAGGCAGTTTTATTATTAACTCCTTTGTTAAGAATTGGGACAAAGCTTCCGGTGCCCGAACTGAAGAGTTGCATGTCCACCTTTTCGCCACCACCGCTAAGAAGCTTCCTCCTTGCTCGGGCCCAAATCTCATTTGGGCTCCTCCTTCTGACAACTTTTGCAAGCTCAACTTTGATGGCTCTAAAGTTGCTAATATTCAAGCTTCTTATGGGTTTGTTATTAGGAATAACCTTGGTGAAGTGTTGATGGCCTCTGTTAAGGCTCTTGGTGACTGTCATAATATTATTCTGGCTGAAGCTATGAGCATGTACGAAGGCATCAGTGGAGCTATTTCCCTTCGCATTAGTAACTTAATTATAGAAGGCGACAATCTTACGGTTATTAATTCTCTTAAGCATCGTTTTAAGCCTCCTTGGCTTATTGCTAACATCATTTGTGATGCAGATATTCTTCTGGACCGTTTTGATGCAGTGGTAATTCAACATTGCTTTCGGGAGGCTAATCATACTGCGGATTTCATGGCGCATAAGGGCCACCTATTCCCAAATGCGTTTTTTTGGTCTCCTCCCTATTGTATTGATTTCCCCTTCTAATCCGTAAGGATGTTTTAGGTTGGCTTCCCCATTAAGAAGGGTAGCTTAAGGTTTTTTTTCTTATAAAAAAAAAGGATGGTTGTTGCTTTATACATGTTTTAAGTCAGTTGCATTTGAGTTTGACATCTAATTATAATTTTTGGTGATGCATGATACTATATCGATTTGGTATTTATAAGTTTGTGCATAATAAACTTAAAAATTCGTCCTAGTTTTTATTATAATTATATGAAATTATCTTGTAGTAAGTTATTATTAAAATATGATTGACGAGCTAAGAGATATGTGGGTGACATATTTAAACAACCAAGCACAAGCAAGGCGATTGAGATCGAAGACAACGAAAATATGGATATAGTCAAGTTTGAGTTAATTATACATATTATTAGATTTTTAAAATTTTAATTTTATTAGATATCATTATATTATAGAAACTTTATAACATTGAAATCAAATTGATGCTTTGAGAAATGGTTTTAGATACAAATAAAATTAACAAATCTCTTTTTTTGACATGATGAATAAACCAAGCAGAAACTTCTACTCCCTCCAATTCATTTTAATTGTTACACTTTGATATTTTACACTATTTACAAATTTCACTTTCACCATCATTTGTGATTTATACGCGGATGAAAATATAGTCATGTGAGATCTTGATAGATTCATCATAACATGTATTTTATTAATATGTACTTTTTATAATTTTTACAAATACAAACCTAAAGATATATGTCCTTAAAGTTTTGCATTGGCATGTGTGAAAAGTTTAAGTATGTAGATTAAAATGAAATGGAGGGAGTATTTAATAATATTGTTATACTATTTATTGTTTCAACAGAAAGAAAAATAAAGTAGCATATGTATAAGAGGTTTAGCGTATGTATAAGAGTTTCTTGAAGCGCAAATAAAGGAGTCGTTATACGATAGTGTATCTATACTGTAATTTATTATAATATCAAAAAATTTGTAATAAACTAAAGAAAACAGTTATGGTCAATAATTGATTTCAAAGGATGAATAAGTGAGGAGACTAGTTTTAGCTATCAACTAGTCTCCTTTTTACATTTTATATAGGCGCTTGCCTAAGAGACTAGTTTTAACTATCAACTAGTCTCTCATCTCTATTATATAAGTCAAGGGGGGAGCTATGGTGTCCACCTTTGAAAAGTCATTTTTGTCCTTAGCTAAATATATAATTGGATATTCAAATTTTCTACAATATGTGCTTTCCTAATTTAAAGACGGGGTCAAAATTCTAATTATAAATTAAACTAAATAAGCATCAACAAAGTAACTTGACACAGTTTAAAAAATGGTTATTTAATTAAAAAAAAATTAGAAATTTAAATTGACTATAAGACCTTATATCTAAATGTTCATTTACAATTTCTAATTACTTTACATTAGTTTGTACAACAATAATTATAAATCACACTTCTAAAATTATATTTAGATAAAATTTATTAAGAACATACCCAAAAAATCGACGCACGCATCGCGTGCATATAAAGCTAGTATATATAATAGAAAACAGGCAGTATAAACCCTCTCCTAATCTACGAGAAATGTGAGATGTAAATCGGTTGTCATCCGATTTTCAAGGCAATTTTTAACCGGTTTCCTAAGTCTTTTTTGTAGTAGTGTAAGTTAGTGAGTTTAAACTCGATCGCCAAATCGTAAAAGGGCAGTAGACACCGGCACCCATTTGCATGAAACCCCTTTCATTTTTTACGCACACATCAAACTGGTTGGGACTACCATCAATTAATAACGTGTGGAGATGAGGTATCTCAATGTATACTTTTTTCAGATAGGGTAGCCTATAGAGTATTAGAACCTTAAGCTTACCATGTTTCAAGAAAAGACACTCACCATCAAAGGCTTCATTGAGAGTAAGGTCTACTAGATTAGGTACAGAATTAAGCATATATAACTCAACTTCCTTGAGCCTTGAATACGCCAAGTCCAATTTGGCTAAGTCGGGGAGCCTCAATATCCACATTGGTAACCTCTCCAATATAAATGGTCCTTCCAAGTATATATGCTTAAGTAAAGGAGGAGGTGTGAATGTGTATTCTAAATCAAGAACTTCATAATCTTTGCCTTCTAGTATCTTTACTCCTTTCTTCCTTAACTTTTGATGCCAGAATATGGTGAAGTTATCACCTAAACTTAAGTGTATGTGCTCCTCTACATAAGCAATAAGATGGCGTAACTTGTGACAATTACCAATTTCTCTAGGAAGCTCAGCTATCAAACATTGCTTAAGGTCTAGTGTTTGTAAGTTCCAAAGCTCCCCAATTCTCCTAGGAAGAATTTTGACTTTTGTGTTTTTCAAGCTCAAATATTGCAAGTGATGCAGATTTCCCAATTCTTCGGGGATATGGCTAATAGAAGCACCTTCAAGATCTAGAACTTTCAAAAGGCGAGCAACTTTCAAGAACAAGCTCATGTAAGGTTCTGACAAGTTGCTAAACCAAAGGAGAGAACGGGTACTACTGAAGATAGTGTTGTTATTAAAAACCTCTAAAACCATACTATTGTTGAAACCATCTACACAAATGGAGAATCGTCGAAATTTTTTATTGGCCGTGAGTGAATTGTTCTCTGATAAAACTTGACCAAAGCATAAGTAATCTAACTTTGGAAGAATTATAATCTCACGGAGGATATCATGAACTCGAAATCTTGATTGTGGTCTCTCAGTTGGGTTATCTATCTCATGAACTTGAATCAAACTTCTATTGACAAGCTCGCTCAAATATTCTTTCGCTACCTCTTCAAGCGTTTTGCCTCGTTGATTTTGTATAAAATTCTCTGCAATCCACAACCGAACTAGTCTGTTGCTGCTAATGATGTAATCTTCAGGGAACATACCGAAGTACAAGAAGCAAGGCTTAAGATAGTATGGCAACTTATAATAGCTGAACAATAGTATTTTGGTGGTATTAGAGAAGTGAGGATTACTTCCAATCTCAAAACCAAAACTGTTGTACAACTTGTTCCACTCGGAAAGAATCTTTTCTTTTGTGGACAAAAGCCCCGCAATCGCTACAATCGCAAGTGGTAATCCTTCACATTTCCCCACCATTTCTTGTGACAAATTTTCCAGTTGAGAAGGACAATTTCATTACCAAATGTCTTTATGACAAAAAGATCCCATGATGCTTCTGAACTTAGAGGTTCCAATTTATAGAGATGATGACCACCTGATGGATCATTCCAAGCACCACCCACGTCTACTTCTCGCGTTGTCATCATTATCCTGCTGCATTTTTTGTTATTGGGTAAAACATATTCAACATATACCCACAGCTTTGAATCCCAAACATCGTCGAACACGACTATGTACCTATAAATAATATTAAAACGACATGAATAGTATAAAAAAGATGTACCGAAATTTATATTCCTTTCATCTTTATTAATTTTTTCATATTATTAATTTATACTTCCTCTGGTTTGTTTTAAAATGAAACGTAGGGCATAACCACGGGGATTTAGGAGAAGAGAGAGATAAAGAGAAAGAAAAATAGGGACCCATGTGATGAGGAGATAGCTAGAGAGAAGTAAGTATCAAATATAGTAACATTTTATTCATTTTAGAACAGCCTAAAATGATAAGCGTTTAATTTAATTTAGAACGAAGTGAGTACACTTTAGTATCAATATGACAATTAAGATTCTATTAATTCACTTTGAATTAATAACATTAATTCCTTTGTTTTTTGATTAGTTACTGTACAAGACTTTAACTTTTATACTACTTGGCTTTGACTGAATTGTTGATAAATATAGTCAAGTTATGGTGAAAAGAGGTCATAATTAGCGTGAGAAGTGAGATGTAATTAAAATTTTAGTGAAAAAAATTAAATACATCTCTGGCTGTAATTTATAGAATCCTTTTTACAGTTTCAGTAAAAATCTAATTTATAAATTTTAGTAAAAAGGTTACAATTTTGATTCACCTCGATGTGTATGGATTTACCTCGATGTGTATTTCAAAAATATAATATTTAGATAAAATATACGGATAGAAAATTAAAGATATTGATGGTCAAATCGTGTATTGTCAAGCATGAAAGTTGAACTGCCGCAATTATTAACAATGAAGAAAATATAAATTTAAAATAAGATTTGTTATAAATTTTAGTTTGTAAAAATTAGGTTTCATCACCGATAATTAGTTTGAACTTGCAAAAATCAATTTTTAGTGATTTTGACATTCTGATGGTTGGGAGATAAGTAATTAGTAAGGATAAATATTAATTAGTAGAATGAGTTGTAATCAATAAAATCAAGTTTAATTTGGTCAGTAAATATAAGTTCAATAAGAAAAAAAAATTTAGTTATTTTGGCATATTTTCTGGAAAAAAGGTACCCAATTAATGCAAATAACTAAATATTTTGGCATATTTAATTATTTCTAGAAAAAGGACGATTTGCGTCCCTTCAATTGCGTCGCACAGACACGGAAACGACGCACAGTTCGAATTTGCGTCGCATGTGGGGAGTTTTGCGACGCAAATCACAGAAATATGCGTCGCACAGTATAAATGGGCGTTGCAAAAGGCTAATGTGCGTCGGACCCCTTGGCCCATCCGACGCACATCAGCCCACTAAGTCTCTCGGCTCTCTCCCTCTCCTTTTAATTTTCCCAAACCCTAAAAGGACAACTTAGTGCACAGCAGCCGCGTCTCTCTCTCCCTCTCTCCCCCTCTCTCTCTCTCTCTCTCCCCCCCTCCCTCTCTCTCAATTCCAGAACTCCGCAAACTCGTTCGTTTGTTCCTCAAATCCGCCGTTTATATTTGTTCCTCAAAAATCAATCAACTTAAATATGGCGACGAAATTCTCTTGAAATCCGCCGTTTCATCGATCAAATCCCTCCTGAAATCCGCAAACTCGTTCGTCGAAATTCGTTCGTCTGCTACAACTTCGTTTCACTTCGTTCGTCTGCTACAACTTTGTTTCACTTCGTTCGTCTGCTACAACTTCGTTCGTCTGCTGCTACAACTTCGTTTCACTTCAAAATTCGAAGGTATTCTTTCTTTTTCTTTATTTTTCTTTATATCTGATTTTTTTTCTTTATTTTTCTTTATATCTGATTTTTTTTCTTTATTTTTCTTTATATCTGAATTTTGATTCTTAATCTTTTCTCGTTTTCAGATCTGGTTCTTCTCGAAATCTTGTTGCGTTTGAGGTGAAGATCTGGATTGCTATGAAATAACAAGAAATTCTCGAAGATCTGGATTGTGTTTGAGTTTTTTTATTTTTATTTTTAATTTTATCTCCCCTTCATCTTCTGGTTAGGGTTAGAATTTCTTATTTTTTTTATGTTTTAGTTATAGATCTGATGTTAGTATAAAACCGCGGAGGCTTTGTAGTGGTAATGGTGATATTAGATCTGTCCATTGTCTTTGTATTGCTGATTCATGATAGAATTTGTATGTTCTTCATTTCTAATTTTATCTTCTCCATTTTTGTATGTTCTTCATTTCCTTTTCAATTACTGATTACTTATTGCTGATTCATGATAGAATTTGTGTACAATTTTCTGCATTCGTTAGTTTTTTTTATAAAAAAAAAAAATTATTTTTTTTAAAAATTGCAATTTGCGTCGCACGTTGCCCAAGGTGCGACGCAAATCACTCATCTGCGTCGCGCCCTAGGCGATGTGCGACGCACATTACCCTTTGAAGTGGGCTGGGGAGAGCCATTTGCGTCGCACCGTATAAATGTGCGACGCAAATAGCTCAACCATCTGCGTCGTTTCCGCATACGACGCAGATCAATTCTGGTCATTTGCGTCGAGGCCTTTGGCGTCGTACCGGAGTCCGACGCAAATAGGCGCCTCACATCCGACGCAAATTGCCTTTTCCTCACATGGATATATATCCTTTCAATTCCCTTCTCTTCCCTTTGCTTCCCCTCCAGTCCCCTATGCTGTATCCAAACAAGAGAAAATGTTTATCTCCCTTTACCTTCTCTTCCTTTCCTTCCAACATTCCCTATCCAATAACATACTCCTATCTATATTTTACAAGTTGTATTTAAATCCTTTGCAGTTAATAGAAGAACCGTGTATTTTCTATCCTTATCTTTCTGTTCTCCATTTGCTTTGTTTATTTTCCCGACACTTACGAGGTCAAGAACTAAGCTATTTATACCTTGTTATGAAGAGAAAAAGGATTAAAAACACATCAAGAACAGAGATTTTATGCACCACACAAGATAAAATAGAAAGTTTTGAAATCTAAAAAAGTTTAAGGTGTAAAATACCTCTTTTCCTGAAGGTGGTTCCTTAATTTACTGATAATGGTGTGTTCATCAGATGCATCTAATTGTAAAGAAGGCTCCACCTGAACTTGCTTAAATATGCTATTTAGCAAATCCCTCCATCTGTAAGATTGAGAGACTGTCACCCAAGCATGCACAGAGAAGCCTTCTTTGACCTCCTTATCTTCGTACACTTTCCGAACAAGGGTTGTTTTGCCTAATCCTCCCATACCAACCACGGCTATGACAGCACGAGGACCTTGTATCTTCGTACAATCTTGATCATTTTGCTGCTCCAAATTCAACCAGCTAAAGATTTGCGTCTTCTTACGAGTAAAATCGAAAAGCTCAGACTCATCCTTGAAGAGGGAGGAAATTCGTGGGTCTTGCCAATTCTGCTCATTTTCACTAGAGTCATCTGTTGTGGTAATGAGTTTATACCTTTCTTCTGTTGTTTATCTCAACAATATCAGCTAGAATCTTTTTAATCTCAGAGCTTAATTCATGTTTAGGTTTCAGCTGTGTGATGCAAGCAACTGCGCTCTTCACCCACTTACTGATTTTGTTTATTATCAGTAAGAACTGATTTTTCAGACTATTACTATAGTCGGATTGCAGCGAATGTTGTTGTTGTCGTTGTTGTTGTTGTTGTTGTTGTTGTTTCTGCTGCTGCTGCTGCTTGAGCATGAGGTATTGATCAATGACATCCTCAATGTGGTAAGCGCTTTCTCTTAGTTGAGTCAGCCACACGCGGATGCCATTATCTACCTCAGCTTTCTTTTCAGCATCCTTCAGAACTTCTTTGATGCTGTCTAATTCATATTGCAACTTTCTAACATCGTCTGAGAGGCTACCTAGCAATTCTGCCTCCGCAGTTATGAGTGTTGAAAGTTTCTCCAAAGCAAAGCTCAGCATAGTGTCTGCCATTTCGTAGTTTCGAGTTTTTTTTGGGTTTAGATTCTAATTTCTAGCAAATGAGAGTTTGATAGATTGATATGTGATTTAAACCATGAATGCATATACTTTTATATAAGAACAGGGCACCGCAATGGTAATGAGCTAAACCGCTAAACAACTTGTCTGAAAATTTACTATGCACAAAGTATGGAACATTCTTTGCTCCCCAACTTACTCAAATAATTGCTTTGATTAGCATGTCAAGATGCCTCTCTCCGAAAGTCCGAGTAATAATTCTTTGCTTATTCTAGTCTAAAATAAACAAAAGGTTTAAGAACCACATCCTTAATACTTTGCTTATTCTAGTCCAAATTAAAAACAGGGTTTAAGAACCACATTCTTAAAACTTTGTTTATTCTAGTCCAAAGTATGGTATTTACAGAACATAAGCCCAATTCTTTTCTTATTCTAGTCGGATGAAAGATATTCTAAAACCAAAAAGGAAATCTACTTGACTACTTCAAAATAAAAGATATTTTCCTCAAATTTATTACCATTATTAAATTTCAAATTTAGCCTTCTCTTCAACGTTCTCCTGGGCATGGTTTCCCTATGTGGAAGAAAGACAAACCTGTCATAATACTCCCTGGAGCACTTAGTTATCTTTTTCACTAAGTTGCCACATTTTATATTTTGTCCATTTAAAACAAAACATGACAAATGTGCAGATTAACAAATATGCTTGGAAGTACATAGTTCTAGTTAAGTACATGTATTTTATTTAACCAAGTAGTACTTGGTTTTCTGGTAAAGAGAGCACCCTTCCAACCTCAAGGTTGGGGGTTCAATCCCCATTAGAGGCACTTTGAGGGTAAGAATTCCCCTTACCCTTCCTCTTACTCTCAAGTGTCTGACCCATTAAGACCCGAGCGAGGTTCAGGTCACTTCTTCTTACCAAAAAAAAAAGTACATGTATTTTAAATCAGAAACTTTAAAAGAAATAGTTGCTCATTACCCTAAATTATTTCTTGATAATAATGATTTGTGAATCTTGAATGTCTTAATAGACTCCAATCGATACTTGAATCTTTTGATAGTGTTAATTTTGCACCTTAGATTAGCCTATCCCCTATCATCCCAAGTCATGGATACATATTGATGATGGTTATGTGAAAGTTTGCTTGAATTATCCATTGTTTTGTGAACCATGGGTTGAAGAGGTAACTTTGGGCTTATTATCTATATTTGTGCTTGATTAGAGTTGTGGGTTAACTCTATTTGGAAATCCTCACGAGAGCATCACTCGTCCTCATTGGCGACCTTGAGGTTTAAATGGCTTATTGTTTACGCTAAAAACAATCGTGATTCCTACGAAAGTGAGTTAGTGTATATAACTTTCCTATTTTTTTTTTCTTTAATAATGTGCATTGTTTTAATAATCTTTTCCCTTGCTCTCTTCTTCCTACCATTCTCCTTCCTCTCATTACTCTTGGGACTTTGCTTGAGGACAAGCAAACATTTAAGTTTAGGGGAAGTTGATGTGTGAGATTTGTCTCACTCATAGGGTAGTTTTAAGGCTATTTTTATTTAGTTTCTTTTCCTTTTTAGTTTATTCTTCCCCTAATTTTACCTCTTGTGTTAATTAATTCCCTCTTGTCATATATAGTTGTTTTCCCTCTTTTTACTGTTCTATTTGACCTTTTTTTGTAGGAATTTGAATAATTACAAGTGGGAAACATTTGAAAGGGGAGGAAAAGAGAACCACACACCAAGCATGGAGTGAAGCAATTTTGCTAAATAAAAGCTTTTGAAAAGATTTGTGCATAAGAATCTTAGGATCATATTCAAACAGTCATAACTTTCAGCACACAAGGTATTTTTCAGTGATTCAAGTTGGAGATGAAAGTTTAGCTTGATAGCTTTCCAAGGAGTGGTCACAATTCCAATTCCGATGAAAAATAAAAGAGATATGGTGCTTTGAAGTCAGGCGCGTTTTCTGGCTCGCCCGAGCTGTTACCAGACCGCCCGGGCTCTTCAGCCCGCCCGGGCAACTACCCAGCCCGCCCGGGCTGCTGAAGAGCAGAGTTTCTGCCTCGACCCTGCACCATCCGGGCCTTAACCCAGCCCGTCCGGGGTGACTTGGTTAGCCCGCCCGGGCCCTTTTCCAGCCCGCCTGGGCTGCTGTCGCTGCTTGTTTTTTTCTCGGCCCGTTTTGCTTTAGAACGTTGTAATTGGGGGAGTATAAATACCCCCTTAGTCCAATTTAAGAAGGGGGATTTTTCTATTCACCACTCTTAGGTTTAGAATGTTTTGAGGGTTTTAGGGAGGATTAGCCTCCATAGCTTAGTTTAGGGAAAAAGTGAGAAAACTCAAAGAAAGATTGAAGATTTGGAAATTCAAGGGTGACAACTTGTATTTGAAGATTCAACAATTTATCAATGAGCATTTCTTACTCTCTCTCTCTTCTTTTCTTGCTTTATTTTAATTGTTAGTATTGTTTAATCTTCATGTTTAATAGTTAATCTAGATTAGACTTTTTTTTTTCCTCCTTATTTCTTCTTGTTTGTTCACTAGATCTTGATTTTAAATTATTGATTTTTGTTAGGTTTTTGCTTTTAGATTGGTGATTTATTGCTAGTCTTTCTATGATTAGAATGCCTAGGGTGCGTTCTGTTCAACTTAAAAAATTAAGTTTCAGGTCCAATAAGTTCAGATAAGTTCAGATAAGTTCAGATAAGTTGCAATAAGGTCTAATAAGGGCAATAAGTTCCAATTAGGTGCAATAAGTTCCAATCAGGTGCAATAAGTTCCAATCAGGTCTAATAAGGTCCAATAAGTTCCAATCAGGTCTAATAAGGTCCAATAAGTTCCAAATAGTCAATGTTTAATAAACATTTGTATTATTGTCCATTATTTTGTTATTCATAATTTCATATCACTATTAGCTGATTATGTTATTATTAAAATTTTAATTAAAGTACCACAATGATATATAGTATTATACTTGTATTAGTGTCTATTATTTTATTATTTATTTGTATTATGTCTATTATTTTATTATTTATTTGTATTATGTCTATTATTTTATTATTCATATTACCATTAGCTGATTATGTTATTATTAGAATTTTTTTATTAAAGTATCACAATGTATAATATTATACTTGTATTATTGTCTATTATTTGATTATTCATATTGCTATTAAATAATATTATAATCATGGTCAAATAATTAAGGTTAACAATAATAATAATAATTATAATTACAATATTTTGCAATTCGTCTTTAAATAACTAGAGATAACATGTTAAATATATAAATAGTAAATTTTTTTTGTTAAATTAATTATCATAAGAGATAATTAATAATAATAATTTTTTTAAAGGGTGAATTTTATTAATTATTACTTCATAATAAATTTTGAGGGGTAGTATTTACGTTAGGGGTAATATTTATATTACTAATAGTCAATTTTTTTGTCTAATAAGGTCAAATAAGTTTCAATCAGGTCCAATAAGGTCTAATAAGGTCTAATAAGTTTCAATCAGGTCCAATCAGGTCTAATAAGTTTCAATCAGGGCCAATAAGGTCTAATAAGTTTTAATAAGGTCAATAAGTTCCAATAAGCTCCAATAAGTTCCAATCAGGTTCAATCAGGTCCAATAAGTTGAATCAGGTCCAATCAGGTTTAATAAGTTCCAATAAGTTCAGTTCAGGTTCAATAAGTTCAGTTCAGGTTCAATAAGTTCAGTTCAGATAAGGTCCAATAAGTTCAGGGCCAATAAGTTGAATAGAACGCACCCCTAGTAGGGTAGTGAGTAGTGAGTAGTTAATCAACTAGGATTGGGAGTAGCCCAATCATTGTTTCCATCCTATTTGCATGAGTAGAGTTTATTGGGTTGGTTATGCTTGAGATTTGTGTAATTTCAATTTTTGGTGTTGATTGGTGACTAAGTTGATGTGAGCTCTATCACCTTTTGATCCTTTGTTGCCCATTTAAAGGTTTACTTTTATGTGGATGACCTTCATGCATGATTGATTGATTTGTTGTTGCACATCACTTGTTGATTGGTATTAACTTGGGTTTGATTTCAATTCCTAACTTGGCCTAGTTAGGTGATAACGCCTCGAAACATAGGTTTTGTTGCCATAATTAGGACTCTAAACTCCCTAACAACGATTTTAGAGGTGTTTAGGTTTGTTTATTCCCATTGCATATCCCCAATGTATGTCAACCCCCTTATCGCTACTTGGTTGTTGGATGTGAGCCTATGATTGTGGTGATTTCTCATTCCTAGTGCTTTTCCTATTTTGATTTCAATAGTTTATACCCTTACTTTAACCAAAACTTGATGATTTCTTTGGTCTAGCTTATTGTCAAATTAACACTTATTGGTGCACCTTAGTCCTTGTGGAGAAATGACCCTTGCTTGTCACTTTACTTAGTTTAGTGGTCTAGTTAGGTTTTGTTTGACTTTAGGAGACTAGTGATGACCTAGTTTTCCCTCTGTGAAATATATGAGATTATATCTATTATTATTATATTGTATTTTGGGTTTGTGCAATTAGTTGAATGGTTTTTGGTCAAATAAGGAGTCAAAATCGGTTTACCTTTAATTTTTTTTCCCTTTTGTCGGTTTAACTTAACAAAACTCCATTCCTTCTCATACTTGTGGTTACCCAAACCAAACCCCCTAAAACCCGTTCCCTTACTTCCGTCAAACCCTCAAACCCTTCTCTGTCTCCCAGTGAATCCCAAAGCCTAATTCTCTTCTCTCGATGTCGCCGGAGTTTTCTCTATCTCGCCGGTGCCCTAAGTTCACCGGAGTCGGATGTCACACCGACGCCTAGCTCCCCTCTTCCCTTCGTGCGTCATTCGCTTTGCCTATGCTGTTGTTGCTCCTGTTCGATACTCGTGTAACTAATTGATCGGAAAACGCCGCCTGCTGCCATCGCCTCATCGAGTGCGCCCAACCACCAGACCAAAACCAGCCTCGCCGAAGTTTCGAGACGCTGTGTTCCCTTGTTCTTTTTTTTTTTGATAAGTAATAAGATTTGATTGCATAGGACACATTACACCCTAACCAACCAAGGAAGCTACAAACCAACTAGGTTGGACCATAGCAAACCAAGGAGGCACACCAATAATTAAGCTACCATTACAATTTCAGAAACCACTCATGATCTCTCCTACTTACTTTCTTAGGCATCACATGTGTTCCCTTGTTCCTCACTGCTCCTAGTAGAGCAGAGGTAAATTTACCTCTTTGTTCTTAATTCAAACCCTTTTATTCATAATTAAAGCTCAAGTTGTTGTTGTTATTGTTGTTGCTGGTAGTTTTGTCAGTTGTTGCTGTTGTTATATTGTTGATGTGGTGGTGATATGCCACGATTGTTAGTTTGTTGTTATTGTTTAGTGTTGTCGTGTTGTTGGTCATTGTTGTTGTTGTTGATGCTTTATTGTAGTGGTGTTGTTGAGTTACTGTTGGGTGTTGTTGCTGCAACGTTGTTATTGTTGTTGTTATAGTTGTGGTGGCTGTTGCAGAGTAATTGTGGTGATTGTGGTGGAGTTATTATGTTGTTATTTTGATGTTGGAGGGGTCATGTTTGATTTTAAATCTAAGAGTTATGAAAATGGGTTTCATTAGGTTTTATTCTGGGAATTAGTTTGATCAGTGTAGTAGGTTGCTTTAAGAAAGGTTAATTAGATTAGTTTCTTTTATTGAGAATTTGTGACAATGGTTAGTAATTAGTCTTGTCATTGTTATTGAGGTTAATTGTGGAGGAATGTTATGGAATTCAAGAGAGTTAATGGAGTTGTGAAGTTCTCAAAGTCTTTAAATGTCGAAGCTAAAGAATGGATTGCGTATGAGGTAACTTTTATGTTCAGTAAAATACTTTATTCATGCCCATGTGTGTGATCTCTCTATTCTATTTTTTGATAATTAAGTTCGTACGATGGCGTTAGATATGAATGTGATGATGAAATGTCATTGTTTGATTATTGAATACACAACTGTTTTGCTGGCTTAGTTTATGAACTAAAAATAGGAAGTGGGCAAGGTAAGGGTGGAGGACGGTTACTCTTTTGACCTGATACGGTGGGCTATGCTCCATAACGAACCTCGGGGGTAGTATTGTTGGGCTCCATAATGAATCTTGGAGGCAGCGTTTGTTCAAAGCCTGTACTTGCCACTGATTTGTTTAAGAGAGTGAGCTATGCCAGCGTTGTAACAAGATGAAAATGATTTGAGAAATACAATGTTTATAACGGGCTGAAGTAAAGGTTACGAGTTTTTCACTTATTTTGGAATTGTGTTTGTTTTTGTTTTCTTCCTTGAATTTTCAGGTTTGATGTTCAGAGCTCGAAATTGGAAGTGAAGCGAGATTATGATGTCGTCATAGATTATGGATTAATTTGTATTTAGATAGTTGATTTAGGAGTAGTTACTGTTATTCCTTTGAATATAGCTTTTGGGAATTATAGTTGAGTTATTGGTGTAATTTAAGGATATTTTTCAGTTGCGAAGTACTTTAATTAAGAGCTAATTCTAGTTTATGGATGTCGAGTGTGTTTCCCTAGCAGCTCGAAAGAGCGAGCTGTTACAAGATGGTATTAGAGCAACCTTGCGACCATATGCCTAGTTGGCTACCTAGCGAGGGTAAAATATTCTCGGGATAGTCTGAAACCAATTTGGGATTATTAGTGGTTCAGAGTTAATGATCAGAAATTAGGAATGCAGAAGCTTGAGTATATAAGTGTTTGCGTTTTTGTGTGTGCTATATGGTTTCGTTTATGTGAAAGTGTAATGCCTTGTATTGCCTATGGTGTGTTTTGAGAAAAAAATAATCTTTGGTGGATAAAATATTTGTGGACTAACATATTCAGCAGCCAAAAGGCTAGGTAGAGAAGGATCCCCCTCGTCCACTTTTCCTAAATCTTGCAGGTCCGATCATGAAAGCAACTTAGAAGCGATATCTATCACTTTCAACGACAACGACGTGTGCGACGAGAATCACTATGATGGATTAGTCATCGCTTTGATCGTTAGTATTGTTTGCTCGATGGCGGAAGTTCAGCCAACATCATCTTCAAAAACGCCCTCAAAGGTATGGGTCTTTGTGACAGGGATATCTAGCTAAAAAATCTACTGTCTTAGTCGGTTTCAGCGGAGAGGCGCAACAGACTATCGACGAGATCGTGCTGCCAACTTTGGCCAAAGGTGTCAACCTACCAAAAAAATTTCAACATCGTGGACTGTCCTTCCGCCTACAACATCTTCCGCCTACAACATCATCCTTGGCATGCCTTGGATCCACAAAATGACAACAATCCCATCAACATACCATCAGACGTTAAAATTCCCTACCAAGTGGGGCGTCCAAGAGATTAAGGGCGAGCAGAAAGCCACTTGGGAGTGCTACAGTTCGTCGCTAAAGCTTATCAAAGCGTAGATGGAGTGGCGCTAAAGCTTAATTAATTAAAGAGTTATAATAAACTAGGCTAATTATATAATTTAAGTGTAAGTTGTAACTATAATAATATTGATCCACTAATGCTCATATTCACTTATCATGCATGTTGAATTAATTTTCTTATTAGTATAATGTGACGAAATAATATATGGTAATGTTAATGATTCTATTTTAGCAATAGACTTATTTAGTTTATATAAATAATAATAACCGATTTATTGGTATTAATCACTAGTACAGAACCATCAATTTGCGTCTGACATGGGACCATCATTTGTGTCGGACGATGGTCCGACGTCACAGGTCTCGACGCAAATATGAGAGACATGATCAGCGTCGGACAAGGTTACGACGCAGATTTTAAGTTATTTGCGTTGGATGCAAAGCAAAGTCCGACGCACAAGACGCATAGCTAACACCCAAAAACCACATCTAAGTTAGTCATTTGTGTCGCATTTAGAGGCATCTGCGACGCATATGTTTCATTTTTTTTAAAAAGAAAGTACGATTTGTGTCGGATTGAGGGTAACCTCCGACGCAAAAGGGTCATTTTTCATAAAAAACAAACAAAAAGTCAATTCACCATTAACTCACTTGCTTCTGTTCATATTATAGATGAATGAAATATTATATCAGAATCGATCCAGTAATGCTAATTATATAATTTAAGTGTAAGTTGTAACCATAATAATATTGATCCACTAATGCTCATATTCACTTATAATGTTGAATTAATTTGCTCATTAGTATAGTGTGACAAAATAATATTATGGTAATGTTAATTGATTCTATTTTAGCAATAGACTTACTTAGTTTATTTAATTGATAATAATTGATTAATTGGTGTTAAATATGGGCTCACATATTAGTCTATTAACATAACAATGTACTTATGAAATGATTATATGTTGATATAAATTGTAATTATAATTGTTCTGTGATTCTAAAAATGGAAATAAAAGAGTTACTCCATTTAATAGTTGATTAAAGAGTCACCTTAATAAGTTAATAACGACTTAAATAATAATGGCTATTAATGAGCCTTATCATGACTTAAAGTAACAAGTAATACATTATAAGCAAGATAATAACGATATGACAAATCTTATGATTATAATAAGCTCTAACTAATATTTAGGCTTCAAAGTTAAGTAATAAAACATATATTAATATCACTATTTTTGACTATATTGAAAAGGATAAAGGATATTACAAGCCTTCCCCAAGCTATCAAAGTTGCTAAGCAGGAATAGCACCCGCACTTCCCTTCCAACTGTGTTTTATATGATGCTTTTACGAAATGTTTATGCTCTCTTTTACATGGTGTGTGGGATATGAAATGTTTGGTTATGTAAATTATGTTTATGAAATGATTTAACGTTGTGAAGTATGACGAATTTGATGTTATGAAAATGATTAAGATTACGTTATGATAACAAATACGCTTCATGATTACGATTACTATTATGCATGTAATGTGATTATGACACGTCGAAGAAACAAAACATGATAAAGTTAAAGTAAAAAGCGGTTCTTGGCAGTATCCCGTGGGCACCACAAGTGTCAGCTTTGTTGTGACCACCCTTCTGTCAATAATGTGGGCACCGAAAGTGTCACCTATGTTGTTGCCGCATTTCTGTATGTTTTGGGCAGACGCCCAATTATGTTGTACTAGCCAAGTTACCAAAGTAAAAGGTATATATGATGATAAACACGATAAAGGATGATGGTAATGTTTTATGATTATGATATAATGGTTATGTTTACAAAATGATTTTATTATTTCTCTCTCCCTGTTTGCTAACAAAATGATGTGAAATGATTTTACGGTGTTAGGTTAGTATGTTACTAAGCCTTGACTCATGACGATTTATTTTATGTTCTAGATATGGAAGAGCAGTTGCATCATGGCTATTATAATGAGATGTGTTGAGGAGACTGTATGATTCTAGAAGGTTTAGGATATTTTATATGATAGATAAATAAGTATTCTTTTATGCTGAACAATTGTATAAATGAATTACTGTTTTAGGCTACTATTTTATTAGTAGGTCATAACCCACAGACTTAAGTTATGATTCCTCTACCAATTATCGTTATGTATTTTCGGTGCATTACACTTTTGATTTCCCACCCATTTTTGTACCTATATGTCGTTCCTCTCTCGTTTTGCATATTTGGAACAAAAGAACCCTCTTGCTGTGGAATCTCACCCAATTCTCACCCAATTGAGGTCTTCGACCCCCTCTTGCAGTGGAAGGTATGTTTATGGGATTAAAGCTTCAATTAGTCAATTTTAGGGTTTTCCTTGTAATTCGTCACTCAATTTTTATGGTTCTCTTCTCATGCTTCCATTAATCATTGATTTTAGGATTTTTTGCTAGAATTTGTTTAAATTGCGCCAAATTTAGTGTTTGTTCCTATATAAAATTCCTAACTTTTGTGTTTATTTTGTGTCCAATTAAAAATTAGAACTTCCAATGAAAGTATCATACAATTCCACATCATACAAAGCTTTACCAATCAGTCAAAGGGGTAAATTTCGTACCATTGTTGTAGTTTATCCTCTTTATTGAGTGTAATAATAGTTTGTCTTCTTTTCATGGTACCCTTTTGTGCCTCTTTGCTCCTTATTATGGGTCAATGACAGTGATAATTTAAAGCGCTCATTGATGTAATAAATTCTGATTGAAAGTCATGAGGATTGCATTGGATATTTGGACAAGAAAATCTTTAGTGGAAAGGTATTTTCTCAGGAAGATGACAACAAAAGGTGAATATATGGTTAATTCAGAGTAAGGAGGGGTCTAAGAGACATTTCACAATGATTTTTGGAGGGAAATAAAAAAGCGGGGTCAACTTCACAGAACAGACAAACGTTTCCTGTTAGTGGTACTACTTAAAATTTTTGAATTCATTAAGTAGTTCTTTTGAATTTCTTTATATAAGGTAGTTGTTTTCAAATGTGGACATTTATTAGGTAGTTTTTCACAAAAATGGCTACGTATATATACAATTACAACAAATTAAAGAGTTACAAATATCCATCTAACTGGATAAATAGGTTAGCAACAGGTAATCACAATACTTGTTCAAAAAGGATTTGTATTAATGATGACTTCTGCGGGGATAATAAAGAGATTGACTTTTATTTTTTAGCGGATGGGGCAAAGGTTAACTTAGTTATGAAAATTTTCCTATTATCTTTGATTTTCACTATAAATAATTTATCTTGAGTTGAAGTGTATAGGGTCTTGTAACGGAGATAATACTCCTCTTAGTCTGATGGTTAGGAACCCAGGTTTCATAACCTCAAATGAGTGGTTAAATTTGTTCTGTTTAGTGGTAGTAATTTGCAGCCTATCCAAGATTGAATATGGTATAAGCTTCGCCATAACTGCAATGAAAAATTTGTTATTAAAAGTCCCGGTATGGACGCAACTACCTGAATTGCTAGTTGAGTTTCATACCAAAGACTTCCTATGCGAAATAGGTGGGAAATTGGGATCTTTTGTCTCTGCTGACCTAAAAGCGGCAGGAAGGAACCAGATGAGGTTTAGAAGAATCCTAACCACTGTGGACCTACCTAAGCCACTAAAGTCCAAAGGTTTGGATTGGAAACCTAGAACAAGAAATGATCACCTGATAATCAGGTCCTTCTTGGTGTGTTACATGTGTGACGATTTGCCATAAGGAGACAACTTGTCCAAAACACCCAATGGCAAATAAACACAAAATGGAAAAGTTGTGAGGCCTATGGAAAGCAATCGAAGGGCAAGCCATGAAGTGCAAAACCTGAATACTTTGAGAGAATGCAGAGGGGGAAGGAAAACGAAGAAGACCACTTCTCAAATTCGGAAGGATGAACCCTAGTCTCTAAAAAATCTAAGAGATAGAAAAAAATCAAGGTAAACAGGAAAGAAGGAAATTAAGAAGAAATGAATGGCGCCGGAAAACCACGGCAGTGCGTCAGGAGAATCAACCATCCAAAAGGGAGACTGCGAATGTAGTTTTTGAGGAGCGGGAAAATCCTGATTTCCCAACCAACCAAATATTTCAAACTCACCCCTCTTTGGCGCCTATCATGCTGGGGACCTTTCTTGGCCCAACCAAAGTAAAAAAATGCCTCCTACCAGCCCAATCCACCATTCCATGCCCAAAAAACCAAAACCAGACAATCCCCTTAACCCCTCAAACTATTTATTTCAACCCTCGCCAACTTCACCTACCTGATCTCTAAAAACCTAATTTATTCTCTGGTGTCCTTGTCCTGAAATGGAACCAAACCGCCAATATTTTCTTATCCCTCCCCTGAATCCAATCCCCCCAGAACTGTCTTCATCAAAGACCCCATCCCAGCCCCATCTCCTCCAATGCCTTGCAACCCCCACGTGGACCTTCATAGAAGTGGATCCTGTCAAAATGGTGTTTTTTGCATCGACAGCATCATCAATGATTCGAGTGTCTCCCAAACTGATTAGATCTTTCATGTTCAACCCCCATTCAGTGAATCTCCCTTATATAGACCTTGAATGGCAGAAAGAGAAGGAGGAGAATTGGTCCCAACTCATCTCCCAAACTTAGACGATATGTGAGGAATGTTTCCAGTAGCAGCAAGGTCTTTAGAGTCCCGGGAGAGAAGTTTGTCAAGAAACGAGGAGTCGATCCACATAGAGGACGACATACTCTTCTTTCTAGATCCTCAGCCAATATTGCCTCTATCGAGACAGATTTATTTGTTGACCTTAGTGGATACAGAGTGTCTGCACAAATTTCTCGAACTATTTCTTCCTCCTCAGAATAGAGGGGGACATTTCCCAACTCGAAATCAGAATGAATGTATGCAAATTAAATAGGAGGAGCGAAATCATCTAACAGCATCAACCAAAATCACCCCCAAATTTCTGAATGTACTAAACAAGCAAAATCGATCGAGGAAGGCGAAATTCCTGAAGGACAAGAGATTTATGGGAATCTCCATCAGACCCTCCCAATCCATAACCTTATGTATTGTTGCTTGGAATGCGAGGGGTATTTCCCGCCTCAGTTTCAAGAGGAAGCTCTTAAGCATAGTTGACCAGCACCATCCTATCCTGATCCTCCTTAGCAAAACCAGAATTTTAGTCCTCAATACCCAATCAATTGCGGCAAATTACCTTATGATGAGTGGGATTATGCGGAACCATGTGGCTTCTCAGGGGGGGGAGGGGGGGCTGCTGTTGTTATGGGATTCATCTAAGGTGAAGTTCACTTCAATTAGAGAAGATCTTCATACCTTACACGGGGTGGTCCAAGTATTGTACTCATAGAGTTCCTTTATTTTCTCAGGAATATATGCAAGCACTAAGTTTACAAGAAGAAAAGTTACTTGGGATTAATTATATGATATGGCTAAAGATATTGACCTGCCTTGGCTAGTTATAGGTGACTTCAACGAAGTAAGAAACTAATCAGAAAAACTAGGTAGAAAACAAATTAAGTAGAATGCATGTATTGCTTTTAAAAACTGCATATTTTATTGTGGTTTGTTGGATGTGAAAATCTCTGGCCTAAGATTCACATGGACAAAAAAAATCTAAAAAGCCCCAATTCAAGGAAACTTGATAGAGCCCTAATAAATGATAAATGGATTAAGGACTAGCCAAACTCCCATGTTGAGAACCTGCCTAGACTAGCATCTGACCACTCTCCTATTTTCCTCAAATGTGTGGTGATGGACACCCGCCCCCCAACATCTCCAAAAATAAAGCTTTCAATTTGGAACCTCTTTGGTACTTAAACCTTCATTTGAACCCCTCATTAAAAACCACTAGAACTCTTCTCATTCTGACCTCATAACGAGCTAAAAACAGTTACCTTATCAATCTAATCTTGGGAAAAAAAATTCAGAAAATGTTTTTCATATGAAAAAGATATTAGCTAGAACTCAGGGAGTTCAATTTGCTCTGGAAACAGACCCTCATAATAGCTTTCTCTGGGACCTAGAATCCTCTTTCACTTCTGAGCTGAATTAGATATAAAAAGGGGTGACTTAATGGGGGAGATAAGAACTCTAGTTTCTTCCACCAATCAGTTCTCCCTAAAAAACATAAGAACAAAATCAAGGCCCTAAACAATGAAATAGGGGAACAAATTACTGATACCATTGGCCTTAGAAACCACACTAGTGAGCATTTCCTATCCCTCTCCACCACTAACAAAGCACACAGAAAAAGCACGAGCATGAGTTTGGGACTACTAAAGTACTCCAAAAGGACACTAAATGGGAGGTCAAAATGGTTGTCTTTAGTATGGGTGTCCTTATAGCACCGGGTATAAATGGCTTTCACCCTCATTTCTAGCAGAAGCACAGTATTAGGAAGTAGGGAAGGATGTGACCTCCTTTGTGAATATAATACTTTAAGAATGTGAGGTACCATGTTGACTTGAATAGAACACTAATCAGCCTCATTCCCAAAGTAGATGACCCTAGGACCATCAAATAGTTCATACCGATAGGTCCAAGAAACAACTCCTACAAAATTCTGACCAAGGTCCTAGTGCAAAGACTTAAACCTCAGCTGAATGACATGATATCCCTAAACCAAAGTAGTTTCCTCCCTAGGAGTGGCACTGAAAACAACTACATTGTTGCCACTGAAATACTACACACTATGAAAAAGAGAAAGGGATTAAGGGGTTGGATGGCTATTAAGATTGACCTTGAAAAAGCCTATGATAGGTTTGAGTGGGACTTCATCTATAGTATACACTAGGGGAAAAAACAGAAAGGGCTGCGCAGGAAGGGCTGCGCAGGAAGGGCTGTGCTTTTCGTAAAAGCGCAGCCCTTCTGCTATGTAGGGCTGCACGTTTTTAAAAAAGCGCAGCCCTTCCTGAAAAAATTTGAAATTTCGAAATCGCGGGCTTTTAAAATATTGAGCGGGGATTCAGATATATTATCCCTCATTCTCTCTCCTCTCTCACGTCCCTCATTATTCCTTTCCTCCTTCTCTATCATCCTCTCTTCTCTCTCATCCTCTCTTCTCTCTCAAAAACTCCCATAAACATTTGCGACAAAAACCTTGAAATGATTTGCACTAAACATGCTGACGGAGTCCGATTGCCTATTGTGATACCTTTTCGGAAGCGGAACGGGCCAACGAGTCAAACTCACCGCTATGCTGTGATGTTTAGGCTTTTTAAGCCATCCGAGTTTGTTTTAGCCTCCAAATAGGCATTTTAAGTTTTTCCGAAATTTTTTTTTTCCCTTAAATTATGTATTAGGGTTTTCTTTTATGTATTTAAACATTATTAGGTTAAAGTTTGGAGGTAGTTCTTGTATTTTCAGATCTATAATGTTCTTGTATACTTCTCTTTGTTTATTTTGATTAATGTTCTTGTATACTTCTCTTTGTTTTGATTAATGTTCTTGTATATACTTCTCTTTGTTTTGATTAATGTTCTTGTATTTTCATCTTTGTTTTGATTAATGTTCTTGTATTTTCATCTTTGTTTTGATTAATGTTCTTGTATTTTCAGATCTATAATTTCTTGTATTAGTTTTTGTTCGTTTTTTTCATTTTCGTTTCATTCTTTTTTTTTTTTTGGGTTTAGTATTTTCATTTTCGTTTCGTTTCTCCTCTTCTGTTTAATTTCAGAAAATGTGACACAACAAAAATCCGCCTTTTTAGCGTCTGAATTTAGCGTCCGACTGTATAAGCGGACGATAAGTTTTAACTTAACGTCCGATAAAAGACAGACACAAATTAGCATCAGCTTTCTGAGATTTAGCGTCCGTTATTCTAAACTAACGCTAATTAGCGTCCGTTTGGTTAAATTACCGTCCGAAAGACGGACGCTACATAAGAGATATAAATTTAAAAAAATACCGCAAGGCGACCAAAATATTAACCCTAATAACCCATGCCTCTCTCTTCCTCACTCTTTCCACGCCTCTCTCTCTCTTCCTCACTATCATCTCACGTTTCTCTCTCTTCCTCACTCTCATCTCACGTTTTGATGCTCTCTCTTTCTTTCATATCTCACAAAATCAGGTATTTCTACTCAGATTTAACTAATAAATTTGTTTTTTTTAGTTTTGATTGTTGATTATGTAGTTTCTTTTCTCGATTTTCTTTGTTTTTTTAATTTCGTTTTGCGTTTTCTTGTTCTTGGTTTTTCGGTTTTCTGAATTCTCTAAGATTTTTTAATTTTTTTTTGTTTTTTGATTTTTCTTTATTTTTTTGAGTTTTCGATTTTATGAGATTTTGATTTTGTGTGTTTTTATTTTCGATTTGGTTTTTCAATTTTTCAATTTCGCGATTTTGGGTTTTTTGTCTTTGGTTTTTCGGTTTTCATCTTTTGATTTTTCTGAGATTTTGAGTTGTTTATGGTTTTATGAATGTTGTTTCCAGATCTGGTTTTTGGTTTTCTTTGTTAATTTTGAATTTTATGAACTGGGTATTGTTTTGTTTTCTCAAAAAGTGGAAAATTTTGATGTGGTTGTTTATGTGATTAATTAGTTCGAAATCGAACCAGTACCCAAACACATCTTTGGTTCAGAACGAAGGAGTTAACACACAAGAAGAAGCTGCGTGGTATTTGGGAAAGAAATTGGCGGAAGCTAAGAAGAATGGGTCCCCCTAAATTCATGGTAACAGTGGTGCGTGTATGTTGTTTGTGCTAAGTTCAGTTTCTAATCTTCCCCCTAAATCCATGGTATGATATTTTTGTATTTTTTTTATGTTTGATTTACTTTTATGTTGTTTTGATTTTATTTTTTGTTGGTGGAATGTTTATGTTTATACGAAAACCAAAATAAGAAGACTTGCAATTTAAGTTGAATCATAATATTTACAATTTGCATTTGATATGATTATTAGGGAGATTTGAGATAAGTTGCTGCAATGGAGATTAATTTCTTGGTTGTGTTGTTTTTATTTTTTGGTATTTATAGTGGCTGGCGCGGTGGAGGGGTGGCTGATGCGCTGGTGAGGATTCTGGTGGTGGGATGGCTGGCCCGGTGGTGCAGTAGCTCGACATTGGCAGTGGTTCCGACTAGTATTAGATTGAAATTGTATTAGATTTTAATTACAATGTAATTATACTATTATAATACTAAATTTTGGTATTAGATTGTAATTATATATATTTAATTTAAATAAAATTCTCATTTGTTTAGTTCTCAATTTTTGTTATTATGGCATTGTTCATTTTGAAATAATAATTGAAAGTTAAGAAAATGAATTAAATAAAAACAAAAAGTAAAACTTGGGGCATGTGAAAGCTGATATGGGTCTTTATGAGCATTTGGTGTCAACGCCAAATTAGTGTCCGATTATGAGCATTAGCGTCTGATTGTAATCGGACGTTATTTGGCGTCTGATTGCAAACGGACGCTAATTAGAGTCCGACAATAATCGGACGCTAATTAGTGTCCAATCTTAAATGCGGTCGCTAACTCTAAAAATTCAGACGCTAAATTTTTATCGTCCGTCTAGCGGGCGCTAATTGGACAATTAGCGACCAAAGGTTTTGCATCAGCCTTTTAGCGTCCGCTGACGGACGCTAATCTTCTTAGCGTCCGATCCCATGTTTTTAGCGTCCGATTTTGGCGGACGGAAAAGAGTGACATTCTTGTTGTGTGAGATTATGAGTAAAAATAATGTCAGAATTTTTTTTTTTATTTTTTAATTTTTTTTTGGTAGGAAGGGCTGCGCTAGTTAGGAAAAAGCGCAGCCCTTCTAAGCTAGAAGGGCTGCACTTTTTCCTAACTAGCGCAGCCCTTCTAGCTTAAGGGCTGCGCTTTTCTAGCACAGCCCTACTTAAAAAGTGAAGGGCTGCTACTGAAAGGGCTGCTGTTAAAAAGCGCAGCCCTACAGGCCTTTTTCAGCGCAGCCCTTCTTCATTTTTCCACTAGTGTATGTTTGTTAGTCATAACTTGGATAAGAATACTTGTTAGCTGATCATGAGTTGTATCACCTTATTCTCTTCTGTAGTCCTCCTAAATGGTAGACATGCATACCCTTTTTCTCTTTCTAGAGGAATTAGACAGGAACACCCATTATTATCCCCTATATTTGTATCCTCTGCATGGATTACCTTTCAACTAAGATTAATAGAGCATGTGAGGATTCCTCCGGGACCCCCTTCTCCTTCCATAGGAAAAAACTCTTTGTGTCCCACCTCTTCTTTGACATATGACTTTTTGCGGAGGCTAATACAAAACTGCTGATTCCATGATTAAAATTCTGGACCACTTCCGATCCATAACTGTTCAGGCCTCAAAATGAACCCCTAAGAGCTCTGTCACTTCTCCCAAGATACTGATACTAGGATTAAGGACCTAATTGCTCGTAGGCTAAAGTTTAATGCAACCCTAGATCTGGGTCTGTACCTGGACTTCCCGCTGACAAACAAGTGACCCACAAAACACTAGCTCAGTCACATTGTGAACCGAATTCAAGGGAAACTTGCATCTTGAAAAATCAAGTATTCGACTAAGGCTGGTAGAGCAACACTAGTCACTGCCAGTTTGAATGATGGTAGGCGTGTCGCGCACCTATCAAAAGTAATTACCTAACTAACTTCCTAACTATGTAGCAGAGCAAGTCAGGGTCGAATCCACAGGGACAAACAGTATCAAACACTAGATATCTTGACTCAATTTAACTAAACGAGTGACAAACAATGATGAAAAGGGTGTTGAACTAAGACTAACACTAAACTATAACAATTACTAGGAACACACAAGATATAATCAATGAATTAAAACATCTAGAATTAAGCATCACCACTAGCATGACCAATACATGAATAATTTCCATCCCAAATGACATAATCAAGAATTCAAGAGGAGTAATGCACCCTATAATTACCAAAGATCTCTCCCGAGTACCAATGGCTACTCTAAACAAGCAATCAAACCTATTCCCATAGAATCATGCAAGAAAGAGGCATTAAGCATAGCATCACAATTAAATTCCTAGCAATCCCATCTAACTATTCCCATAGAAGATATTCATACCATTGATTGGATCAACAAAACCATCTAGATTCAATTCCCATTGAAAATAAGATATACGGAGTCAAATCAAAATCACCTATCCCTAGTAGATAATGAGCATAAGAACAATCCAATCAAACAAGAACAATTGATCAAAAACTTGGGATTAATGGAAGAATTCATATATTAAATCATTGCTAGGGTTTAACTTAACCCTAGATTAATAGACTACTCACTCATAATTGAAATAACAAAGCAAATAATGAACAAATTAAAAGACATGATAATAATTAAGGAAAGAAGAGATTAAGAAAGCTTAGTCTTTACTTGAAGGAATCAAAGCGTAGTAATCAATGTTCAACAACGGAGTAAACTCAAAAGCTCTCTAAAAAGTTATAAAATATATTCTCTAGTAAAAAGGCGTAGTTTCTAATTCTAAGAAAATTGTATTTATATGTCTTGTAAATCCTGCGCAACACGGGCTCAAAACAGCCAAAAGATCGTCCCGCCCGACCGGTCGGGCGAATTTCGCCCGGTCGGGCGGTCATCAGGTGTAATTTTCCTTCGTCGCGCCTGGCCGGGCGCTTTTCAGCAGGTCTTCATTCGCCTCGCCCGACCACCCGGGCGGATTTCGCCCGGTCGGGCCCGCATGTAAAGTTTGCCTGGCAGCTTAAATCTTCTGAAATGTGGCTAAGTAGCATTCGCCCGACCGCCCGGGCGGATGTCGCCCGGTCGGGCGCGGGAGCAAATTCTCTTGGAACTTCAGCGTTCGATTTCTGACTAAGTAAGACTCGCCTGACCAGCCGGGGCAGATGTCGCCCGGTCGGGCGGTTACCAGGTTTTTGGGCTCAATGTGAGATTTTTGCACGTCCCGACTTCTTGTCTCATGTAGCGATATCAAAGATTAGGAAATGCACCAAAATATGCTTGTTCCTATAATAATCAGCCTGAAAACACGAACGCACTACAAGACACAGATTAGTACTAAAAAGGGCCCCGAAGAGCGCAATTAATACCAATAATCCATGGGAAATGGGGGTAAAATTCTATATAAAATAGACATATCAAACTCCCCCAAGCTAGACTTTTGCTTGCCCCTAAGCAAAACCTGTCTGAAAATCAACAGTTCAAAGCATCAATAGTGGTTTCACCCCATCAAAAAATTCTTGAAATGACAATAGATCGAATCCAAACACACCACAAGTCATAATCGGTGAGGTTCGACAAAAACAAATACCAATCAGGGATAAGAATCAAGAGAGGCCACAAAATATGCGCTGCAAATCAATGAGAAGGATCTCACAAGGGGACTCACCACTCATTTGTAAAGCACTCTCCAAGCAGTTAAAATGACTGCTTCTTTCCATCCCCAGTACCCGTCCCTACTCTCACACTCGTGTGTTTGAAGGGTGATATATGGCGCTCAATTGCTCCACTTCACCAAGTTAGTCCATAGGCTTGTATCATCTCTCACATCAGGTAGTTATACATGCAAACAAATCATATGACTCAATTAGGTGTAATGGGGCTTAAGGTGGTAGGTGTGGCAAATATTTGGGAATGTGGTGCTTAAGGTAGTGAAGTACTACTACAACTTTTGAACGAAACATCCCACACATCAAATAAATTGCAACACAACTATAACCCATTTTTCTTTCATCCATTTCCTTTATCTTTTCACATAACCCAATTAATGACTTCCAATATGACATAATTCAAATGAGATCTCTCTCTTAGAATTATTTTCTTTAATTTGATTTTCATAATTGCTCTTGGAAACCTTACTTGTCTTGTTTTTAGGAGTTTTCTACTTTAGCTACTAGCTAATGAGGATAGAGAAGAATTTCTTTTGCACATGTAATCAATCATAATTGTTCTCTTTCTTGCAATTTTTTTCTCGTTCATACCAACAACCAATTTCATAATCCACAAGTTAGTCAACCAAAAATTCCTAAATATTCACTACCAATGGTAAAGAGACGTATTTTTTAAAAATGAGGAGCTCATAATGTAGTTGTCAAAAGAAACAGGCTCGGCTCAGAGTGGTTAACTAGGGGAAGTGAATGCAGGGAAGGTTATTTGGTCTTTTGGTGCAAATTCCTACGTGAGTCATAGACATTGTATAACTAATGCATCAATGGAGAGAAAACACAAGTTCTAGCATCCCTCATGAAGTGGGCATACACACAAAAAAGCATGACGTTAAGGCACAGAAGCTCACAGTTAAGCCTAAACATGCTTGCAGGACATATAGAGTGCCACAATCTTGATTCTTATATAGATCTAAGTACAGTTATGCCATGCCTTGGTGATCAATCATTGTTTCGTGTCCATCAACAATCCAAAGTCAAAACAGCATTATGATAGCATGGGGCACAGGGAAACAACTATTCAACCTTGACTTTGATTTTCTCTCTTTTCTTTTTTTTTTTTTCAATTTTTTTTTTCAGCAAGCTTCACACATCATACTCAGTGAAAACAAAACAAACCAAAAGAAAGAAAAAAAAAAGAAAGAAAAAGAAAGAAAAGAAAAAAAAACACACAAAACACACCAAACACAAAAAAATCTATGCTAAACTGAACTACAAAAGCTGTAAACTACCTAAGAAGTGATAGAAGATACCATATGTACAGTGAAGATCCTCCCCCAAGCTGAACTTGGCAATGTCCGCATTGCAACAAGGAGAAGGAAAGGAACACGGCCCTCAGTCGGCCATAGAATCAGAATCAGGATCATCAGCAGCAGGATCCTGAGTACCGGTGCCTGCGCCACTCCCTCCAGCTCCACCATAGGCGGGGTTCCAGGTGTACCAACTGGGGTGGGGACCCGCCTGTGCGATCGTACCAAGCCTGCAATAATCATCATACATAGGGAACATAGCAAGGCGCTGGTCATCGTAGATGGTGTCTACGCGGCGCTCTAGGCGCTCTAGAGCTTGAGTGTTGGCAGTCATGTTCAGTTCCATACGCTGCAGCACACTCATCATCCCCTCAAAGTCAGCAGTAGGGGGAGGGGGTTGGGTAGAGGAGGAGGGTATGGAAGTAGATGATGGCCTGAAGGGGGCGGCTCTCGCCTACGGTATACATGTGGAGGCTCAGGAACAGGACCAGTCTCAGGTGGGTTTGCCGCATCTCCAACAGGGAGGAGATAGGTGGGTGGGGCGGCATTCCCTGAATCGGCATCCTCTATAGGCAGCGGGACTAAGGCGGGGTTAGGGAGGAGTATAGATTGCCGAGTGGCAATCATCCACCTATATTGCCTACCGCTAGGCACAATGTATCTGGGGCAAAGGAAGTGGTCTAGGTCGAGATAGGCAGGTCCAGGAACAGCATTGGCCCGAATCTCAACATGGCCGAAATGACACGCAATGTGGGTGACTAGTCCCCCAATGACAATAGGTACGGAGGAACGGACACTGCCGTCCTCCTCAAAAGTGGGGTAATTCGTAGAGATCTTATGCAGATGATGCATAAATGCATATGCAAGATCAAACTGCACAGTCATGGTGACAGGCCACAGATAAGTGCCAAGAGCACTTAGTTCCTCAGTCCTAGAGGTGTTGGGTTCCCACCTCCCAAAAATAGTATTCCCTAAGAATTTCAGAAGAAAACGGATGCTAGGATTATGCACAGATTTTATTTGTAGGTGTATACAGCTTGGTGGTCTAACACCAGTGAGGGCTTCCCAAAGTTGGCCTAGCAGAAATGTTTCAGGTTTCTTCCTTTCCCCCCTAACGGTCATACCAAATAGCTGTGCAAATTGGCGAAGGGTCAGTCTCCTATCCACATTAGAGAGGCGAAAATACATGACATGGTCATTTTGCGAGTGTTTTCGAATATCTAAGGAACTTAGAAATTCTAGGGTGAGGTCCACATATGTGCCATGGTACAAGGTGAGGAATTGTTCTATTCCCATTCCAACAAATAATGTGCGGGTAATTTCAGCAATACCCAAAACATGCAAGAGATCACGATGAACAAATCGGGTGGGGGCAATCCCTTTTCACCTTGTTCTCTTATGTAGCTGATCATGAGTTGTATCACCTTATTCTCTTCTGTAGTCCTCCTAAATGGTAGACATGCATACCCTTTTCCTCTTTCTAGAGGAATTAGACAGGAAGACCCATTATTATCCCCTATATTTGTATCCTCTGCATGGAATACCTTTCAACTAAGATTAATAGAGCATGTGAGGATTCCTCCGGGACCCCCTTCTCCTTCCATAGGAAAAAACTCTTTGTGTCCCACCTCTTCATTGACATATGACTTTTTGCGGAGGCTAATACAAAACTGCTGATTCCATGATTAAAATTCTGGACCACTTCCGATCCATAACTGTTCAGGCCTCAAAATGAACCCTTAAGAGCTCTGTAACTTCTCCCAAGATACTGATACTAGGATTAAGGACCTAATTGCTCGTAGGCTAAAGTTTAATGCAACCCTAGATCTGGGTCTGTACCTGGACTTCCCGCTGACAGACAAGTGACCCACAAAACACTAGCTCAGTCACATTGTGAACCGAATTCAAGGGAAACTTGCATCTTGAAATATCAAGTATTCGACTAAGACTGGTAGAGCAACACTAGTCACTGCCAGTTTGAATGATGGTAGGCGTGTCGCGCACCTATCAAAAGTAATTACCTAACTAACTTCCTAACTATGTAGCAGAGCAAGTCAGGGTCGAATCCACAGGGACAAACAGTATCAAACACTAGATATCTTGACTCAATTTAACTAAACGAGTGACAAACAATGATGAAAAGGGTGTTGAACTAAGACTAACACTAAACTATACAATTACTAGGAACACACAAGATATAATCAATTAATTAAAACATCTAGAATTAAGCATCACCACTAGCATGACCAATACATGAATAATTTCCATCCCAAATAACATAATCAAGAATTCAAGAGGAGTAATGCACCCTATAATTACCAAAGATCTCTCCCGAGTACCAATGGCTACTCTAAACAAGCAATCAAACCTATTCCCATAGAATCATGCAAGAAAGAGGCATTAAGCATAGCATCACAATTAAATTCCTAGCAATCCCATCTAACTATTCCCATAGAAGATATTCATACCATTGATTGGATCAACAAAACCATCTAGATTCAATTCCCATTGAAAATAAGATATACGGAGTCAAATCAAAATCACCTATCCCTAGTATGATAATGAGCATAAGAACAATCCAATCAAACAAGAACAATTGATCATATAAACTTGGGATTAATGGAAGAATTCATATATTAAATCATTGCTAGGGTTTACTTAACCCTAGATTAATGGACTACTCACACATAATTGAAATAGCAAAACAAATAATGAACAAATTAAAAGACATGATAATAATGAAAGGAAAGAAGAGATTAAGAAAACTTAGTCTTTACTTGAAGGAATCAAAGCGTAGTAATCAATGTTCAACAATGGAGTAAACTCAAAAGCTCTCTAAAAAGTTATAAAATGTATTCTCTAGTAAAAAGGCGTAGTTTTTAATCTAAGAAAATAGTATTTATATGTTCGTAAATCCTGCGCAACACGCGCTCAAAACAGCCAAAAGATCGTCCCGCCCGACCGGTCGGGCGGATTTCGCCAGGTCGGGCGGTCATCAGGTGTAATTTTCCTTCGTCGCGCCTGGCCGGGCGCTTTTCAGCAGCTTCATTCGCCTCGCCCGACCCCCGGGCGGATTTCGCCCGGTCGGGCCCGCATGTAAAGTTGCCTGGCAGCTTAAATCTTCTGAAATTGGCTAAGTAGCATTCGCCCGACCGCCCGGGCGGATGTCGCCCGGTCGGGCCGGGAGCAATTCTTTGGAACTTCAGCGTTCGATTTCTGACTAAGTAAGACTCCCCGACCAGCCGGGGCAGATGTCGCCCGGTCGGGCGGTTACCATTGGCTCAATGTGAGATTTTCTGCACGTCCCGACTTCTTGTCCATGTAGCGATATCAAAGATTAGGAAATGCACCAAAATATGCTTGTTCCTATAATAATCAGCCTGAAAACACGAACGCACTACAAGACACACATTAGTACTAAAAAGGACTCCGAAGAGCGCAATTAATACCAATAATCCATGGGAAATGGGGTTAAAATTCTATATAAAATAGACATATCAAATGACATCCCTGCCTATTCCATGTATTGCATTAGCCTACCCATGGCTCTAACCAAACTCATTGATGCCACTGTTAGGACCTTCTTTTGGGGTACAAAGAGGGATAAAAATAAAATGTCTCTTCTGTCATAGGACAAAGTGTATGGTCCAAAAGCAAGGGGAGTCTAGCAGTTAGGAAGAATGCCATCTCAAATAGAATATCCCTCGCAAAACTATGCTGGAAGATGCATTCTTCAAACAATCTAACTGCAAAGGTTATCCACCAAAATTACAATGAGGGTAGGGACCAATCAAAATCATTCACAACGAACTCACACATTTGGCAAGATATTGGAAAAGGTTGGGGCATATTTTCTAGGTATTTTCGCTGGTGTGTGGATAAAGGAAATAGAATATCCTTCTGGTATGACACTAGGACCCCCCCTAAACCCATTAAGTAGTGTGATACAAGGCCCTGTAAGCGAAGAAGAAGAACATAAAACGACGGACAACATCATCCACCAGAGAACATGAAATATGGAGGAAATTTCTCCCTCTCTCTCCTTGACCTAGAAAACTGGATAAAACACTAAAGCCTTCATGAAAACAGTGAGGGTTCGCTTGTGTGTTGGGTAGCCAAAGGAAAATATTTTGACTCTGAGAAAATTTATAGGGAGGAACGGGAAAAAGGGATTCCTCATGGGGTAAATGACTGAAATTGGAAAGAGGTATAGAATGCCCCATGCCTCCCTAAGGTCCATAATTTCCTTTGTTGGTGTGCATGAGAAAGTATAAGAACAAAATCTGCCCTCTATAAACGTCGCATAACGGACAACCAAAATAGCCCCTTCTACCAGACCAGTGAGGAAACCTGCCTCCATGTCCTTAGGGACTGCCCAAGAGCTATAGAGATCTGGAAGAACTTTCAGCCCTCCCCCATTTTTTCCACCAGAACCTCAGATCATGGCTAAAAGCAAATCTCACCTGCTCTCAACCTCTAAAAGACAACTTTAATATCCCTTTGGCCACACTTTTTGCTTTGATATGTTGGAGGATTTGGATCTTTAGAAATTCACTGGGTCTTTAGCCAGAAAGATTTGAAACTAGACCACTTTTTAGAACACACTATTTTTCTTATTGTGGAATTTTCTTGCTAAATACCAAGTGCCCTCTCTATTCCTCGAAAAAACCCAACAACTTGAACAGTCTCAAAACCATGCCTTCACCATTGTGGTGGATGCTTCCTTTTACTCCAACTCTTTTCATGCAGGTATGTGAGCCATTTGTAGGAACGAATCAGGACTGTGGATTGGACGAACCTGTGGAAACTCGATTTCAAACGACCCAACAATGGCTGAAATATTGGCAATTAAAACAGTAATGATTTGTGCAAAGAGCAGAGATTGGAAAAACTCCATTATACTATCTGATTTCATGATTGTTGTGGACAACATCTGTGCGTGGCAAGTCAAAGAAAAGATAGATACACTAGTATCACGCTTTCATGCAGGGAGTCATTGCAGGAGAATTGGGTGAAGGTGGTTAAAAAAACTAACAGATAGCATGTAAAGGAAGTTGACGTACTAGCAAGAACCAGTAGGAAAAGGAGCATGGAAGTCGATATTTTCTACTTCTTCGACAAACCGCCATGGCTTGAACTTAATATTAACCTTTTAGATAGCCATTGTGACAAATGACTAGATCTAATGGTTGTTGAACTTCTTTATGTTTGATTAATATATTGCTCCATTTACCAAAAAAAAAAAAGATTAATTTCACGGAAAAACCAATATTTAAAAAACAAATATATTAGTACCAATTAAAAAACATTATTATAATATTTATATAGATACAATTACATAATTACCTATCGAGGGGGTGGATTACCTTTTCCAATAGACGGTTAAAAAATAATAGATATCTTCCCTTTTAAATAAATAGATATCTAATAGTGACCCGCAAGTCGGAATATTTAAGATTTACAGTGCGATCTAACTAATGCATGTCATTCTTAATTAGTTTAAGGTTTCGAGTCAAATGAAGTGGTTGGCCAATTAGCAAATGGTAATTTAGTATCCTTGGTGTGAGCTGTTCTTGTAAGGCACCTCACATATCGTTTTGATATTTAAATGCATTATGCTGTACGAGCTATACACCCACAGTTAAGAGGAAAGTCAACTAGGCAAAGAACAGAGAGCGAGAGAGGGGGAGAGATAAAATTAAGCATCTATGGGAATCCAGGAAGGTAGGGAAGCCTTAATATTCGGTTACGCCATTGAAGGAAATACCAGAATCCTCGATCGTGCCAATATTACTCAATATGGAGAGAGCAGCTATCTGAGCCGTACACCTAGTCTGGGAAACAACATTATTCACTTAGCAGCTCGGAGTGGCAAGACAACATTCGTGGATGCCGCGATTCGTCTGTTTCCCGATCTTCTGTGGCAGAAAAATAATAATGATAACACGGTTGTTCATGAGGCTGCTGCGGAGATGGGAACTAAGGATTGCGTCAGGTTCCTCATTTCCTACCTCAAGAGCAGCATGTCTAGCAGTACTACCAGTTCTGCTTCTGATCATAACAGAAGTAATGCTACTGCTATTGCTGTGCCATTTCTACTAGAAAGAAATTGTGACGGAGAAACGCCATTTCATGTCGCACTTAGATGCCGAAACATGGCCGCTGCTGAGGAATTGTTTGCAGATGTTAACACCCGTCAACAGATCTTGCACATCAAGAACAATTGTGGAGAGACTCCTCTACATCTCTATGCCCGGTATTGCGCTGGTAATTTTTCGAAAGGCCAACTTAGTTTTCTCGAGTATTTCAATTTTAAGGGTTGCTCTTTACTATATATTTTTACAAATTGATGACTTTTAGACTCTAGTCTTCTAGAAATCATTTTATACTAAACTACTGCGTTGTCTTACCTAAAAGGCTAAAACTTGTTCCCCTCACAGGTAGTACTTTTTTTAAGAAAAACAAGATGATTATAGTATTAATAAATTACCCATGTACAGCATAATGCTTATACAATGCTACAGTCCAGCCTAACAAGTTTAACAAAGCCCAAAATACATAACCATCAGAATAGATAAAACCAAGCGAGCCTTTAGCTGCGCCATTGGGATCAGCAGCTCCTGCATGTACTCTTGCGCAACACATTGTGGAGGAGCACCCTCACAGGTAGTACGGTAGTAAAGAAAGCTTATATTTTCATAAACTCTTGTTTAAGTTAGAGCCTTAGAGGTGGTAAAAGTAACATGACCCACTAACCCAACTCGAACCCTACAAGAAATTTTGGAGTTTGGGTTAAGATTTTCAACCTGTTTAATAAGCAAATTGACACGACAACAAGCCATTTATTAAACGGGTTAGGGTTGAATATTTTAACCCGAATCCTACAAGACAACTCCTTTAACTACTATTTATACTGTCAATATTATTAGTTGCATTTGAAATAATTTGAATATTTTTTTTTTATAAATATATAAGATTTATGATTTGGTTGTTCGACTTGGTTTATTTAGATTAGATATTAGTATATAAGATGTGGGTTAAGAAATACTCCCTCCGTCTTATATTAGTTTATCCCCTTTTTTTGCATAGAATTTTAGGAGAAATAATGTTGTGGGTCATAGAAAGAAAGAGAAACTATTATTTTTATATTAAAGTTGAATGTATGTGATGAAAAGTTTGTGGTCCCATTTCAAAAATAGCAAAAAAAAGAGGTAAACTAATAAGGGACACCTTTAAATGAAATACGGGTAAACTAATAGAGGACGGAGGGAGTATATGACAGACATTTGTTTCATTTATGTATATATGTACATTTGATAAGCGGGTCGGGTAACCCATTTAATAAATGGGTCAAATTAAGGTTGAGTATTGTTGACTAGTTTAAAAAACGAACCGGGTTAGGTTTGAGAGAGTTCAACCTCCACTAGTAAAGAAATCACGATTTGGGTCGGGCCCCAAACCATCATTTGCGTTGGATCTGTTTCGATGCTACAGGCTTCGACGCAAATCTCCCTTAGATGATCTGTTTCGGATGTGGACACGATGCAATTATCTTGCTATGTGCGACGCTAATTTCTCTATTTATTAAAAAAAATAAAAAGAAAAAGAACCAAAAAAAAATGAAATCGAGGATGAAAACACTAACACAAAAGAGTTTTGCGATAGTTTGCACCTATTTTTCACTTGATTCGCACAAGCTTCAATATTCGCAGACGCAAAAAGTTTTGACAATAAAATAATTCGCACAAGTCTGCACCTATTTTTCACTTGATTCGCACATGCTTCAATATTCAAATTAAAATTGCAAATGCAAAATGTTCTGACAATCAAATAATTGCAGATTTCCTTTTTTCTCACTGTAGGCATAAAAATTTTATTATATGCCACGTCACACATTTAATTGATCTATTAAAGTCTTAAAGTCAAATGTTGACTTTTATTAATGGGTGATCATCAAATTTAATTAATTTGGGCTTATCAGTAAATTAGGCCTATTTTAATTAATAATCTATTATTGGGTCAATATCCCATTAAATGAACAATGGGCTAATGAAGAGGTTATGTCCATGAGGCCCAGGAGGCAGGATAAGTGGAAACCCTAATGTTCTCCTAAATAAATAGAGCTCTCCTCTTCACTTGCTGGAGGAGAAGAAATTAGATAGCAGAGCCATCAAGGAGAAAGGCAGAAAGCATAACCTAAACCTGTCAAGTAATCTCTCTCCTAGTCAAGCTACATCAAATTCTCTCCCGGAAGAAGGAAACAAGATCAACCTTGGATGAGATCAAGCCCGAAGGCCCTCATTCAAGAAGATCATATTTGTTCGTGCGCAACAACAAATCAACATTTAACGTGCCGTTCTATCCTAGAAGTTTTCTACCTTGGACGAGATCAAGCCTCGACAACGCTCATTCAAGAAAGTCAAGTCAATAGTTCTTGAACTCGCTTAATTAGTTCATGAATTAATTAAATTCAAGTGGAGATTGAATCAGAGGAGAAAATATTAGAGATTGTAACCCAAAATACAAAAATTCAATAAAATATTATTTTGTCCACATCTTTTGACTCTCTATTTTGTAGATCTAAAATTTGTGTTTACAAATTTGGCACGCTCGGTGGGACAATCTCTACCTCTCATCTTTTTCTCCATTCAAGCAATGAAGCAAATTCATTCGACCGTGGTGGCCAAGAGAAGATCTATTCATGATAGCAACAAATCCTTTCCTCCAAGCGTGGATCCTTCGACAGAGTCAATTATTGGAGCGACAGACGTTGTTAATGTAAGTGTCATGACCATTGAAGCAAATACCATGGAGGAAGAATTAGCAAACATGAAGATGCTCATTCACAAACTCGCCAAGGAGAATGAGGAAAAAGAAGCACAAATCAAATTCCAAAGCAAACAACTTGCTGCTCTGACAAAGAAACTTGAGAAACGTCCAACTGGTGAAAGCGAAGGCGATAGTGGTGGATCCAAATTTAGCATGAAGTCAAAGACTAGTGAAAAGGATGGAGCTATCCATGGCGATTCATTCAATTTCCAACAAATTCAAGATATGATAGCCACAACTGTCAAACGCCAACTTGGTGGAGATTTTGACGGGAACGACCACTACACCAAGCCTTATACAAAGAGAATCGATGCCCTAGAAATGCCTATGGGCTACCAACCTCCCAAATTCATGCATTTCGATGGCATTGGCAATCCCAAGCAACATATAGCACACTTTGTTGAAACTTGTAATAATGCAGGTACTGAAGGAGACCTACTTGTGAAGCAATTCGTTCGATCTTTGAAAGGAGTGGCATTCGATTGGTACACCGACTTAGCCGCTAGATCAATTGACAACTGGGAAGAAATGGAAGAAGCATTTATGAATCGTTTCTTCAGCACTCGTCGTATTGTCAGCATGACTGAGTTGACACAAACCACCCAGCTGGAGGATGAGCCTGTTATAGAATATATCAATCGATGGCGAACATTGTGTCTTCAGTGCAAAGATCACCTGTCTGAAGCATCCGCTGTAGATTGTGCACCCAAGGCATGCATTGGGACCTGGCTTACATATTGCAAGGAATTAAGCCAAACACATTCCAAGAACTGGCAACTCGGGCTCACGAAATGGAGATGACCATCGCCAACCATGAAGAGAATTATGATTAGACATCTACGTCGATGGTATTTCATGGCTACAACCTTGTAAAAAAAAAAATCACAAAAGGACAGATTTACAAAAAAAAAACTCCTAAGTAAGAGTATAAACTACATATTCAAAAAAAAAAAAACTCCTAAGTAAGAGTATAAACTGCATACCTGTCAAAAAATTGTAAATCGAACTACGTTTGGCTTGATCCAAAAAGGTGTAAAAAACCATTTTATTTGGTACGTAGGCATTTTGGATAATTAAATATTCAAGAGCAGCCAGAAAAAAATAAGTATGATTTTAAAATTGTACTCCATCAAGTCTAAATATGTTTTAACAAAATATGAAATAGAAGCTTGGGGGCATAGCTGTTGTCCACTTGGCTTCACTAATCACTTTGTCAGATGATGAAGCATGATAAAAACTTTGCGATTGTCATTCACTCGGAGTTCTGGAGAAAGCTATCAAGCACCAGAGTTTCAACAAAAATATTAAGCATGGAGATTGGAGAAAGCTCTCAAGCACCAATACTTCGTCAAATCTCCTCGAAGTTCTGGAGAAAGCTTCCAAGCACCAGAGATCCGACAAAAATTTAAGCAACAAGATTGATGGAGAAAGCTTCCAAGCACCATCACCTATTAAAGTTCGTTGGAGAAAGCTTCCAAACACCAACACTTGGCCACAAATACTTCAAGAATGAATTGGAGAAGAGCTCAAAAGCACCAAAATATCTTGAGTCTTGAATGATGGAGAAACTTTCAAAGCACCATCACCTTCAAAGCAGCATGTCTTAGGGCATTAGAAAAAATTCTATTGGAGACTTGCAAAAAAAAAAAAAAGGGACATGAAAATTGGAGAAAGCTTCAAGCACCAACATCGTGTCAAGGCAATCGTGTCAGAGCTTCTAACACGACTTCATAACAATGATGTGAAAAAGGACGATTTTCTTCATCAAAGTGTTCGAGGCGTCCCTCATATATAAATCGTGTTAAGAGAGGGAGCCTGGTTCTTCCTACGAGATTCGATCATTGTGTAGCTTGAGCTCCTAACTCCATGGCGTGGCTTAAACTCCGGACTTTATGGCATGATTCCTCGATGGCTCAGTGGTGTTGAAATGATTGAGCTCCTTCAAGAAAGATTTAATCTGTTTTACAAATGATGGATCCATTCTACTCTATCATAATCTGAAAAGAAAAATGACAAGGTTACTAACATGAGTACAGAGTACATTACTATATGATCTATATCCATCATGACATCATCATGTTATAGCAAAAAAAAAAAAAGAGAAAGGAGTTGAAAAGTGGCGCAACACTTCAGCATCATATTTCACACCATGTGAATTTTACCAAAGAATATAGGAGAGAAAGGGAAAAATAAAACCAGGCCAAAAGCCAAATTTCCATGAAGAACACTCTTGACGTGGGTAATTTTCATCCCTAACCTTAAAAAAAAAAAAAAAAAAAAAGACTCATCAAGCAGCAAAGAGAAAAAAAAAAAATCACACCTTGTTGGGACACCAATACCATGGGAGACGTAAAATCAAAGCTTGGTGATTACCGCCTTCTCAAGCATATATGGGGTTGACAGCATATCATGGTGTAGGTAAACACGGCTTCGTCGCGGTGGTCTCGTCAAGTAACACATATGGGGTCGTCATGACTCATGAAGGCTTCGAGAATTGCTCGGAGATGGCCTCAAGATTGGCTCCGCCCTTCTTTCCTCTATGGTATCAAAACGCCAAATGATTGCGTGTGTTACGATCGGCTCGACTCTTGCTCCAATGGTGGCATGAAATCCTATGACGTCAGTTGCTCGGCTACAACATCAAGTATTAAGCTCCTCCATGGTGTTGAAATAACCTCGAAGGCGCAGCTAAGTTCCTCCACAGCGTCAAAAGTGTGATTCAATTCCGTGGCTAGCAGACGACGTCACGATAAAGGAGGGCGATGTGATACTGATTCCATCTGCTCACACCTAATAAGACAAACATTAAGTTTTCGCTTTTTGCTTAAAGTTTAACAAAAAAAAAATCAAACTTTGCCACCATACAATTGCTGTACACAAATTCAGAAAAGAGGAAATTAAAAAAAAAATGAAATAAAGGAAGGTGTGCAGCAAAGTATCAACTCCAACTCTCCAAGGTTTTCAAATGATACTACTATATGAGTAGTAAGCAAAAGAAACAAGGATACGCATTAAAAAAAAAGTCTTTCTTCTTGTTAGGAAGGCAACATGATGGCAGAGCAAAGTTCCATCGTGGTGGTCTCCTTGGGCATCAAACATGACGTCGTCAAGGAGGCTTCATAAATCGCTCGATTATGGCATCATGACATGTATGGCTCCATCAACTCCGCCACGACTTTCGAAAGTCGCTCGAATATAACATCAAATGTCGTTGGAGTATAGTGTCAATCTCGTCCTTTGGGTTTGCAAGCGAGATAAATAATATTGATGCTTCATGGCTTGAATATGACATCGGTTTCGCGTCACAACAACAACAATGTGCAAGCATGGCATGCACTCCTCTTCAGCATCATGGCAACAGTGAGCACGGGCTATACGAAGTCATGACGTACGTGGCAAGGACGACCTCTCCTCTATGAATACAACTCCTCCATGAAGTTCCTTCCCTGTATGATGAGAAAAAAATTTATCACCTCAAGATGTTGTATATATAGCAGCCATATATTGAGATAGCAAGGATTTAAGAGAAGTTAGTTGAGCCTTTTGTGGGATTTTGCATATTTCACGGCTACCTAATATTATCTCCAACAACAACAATTTTGAAGAGATACAAAAGAAAAGCATTCTTACGTGAAGTTAAACAATTACTTAGCAAAGATGGATCAAAAAAGAAAAAGAAGTCCACATACAGGCGATACAACTTGGGTTTGATCCAACAAAAGTGTTCTTAGCCATTAGGCATTAGCCTTAAGCTAATTTGTCTCATATAAAAGCCAACACAAATTTGTTTTTGATGGTAAAAATATCGAGACCTCATCATGCTTAAACACATAAATCTTGTATGTGATACGGTCTCGAGGGGGCAATTTGTAGGCATAAAAATTTTATTATATGCCACGTCACACATTTAATTGATCTATTAAAGTCTTAAAGTCAAATGTTGACTTTTATTAATGGGTGATCATCAAATTTAATTAATTTGGGCTTATCAGTAAATTAGGCCTATTTTAATTAATAATCTATTATTGGGTCAATATCCCATTAAATGAACAATGGGCCAATGAAGAGGTTATGTCCATGAGGCCCAGGAGGCAGGATAAGTGGAAACCCTAATGTTCTCCTAAATAAATAGAGCTCTCCTCTTCACTTGCTGGAGGAGAAGAAATTAGATAGCAAAGCCATCAAGGAGAAAGGCAGAAAGCATAACCTAAACCTGTCAAGTAATCTCTCTCCTAGTCAAGCTACATCAAATTCTCTCCCGGAAGAAGGAAACAAGATCAACCTTGGATGAGATCAAGCCCGAAGGCCCTCATTGAAGAAGATCATATTTGTTCGTGCGCAACAACAAATCAACATTTAACGTGCCGTTCTATCCTAGAAGTTTTCTACCTTGGACGAGATCAAGCCTCGACAGCCCTCATTCAAGAAAGTCAAGTCAATAGTTCTTGAACTCGCTTAATTAGTTCATGAATTAATTAAATTCAAGTGGAGATTGAATCAGAGGAGAAAATATTAGAGATTGTAACCCAAAATACAAAAATTCAATAAAATATTATTTTGTCCACATCTTTTGACTCTCTATTTTGTAGATCTAAAATTTGTGTTTACACTCACATTTCACTAGATTTGCCAATATCAAAATTTAAGACATTAAAAAGATAACCTATTCTCCAGATTCTTCAGATTTGCGTACTAGGTTTCCATATTGGTTCATCACCACCGTCAATTCTCGATCCGTAAACACCAAAAGGATCACAAACCCACTCTCCTATTCTCCAGATTCTCAATTTCGAATTTGAATTTTCCAGATTTTGGAATTCTCGATCTTACTTCTCGTTCTTCAATTATCGATCTTCTCGTTCTTAAAATTCTAAGAAAACATTGCACCAAATTTCAAATCGCCAATAATTCAAAACACCAAAGTAACTCCAAGATTTGATCTTAACAAAAGTAGATCTTCAAAGAAAATTATATTTTCTAGAAAATTGCGAGAAACCCTAGAAATTTGGGGCAATGGACCTAGGGATTTAACGGTGAGAGAGAGGAAGAGAGAGTAGGAAGGAGATTTCATATTGTGTTGATTAATTGTGGTGAATGAAGTGAAGTAGGGTCTAAGAAAGAGAAAGGGACATCAATAGAGTAGTGACAAAAAATGAAGGAAGAAAAAGGAGAAGAAGTGTTACAGGGTTTGAAAGAAAAAGGGAAGGGGGCCTCAAACAATTTGCGTCGGATGGACTTATATTGTTCTACGCAAATCTCTATTATATAAGCCAAGGGAGGAGGTATGGTGTCCTCTTTTGAAGTGACTAAAATACCCTTAATGATCTAATTAATGGAATGAAAAAAATTACAAAAGCAAATCATTTAAAAATTCTCATTCCAACATGCCATTTAAAACAAGTTTAAAATAGTATATGCATCAAATACTTCAATCAAAAATTAAATGGACAAAATATTTATACCTTATAAAAAAAGATGGCATACATAACATGCACATGAACAGTCTGAACATTCACTAGCTTTGATACTCTTTAATCCAGTTAAACCAACTCATTATTTTTGTTCTTTCTGCTCAATATTCATTCACAAAAAATTAATGTTAACAATCACTCACAACCTTTTTATTTTTTTACATTAGCGAATCAATATATCTAAATTCATCTAACTGTTGAATTTTTCACATTTAAGTTTAATTATAAATAAAGTATGAATGGAGTATCTAATAGAATAACAAATTTTGAAATTAACGCACGCACCGCGTGCATATAAAGGCTAGTTGTTCCCATATAAGAGGGCCTAAAACCCATTTGCATCAAACAGTAAAGACGTTCGACCCAAATCGCGTGATACAAGGATTTGTATCGCACCATAGGCACGTTTGATGCAAATCCTCTGATCTAAAACACCCATCTTCTTTACTCACGTGCTTCTGATGTCTAGGACCAAGCAACACAAATCCTCTTACCCTTCATTTGCTTTTCGTATTTTGCATTGAACTTTGATTATAATCCAATGCAAATCGTTTGCTCCTGACCATTTGCATCATTTCTTTGTGCATGCGACCTAAATATGCAGACGCAAATAGTTGATTCTGTAATAGTGCCCTCTACAATGGACCTGATACGAATTTAACACGATATGGCTCGTTTATTAGCTTTAGGTTAAGTTTATGAAAGTAACAAGCATTTGGTTAGGAATCACCTATATTTTTTCATTTAATTTCAAAGGTTGCGCTTGATTTCCTTACATTGTATCCTTTATGTGATGACAAGTGAAAATGGCATAGCAGTTTATCTATGAAACAATAAGAACTCTATTTCGAACCTAGGTTTTCTCATATTCATTTCATTGTCCCAAAATATTCTCCGTCTTCATTATAGATATTTTACAGCCTTTATATAAGGCGGCACAGGTACAAATCCCTAGGCCACAAAAAGGTGTCCACTCATAATGTAACACCTAGACAAAAGCATAAAGTAGCTAATCAAACAAAAATAACACTAACTCAGCAGCAGTGTATCAACATAGACAACATAGATGGGCCTACACTAGTGGAAGAAAGCCCATCCTATTCGATCAAAATCGGGCTTACCGATCCAGATCGGGTGGGCTCCCATCAGTTCACAATGATTAACTGACCTGGTCCTGAATTGGATCAGTTAATCATTTACTGACACGATTTTCGGTGAAAATCGGAGGAGTTAAGCAGGTTAACTGCGTCATTTTTCACCTAAAATCAAAGCAGTTGACCACCTAAAAACCAAAAAACGATTTTTGTTTTTGCATTTTTTCATCCTTAATTGATACAAAAATAATTGGATATAAAAAGTACTAGTACTCATTTTATTATGCATAATTAAGCATAAATAATTGGGTTTTTTGTCAGAAAGGACCTAATAAAATACAAGTTTTGTGGGGAAGGACCTAATAAAATTTTTTTTGTCAAAAAGGACCTAATAAAATACTTCCGATTGTGAACAGGAACCACTTTATGAATTTCCGACCAAATTTACCATTTACCGGCGTTGACCCTTTTGTTTACCCCTAGTTGACTCTTTAATGTTCAATTCTTATTTTAACTGACCCAAACATATTGAATTCTCACACTTTTCTCCCAACAGCGCAATCTCCATTGAAGTGAAGTATCAACTTATTCGATCTTATCCTGCAACCTTCATCAAATCCAAGCTATGTTTTGCTCTTCAGATTTTACTCTCTCAATGTTTAAGGGTTTTTGAAATTTAGGGCTACTATTATACGTTTTTCCCAAAAACGCAAATTAGGGTTCTTAATTTTACTGTTTATCTCTTCTCCTCCTAATTTTACGGTAATAGAAACAGAACATTAAAGACTTAACTAAGGGTAAAAAAAAGGGTCAACGCCGGTAAATGGTAAATTTGGCCGGAAATTCATAAAGTGGTTCCTGTTCACAATCGAAAGTATTTTATTAGGTCCTTTTTGACAAAAAAAATTTTATTAGGTCCTTCCCCACAAAACATGTATTTTATTAGGTCCTTTCTGACAAAAAACCCTAAATAATTACAGATACATAACAAATATATTTCAAGTTCTTAATCAATAGAATTGCTAAAGATAGAGATATTAGCTTGGCATTAAGGCTAAGAATGCTAGTGAGCTTGAACTTGCGAAATCGGAACAATCACATAGATAAAAACTCTAGAGAGAGAAACTCTCTTCTCTCTAGAACCAATAGAACAATAACGTTGATAGCATTTTCATAGAATTCTTCGCGCCATGACTAGTAAATCTAATGAAAAAATTCAGAGTAGTAATCAAAGCAATGGGAAGGTTAAAGCAAGAGGTCCATCATTAGATTCTCAAGCTTTACGAACAAAATCGATGGATGAAATCATGGGAATTGAGACTCTTGATTTGGGATTAGTGATTGGTGAAATCTTAACTCCAAAGGCTTCTATTCAGCATTTGCAGAATCAATTGGAGATTCGACATACGTTCAATGAATGTCTTCAATCCATTCATGATACGTCTGGGAAATCAATACAACCTGAAACTGGAGGAGGAGAAAGATGATCACGTAATCTACCTATTCTGCAGCCATGTATTGCAGTAGATGATGTTAATCATTTTGAATTGTTTGAAAATATTGGAGAACCATTGTTGCCTGGAATATGTACTGTAAATGATGATGTGCATATGATTAGACCTGAACCTGTTCACATTAAGATGGGGGATGTAGAAGAAGAGATCAATTACTAGAGTTCATCTTTGATATATTATGTTGTGGGGGCTAATCCGCCAATACAGGTGATGGAAGGATTTGTACGCAGGATCTGGAGGCAGTATGGTGTGGATAAGGTTGCATTATTTAAGAGGGGAGTGTTCTTAATAAGTCTTAAGGCTATGGATTCTATAGATAAAATTCTGGAGGGACACTATTTCTTTGATAACAAACCAGTGATAGTGAAAGCATGGAAGGAGGATATGGATATGGAGAAGGAAGATATGAAAACACTTTCAGTATAGGTGCAGTTGAAGTTGCACTTAAAATACTGGGGTGAGAAATCACTACATAAGATTGTGGCCCAATTAGGAGACGCAATCAAGAGGGATGAGGCAACTAGGAACAAAGACAAGATCCAGTATGCTAAAGTCTTAGTGGAAGTTAAAATTGATGATCAACAATTTCCTGATGTTGTTCAATTATGGAATTAGCATGGAGAGTTGACAGAGGTGCCTGTTACATTTGAATGGAAACCTATCCAGTGTCACTATTGCAAGGGGATAGGTCATAGCATCGAGCAATGTAGAATCATGCAGCGGAAAAAAGTCTAGATTCCTAAAGTTACTAAGCCTTTAGAGGTAGAGAAGGTGGGAGAAATGCAATAAGAAGTGTGTGTTGTAGCAGAGCAGCAGGGTAAGTCAGTGGTTGTAGCAAATAGAGAAGGAACACTAGAGGTGGATCAAGAAGGTTTCCAGAAAGCTTTGAGACCTATAAGGGTCAGGACATCATTAAATGCACAAACAAGCACAAGGAATATGTTCCAAGTGTTAAATGATGATGCATTGCAGATAGAGACAATGAATGAAGTATTGCAGGAAGCTGAAAAAGGAGTAGGGGAACCTCCTCCTTCACCTGGTGGATAAGATCTTATGCTGGAATGTAAGAGGCATTAACAATAGCAAGAAGCAAAAAGATGTACTCCCTCCGTCCCAGAATACTCTTGACACTTTTCAGAGCACGTAGTTTTAGATGATAAGTTGTTATTTTGTTATCAATTGTTATTTTATTGAAAAAGTAGATGTGATAGGTGTTAGTAGGTAGTAAAAGTAGTATTATTTTATTTGGTGGAGAGAGAGTGTGGGCCAATGGTTAGAGTTGGTAGGTAATATGAGTGGTATTATTTTATTTGGAGGAGAGAGAATGTGGGCCAATGGTTAAAAAGTAGAAAGATTAAAATAATAGTGGGTCATATCCAAAAATAGAAGTGTAAAGAGTATTCTGGGACAGATGAAAAAGGAAAGTGTAAAGAGTATTCTATGACAGAGGGAGTATATAATTATATACAACAGTTAACTGCAGGTATTGTTTGTCTCTTAGAAACCAAGCGTAAGCCAATAAACCTTGGAAATCTTTATCAAAGAGTATTTCAAAGTTGGTGTTTAACCACTAACTCTTGTTACCAATCTGGAGATAGAATAATTCTAGCTTGGAAGCATGGTAGTTTTCATATTAATGTTCTGTATGGAACTAGCCAGATGATAGATTGCTTTATTACACCAGTACATGGAAGTTATGGTTTTCACCGTACTTTCATTTATGGTTTCAATGACAGGGAGAAGAGCGAAGTATTATGGGATCATTCGAAGAAGGTCTCTGTTAGTACACCTTGGATAATATGTGGTGATTTTAACTGTGTGATGAACACATATGAGAGAATAGGGTCACATGTTAAGGAAAGTGTAATGAGGGCTTTGAAGAATTGTGTGATGCAGTGTGGTTTACAAGATATAAAGAGTTCTGGGAACTTTTATACTTGCATAATAAGCCGCAAGAGGGATGCTAGGGTGTTTTCAAAGTTGGACCGAATGCTAGCAAACCTTACATGGCAAGAATTGTATCCTTCAGCTAAGGCTACTTTTCATAATGAGGGTGAGTTTGATCACTCACCAAAGGTGTTATTAGTTATACCCTGATGTTAGAGATGGCAAAATTTCAAATATTTCACAATGTGGAAGCAGTCATCATAATTTGAAGAGAGAGCCAGGGCGGCATGGGAGTTGGAAGTTCAGGGTACCAAAATGTTCAAAGTGGTGCAGAGATTAAAAGTTGTGAACTAGTCTTGGAAGGAATTAAATAGAGAGGGCTTTAATGATATCCAGGCTGCAGAAATGAAGGCTCAAAGGGAGATGATAGAAGCTCAAAGGATAATGCATAAGAATCCTGGTAATCTACAACTTGCATAAGAAGATACTAGTGGAAAAAGACGGAAGGGCTGCGGTTAAAACAGCCCTAAGGCTACGTTTTTGGCTAGCAGCCCTTCACTAAATGTGAAGGGCTGCGTTTTTAAACCGCAACCCTTCCCTACGAAGGGCTGCATTTGAGGCCCAAAACCGCAGCCCTTCCATATTGGAAGGGTTGCGGTTTTGGGCCTCAAACACAACCCTTCTTTGTACAAAGGGTTGCGGTTTTGACCATAACCGCAACCCTTTTGACCAAATTTTTTTTTTTATTTGCCTGCTAAAAATTATGAGCTTTAGAGTTTCATGATACAATAATATCTGCTAATCTTGCACAAACAAAGATTACAGCTGGAAGAAAAATGAAAACTAATCTGAATGCAAGTCATATATACATGGGACGATTGACGAGCGGAAAAAGTGCTGGAATGAAAAAAAAAACGAACGGAAATAGAAAAAAAGGGAACGAAAATATAAAAAAAATGAACAAAAATGAACAAAAATGAAAAAAAAATGAACGAAAATGAACAAAAAATGAAAAAAAAACGGACGAAAATAGAAAAGAGGAAAATTATAGATCTGAAGTTGCTGTCAACGAACGAACGACGGAGTTCGACCAACGAACAAAAGAAAATCATGCTTGTTGTTGCTATCGTTGCTTAAGCGGAGTTCGACCAACAGAGAAGGAACGGAGGACGAGGAACGGCGGACGAGGAACGGCGGAACAAGGCGGTGCAGGTCAACGAACAACGAACGGAGAAGGAACGAATATTCCGACGTCGGAGGGTGAAACTTTGAGAACGACGAACGACGAACGGAGATTTTTGTTTGTTTAAGAGAGAGATAAAAGACGAATTGAAAAGAACTAAAATCTCCACCGAAGAGCCGTGAAGATTGAAAAGACGAATTGAAGATTGTGCCATGAAAATCCGTGAACATTGAGCCGTGAAGATCTGTGAGGTATTTTTAGGTTAGAATTTGAAGAGAAGAGGAGAGAGGGAGAGAAAAAATGGGCCAGCAAAGGAGCAAAGGAGGGTGAGAGAGAAGGGAGAAAGAAGGACGCGAGAGAGGAGAGAGAATGAGGGAGAGGAGAATGAGCCCGCTTAATATGGTAGGCCCGCGCTTGATTTTTTTCAAAATTGCTTTGAAAAAAAGCCCATAAAGGGCTGCGTTTTTTTAAAAACGCAGCCCTTTATTACTTAAAGGGATGCGTTTTTTTTTAAAACCGCAGACCTTCATAAAAGAAGGGTTGCGTTTTAAAGAAAACGCAGCCCCTCCAGCGTAGCCGTTCCTTTTTTTCCCCCTAGTGAGAGCTTATAGCTGTCAGAGAATATCAAGCAAAACACAAAGTTTACATTGCTTTTTTTGTCCTAGAAAGCAAAGACTGCATGGATTAAGGAGGGTGATGAGAACACCTCCTTATTTCATCAAAGCATCAAAGAAAGGAAGTTGAGGAATCAGGTGTATGGTATATTTGATGCTAGGGGTAACTGGCAAGACACACATCAAGGTGTAACTAATGCTTCTCTAAGCTACTATGAATCGCTCCTGAGTAAAGATCATAGTAGTAGGATTGTTGTTGATAGCCAGTTAGTGTAGGAAGGGCCTGTAATTATACAAGCACACACCGAGATATTAAATTAACCTTTTACCGTAGATGAAGTCAAGGATGCACTCAAATCAATACCAGGGTGCAAGGCTCCAGGAGCAGATGCATTTGGTGCATACGTTTACAGAGATGCTTGGACAATTGTAGGTGATGAAGTAGTGCAAGCTGTTTTAGATACATTACAAGAAGGTAGCATCTTAAAACAGTTGAATCATACAATTATCAAATTAGTTCCTAAAACTAAATGCTCACATAATGTGACTAAGTTCAGGCTTATAGCTTGTTGTAATACAATTTATAAATGTATTACAAAGGTTATATGTGGGAGATTGAGGCAAATTTTACCTTAGCTTATATGGAGAACCAAAGTGGTTTTGTATGTGGGAGATACATAGTGCACAATATTATGGTTCTACAAGACCTCGTCAAGCATTATGGAAGGAAACAAGCAAAGTCAAGTTGTATCTTGAAAATAGATCTTCAGAAAGCCTATGATACAGTTAGTTGGGACTTTTTGATGGAGATGCTCACTGCCTTGGGCTTCCCTACAACATCCACCAAGCTGATAATGTCCTATGTAACAACACCAACATTTCCAATAATGCTTAGTGGCACCATGAGAGGGTTCTTTAAATCATCCAGGGGCTTGAGACAAGGTGACCCAATGTCACCTTTACTCTTGTGCTATGCAGGGAGTATTTGTCAAGAATTTTGACAAAAATGAGTGAATTGGAGCAATTTAAATTTCATCCTACATGCAAGGATATGAGGTTAACCCATCTTTGCTTTGCAGATGACCTTATACTCTATTGCAAGGGTGAATTTGAATCAATCTACTTAATGTTAAGAGCTTTCAAGCTCTTTTCAAAAGCATCTGGTTTACAGGCTAACACACAAAAATCTGCTATGTATTCTTGTGGTATGGATCCTAATGAAAAGCAAAGAGCAGCAGAGATATCAGGTTTTGCACAAGAGAGCCTCCCATTCAAGTACCTAAGGGTATCTATAAGTGCAAGAAAAATTTCAGCTGCACAATGTGAAGTTCTTATAGATAAGATGACAGTGAGAATCAGAGTATGGAGCTCCAGGAACCCGTCTTACACAGCTAGAGTACAACTTATCAATTCAGTGCTTCTCAGCTTGCACATGTATTGGGCTCATGTATTCTTATTACCAAAGAAAATATTGCAACAAATATGTAGCATATGTGGATGTTTTTGTGGAGTGGACAGTATTATTGTCAAAAGCCAGGTGTTGTGACTTAGGACTCATTATGCAAACCAAAATCAGCAGGTGGATTGGCTTTCAGGAATGTTATGCTATGGAATATAGTATTCAGAGGCAAATATGTTTGGGCAGTTGCTACCAAACAAGATAGTGTATGGTTGAAGTGGATCCATTCAGTGTATTTGAAAGATAGTAATTGGTGGGCATACACACCTACATTAAGTGCTAGTTGGTACTGGAGGAAGGTCTGAAACATTAAATAAAGGCTTAAACTAATATATATTGAGCAGGAGCTGATACAAAGGACATCATATTCTGTCAAGGCAGTGTATGCGAAACTTTGTGCTGAATTCACTAATGTCACATGGGATGGTGCAGTTTGGAATAGACTTGGTGTTCCTAAACATAGGTTCATAATATGGCTAGCTGTGCAAGGGAGATTACAAACTACAACAAGATTGGCTAGATGTGGTATAGGCCCCTTTAACCAATGTTAGATATGTGCTTATGCACCTGAAGCTCATGAGCACCTCTTTTTTAACTGTCCTTGCAGTGAAGCTTGTCTGGAGCATATTATGGATTGGGTGAACTTACAATGTCCAGCAGAGGATTTGCAACACATCATAAGAAGAGTCCAGCTAAGCAGAAGAAATAAATTTCAAAGAAATGTTATTCTAGCCAGCCTTAGTGCCTTAACATATGTTATCTAGAGTTGTAGGAATTTAGCCTACTGGGATAATCAATATGTATCAAGGATAGAAATGAGTGTAAAACAGGTTAAAGACCTCATTAGAGCACGTGTAATGGATGTATTACCGAAGAAACTTTCTAGGACTAATTATAACTGGTTTGTAAAGTTGTGAATTGTTCCTAGTGACCTTGTTAGTCTGTTGCCCCTTCTAGGCTAGGGAGTCAAACCTAGTTGGTTTTCCTTCCTTTTAGGGGTGTAGGTTGTAATTGTTGCTTCACTAATCTACTTACTTACTTAGCAAAAAAAGAACTTGCGAAATCGTGGCTAAATATGCAAGAATAAGAGTAGAAGTAATCTTTGCATTTAAGTTAGCTTTGCATTCATCTATAACTTCTGCATTTTCTCTGCATCATTTTGAGATCATGTGAAAGGCATCTGCATGAAAAGGAGATTCATCTGCAACAAATATCAGCGTCCGACGTTTCAGATTTTCAATCCTTCGCTAAAGTCGGTCCTCCTGTTTCTTTGACCAATACGACTGGGAAAAGGACATATGATTAAAAATAAGCACAAGAGAGAAGAGTAATTCGTAGAAATAATTAAAGGTGGGAGCTTGGCAAGCAACCTTGCCGCATAACTTACCCATTCATCGTCTCTGAAAAATGTAAGCTGTTAATGCTTTGCCTCTCATCTAGTAAATAAAGAGACAAGCAGTTGGTTAACGAATAGGGGCTAAAGAGAGAATACACAAAATTAAAAAGATGCAATGGAAAAGAATGAATGCTAACCCATTTGCATGCTTGAACTGATTCTGGAACTTCTACACTGCCACGAACATCCTGCATAGAATGTTGTTAGGAAACAGGGTGTTGTAGTTTGGTTAATACAGAACGAAATCAATAAAATAATTAAGGTGAGAAAATAATAAAGATGAACAAACAAAGAAAACAAGGATTTACGTGGTTCAGTCAAATTTGACCTACGTCCATAGGTGGGGGGATTAGAGCTTCTTCACTATAATGGATAAAAAACCACAGAGAATAATACAAGAAATCCTAAATTCTAGAGGCTAAAAATGTTTCATAAGTTGTGTCAATAATAATGAACACAAGGAAACCCTTTTATAACATAAGGAACCCCGTACAAAACCCTAAAAGATAACTTAAAAATCGAAAAATCAAAAACACCCGTGGCCGCCAGACCGCCTGATCGGGCGATGTCTGCCCAATCGTAATTCGTGATGGGCGCCTGATCGAGCGGGCATGCAGAAACCACATATGACGAATTTTCAAGGCACAAATCTCCACCTTGACTTAAATACCGATCAAACACAAGATAAATCCACCTTAAACCAAATCGAAAAACCATATAACCTCCACCTTAAACCAAATTCCATAAGCCTACTTAGTTTAGGCAATCCAGAAAATAGACATCTTTTATAATTTTGTATCGATGCGTCTTCGAACACAAAATCCGTATAGAAAACCATCACGTGGCCTAGATCGAGAATATAAAGTCACCAACGCCAAGCATTCTTCCTCAAATTCACCAAAATCTCTTCAAATACTTCTTCATGTCAACAACAAACTCAAAGGCAACTCAAGAAAACTGAATGACAACAATAATTTCCAAATTGCAATTGTACTTAATAAACACAAAAGTACCAAATTTGAGATAAGAAATAGTATAACTAGGAAACAGGGTGTTGTACTTTGATTAATGTTGAACAAAATCAATAAAATAATAAAGGAGAGAAAACAATATATATGAACAAACAAAGAACGCAAGGATTTACATGGTTCAGTCAAATTTGACCTACGTCCACAGGTGGGAGATTAGAGCTTCTTCACTATAATAATGAATAAAAAACTAGAGAGAATAATACAAGGAGTCCTAAATTCTAGAGGCTAAAAGTGTTTCTTAAGTTGTGTCAATAATAATGAACACTAGGAATAAGCCCTTTTAAAACATAAGGAACCCCGTACAGAACCCTAAAAGAATATGTGTTAATAATATCTCATTTTAGACAAATTTTTATATTAGGTACTTCCCGACAAAATTTGTATTTTATTAAGTACTTTCTGACTAATAAACCCTACTATATATTACTATTCGTTACAATGAAATTGGATAATGGAACTTTATATCTATATGTTCGCAGGTGGGACATTTCCTAAAGACTTAGAACACGATGACAACCATAATGTAGTTGACAAGCCGAAGTTTATCAAAGCATTGATCACTGCAAATTCTGCTGCAATCTTTGAACAAGATTCGGATGGTTTTATTCCTGTAATGAGAGCAGCGCAGTATGGTCGTGTCCATGCTGTCCTTTGGATGCTTAGTTACAAACAGTCAACGGAATGTCGTGATTTAAAGGGAAGGAATGTTTTGCACCATTTGCGGCTAAGGATAGCTGATCTTAATGCAAGAGACAAAGATTATACGTTTTGGATTTGCAAGAAAATCCTAGCACTATGTGAAGTTTATACTCTCATATTCTTACAAGACAAAGATGGGAATACGCCATTACATTTGGCCATTATGGATCGAGATTTTGATATTGCGGAATTGATCCTGAAATAATATGTCGAGGCTTATTTAAAAGCAAGGAAAGAGTTGATTGTAAGCATCAAGAATAAAGAGGGAAAGACAGTGTTAGACTTGATTACATCCGTACCAGACATTCCTATAACCCTTGTATGGGGAAACTATTTCTTTTCTTTTATTGATCTATTCATTTACTGCTACTATCTCCAATTGATAAATTGTATGCTTTGCAGAGGAGACTGATGGAACAAATTAGTATGGGATATATGATGCATGAGGAACTGTACGAAGCAGCTAAAATGGGAGATGTGGGTGTTTTCGGACAACAACGATCTGAAGTCGGTAACGTTTCTCAAGAAACTGGATCTACAACAAAAAATACTCTAGATGATGAGTATTTTCTTTCTCAAGCTGTTGATGGACGCAACATCCTTCACATAGCTCTTGAACATGAGCGTGAAGTCTTCATTACAACGGCTATTAAAAGCTTCCCAAATCTTATGTACCACAAAGATTCTAATGGTGACACGCCATTGCACAGTGCTGCTAGGCTTCGTTCTAATCATTCAGCATATGAGTTATTAAGAGAATCTTTCCATTATTGGTATAACAATAACAGGCAGAGTTACGATGTATCTTTACGTGTACCACCGTGGAAGGTGACAAACTCGAGAAGCAATACGCCACTTCATGAAGCTGCACGTACCAGTAACTATAGCTCCTTGTATACTTTCATTGCCAATTGCATAACCCCCGAAATTATGTCGGAAGCCATGTCAGATGTGAACGAGGATGATGAAACTATTCTTCACTTGATTGCGAGATACGGCCAAAAACTTGATGGTGAGCTTCTGTCCCTCTACTAAACTGACCAGTTCTAATATCCTTACACAAATCATCTACAGGATTATCTTGATAGCTTATATTATTGGAATTAGTTGGGAAGTAAACTATCTTAAACTCACAAGTTTTATCATATCTTTGATTCTATAGCTATTGTTGAAAGTGCTCCAAAATTAGTATTCATGAGACCAAAAATCTAGGAAATAATGGTTAGTGGGTAGTTCTATTCCACAATGATCTAAGATCAGCATGATTCAATTTGGCTCTTGAATAGCTACCCACTCATTTTAGATGGTTTACAATGATCTTGCAAATGGGGCAATGCTTCCCACCTTTTAGATAGCACTTACCTTAATTTTAGGAATTTTTAGTTAGCTTAAGCTTATTTTATAGTAGGTTGCTATTTGTATTTTATCATAATTATATGGGTATAACCCAAGTACCTTAGCGAATGACGAGTCCGCAAGCGTAATCAAGGACGCGAGCATGGCAATGTCATCCACAGCTCCATCAAAGTCAGGTCACTATTGTGGTCCGATAACGTTGGTGGTCGCCTAACAAGACAAAAGCATGGGAATCTCCCCACCTTTCAAGTGTGTCATAGCCCTACATGTGTCGAATGATTATACGCCGTATCAGAGGAATAGTACTTCTATAAATACCCCAAATAGTACTATTCTGCAGGTACAATCTCTCTCATACTGAAAATAGCTTATCTTTCTCTAGTTTCTCTCTCTAATCCTAGTTGGACCAATACTGACTTGAACGTCGGAGAGGGTTTCCTCGCAACCACCCCGAGGTTAGCTCACGTTTGCATACTGTGCAGCTATTCGTTAAGGACTTACTCTCTAGATCTTTGGCAGACTTTATTAAGGCCGTTAACCGCTTCACGACCGAAACAACTTGGCCCTAGAAGGAGGGGACCTCCTATTCTTTCAAGTAAAAGCCATGGGTGATGCAAACAACAACGTTCGTCACGGTCCACCGATGTCGATCAGACATCCTCTCAGCCTGCCATTACTGGGGCAATAGGGAACGAAGTTCAACTATCGAACACCAAGGAATCAGGAGCAAACCCCAAACAGTAATGTACCATTCAACTTTGCTCAACTGAGTTAATTTTCTCCTAAGCAACTTCAAACTGTTGCATCCTTCATTCAGATGTTAACAGGTAATCCTCAACAAAATAACCCACCTACCCAGCAGGCTGGCAGAGCCCAAAAGCGACCACTGGTCACGGCCGGTAGGAACGTTGACAACACTCCGCTCCGGAAGATGCGCTCCCTGAATTAAGAGGGACGGGAGCTAGAGAAGCGAATTGATCAGTCAGACTATGAAGAAGCATACTAGAAACTGAAGAGATTTATCATTTTGAGGAGGAGGCTCAAGGTTACTCCCGTCGTGAGTACAAGACCAATGGTGCTTGTAACTATTTGACAAGGGGTCACCTTTGCATCAAGCCAAAAACTCTCCCCCTTCACCGCAGAGATACTAAACCATCCGATGTCTAGAATCAAGATGCCATCCTCTAAGTATGATGGCACATCTGATCCTGACGATCACATGACGGCCTACGAAGGTCACATGTTCTTATACACGTAGGTGGACGCCATCTGGTGTAAGGTCTTTCCATCCACACTGACCAGGATAGCCCAGACATGGTTCAAAAATCTCAAGCCAGGTAGCATCTCTAGTTTCTCCCAGCTATCATTTACTTTCAGTACACACTTTGTGAGTAATAGGCGCCGCGAACGCACTACCGGAGAATTGTTATATGTGAAGCAAGGCGAAAATGAAAGCTTGCGAGACTATATTGGTCGTTTCAATGTTGAAGCGCTCTTAATACCGAGATTACAGCAGGATGTGGCCATGTTAGCCTTAATGACGGAACTTAAGGAAGTATCACCATTTCGAAACTACCTAGGCTGGAAGTCATACACGTCCCTTGGACCTGTCCTTGGCAAGGCCAATGACTATATAAGAGGGGAAGAATTTGATAGGGTCGTGAGGAACCATGAGCCAGAAAAGAAAAAGGAAGCCAAGTAGAGAAAAGACAAAGGTCGAGAGAATGACCGTGGCCGAGAGGATAGGCGGTTGGAATCAAATGTTGTGAAAAGAGGGAATGACCGCGAAAGAGAAGACCGTGAGCGTTATGATCGGGTCAGAGCTGCCCGGGAAGGAGGTGGTCCTGATAAGGGTGAACGCAAGGAAAGATTCGACGCATATACCCAACTCACCACCTCTAGAAGCCAGATTTATTTGACGAATAAAGACAGTGATAAATGGCAGTGTCCGAAGCAGATGTTCCACAAAAATCGAGACAAAACCAAGTAGTGCGATTTTCACGGAGATCATGGACATTTGACCGAGGACTGTCGGCATCTGAAGGATAATTTGGAAGATTTACTAAGAAGAGGATATTTTTGCCAGTATAAGGCTCGGACGCGAAGTGGAGATATAGTTAAGCCAGCTAACCAGAACGTTCAATCAAGGATCAACGACATCCATCTGATTAGCGGTGGTCCCATTCATAGGGGAAGTGTGAACGGAGCAAAGGCAAGTTTGCAAGAATTCAGGCATCAGATTAATTTCAATGAAAGTATGCAGTGGAGGCAGCCACCAATAATGCCGGCAATGTCCTTCACCGTAGAGGACGCGGAGCACGTGGTGTATCCCCATGATGACCCTTTGGTGGTCACATTAAAAGTATCAAACTGATTGATTCATAGGATCCTGGTTGACAGAGGAAGTTCCGCTAACATAGTGTACTTGTCAACCTTTGAGAAATTGATGATAGGACGGGAGCATCTGAAGCCTGTCGGATACCCAGTGATATTGTTCACACGGGCATCTGTGACTCCTAAGGGCCTGGTAAGCCTCCCGATCCGAATTGGGGACAATGCTGAGGCCCGGGATGTGATGATGGAGTTCCTAGTGGTTGATGTACCGGGAGCCTATAACACAATCATTGGGCGTCCTTTCATTCACGACGTTCAGGGAATCGTCTCTACATATCACCTAACTATGTTGTACGTCTCTAATTTGGGAACGACAACAAAGTTGAAGGGGAATAAGGAAGCAGCAAAATCATGCTACCTAACAGCACTTAAACAACCGGTAAAGAGAATGCCAGTAGAAGAAATGAATCCGCCAACAAGAAAGCAGAAGCGGGCGCATAGGAGAGCCTTGGCAAATGAATAGAGTCGAAAAAAGAAGACGAAATGATGGAAATTTCTATGGAGGAGTTGGAAGCCTGGCCTGAGGATACGCCAAGGCCCCAACCGGATGGAGAAACCCAGCAGGAGATGCTTGCGGAAGACCCGGTGAGAACAGTGGCTGTCGGAACAGACATGGACCCAAAAGTCAGGGTCAACCTGGTGACTCTCGTAAGAGAAAACGCGGATGTATGTCTTCACATTCTCGGCGGATGAGATGCTAGGGATAGATCGGGCTGTGATTGTACATCGCCTGAATGTGGATAACACTGTCCGCCCCTATCAAGCAGAAGAAAAGAAACTTCTCTGCCGAGAAGAACAAGGCTGTGATGGAAGAAGTAGATAAATTGTTGGCAGCAAACTTCATCGAGCCCTGCGATTACCCAGAGTGGTTGGCCAATGTGGTCATGGTAAAGAAGGCTAGCGAGCAATGGAGGATGTGTATAGACTTCACGGATCTCAACAGAGCGTGTCCAAAAGATTGCTACACATCACCAAGAATAGACCAGCTAGTAGATTCTACTAGCGGCCATGCATTATTGAGCTTTATGGACGCATTCTTTGACTATCATCAGATAAGCCTATTTGAGGCGGACAGGAAGAAAACAGCATTTATCACAGATTGCAGAGTATACAATTACAAGGCAATGCCATTTGGACTTCGCAATATTGGAGCAACATATCAGAAGTTGGTAGATAAAGTGTTCGCGGATTAGAGAGGAAGGAACATTGAAGCTTAAGTTGACGACTCCATTGTCAAGAGTAAGACTGACCGCGAACACTTAGAAGATTTAGCAGAAACTTTCAGAATACTAAGAAAATACCAGATGAAACTTAACGCTAAGAAGTGCGTATTTGGGGTAAAAGCGGGCAAATTCTTAGGCTTCCTTGTAAGCAAAAGAGGGATCGACACGAATCCAGAAAAGGTCCAAGCTATTATCAACTTGCCAGAGCCCAGGAGTGTTAAAGACATTAAACGGCTGACGGCTAGAATGGCGGCCCTCACTCGATTCATTTCTAAATTAGCAGATAAAGCTCTGCCGTTCTTTGCATTGGTAAGGGGAAATAGAAAGTTCGTGTGGGGGGAGGAGCAAAGCAAGACATTCGTGGCCGTCAAATAGCACTTTGAAAACCTGCCCACCATCACAAGGCCGGAAACTGGGGATGTATTGCAGTTATATGTCTCGACCTCATTGAAAACGGTCTTAGCTGTTTTATTAATACAAAAGGAAAGAAGGCAACAACCTATATATTTCATCAGCCACATTCTAAACGGTCCTGAGAGCCATTACAAGTTGGTGGAAAAAATGGCTTTGGCGGTAATTATCGCTGCCAGGAAGCTCAGACCGTAGTTCGACTGTCATCCCATCCAAGTCCTTACAAATCAGCCAGGAGAAGGCTCTGTACAGGATGGATAGCTTAGGCCGCTTACTGAAATGGGCCGTTGAGCTTTCCGAGTATGATATACAGTACAAGCCCTGGACCGCCATCAAGCCCTGGCGGACTTTGTTATAGAAGCTTCATATAAGGAAGATGAAACGGAGCAAAAGGAGAGTTGGCTGCTAGAGGTAGACGGATCAAGTTTGCATTCTCAGCATCGAACAATCTAGCCCAGAAGGGAACAGCTACCAGTACGCTATCAAGTTCTGCATTCTCAGCTTCGAACAATGAGGCAGAGTACGAGGGTGCAATCTCGGGTTCAAAAATGTGTCTGGCAGTAGGCGCAAAAAATATACTTTTGAAAACGGATTCACAATTGGTTAATGTTCAGTTAAAGGGAGAATTTGAAGTCCGAGGGGCCAACATGGTGAAGTACGTATAAAAGGCTAAAGAGCTGATAGCCAAGCTAAATCACTTTGAAGTACAGGCGATACCGCGAGCTGAGAACACAAAAGCGGACGCCCTGTCTAAATTAGCCAGTTTAACTCATTCAAAGTAGAAAGAAAGGTTACAGTAGACATACAAATAGAGAATCGTATCACGGAGTATGTAATGACCGTCAATAGCATAAACCAGTAGGGAGAATGGTTCAGTGAGCTGGTAGCGTATAAGCTGACGGGGGCACTTCCTAACGACCCCTTGTCCGCTAAAAATTTGAGGCGACAAGCGAGTTGGTACATCATATACCTAGATAAGCTGTACAAAAAATCATTCAGTTTACCCCTGCTTAAATGTGCAACGGCCTGGTATTCCAAGAAAATTCTGGATGAAATACATGAAGGCATTTGTGGAAATCACATTGGCGGCAAGGCTTTGCCACTGAAAGCATTAAGGGCTGGATTTTATTGGCCGAGCATGCTGGTGGACGCTCGGAAGTACGTTAAGAAATGTGACAAATGCCAGAAATATGCCCCCATCATCAACAGACCAGCCAACGATTTACAGCCTATCCTATTCCCAATCTCGTTCGCTCAGTGGGGAATGGACATCCTAGGACCATTTACAAGAGCAACCGGAGGAAGGAGATTCCTGATAGTGGGGATCGACTACTTTACAAAATGGATAGAGGCGGAACCGACAACAAAAATCAAGGCTAGCCAAATCAAGAGATTCATCTAGCAGAATATTATGACAAGATTTGGGATTCCCATGGCTATCGTCTTTGATCATGGCGTACTCAGCCGTTTGCCACCCTCACAACAACGGACAAGCAGAGATAATCCTAAATACCCTAAAGAAGAAGCTAGATGAGTTCAAAGGGAAATGGGCCGACATGGTACCTGCTGTTCTCTGGTCAAATAGAACAATAGAGAAAGAGGCAACAGGGGAAAATCCTTTCAAGTTAGCGTTCGGTACAGAAGCAGTGTTACCGGTCGAGGTAGGCTTGCCCTTATATCGGATCAAGCATCAGAATCTTGAAAAGAATGAACAAGCGCTCAAGGAAAACTTAGATTTCTTGCCGGAAGTGAGGCTAATGGCGGAGCTAAGAGCAACGACCTACAAGGACAGAATCAGTAAGGTCTACAACAAGAGGGTTTGGGAAAGGCCATTGGATGTAAACGATGTTGTCCTCCGTAGAACAGCAGCTACTGGAAAAGCGCATGCGGAGGGAAAGCTGACCACTAACTGGGAAGGCCCTTACGCCATCGCTAAGAAAATTGCTCCCGGCTCCTTCATACTCAGAGACGTGGGCGGCAAGGAGCTTAAGAATTGCTGGAATGCTAGAGTATGTATTAATTAAAAAATTACTATGTATAAGTTGTAAAATGTAATTGGCTAGAGCCTAATGTTTTAACATAAACAATATACTTCTTCTAGCGTCCCATGAAAATATTATTGTTTATGATTGAATTCTGTACAATAGATCAAAGCCATATGACAGAAAAAGTGTGTTAATGGTCATATGACAGACCAAGCACATAACAAAAGCCATATGACAGGCAAAAATGTTAATGATCACATGACAAACCTAGCACATAAAAAAATGCCATATAACAGGCAAAAATGTTAATGGTCACATGACAGACCTAGCACATTACAAAAGCCAAATGACATGCAAAGTGCGTTAACGGTCACATGATAGACCTAGCACATAACAAAACGCCATATAAGAGACAAAAATATTAACAGTCACATGACAAACCTAGCACATAATAACAAAACGCCATATAACAAGCAAAAATGTTAACGGTCACATGATAGACCTAGCGCCTAATGTAAGCCACATAACAGGCTAAGTGCATTAACGGTTGTATAATAGACCTAACACAGTCAATCATTCAAAAATAAGGATGATAATAGAACAAGAAAGCAAGAAAATACAAAAGTACTTTTCCATAAAAATAAAAGCTACTGGCTTGGCGGCCAACTACAAAAAAAATTATGGCAGCCAAATAAAAAGGCTTTCAGTTGGAATAAAGTACTCGCAAAACTAAAATTGTTACTGTTTACAAACGCCAAAAGGCTGAGTACAATGTTTAACTGATAAAAGTATTACAAAAAAAAGCATAAAGCTAAAAACTATTGGAGGAGCAAGAAGAACTGAGAGAAGGCCGCCAAAAGCTTCAAGAGGGAGGAGGCCCTTGCACTGGAGGGTGTCGAGGATCCACATCAGCAATGGCGTCCTCATCCACGAAGTTAGGATCCCCCTCAAAGGTTGTGAGGTGCTGGCCGACAGCGTGAACATCTTCAATCACATTCCAGTCGAACCCTGCAATGGCTTTGCAAACACATCTCATGGCAGCCGCCCAACCGCCATCATATCTCTTGTGGAGGGTCGCCACATAGTCGTCAGACCGTTTGAATTCAGCAACAGCCTTGGCGACCCCCCTAGCTTCAGCTTCAGCTTCAGCAGAGGCATCCAACACAACCACTTCCTTCTCAGTGTTGGCAGCCTCCACAGCCTTGGTCAACGCCTTAACGTTTTCCTCAGTTTCTTCCAGCAAGGCAACCCTCTCTTTCAGAGTCTCCACCTCATCCTGTAGCCCTCTCTTGAGCAGGCCCTAGCAGGTCTCCAATGAAGCCTTATAAGTATCCGCCAGCCTCTGATACTCAGTGTACTGCTCAACCAACTCAATAGCAGCATTGTTGGCCTGAAAAAGGGAAAAGAGAACGCCAATATATAAAAAAAATTAAAATAAAATGAATGAGCAATGAATCGATCAAGTGAGAAGCCATACCACAAGCAGATCATGAGCTAGCCTGGCAGCAGGAGTCACAAGGGAGCCTGACGGCCTGTCCAATGGTAGCTGCATGCCCTTTAGGATACAGTAGGCAAGAATACCACCGTTCTCGGGTATGTCGGCATACAACGATTCATCTTCTCTGACCAGGTTGGTAAATCTTGCCAGGGCTAACAGACAGAGGAGCAAATGAAGCTGGCAAGGAGTCACTTAGCGACACTTCCTTCTTCTCAATCCACCCCCGAAACCGGTAAAAGATACCAGGAGACAAGTTCGAAAGGAAGTTGGGCATAGTGATAAGCTCCCTTATCTTCTCCCTGATAGAGGAAGAAGAGCCTGACTACAAGGAAGTGCCGCCAGCGTGACCAGGATCGGTAGTCACAACGTTTTGCTCACGGACTTCCTTAGCACCATCTACATCCAGGTCTTCCACCCGAACCTCATTGGCGGCAGAAGTGCTCGGATCTCCCAAGGCTTGCCTCTTATTAACAGCAGAGTCGGTCGGGACCTGCTCCCGAGGTCGCCTCCTATTCACACCGCCCCTAGTAAGACTCCGAGTAGTAGATGATCGGAGTGGGATGGGAGGAGATGGCGGCGCATTCGGGTTGACGCGGGAAGCGGTCGCCCTCCGCAACCTCTGCGGAAATTCTAGGGACCATAACTGTTCCCCCCCCCCCCCCCCCGACGGCCGTTAGTGATGTTATGCATTGTCTCGTAATCGGTGGAAGGGGCAGGAGGCAAATGAGTAAACAGCCGAAAATCCTCGTCGATGCCAAGAACGTCAAGGTCGAGATTATCATAACCTGCAGACAAAAAGGGAAGGATTACAATACAAGAAATTAAACAACAAACAATCGCTAAGTCTTATCGCTATCATTAGTCAGACCAATCCGATAATGATACTTACCATTCTCATGGTGGGCGATAAAAGAACGGCTGACAGAGGTTTGGTACCCAAAATGTACTTCGAATGAGGAAGCCAATGCATGGGCTCCTTAGACCTGACCATCTTCCCGTCATCATAAGTGATGTTGTAATCCTCTGTACCAAAGTAATCATAGGTTGTTAACTCCTCCTCAGTTAACAGCACCAAAGGCAGATGCTCCATATGAGGAGAGGGCTCAGTGAAGTGACAGCGAACAGGGTAGTCCTCAGGTACCTGCAGCCAGAAGAAGGCATCCTGCCAACCTTTCAAGCCAGTCATCTTGGGTTGAATGGTCATCTTCTTGTCGGCCGTCATTAACGACCACCATTCAGTCAGCTGGGAATACCCATTTTTCTTCAAATAATGAAGATGGCGGAACAAACTTATCGTCTGAGGAAATTCCAAAAACCGCACAACTCAAATATATGCGATCAAGTTGCGGATCGCCAGGGGAGTTAGTTGCGCCAAACAAACATTAAACGCATTCAGAATGTTCACCAAAAAAGAATCTAGAGGAAGACGAAGGCTAAACTCGAAATGGTGAGTGTATACGGCCACGTGGCGGGGAGGACATTTCGTTGTAATAGCTCCCTCCGCCATAACTACCAACCTGTATCTAGAAGGCATATGGTATAAATTCCGTGCAACCCTTGGGTACGCCAAGTCGAGGGCATCCTGACGCCATAACTCATCTATTTCTACAGTAAGAGGACCAGAAGTAGCATACTCGGGTAACCAAAGAGCATCCTTCCCCAGACCGACAACAACCTCTTCTGGTTGGCTGGGATGGGAGCTCTCCCCAGTCAACGGTACCGTCGAAGGCACAAAAGCACCAGTCCGACGCTGGTAGACAGCCTCAGTAGTATCATCGCGAGCATAACGGTAGCAATTGAGTCATTGTCGTCACCTAAATTAACAACCGGAGGGTTAGGAGCCGCAAACTCCTGCAAGCGGTCGTAAAAATCGGTTGACACCTTAACTCCGGCATCCGCCAAGTAGCAATGATTTGGTGTCTAAGTTCTCTAAGCATTTGCTTATCGCCACTTTGGCTAGCGATCAGATATCTCAAAGTCAAGTTATGCTCCTCAGAAGTGGATGCGTCGTTAAGAAATTTTGACCTTAGTTCTCTTTCTCTCTTGACCGTAAGGGGTACATCCTCTAATAACCTAGTCCTCCCCACAGCGCTTAAGTCGGACACAAAATCATTATCAGCTAAAGGGGAAGAAGGATCACTTTCGGTCATGCAAGCCTCATTAAGAGCATTTTAGCTATCAGTTTGGTCCGACATGATGAATACGCGAAAGAGACTCAAGAAAATGAGGAAAGAAATTGAAGAACTACCTGGAAACAAAGGGTCGCCGGAAAAAAGAGGAAAAGCAAAGAGCAAAGTCGCTGGAGAAGGTGAACAAAGTCTCCAAACAGCAGAATTGCACTGAAAAACTAGAGCTCTCAACCAAAGAACCACCGGAAAACCACGGAACTTCAAACACATAAAAAACCCAGAAAATGTCGGTTCTTGAGCAATTTGAGCACAGGAAGGGCGGTTCTTGAGCAATGCAAGCTTTGGCTATGGGGGTTTGTCAAAGGAAAAGGAAGAAGAAGCAAGAAAATTTCTTTGAGTGTAAGATAAAACTCAGAAAAGGACAACCGCCCTGATATATATGTACGGACAAACAGCTGAGATTAAACGAACTCTTCAACTTCGCTCCAGATCCGTGCCAAGTGTCATGACGAAGTTAAAACCTAATAAAGTATTGGGCGGGATTTTCGGAAGAGTAATCATTAACTTTCCAAAATATGCTTCAACTCCCTATAGCGACACGTGGCACCCATCAAATTCATTTCTTCGAAAAATTGAACACGGCAAAATAACTCGCGTCCATCCAACAACATCCTTAGCAGTCAAGACCCCAAATGATGTTTGGGGGGCTACTTGTATGGGTATAACCCAAGTACCTTAGCAGATCCTCATGACGAGTCCGCGAGCGTAATCAAGGACGCGAGGATGGCAATGTCATCCACAGCTCCATCAAAGTCAGTTCACTATTGTGGTCCGATAACGTTGGCGGTCACCTAACAAGACAAAAGCATGGGAATCTCCCCACCTGTCAAGTGCGTCATAGCCCTACACATGTCGAAGAATTATACGCCCTGTCAGAAGAATAATATTTCTATAAATAAACCAATAGTACTATTCTGCAGGTACATTCTCTCTCATACTGAAAATAGCTTATATTTCTCTCTCTAATCCTAGTTGGACCAATACTGACATGAGCGTCGGAGGGGGTTTCCTCGCAACCACCTCGGGGGTAGCTCACCTTTGCGTACTGTGCAGCTATTCGTTAAGGACTTTACTCTCCAGATCTTTGGCGGACTTTATTGAGGCCGCTAACCGTTTCACGATCGAAACAATAATGTTTCAAATTTCAATATTTTGGGCATTTGTGCAATAAACCATGGCACAAGTACGTGTAAGAGATGTTGTTCTAAAATTGTGGATGACAGAGAGAGTGTTTGAAGGAGAAAGAAACCAAAACAAAAGGAACAATTATGGTAGGTTGTCAAGCGTTAGTCAAAGTTAATAAATAATGAGTTAGTCTTGGATGGACTTGGTCCACAATTTTATTATTATTATGGATCAAAGTCAATTATTTAATATGAAAATCCTTTTTTTCATATAGTAACCTTTTAAGATTTTAAGTTATACTATACGGATAATATTTATCACAGTGACTTTTTTAATATAGTTACTCTTTCTTACATTAGTTTATGATGATAAAATTTTCACTTTGTGACATAGTAATCTTTTTTTCATGAAGTCAAACTTCACAATCTATATCTACTCATCTTTTATATCTATTTTTTTATAGAGCGATTTTTTTTTCCATAAATCACATGAATTACCATTAGATCCATAATAAATTAGTGTGGACCAATGTGTTTAGTTGTTGTTCACAGTTTGAGTCCCATTTTGCCAGCTTTTGTTAATTTTAAGTATGTCTATGTTGAGCTAGTCTTACTTGGACCTAGTGCACACTAATATTAGTGTGGACCAAAGTCACTGATGTGACATAGTGGCTCTTTATTTTTACAGAGTCCCCTTTTATAATCTCAAGTTACATTAATCTACTATTAGTGTGTTCTCTTCAACTTAAAATATAAGTTCAGGTCAAATAAGTTCAGAACAGGCCTAATCAAGTTTGATTAGGTCTAACACAATACTCAAAATAAGTTTCAATAAGAGTCAATCGTGTTTAACCAGTTCGGTTCAAATAAGTTCAGGTTTTTTCAGGTGAATAGAACGCACCCATAGTTAGTAGTTACCTTTTATAACTGTTGCAACGGAAGCGATTAACAAAGCAATAAACTCAAGAAAGCGAATAAAGAACACACAAGATTTAACGAGGTTCACTATCAATTTGATAGCTACGTCCTCAAGGCAGGGGAAAAGATTGTTTCACTATGAACGAGATGATTACAAGTACAATAGGCAAGATTCAATGATATTGAATCTCAAAGACTCTCTATAATCTCCTCTATTGTGTTTCTCTCTAATCTCTCTCTCTCTAATTTGTGGTAGAAAACAAAGCGTACAATTAGGGCACTATTTAAACCCTTCATTAAACGAGAAACAGAAAACCGGGAAAAAGCCGAATTCCCGATAGGTGCGGGCGCACCACCTTTTGGTGCGGGCGCACCGGCTTCTGGTGCGGGCGCACCATTTGCTTCTGCCTCAACAACTGAAAATCCGTCGTGACGAGTGTGCGGGCGCACCCCTCCCTGGTGCGGGCGCACCTGACCTGGTGCGGGCGCACCTTTACTTGGTGCGGGCGCACCACTCGCGCTGATCGCAAGTCACTCGTTTCACAAATCTCCACCTTGACTTGCATCTACCACACAACTCCACCTCAAAACAATAACCCAAACATGTATCTCTTCAACAGTACTCGAGATACACTTTCCCCTCCTGCAGTTGCATCTTTAACCCGATGCCGGGCTTGCCCCTTTATCCTGGGGCCGGGATTGCCTCCACCTTGAGGCACAACCTCTCACAAGATCAAATGTGACTATCAACGTTCAACAAGTCCAAGCAATGTTTGAACTTGCGAACTGGAACTGGCTTGGTGAACATATCAGCTGGTTGTCTGCAGTCCCAACTTTCTTCACCACTATCCTCTTCTCACTCCTCAGAAAATGGTACCTTACATCAATGTGTTTAGTCCTATCATGGTGCACCTGATCCTTAGCAAGACAAATAGCACTCAAGCTATCACAATACACAATAGACGATCATGGTGAAGACCCAGATCACTAACCAACCACGTAACCATATACCCTCCTTTGCTGCAGCAGTCAAAGCCATGTACTCAGCCTCCGTAGTAGACAAAGTCACTGAAGACTGCAAAGTAGCCTTCCAACTAACCACAGAACCTCCTAGAGTGTATACATACCCAGTCATCGATTTTCTAGTGTTTATATCACCTGCATAGTCCGAATCAGAATATCCGGTCACCAAACACTCAGTATCATTCCCATAAATGAGACCCACATCTGCCGTTCCTCTCAAGTAGCGGAAAATCCGCTTCACTGCCTGCCAGTGTTCCTTCCCTGGTTGAGTCATAAACCTGCTCACAACACTAACAGCATGTGCTAAGTCTGGCCTAGTGCAAACCATAGCATACATCAGACTACCAACAGCACTAGCATACGGAACCTTAGACATATACTCTTTTTCCTCATCAGATTGAGGAGAAAGCACAACAGAAAGACGAGCATTTGCAGCAGCAGGAGTATCAATAGATTTCGCAGTACTCATACCAAACCTGTCAAGTACCTTCAAGATATAACTTTTCTGAGAAAGGAAAAGTTTCTTCCGTCCATGATCCCTATAGATCTCCATGCCAAGAATCTTCTTTGCTGCTCCCAAATCTTTCATGTCAAACTCGGAACTCAGAAGCTTCTTCAACTTCACCACGTCTGACTTCTTCTTTGCTGCAATAAGCATGTCATCAACATATAACAATAAGTAATATATGAACCGTCCTCCACCTTGCTATGATAAACACAGCAATCATATGGACTCCTGTCAAAACCATGCTCAACCATGAAGCTGTCAAACCTCTTGTACCACTGTCTAGGTGACTGCTTAAGTCCATACAAGGATTCTTCAGACTGCAAGCAAACTTCTCTTTTCCTGGAACAACGAACCCCTCTGGTTGACTCATCAGAATATCCTCCTCCAACTCCCCATGTAGGAAAGCTGTTTTCACATCTAACTGCTCAAGTTCCAGATCAAAATGTGCTACCATTGCTAATAACACTCTAATAGAAGTATGACGAACCACTGGCGAGAAAATCTCATTGTAGTCGGCCCCTTCCCTCTGACTGAACCCTTTTGCAACTAGCCTGGCTTTATATCTGACACTTTCACCCTCTGAAGTTCCCTCTTTCCTCTTGAAAACCCACTTGCAACCAACCACCTTACGACCCTGTGGTATCCTCACTAGTTCCCATGTCTGGTTCTTGTGAAGAGACTCCATCTCCTCACTCATAGCAACTAACCACTTAGCTGATTCGTTACTAGAAACTGCTTCCTTGTAGGACATTGGCTCAGGTGACTCAATATCTTCAGCTACATGTAATGCATAACCAATCATCTCCTCTACACAGCAGTTTCGGCCAGGAACATTCCTGCCCTCTATCTGTTCAATCAGTCTCTGCGTCTTCTTCCTAGGTCGTTTCTGACCTTCAACAACAGTTTCCTCATGATCAGACTCAACATCAGCTGTTTCATCAACAACAGCTACATCCCTCTGACTAGTCTCCACAATGGGAGAACTCACTGGAGCCTCATTATCCTTCCCCTGAGTTCGAACCTGTGGAGTAGGGTCTGGAGCAACTACTTGCTCAGATCCTTCATCTGTGCTCTCATCAGTATCACCTGCAGGTTTGTTAGCAGATACAAACATAGTGTTTTCATCAAAAGTAACATCTCTACTAAGTATAACACGCCCTTCTGATGGGGACCAAATCCTGTAACCCTTCACACCATCTCCATACCCAAAAAACAACCCTTCTTAGCCCTTGGTTCAAGTTTACCCTCATTCACATGATAATAGACCATACAACCAAAAACACGCAAACCAGAATACTCAGCACTTCTCCCAGACCATACCTCATAAGGTACCTTGCAGTCAATACCTGTATGAGGACCACGGTTTATCAGATAACATGCCGTTTTCACGGCTTCACTCCAGTACTTCCTAGTCAACCCTGCATTAGAAAGCATGCATCGAACTCTCTCTAGCAAAGTCTGGTTCATGCGCTCTGCAACACCATTCTGCTGTGGTGTTTTCCTGACAGTGCGATGTCTCACTATCCCTGTGTCCCTGCAAAGCTCATTGAACTCATCATTAACAAATTCTAAACCATTATCCGTACGTAGCCTCTTAACCTTCTTTCCTGTCTGATTTTCCACTAAGACTTTCCATTGCACAAAAGTCTTAAAAGCCTCTCCCTTATGCTTTAAACAATAAAGCCAACAGTACCTGGAGAAATCATCAATAAAAGTCACAAAATAACTGAATCCTCCTATACCTTCTACCCGAGCAGGCCCCCAGCAATCTGAGTGAATATAATCCAGCGTCGCCTTAGTTATGTGCAGCCCCTTCCCAAACTTAGTCCTGTGTTGCTTACCCAACACACAGTGCTCACAAAACTCAAGGTTCTTCACCTTGTGGCCACAAAGAAGGTTCATCTTGGATAATATCTGCATCCCTCGCTCACCCATATGCCCAAGTCGTCTATGCCACAACTTAGTCATCTCCTCAGAACTTGTAGATGCAACATTAGCAGAACCAGTCAGAGTAGTACCTTGCAACACATACAGAGTACCCAACTTAGTGCTCTTAAGCACCACTTCGAACCTTTCCACACACATAGTTCCCCATCCGAGCCAGAAAAAGTAAACCCTCCTTCATCTAAGACACCCAGAGAAATCAGATTTTTCTTTAACTGTGGAACATGTCTAACATTCATCAATGTACGAATCTCACCCCCCAAAGTCTTATCTTGATGGAACCCCTTCCTACAACCTTACAAGCAGCATCATTACCCATAGTAACATTACCACCATCACAAGACTCATAAGAAGTAAACCAATCACGATTTGGACACATATGGTAAGAACACCCCGAATCTAAAATCCAACGATCGACGGACTAGGCATATCAACAGCAGCTAATGCTAGGTCCTCTTCGGAGTCATATTTCGTATCCTGTTGTGCAATGTTAGCATTGGAAGCTTTAGGATTCTTGGGACATTTATTCTTCCAATGGCCAGGTTCTTTGCAATAGTGACAGACATTCCTAGGATTGGTCTCTTTACCCTTAGAATTTTTCTTCTTCTTAGGACCCTTCCCTTAGCCGAGTTCACCACCAACCCAGCCCCTGAATCTCCACCACTCTCAGTCGTTGCCGCCTTCTGGCGCAACTCCCTAGTAAAAAGTGCTGACTTCACCTCCTCTAGGGTCACAGTCTCTCTCCCAACAACAAATGACTCAACAAAGTTCTCATATGAAGTGGAAGTGAAACAAGCAAAATCAAAGCAGCATCTTCATCCTCAATCTTAACATCTATATTACGCAAATCAAGTAAAATAGTATTAAGTTGATCTAAATGATCTCTTAGAGACGTACCTCCTTGCATACGCAAGGCAAACAGCCGTTGCTTCAAAAGCAACTTGTTGGTGAGTGACTTCGTCATGTAGAGACTCTCCAACTTCGCCCACAGACCTGCCGCAGTGATCTCATCTGCAAATTCTGTGATCACATCGTCTGCCAAGCACAGCAAAATCGTGGAGTGAGCCTTCTCCTCCATCGCCTCCAATTCGGCCTCACTAGGGCCTCCAGCCGCTCCACTCTTGTCACTCTTGACAAGAGGTTTCCAGATGCCTTGTTGTTTCAACAAAGCACGCATCTTTATCTGCCATAGCCCAAAACTGTTCCTCCCCGTAAACTTATCAATCTTTGAGTTCATCGTATTCATCTTCCCAAAACCCTAACGCTGATTTTAATCTCAAGCTCTGATACCAAGTTTGTTGCAACGGAAGCGATTAACAAAGCAATAAACTCAAGAAAGCGAATAAAGAACACACAAGATTTAACGAGGTTCACTATCAATTTGATAGCTACGTCCTCAAGGCAGGGGAAAAGATTGTTTCACTATGAACGAGATGATTACAAGTACAATAGGCAAGATTCAATGATATTGAATCTCAAAGACTCTATATAATCTCCTCTATTGTGTTTCTCTCTAATCTCTCTCTCTCTAATTTGTGGTAGAAAACAAAGCGTACAATTAGGGCACTATTTAAACCCTTCATTAAACGAGAAACAGAAAACCGGGAAAAAGCCGAATTCCCGATAGGTGCGGGCGCACCACCTTTTGGTGCGGGCGCACCGGCTTCTGGTGCGGGCGCACCAGACAAATGTGCGGGCGCACCATTTGCTTCTGCCTCAACAACTGAAAATCCGTCGTGACGAGTGTGCGGGCGCACCCCTCCCTGGTGCGGGCGCACCTGACCTGGTGCGGGCGCACCTTTACTTGGTGCGTGCGCACCTTTACTTGGTGCGGGCGCACCACTCGCGCTGATCGCAAGTCACTCGTTTCACAATAACTATAGCTCCTTTTTTTATATCTATTCTTTTTTAACATAGTGACCCTTATTTTTCATAATCACATGAACTAATATTAGATCCACAAGTATTTTTATATAATACTATCCTTTTGTTTGCAGTTGAATAAAAACTGCAATAAGTTATTTTTTTAACACCTACTTACTTTCTTATTCCAACAGCTATGCTAGACCCTGAGCATGAGCATTCATATAAGTTAACCGAAGTTTTGAGAGAGAGCAAAACTTCTGCGTACATGCGTGACAGAGATGGCTTAACCCCTATTCTAAGAGCAGCTCACTGTGGTCAGATATGGCTAGTTGCTCGGATTGGTAAAATGTATCCAAAATCAATATATATAAGTGATTACAAAGGGAAAACAGTGCTGCACCATCTATGTAGTTCAGCCTTAGATGTGGTCAATGAGTTAGAAACCGTATTACAACTATGGGAGCAAGTTTCCGAGACGTTTCCTAATGGCGATGACCTGATGTTCTCACAAGATCATGATGGAAACACACCATTACATATTGCCATCATGGCTCAGAACTTTAGAGTTGTACATTATTTCATCAGATATTATATTAAGGTAAAGTCGAGCTTAAAGAATGAGTTGATGGGTCTTATGAACAATGACGGAAAGTCAATCATGAATTTAGTTACATGTGGATCAGACATTCCCCCGAACCTGGTATGCACCACTTCTCTATAGCTAGCTATTTCATTAAATATTCATAACACTACCTTCAAATATTTTCTTACTTCAGTGATATTAATTAATATCGTTGGCATCACCACTCCATACCTCGTAGTTCTTCTTGCTAACTACTACCTCCAAATTTTTTAATTGTTACACTTTGACATTTTACACAATTCACAAATTTTACTTTGATCATCATTTGTGATGATACGTGAATAAAAACATAATCATGTGGGATCCTATCGTCTTAATATGTATTTTTTTTATATATATTTTTTATAATATTACAAATACAAAGCTAGATATATTAGCCGTCAAAGTTTGGCAAATGACATGCGTGAAAAGTGTAAGTGTAACCATTTAACAAAAAGGAGGGAGTATGATTATAAATTGGTACAATTTGCAGAAGAAATTGATAGAACAAGCAAGTATGGAAACTCCAATGGAGGACGATATCTATGAGGCAGCTACAAAAGGAGATATCAATGTGATTAAGGAACATAAATACCGCTTGCAATGTCAAGCACATGATGGAAGTAATATCTTGCATATAGCAGTTCGGCACAGGAAATTATCCTTACTTATGGCAGTTGTAGAAAGGAGCTACTTATATCCTCTTATCTATTGGGAGGACTCTAAAGGAGATACCCCTCTACACGTCGCTGCTGGGTTACAAGCGCCTGAAGCATTACAATTCGTTGAACAATGTGTCAAAAAGTGGGATCCGTATGACGGACTCCTACCATGGACAGTGAGAAATATGAAAGGAAATACGGTCCTTCATGAAGCAGCAAGGTTTTGTAATTATGAGTTTATATCATCAGCATTAAAATACGCCACTGACATCAATGATGTGAAGCTAAATCAAAAAATCATCAAGGATGTGAATGACGATGGTGAGACTGTTCTGCATATAATAGCAAGATATGCCACATATAAAGGTAAGTTTCTATCACATCACTCATTAATAATAACGAGGTAATACTTAGGTTTATTTTATAACAACTAATCATGTAGTAATTTTTTTTTTTTTTGTTACATGGGAGAATCCATGGAACCCTTCTCTCTCGAAGTGGCTAATTATATGTTATGCAATACACTCTTATTAATATATCTAAATTGATATTAGTGAAAATTATAAAAGAGAACGTATTGTGTCGGACTCGTCGGACCATAATCTTTGGTCGGACGACTTTAAGGTGGTTTCAATTTTTTTCAGTTAGTCTTAATTTTTTTTCAATTATTCTTCATTTTTTTAAAGTTAGTCTTCATTTTTTTTCAGTTAGTCTTAATTTGTTTTCAGTTAATCTTCATTTTTTTCAGTTAGTCTAAATGAAAGTAAGTTACCTCTAAATGAAAGTAACTTAGGTCTAACTGAAAATAACTTAGGTCTAAATGAAAGTAAGTTAGGTCTAAATGAAAGTAAGTTATCTCTAAATGAAAGTAACTTAGGTCTAACTGAAAGTAACTTAGGTCTAAATGAAAGTAAGTTAGGTCTAAATGAAAGTAACTTGGGATTCTTAGTTTTATTATTCTTTCATTTAACAACTAACTAATATTAAAAAAAAAACACTAACCTCTGCTTTCCTCTCACTTTCTCCTTCTTCTTCATTCCTCTTAGCTGATTTTTTTTTCTTTGTTAGATAAAAAAAAAGTATAACAAAACTATATACATTCAATGGGTCGATCTTTTTCTAACGCTAAGGTTTTCTTCTCCCTTGTTGTTGACAACATCTCCACGGCCTCTCAAAGGTAGTTATACTCGTGTTTTTTACCTCTAGAATGTTTTCAAGTGTTGTCCAGCGGTGCGGCAGCGGCGAAGGAAGAAGATGAAGAAGGAGCCGCGGTACCGTTGTCGCGGTTTCGTCCGACGAAACATATTGGGTCAGACGGTCTGACCCAATACTTTCACATTATAAAAAGCTGATATATTAAACTCCACATCGTGACAATATAAAAGGTTAATATATTTTTCAAATAGTATAAAAATGATTACACATGGTAAAAATTCTCTAACTTTGACTACAATATTACAAGTAAGAAAGATAAAAAATACAAGAGAATATATAATATTGCTTGACTTGAAATACTTCTCTGTGAAAGTTACTGATTAGCTACTAATAATATTGCAGCAAAGGATTTCTTAGAGAAAGTTTCAAGATAATTGAAGTCTCTTGTTTACATGCGTGATTATGAGGGATTCACTCCGGTTTTAAGAGCAGTACAATGTGGGCGACTTGGGGTAGCCAGGCTTCTAGTTCAACGGTATCCTCAATCAGTTGAGATTGCAGATAATAAAGGCAAGACAATTCTGCACCACATGAAGTCTTTGGTAGTAGATCTTGTCGATGATTTGAAAGATATAGTGCCAGTTTGGAAGGATATTTTAAATTATCCTGAAGCTGATAACCTTAGAAATGCTCAAGATGAAGATGGAAACACACCCTTGCATCTAGCCATTGCCGATGCCAATGTTGCTAAGGCAAAATTTCTCATAGAAAGGTGTCTCGAGTCAACCAATAAACAAGAGTTAGATATCAACAACAATGACGGTCACACGGTTTTTGATCTACTCTCATCACGCTCCCATATACCAGCCACGGTGCGTACTACTTCTCTCTTCCGTAAAATATAAAGGTCTTAAGAATGCAAACCACATTACACATTCCCACAAATACATAACGACTGAGCAACAGCACTTATGGCCTGTTTGGTAGTTGGTCATAAATGATGGTAATGGGAATGAGTTTGTGTGTAAATTTGTGAAAAATATCATTGTCCATTCCCATGGTAATGCTAATTTATCCTAAAGTGTCCATTTTCCTTCTTGAATTTTCATTCCCATCCAATATCACCTTGTAGGTGATTATGAGTGGTAATGAAAATTGCTCCATCTTGGAGACAAAAACACAAGTTTAAGGGTGAGATTGCATGTCCATGGAGAAAACATGCCTCCCCATTGAGATTTTAAGGGTGCTTTCCTAATAAAATTACACTTAAAATTCATTCCCATTATTGCACTTTATTAACGACTACCAAACGGGCCGTCATCTCTAGCTATCCCTGTTGGAATATATAGTTTAGTATAAGTTTGTTAGTTAGTTTGTTATTAGATTAGTAGTTATAGATACATGTACTTGTACTCATTTCAATATACATCAGAATAATAAAAATCTCTGTATTTTTACTTTCTCTCTCCTCTGTTCTCTCTCTCCTTCGATCTCTGCCATCTTCCATGGCACAACACCACTTCTTTCCACCATAGATTGAGAATTTTAACATGGTATCAGAGCGGGAATAAATCCTAGCTCGTAAATTTCGCACAAATTCTTGTTCAAATCAAATACCCAATTCATCATATTTTCCCCAAAAATTTTATGTTCGAATTTTTCTGAATTCATGCTCATAATTAAGCAATTAAGATTCGATTTTCCCATTTATCATCTAATTTCATTCACAAATCATTTTTTTTTGAACCTCGAATCAACAATTTATCCATTCTTGGGGGTTTTCCCCAATTTCTAGGGTTCTTTTGCGATGCTTGTTCATTCGCGAACCTAAATTCACATTGTCTCTCCAATTCTTTCTGATATTCGTTTTTCTTTCTAATTACTTTCATCATCATCAGCATCGAGTCTATTTACTGATTCATCAACTTCATTCTTCTTGATCTATTCACTCAGTGCTTTCAAGATTCTGGATATATTTTTTTTCACTGGTACTGATCGAAGGTTTCGAATTTCCGCATTGGGGAATTTTGTTTTGGTGGTGATTTGATATGTTCTGGCTGTTGTTGCTCGCGAATTTTCGCTACTCTTCGAATTATGCAATCCTTCTCTTATTCGAAGCATTGAAGATTTCATTCTATTTTTCGGTTCAAGATTTTCTGGGTATTTGATTTGTGGGATTCGTGAACTCACTTGGATTGTGGAATGTTTTATGGGCACGAAAACTCAATTTCTGGGTATTTGAGTTCCTGATTTTCTGGTTTGGTTTTCTTTAATCCAAGCTCGTAGTATGTTCTACTACTTTTGTTGTTGCACTTCTAAAATTGTCTTGAGATGAATTTTGGTGGTTAATTGAAGTATTTTTTGGGTTCTTACTGAGTTAATTGGTTGATATTTATACTGATTACAGAAATTTGGAGGTTTCTTTTTTGTGGGAAATTATTTTGGAGTCTTATGTGGTTTCTTGGTGATTTTTGGTTTGAAGTTTGCTGGTGAATCCATTTTGTAGATAGACAACGTTTTTTTGGTTTTGTTGTGCTGGGTTCTTACTGTATTTCTGTTGATTGGTTGTGGCTGGTAATCTCACTCTCTTGCAAGGCTTTCTGATCATTGTGGCTGTGGTCCTAAATGTACTTCATCCATCTTCTCGATTTCCTTTTCTTTCACAAATTACATCGTTTTATTCGTTGATTCCTTGAATTCTTTGTTGATCCATAGTGATTTTTTTTTTTCATAGACCCATAGTTGGTCATTTTCACCCATAGTGGCTTGTCTTCGCCCATAGTGGCTTATCTTTGCCCTTAGTTGGCTTGTTATATGCCCATAGTGGCTTGTCTTCGCCCATAGTGGCTTGTTGTGCCCAAAGAGGCTGTTTTTCATGATCCATTGAGATCATTTTCTTTGACCCAAAGTGGTCCTTTGTTCAAGACCCATGGTTGGTCCATTTCGCCCATAGTTGGCATTTTTTTTCAATTGCCCATAGTTGGCTTGTTGAGTTTGCCCATAGAGGCTTCTTAGCCCATAGTGGCTAGCTTTGTTTTGACCCATAGATGGTCATTTTTGTGACCCATAGAGGTCAATTTTAAGCCCATTGAGGCATTTCTTTGAGACCCAAAAGTGGTCATTTCATATTTCTCACTTTTTTTTTTCTCATTTCGTATTTCTCTCCTTCACAAATTCCTAAACATATTCCTCTTTTTCACTTCTTACACACTCACAAGTTCATTTCTCTTTCCATCTCTTTTCTATGGTTGTTCTTGTTCAAGCTTAGAGTGTTTTTCAACCCCTCTAAGCTTGAGTGGGGAATTAGGTAGTGATGGTTCTCTTGTTGAGATTATTGATGTGGTGTAGATGTTGGACGCTGTTGTGGTGATTGGTAAAGTGATGATAACAGCAAATTACGGTCTCTGATGTAGCAAACTTGCAGCAGCATGATGATTAAAGAAAGTTGCACAGTGCTTAAGTGGTATTTTGGTGACGTAGTAGTTGCAGTTATGGTGTTTTTGGGGTAGCTGAGATGCTAAACTTGATGCAATATCTGGTTCTACTCATTATCTTTCCCTGGTTTTCTGTAAATTTTTCCAAACTTATATAGTTGGGTAATGGGTACAGACTTCCCAAAGTCAGTTTGATCAGTTGGGCAGCATCCTTCATTTCCAGAGATTTTGCAAGTCTTCACACTTGCTTTCCACTATTACATCTTGACGGCTGCTTCTTTGTGTCATAGTCCCTTGTTACTTCAAACTGGAAATCGTTTTCACCATTTCCAGTTTGAGGGGGGATGTTGGAATATATAGTTTAGTATAAGTTTCTTAGTTAGTTTCCTTAATTTCAGTTAGTCTGGTATTAGATTAGTAGTTATAAATACCTGTACTTGTACTCATTTCAATATACATCAGAATAATAAAATCTCTGTATTTTTACTTTCTCTCTCCTCTGTTCTCTCTCTCCTTCGATCTCTGCCATCTTCCATGGCACAACACCACTTCTTTCCACCATAGATTGAGAATTCTAACAATCCCAATTATGGATTACAGCTTCAAACACTACATAGTACCACTTCATATTGAAAGCATATAAAACTCTTCTAGTTCTTCCATGTCGCCAACAGGGATTTTTCTACTTCCCTAAAACTAGTTCATACCCAAAGCAAAAGTCATCCCACCCTCAAACTAGTTCATACCCAAAGCTAAAACCATCCAAGTCGCATCATCACCAATGTGGGACAATCAATTGACTTTTCTATGTAAAAAAAAAAAAAACCTTTTTGTCTACCCAATGAGTAATATTAGAAACAGACGTTAATAATTAGTATAGGCTTTGTTTTTCTAATCTAAATTAATGGAAATTATCTTCAGTTAAGTTTAAGTTTAGAGAAACTTTGTTATGTTCAGTTGAGGCAAATTCAGTTCAATTAAGTTCACTTATGTTATTTTCCTCTTAAAGTTTTGATTTAGTTCAGTTAGTTTAGTCCATACAAATTTAGTTCAATTCATTTTAGTCCAACTCACTCCCAAAAGAACAAAATCTTAGTAAAAGTAATTATTTTTTATTTATTTTTGTTTTCTAATTATATGTGACAAACTCAATTTCTATTGTTCAAAAGTAATACCACAGGTGGGAAACAACATCATGAATAATTTTCTTTTATTTATTTTTGTTTTCTAATTAAATGTGAAAACTAATATGGAGGAGTTCAAATCTTCTGTCTATTTTGGCCATTATATGAGTCAAGCAATATTATTAGTCCACAATTATACAGAATTCTTAATTTAAAAAAATAAATTAGACAAAGAAAAATTGACATTAACCAACTGATTGAGTGCCACAGATAATGGTACAAAGTGAGACAAAAGAAATTTTTTTCCTAAGTTGAAGGAGCATCATTTAGTATGTAGAATTTTTAGAGGGAAAAAAAGAGAAATTTGGAGAGAATTAGAAAGACTACATTTTAATATATTTTTCATACTCACACATAATAAATAAACAAAACAACCTTTAAATAGGCATATAGAGTACTACTAATAACATGTCCACTATGTAGCTCACTACTTGCTATCCCACTAACTAGAGAATCTAGATACTACTTGTTAACCCACTAACTAATTATTAACAACTAATCCTAACTATTAGGAAAACTATTTGACAAATTTTGGAGCATAATCCAACATAGTACTGTGCAACGTAATTTAATTTGTTTACGTGCGCAGAAAGAACTGCAACAGCTGGTGAGCATAAGTTATGTCAAAGAGAGAGCACTCGTATATGATATGATGGACGACGTCCTCTACAATGCAGCAGTAAAAGGGGACGTCCAGATATTTGTAAAGGTCCCTATGGATTTAGAAAGTCAGCCCCCAACATCTGTCGAAGCATATTTTTGCCGTCAAACACCAGGTGGAAGCAATATAATTCATATAGCCCTCAGACATGGGAGTCCAAAAGTAAAACAATTTGTTAAGACGGCTCTAACACACTACCCAATTCTCAGCATGCGACCAGATAATAATGGAGATACGCCTCTTCACTTAGCTGCTAAGTGGAAGACTGGTTTATCATCAGTGGAAGTACTAATAGAAGCCTCGAAACGCTTTATAAACGAGCTGGGTGAGAGTCATAAAGCTTTCTATGTTGCCCCATGGAAGGTGAAAAACTACAAGGGTAATTTTCCAATTCACGAAGCTTTACAATCTAACAACTTGAAAGCTGCGGAACATTTGCTCGGATGTGATGTTGAGGCGGCTTCTCGTGTTAATGACTTGGGCGAGACTCCACTTCATGCTTTTTCCAAAAACGGCTTTGCCATCAGTAAGTCTCTTACAGTCTTACTTACCTAGCTACCTGCTTCATTCAACGTAATCACATTGCCTTTGTTTGGTAAAATATGGAGCCTGAGCCCTGAAGGGTTGAGAAGGAAACAAGGAAGGTAAAAGATGGGGAGGAAAAAGAGAAATTGTTTTCTACCTATGGAGCAATACTACTTCAGTATTTTAAAGCCTAAGAATTTTTTTCCTCTTACCCTTTATCGTGGAATTAGAGAAAATTCATCTAAGAGACTTTCTTCTTCCAACCACACATAACCTGAAAACCTTTCAAGTTCAACTAATATAATTAATAAGGGGGGAAAAATCATATAGAATATGGTATGATGCACACAGTAATCTATTCTAATGACTTCTTCTCACTAAGTAATTAGGTTCTAGAATACATTGGAAAATTTTAGAATTTGCAAATCTAGCACTACTTGGCTACTTGCAACACACACCTTGTTTGTAAACTCAGTAATTATGAGAAAGAATTTTCTTATTTTCCTAATTTTCACTAGATTCAAGCTATTTATGACACAAGTTACACAACATGTAAATATTAAGTATTGAAGAGCTTCATGCTGTGAAGATTGTGCACTATTAGATTATGTGATAGAGTATAGATCTATTCCTGGGGCCTCAACCAAAAGCTTAAGCTGATGGTTGAGGTCCCAGGAATAGATCTATACTCTATCATTATGCAATTGGGACGACAAGGTTAAGGATTATGATATACATATAGGTAACTAATTTGAACATTTTCTAACCCAACTCATTCTAAATGGGCCTACGACCTGTATAATCACACCTTTCTGTCTTTAATTGTATGTCAACACACGAAACATTTTGCTTAATAGCATGTTGCTCCTATTCTTAATATTAACTAACCACTCGATGCAGATAACAAGAAGGAAGCAGAAAGATTTGTGGAAAAATTGATCATTGCAAAAACAAAGGAAGATGATAGCAGTAATACAGCATCGTATATAAGAGATGATGAAGGCCTCAATCAAAATGCTTATAATTCTGCGTATATACAAGATGATGAAGGCCTTAGTCAAAATGCTTATAATTCTGCATATATACGAGATGATGAAGGCCTCACACCGTTATTGAGGGCAGCAAGGTCCGGTCGTCTTGAGGTCGTACGAGCTATACTTACACATTGCCCTCAATCAGCATACCTCCGTGACCCATGGGGCAGGACCTTTTTGCATCTTTTGCGTTTTACAGGTGAGGATATTGATGAGAGTTTGGATGGGAATTTCGAGAAAACAGGGAAAGAATTATTTGTACTTCGTGAAGCAGATGCCCAAAGGTTGGTGCAAGATTATGAGGGGAATACTCCCCTCCATTACGCCATTAAGACTCAAAATTCTATTGCTGCAATTGTATTAACTCAAAGGTGTTTAGAAGATGAAGAGCATAAAGAACTTGGATTGGTGAATAGAGACGGTCAAACTGTTTTAGATCTACTTGCATTACATGACGTCCCAAACGAGGTATCACTTACTCTCTTTTTTTCTTTTGAAGTCTCTTGGAAGGAACGGGAGAAATTGGGGATCCCTCCTTGCAAGGGGGTGAGACTCGATCCCTTGACCTCTGGGATCGTAGGTGATGTCAATACCACTAGGCTATCACCTGCTGCTCATGAGTTATCACTTACTTACCATGTGTTATATATATATATATATATATATATAATATATATATATATATATATATATATATATATATATATATATATATATATTTGCTGCAATATAGTTTTATTTTTTACATGCAACATTTATTATGTTAGTAGATTTAAAAAATCAAATGTTGCATCGAATAGATTGAGGTAGTTCTTCTTCTTTCATCTTGTTTTATCTTTCAAATATCTTATCAAAGTAGTCAGCACTGACTCACTGTCCCTTCTGACAATAATAGTAACAAAGATACAGCAATAAAATAATGGAAATCTAGTATGGATTTTGGATTTTTGGTGTTTGTCATTTAATTTCTTTCATGGAATGCAACAGATTATACAGCAAATTCGGAAGAAACTGCCCAAAGAAGTTTACTTAGCTCGAAGCTCATATGGTATACGCAACACAGAAATGAACCAATCAGCGAACGCTCTCTCCGTGGTTGCTGCCCTCTTGGGGACCATAACTTTTGCAGCTGGATTGCAGGTGCCCGGTGGATTTGATAGCGATGACGGATCCCCTGTCCTTTTGACAAATGCAGTTTTTGCCGCTTTCATGGTGGCCAATACCATTGCGATGTGCTGCTCTATGCTTTGCCTCTTCTTACTCCTATTGGTAGGTATCCGCAAAAGTCACGGGTCGCTCATGATATTAGATATCTCTATAATTCTGCTTGAATTTTCCTTCTACCTCACCATGCTGGCATTCACACTCGGCGTGTTTGTGGTAACTCTGCAAAAGAGTTTATGGTTGGCTGTCTTAGTCTGTGTACTCTCCTTTATTACCTTCCTTCTCACATGGAAATGTTCAATAAAGCTAGTCATTAAATTTGTTGAGAGTATTGTTGCTGCTGGAAAAAAGCTTGCATCATGTTGTGCTAGTAAGTCCGCTGATACGGAGGGGCCTGTGTAGGAGACAACCGAACAGAAAAATGAAAGCATTCTGTGGTTAATAAGTAATAAGTGCAGCAATACAGCATGATGCGGCTAATTGAGAACAAAATAAAAGGATTGAATTTGCAATCTATCTGTAAGGTTTAACATGTTTTCTATACTTGGATCATTTGTTGGCATGGTTTATGTCAATTATTTTCTGAATTTCTCTCTCTTTTACGAATTTGAAAGCACATACCTTCGTGACATTCATTCTGGTGAAGGCTGACGAAATATGGAACATCATCTACTCTATTTATCTAGAAAATATACATGACTATCTTTATTTATTATTTAGAAATTACTCGTATGTGACAATAGATAAACACATGGCATTATGTAATTCATCATCTTTTTAGTTGGAAAACTAACGGTTCTCTGGGCTTCCGCTAGGTTTCCTTGGGAGGGTTTTCTAGGGTTTCTCCTAGGGTTTCCTTCGTGGTTGGTTTTCTCGAGTTTGGCTCGAGATTTGTGACTGATTTTCGATGGAGAGTGATGCGAATGTACGAGAAGTAAACCCTAATAAGCAAATTATGGGAAAAAGTAAAGATACGGAGCGCAATACTGGCTTTGCTGATGTAGCAATAAATAATCGGTTGGAAACACAAAATCAACTGAAACTACAAACAAATGAGGATGCGATAGAGTGGAAGGATGAGGAGGGTGAAGATGAGGATGCACGGCTCGAACTGGGGCTAGTTGGGAAGATATGGACAAAACGAATCATAAATGCTAATGCGTTTATGAATACTATAAAAAATATCTGGCAACCTTCGCATGGTATAAGTATAAGCAGTATAGGCGAGAACACTTATGTCTTCCAATTCCACCATTGAAGAGACAAATTGTGGGTGGTCGAGAATCAACCATGGCATTTTGATCGACACACACTTTTGTTGGGTGACATTACAGAAGACACAAAACCGGCAACGATGGAGTTATTTGAACTACCAATGTGGGTAAGGGTTTACAATTTACCCTTCAAGGGGAGACTGCAAAGAGAGAATGTGGAAGCCATTGGTAAGAAGATCGAAAGATTTATTAAAGCAGATTGTTCGGGCTTGGTTGGCATTGATAAATCAATACGTCTTCTAATTAATGTGGATGTGCGTAAACCGTTGACTCAAAAAATCAAAATAAAGATGCGAGGGGGCATAGAAGAATTTTTCGAGGTAAAATATGAAAAACCACCATTATTCTGTTATTTTTGTGGTCTGATTGGGCATGGAGTAAAGGACTGCATGGAGTGTCGAGATGAGGAGGATCCGAAGTTACAATATGGAGGATGGCTAAAGGCGTCTCCATGGAAAAGAGTTAGTGTTGGGTTGGAGCATGGGAGAATGGGTACAGAGGGGCAGTGTGCGAGAAAACTCTTTATTACTCGTCCAAAACAGACAGTGAGTGTGCAGGAGAGGATGGTAGTTAAAGAGATAGTAGGCAGATTACAAGATTGTGGTTTGAAGGGTGATGGAGATACGGAGAAGCAGGAAAAGGACGGACAGGGGGGAAACATGGAAGTGAGTTAGTAGAAGGAGGGGATAGCCCAAACAGAGGGAATAATGATTTCAGATTCGAGGAGGCTGCCATTTTATGGGAGGCTATGGAGTATTGCAACCTAGAAGATATGAATTATGTGGGATATCCGTACACATGGACAAACAACCAGGGTGGTAGTGATAATATTCAAGAGCGCTTAGACCGCTTTGTTGCTAATGTGAGCTGGAAGGACAATTTTGGCGGTTCGTTTGTCACCCATCTTCAAAAAAGAAGATCGGATCATCTCCCCATTTTGTTAAGTGTTCGAAAGAAACTCACAGCAGGCAGGGAAACAAGAAAACAACGGCTTTTCGTTTTGAGGAGATGTGGACTAGGGAGGATGAATGTGGGGATATCATTGCAGGAGCTTGGGTGAAAGGAAATGGGGTGAGTGGTAATTTGGGCAGGGCAACTAAGGAGCTTCGCGAATGGAGTCAGATTCGATTAGGGGAATTCGCAAAGGAAATGCGGGTGTGTAAACAGCAAATGAGGCGCCTTATGGAGGAGGAACAAACTGCAACAATCATAAAACAAATGCATGATATAGATAGGAGAATGGATGAACTAGAAGCTAGAGAGGAAATCTATTGGAAGCAGCGTAGTCGTCAAGAGTGGCTGAAATATGGGGATCAAAATACAAAATTTTTTCATTCAAAGGCCAAGCAGAGAGAGAGAAGGAACAACATAACCCGGTTGAAAGATGCCACAGGAGCTTTTCATGATGAGGAGGGTGAAATTGCCGAAGTGTTGGTACAACATTTTAAAGAATTGTTTTGTGCGAATACTGAGGTAGAAATAGGACCAGTTGTGGAAAAAGTTCAAAGTAAGATATCACATGGTATGTGCACAATGTTAGAGGAGCAGTTTCGTAGGGAAGAGATTACTGAAGCCCTGAGCCAAATGCACCCTACAAAGGCACCTGGCCCGGATGGAATGTGCGCTCTCTTTTACCATAAATTTTGGGACACAGTTGGGGATGACGTAACGGACCAAATAATGGACATTCTGAATAACGGAGGTAATATTGGCTCTCTAAATCAAACTTACATTGCTTTAATCCTGAAAAAAAAAAGTGTGAGTCTCCTGTTGATTTTAGGCCAATAAGTCCATGTAATGTGGTGTACAAAATTGTTTCTAAAGTCCTGGCAAATAGAATCAAAAGAGTTCTCCCGAGTATTATTCATGAGTTCCAGAGTGATTTTGTCCCTGGTCGGTATATTACTGATAACATTTTGGTAGCATATGAATGTTTCCATTATCTGCGGAAAAAACGAAAGGGAAGGAAGGATATATGAGCCTCAAATTAGACATGAGCAAAGCGTATGACCGAGTTGAGTGGGCGTTTTTGGAGGAAATGATGAATAAATTGGGTTTTCCGAGACATTTTGTTCGCCTTATTATGGGGTGTGTCACTTCAACATCTTCTTCGATACTCCTAAATGGCCAACCTACGCGCCAGTTCCGGCCAACTCGGGGGCTCCGCCTGGGAGACCCTTTGTCTCCATTTCTGTTTATTATTTGTGCAGAGGGGCTATCTTCCCTTCTTAGAGATGCAGAAGCGAAAAAGGAGATTCATGGGATAAAAATTGGGAAGAAAGTAAATGCAACATCACACTTATTCTTTGCAGATGATAGCTTGATGTTTACAAGAGCAAATGACAGGGAGGCCGAAAATATTTTAGAAATTCTTTCTACCTATGAAGCTACCTCAGGGGAACGTTTGAATATGGAGAAATCGGAAGTGACTTTTAGCCGAAACATTGAACAAGAACAGAAACATTTGCTTCAGATGATCGAAGTTAACTTTTAAGGCTGTGGAAAGTCATGAAAAATATTTAGGACTACCAACTTTTGTTAGTGGTTCTAAGAAAAAAGTTTTCAAATATATTCATGAACGGTTGCTGAAGAAGCTAAAAGGGTGGAATGAAGGATTTTTATCTCAAGCGGGAAGAGAGGTCTTAATCAAAGCGATAGCGCAAGCCATTCCCACATATGCAATGCAATGTTTCCGTATTCCAGTGACGACATTAAACGAAATTGAAAGTCTTTTTCGAAGCTTTTTTTGGGGCCAGAAGAAAGATGAAAGGAAAGATGGCATGGGTTGGTTGAACAAAGTTGTATGACTCAAAAAAATGGTGGACCTAGGATATTGAAGAGCAAATACTTCCCCAATACAACGTTTTCGGAGGCCCAACTTAGTCCCGCGGCAAGTTTTACGTGGCGCTCAATTATATCATCAAGAAGTCTACTGCAGAAAGGCCTTCGGAAAGTGGTGGGACAGGGCCATGATGTGCATATATGGGAGGACCTGTGGATCCCCAGCTTGCCTAATTTTCGGCCTTCGAGTGTCGGGAGTGTAGATATGGAAGGGCCACATAAGGTGAGCGAGTTAATACATAATCAGGGCTGGAATGAAACAATGATGCATAACTTATTTCCCCCATGGGAAGTCGAAGCAATCATGCGAATCCCACTGCCACACACAGCCATGGAGGATAAATGGGCGTGGCATTATACGAAACATGGGAGTTTTACGGTAAAAAGTGCCTATTATCAAGCCATGGAGGAAAAGAAACTCAACACAGCATCATCTTTTCGGTTTGTGGGTGGGGGTGTATGGAAGAGGCTGTGGCAATCAAATTCACCAACCAAGCTCAAAACTTTCGGATGGAAGGTGCTTCATAATGGCATTGCGGTTAAGGAAAATTTGGTAAAGCGAGGGATAGGAGATGAAAGTAGATGTCCTTTGTGTGGCGAGGAGGATGAAACCATCATGCATGCATTATTTCTTTGTGGTGATGTAAGATGCATCTGGCGATTATCACCGCTAAGATTGGAGGTGAATGGTTTGGAAAGGTGGGTTTTTAAGGAGTGGTGTGAAAAATCTTATCTATTCAATGAAGGAGCCTTAGTGGTGGGATTTGTTCTGGAATATTTTATGGGGCGTATGGCTGCGGCGCAATGCTTGGACTTTTGGGCAAAAACGTGTGAAAGTGCAGGAGGTGATAGAGAAGGCAACGCGATATTGCATGGAATTCAATGAAGTAAATGTAACAAATAGTATGGCGGGGCAAAGAGGTGGTGCAGGTGGGAAAAGGTGGCGAAAACCACTGGATGGTCTGTACAAAATCAACACAGATGCTGCAGTTTTCGTGGAAGGGAGCATTGGTTTGGGTGGTGTTGTGAGGGATGCGCATGGAGAGGTGATGGTGGCTTGCTGTGGGAAGATGGCAGGGCGGTTCGAAGTGGATGTGGCAGAGGCTCTGGCGATACGATTTGTGTTGTTAATATCATGGGAAGCAGGCTACATAGAGGTTATGGTGGAAAGTGATTGCCTCAAATTGATCTCGCATTTGAAGAAAAAGACAGTGCAAACTTCGAGCTTTGGAGTTATAGTTCATGACAATTTGACATTAGCTGAGTCTTTTAGTAGAATGTGTTTTAGTCATACGTGTCGTAGTGGTAACAAGGTTGCTCATACTCTTGCTCAATTGAGTCGATCTTTTAGTGAGACTAGAATATGGATGATGGAAGCCCCTTCCGAAATCCAATCCTTTGTATTGACCGATTTAGAGTTGGCTGAATAAATTTGGTGTGTGTTTTCCCGTCAAAAAAAAAAGACAATAGATAAACACTAGGTTTATGCATGGCTTTTACTTGATGTGATAGAGTCGTTAATGACGGAGAATATGTCAACATTTGTTTGTTCTAAAATTCTGAGTTTCCTAATTTTTAAAATTTGTAGTAGTACTTTTTATACCTACGCTTATCAAACTTCATAGACAATCTCTATAACAAAAATTACTATACATCATAAGAAAAAACTCAATCCCTTCAAAATAAATGTTCAAAAAATCAGTCCACAATATAAATCATGTCTTTCCTTCTATTTTTCCTTCTGCAGATATTTATATATGGGTTATCTTGCATAGTTTGAGAGTTCGAAACTTTTTTTATTTTTAATGAATTTTGTATCATAGATATGATCATTAATTAAATATAATACTTTCTTACATGATCATAATAACTAATTAATAATTCATAAGATCTACGAAACCAGAATTTAAATAATTATATACAAACCTATACCTAAGAACATTTTAAAGATTAAACTCTCTCTCTCCACCTTATTGTAGTGCATGTCTCATCATGGCGATATATAATAAGATAATTAAAAATAATTTCTCTTAAAATCCGTCTTGTATATGGCCGACCTAACCTATTCATATAGGTGTCGCCGCACATCGAGATCAATGTATCACCTCATTTTTAAAGAAGACCATATATCTTACTCCTTTCTCAACAAAATCGAGCTTTTAACTCGGCGTTGGAAAGTTATCGGGTCAAATTTTCATCTCCAACATGAATCTTTCTAAGATATTGAGTGTGATGTGAGATATGACTTTTTGAAATTGACCATTGTACACAAACTCTTATGAACAAATTAAGTTACTTTTATGACCAAATGGAGTTTACTTATACGAATATTTGGTTACTATTAACAATAAATTGGGCTTACTGTTAGAAATAAATATGGTCACTTTTATAGCAAAAGGGGGTAACAAGTGTTTACTCTTTCTTGTTAATAACTGAGGAGGTTACTCTTCTCTTTCAATTTCTATATATATATATATATATATATATATATATATATATATATATATATATATATATATTATATATATATATATATATATGTAAAGTTAAAATCATCATATGGAATCCAGAATTTGTAATGTATGAACAATTAGGGTTACTTTTGTGAACACTTAGGTTTACTCGTATGACTAAATTTCATTATCGTATGATTAAATGAGATTATTCTTGGGAACGAGTGAGGTTACTTTTGTGAAGAATTGGGATTACTTGTATGACTAAATATGATCGTCGTTAAATTAAGTGAGGTTACTCTTCTAAACGAATGAGGTTACTCAAATGAAATAATGGGGTTACTCATATGGATATATAATGGGGATTACTCGTATGATTAAATGATGCGACTCTTATAAACAAATGAGGTTACTCGTGGAAATAGATGTGGGTCACTTTTTGTGAACAATTAGGGTTACTCGTATGATTAAATACGGTCATTATATGACTAAAGGAGCGGTTATTCTTATGAACGAATTATGTTACTCGTATGAATTAATGGGGTCATTTTATGAATGAATGGGGTTACTTGTTTGCATATATGAGGTTATTAATCAGTTTACTCTTATGAATGAATGAGGTCAACTGCATTCTTTCCTTACATTTCTTCTCACATGAAAATTTTGAGTTAAAGTTGGTTGTTGAATATGGTGGGAGTGTTGTTACCGTTGCAAATTAAACAAGTTAAAATTTTTGGTGAAGTCGTATGTGGTTAAGTGTGGTACCAGAATTATAAAACCTCATGAAAGCACATCTATAACTAAGATGCAAAGGGTAGAAAACAATTAAACAACAAAGTAGAAGGTGTATGGGTGGTACTCCAAGTTTGTTCTCGGACACACTACATGTGTCTGACATGTAACTCTTAAGACGCAATGCCATTATGGTGAACCAAACAACTCCTGATAATGGTCCGAGATGGCACTCGCAGCCACAGAAAAGGACAAAATAAAAGAATCTTCCCTCCAGTTAGACTCATCTCAAACGTACACGTGTCAAAGGATTACACATTCTGTCAGATTAACAAAATGGCCAAATGATACTATTTTGCAAATACATTCTCTCACATCAAAAGTAACTTATCTCTCTCTACATTCTCTCTCAGAGGTTACTTCACGGACAAACACTGACTTGAGCGTTGGAGGGGGTTTCCTCGCATCGCCCCTTAGAGTAGTTCACGTTTATTATCTTGTAGTATTTCAGTCTCGTGCGCCCCATAATCATTAACAGACATTTTAGAGGTCTGCAACTGTTTCAACACCGAAACAACTTGGCGCTAGAAGGAGGGCCCTATCTTTGGAAACGGTCATGGAAAAAATGAACACCACAAGTCGCTATCCTCTAGAAATTGAAGCCGGCCAAGGGTCTTTTAACCTCTTATTACCGAACCCATAGGGGCACCTGAGTTCCACTTCAGGACGTCTAAGAGCAACGATGGGCAAACCCTAGACAATAACGTTTCTCTGATGAATCCTGGTAACGTACCATTCTATCTGGGACAGTTGAGTCAATGTTCTCCTAAGTAGCTGAAAACAATAGAATCCTTCATCGAAATGTTGGCGGGCACTCCACAGCCTAAGATCGCCCCTTCCCAGAATGCTGATTTCAGAATTTGTAAGCGACCACTAGTTTTACCTGGTAGGAAAGCTGACGGAACTCCGTTAAGCAAGATGCATAACCTCACTAAAGAACTTTATAATTTTGAGGACGTACGAGGAAAATCAGGGTCACTGCAATCGTGAGTACAACGCCACCAGTGCTAGTAACTATTCAGTTAGCGGACACCTACTGATCAAACCAAAAGTCTCTCCTTTTGTTTCGGAAATCTTAAATCATCATATGCGAAGGATCAAGATGTCTTCCTACAAGTACGATGGCACTGATGATCCTGATGATCATGTCGCGGCATACGAGGGTCAGTAGTGTAAGGCGTTTTCATCAACTCTGACCAAGATCACCCAAACTTGGTTTAAGAGTTTGAAATTGGGTATTATCTCTACTTTCTCTCAATTGTCACATTGTAAGTAATAGGCGTTGCGAGCGCACTAGTGGTGAGTAACTCTCTATCAAGCAAGGTGAACAGGATGTGGTTGTCTTAGCATTAATGACTGGGCTAAGAGAAGGGTCCGCCATTCAGGAGCTACCTGAGTCGTAAAACTTTCACATCATTGGGGTCGGTGCTGGGGAAGGCCAATGATTTCATAAGAGGAGAAGAATTTGATAAAGCCGCCACGAGCTAGTACTAAGAATCTAATAAGAGGAAGGATGAGAAGTCACGAAAAGACAAGGGTTGTGACAACGATTGCGGTCGAGATGAAAGAAGAGAATCTAAAATGGTTAAGAAAGGAAACGATCGAGAGTGCGGTGACCGGGAGAGAAGTGAACGTAAAGATAAGTTTGTTGCGTACACAACTCACGACATCTAGGGAATAGATATACGTCATGAATAAGGAGAGTGACAAATGGGAAAGACCCAAAAAGGAGTTCCATAAGAACTGGGACAAGACTAAGTGGTGTGATTTTCATGGAGATCATGGCCACCTAACTAAAGATTTTAGGCGTTTGAAAGATAGTTTGGAGGATGTCATCCGTAGAGGTTACTTCACTCATAAAGTCCAAACGAGTGATGGTGATTTCGTAAAGTACAAGGATTAGAATGCTCAGTCTCAGATAGGGCAAATACATGTGATTAGTGGCGGCCCAATAAATGGCGGAAGTGTTAATGGGGCGAATGCTAGTTTGAAGGAATTCAGGCATCAGGTTGATTTAAGCGAAAGATGTCTCTGAAAGAAACCATCGACCATGTTGTCATTCTGATTCGAAGATGCAAAACATGTAATATATCCTCTTTACAACCCTTTGGTGGTCACTTTAAAAGTTGCAGACTGTTTGATTCATAGAATCCTGGTTGATGGAAGGAGGTCTGCCAACATCTTATTCCTATCGACATTCTAAAAGATGATGATTGATCGAGAGCATTTGCAGCCGATACGATACCCGGTGATAGGATTCATAGGGGCATCGGCAATACCTGAATTTATTATCAAGTTACCAGTCCTAATGGATGAGAATAAGGACGCCATGGATGTAATGATGGAATTTATGGTAGTTGATGTTCCAGGAGCATAAAACGCCATAATCGAAAGGCCTTTTATTCACGATGTCTAGGGAGTGGTATCCACTTATCATCTCAATATGCTATAAGTATGCAATTAGGGCACAAGAACAAAGATAAGAGGAAACTAGGAGACAGGCAAATCATGTTACTTATCGGCTTTAAAGCAACCAGCACAAAAAATTTCAATAGAAGATTTATGCTCGCCAACGCGGAAGGAGAAGAGGGCCAAGAAAAAAGTGATGGCGGACGAGGAAAGCGCCGAGAAAAAAGAGGAAAGAGCCATGGAAGAGTTAACTCGACGAAAAGATTCAACAAGGACTAAGCCTGATGCCGAATCCAAACAAGAAATGCTATCAGAGGATCCTTCAAGAACGATAACTATCGGAACGGACATGGACCAAAGGTCAGGATCAACTTGGTGACTCTCCTAGGAGAAAACACTGACATATGTGTGTTCTCGACGGATGAGATGCCGGGAATAGACCCGACCATGATGATTCCTCATCTAAATGTTAATAGTGCAATCTGTCCCGTTAAGCAGAAGAAGATAAAATTTCAGCCGAAAAGAAAAAGGTTGTCAAAGAAGAAGTTGATAAGTTACTGGCGACTGATTTCATTGAAGCTTGCGACTACCCTCAGTGGTTGGGAAATGTAGCAATGGTGAACAAAGAAAATGGCCAGTGGCGAATGTGTGTAGATTTTATGGATCTTAACCGAGTTTTATAGTACCAAATTGTATAATTGATCGTGTAGATACTTACAATTGCTTCTGCGATTTCTAGATAGGTAGGATTCTTAGACATCATCACTCCATCCTTTTCAGTTGCATGAGCTTTGAGCCAAACTAAATGTCGAGGGAGCTGTGTGACATGAATCCCTTTTTTTTTCTCAAGTTTCCTTTTCTGAAATTATACCATAGCATATCGGAAACCAGTATTAAATAGTTATAAATATCATTATTAGTTAATCTAATGCAATTCATCAAGTCTTACAATCTCTTCTTGATAAGTGCCAATTTTATGTAAACTTTATTGCTGATTATCATTTGTTTTGGGTCAAATTATACTAATTTATATGGGTTTTCATTGATTTATAGTCAAACGTGTAATTTTTGAAGGAATTAATATTTTGTTATCAAATTAGAACTTTGCTTATTATTTCTTATGTTTACCTATAAATGAAATTATTAAGTTAAATATTATGTTTATTGGATTGGTTGTATAGGTACAAAAATATAAGTGACAAATCATGTTGGCAAGGCATACATGGAGATTAAGAAAGAAAAGCAGGAGTTCTAAACTAAAGAAGCCCAACCGCTCAAGTGGAAGAAAAGCCAAGCAAAAGAAAAAAAAAAGAAAAAAAAAGAAATGGGTGCTGGGCCGAAGACAACACAGCAGCAACAATAATGGAATTAAACAAAGACTTCTAACCTAAGACTAAAGTGGGCAGCAACAATTAAAATGAAACCTAAGACTAAGAAGGCCAGAGACCATTGAAAAATTGAGAGGGAGTAGGCAGCATTGAACGAGAACAGAGGCGACGAAATACAGAAGGCAGTAACGAAACAATAGAGGAGCTTGAGCAACAGAGACGACGAACGACAGTCCGAGCGAAGAACGAAATTCATCTACTTTGGGAGTTCTTCTGTTTCTCTTGTCTATTTTGATTCAATTGTTATACTTTGTTAGAATTTTTTTTTTTTTTTGGTGAAAATAAAGTAACCAAAGTAGTTCATTACGCGTTCTTACATTCCGCAAGATATACCAACATACAATGACTAGGGGGATAGGGGAAAATCCTAGTTACATTTGCACTATCTTTACTAATACGACACTTCTTTGCTAGTCCATCTGCGATTCTGTTATGTAGTCGATTATAGTGCTTAATCTTCATGTCCGGGAGGTCCTTCCAAAGTTTTCTGCATTTTTCCACAACACTTACATATTTGTCAGACAAGCTATCATTATGACATAGAAGATTAATCACTTGTGTACAATCCGAAAACAACATAGAAGAGTGAAGGTTATGAATTTTTGCAATTTGAAGCCCCAGTTCAATGGCCTTCAACTCGGCCATAAATGAGTCACAAGCATATGTCCTATTGGTAAAACCTACCACCCACTCCCCAGATCGATTACGAACAACACCCCCCACCCTCATGGTCTCCCCAGCATACGTGAAAGACGCGTCTACACTAATGTACATCTCACAGGTTTCATTTAACAGTGAGTCGATAGGGTTAGGATTTGGCAACTCCCCTATATCCGTGTATTTGGTCCAGGCTTGGGTCCAACTAGAAACCAAAACCATAGCTCGCTTGATGATTATTATGGGTTGCACCAGTTTCGTACCTTTCAAAGAGCATTCATTCCTATCTTTCCACAACTCGTGACATAAATGAGGAAAGATGTTCGCCCATCTAAACCCCCTAAAGGATCTCACACTCTCAAGGTTAGATTTTAACCACTCTATCACAGGTACATTCGGGTCTATAGGTTGCGCACAAGTGTTCCAGACACCTTCAGAAAAGGAGCAATTTTGGATAAGGTGGGCCAGGTCCTCCTCATGGGTTCCACATCTCGGACATGTGGGGTTTGATGTGATATGCCAAAAGTATAAGAGGCGCTTATGGGGAATACGGTCTCTCCACAGCAACCAAAAGAAAAATTTTAACTTGGGTTCCATAGGATGTTTCCATAGCCAATCCATATTTATGTAAGGGGTGCAGATTTGGGCCTCATAGGCCCTAGCGAGGGAGAAACCTTTCGGTGTAATGAAGGAAGGGATGAGAAGATCATCATGATTTTCCTCAGATAGAGGATATAGGCTAAGAATTCTGTCGAGGATGTTTTCGGCTAACTCAACTGAGATATGGCTAAAGTCCCACCTTTCCCCATTTACGATATGACATACCCTCATATCCTCCCCCCCTTCCATAAGAGGGCCCTGGATCATTGACCTAAGTGAACCTATTCCTAGCCAGTTATCCCCCCATACTTGGATTTTCTTCCCGTTTCCCAAACTCCAGAGGCAGTTATCTTGAAGGAAAGGCCAAACTTTTCCGATATTCTTCCAAGTGTTAGACCCATTAGAGAATTTTGTAACTTTGTTATTGTGGATATACTTAGAGTTGATACATTCTTGGGCTAGGTTCTAAGGAGCTTGTGACACTTTCCACCCTAATTTTGCCATGTAGGCTCTATTCATTTTCTCCTGCTCTCTGATCCCGAGGCCCCCTCTATTCCTGGGTTGAAAAGTGTGATCTTTCCCTACCAGATGAATCTTTTTCTTCTCATTCGTGCCTCCCCAAAGGAAATTGTTACACACCGAATCTAGCTCCTTAAGCGTGGCTGAGGGTAGGAGAGTGGCTTGCATGTAGTAGGCAGGGATGGTTGAGAGTGTGGACTTAATTAGACACAACCTACCTGCTTTTGATAGGAATCTTGTTTTCCACTTAGCAAGCTTGTTCCTCACTTTCTCAATCACAAATTGCACTTGGGTTCTCGATGGTCTTTTGTGGGATAAGGGTAAACCTAAGTAGGTTCCGAGGCTGTTATTTTCATTCACATGAATGGTCTCCTGAAATAACTGCTTGTACTCGATTGAGGTGTTGGGTGAGAATGTTAATTTACTCTTTAGCTCATTAATTTTTTGCCCCGAGACAGCGCAAAACTTAAGGAGAGTATCCCTGACAGAGAAGGCCGTATTTTCATCCACTCGGCCAAACAAGAGGAGATCATCAGCAAAGAGAAGATGCGAGATAGGGACTTTTTTCCGCCCTACCCAGAAAGGAGTCCATTCCTTTGTATCACATGAGGTGTGTATGGATTTGGACAAAGCTTCAAGGCAGATGTTAAACAAGTAGGGTGACATGGGGTCTCCTTGGCGAAGACCCCTAGAGTGTTGAAAAGGGAGAGTTTTCCTCCCATTCACGAGAACAGATGAGGAAGCTTGGGAGACGCAGTTCATTATAAGGTTTATCGAATGCAAATCCAAGTTACAAGAAATCAAGCACTCTCGGACAAACCCCCACTCAACCCTATCATAAGCTTTTTCTAAATCAATCTTTAGGGCAAACCATCCCCATTTTCCTTTCTTTTTGTGCATTGAATGGAGGACTTCTGTAGCCACCACCAAATTGATGTCCGCCCCCATACCCTTTATGAAGCTGTTTTGGTTAGGTGAAATCCAGTCGGGGATGAGGGGTTTTAGTCTAGAGACAAGGATCTTGGTGGCGAGCTTATAAATGGAATTGCAAAGGCTAATAGGCCTATATTGTCTTATGGTCTCTGGGGAGGGTTGTTTTGGGATAAGACAGATTAGAGCTTGACAAAGATTCTCTGGGATTTTCCCCTTTCTATACCACTCCTGGATTGTAGAGCAAAGGTCGTCTCCAATGGTCCCCCAGGCTTTTTGAAAGAACACAGGATGGAAACCATCTGGTCCCGGTGCCTTTAGGGGCTTCATACCAAATAAGGCCGTGCGAACCTCTTTTTTGGTAGGAGGGTATCCAATACTGACTAAGTCTTGCTCATCTCTCACTAAGGGTTTAGTAAAGCTATTACACATATGCTCCATAGTGTAAAGATTACTATAGAAATTTTGGACGTGGATCCTAATGCTTTCCTGGTCATGAATCTCCTCTCCCACATCATCCCGAAGGCTTAGGATACGGTTGGAGGTTCTCCTAATCGTCACACTCCTATGGAAAAAGCTAGTGTTTCTTTCGCCCTCTGAGATTCTATCCATCCTACTCTTAACTCGCCAAAGCATTTCTTCCTGATCTAGGATGGCCAACAGCTCATTTTGGAGGGAAATTTCAAGGTCCTGGTGGAAAGTAGATGTTGGTTTAGTTTGGAGATAAGTTTGGGTACCTCTAAGTCTCGACAAGATATTCTTTTTCCTTACATATAGATTGCCAAATGTGTTTTTATTCCAGTCAACTAGGGCTTCTCTAGTAGAGTTAATTTTTTCCTCTAAGGTGTTGTCCCCCTTTGGCCACGTTTGGTCGACAAACTCGAGAAATCTATGGTCCAGAGTCTGGAAACATATTGAACCACTCAACATTTGCCCAACCCCGGTCAAGTCTTTCATAGATAGGATTGTTCCTCCTTTTATTAGTCCATGTGAATTTTGGGCCATTGTAACCAATGTCAATCAAATTGCAATCATCCATGGTGCTAGCATAAAGGTTCGAACGGGACAGCGAAATTTTATTTCCTCCTAATTTTTCACTTTGGTTTACGACCTCATTAAAATCGCCTAAAGCCAACCAAGACAGATGCATATTACTCGCCATAGTTTTTAGTTCATCCCACAGAATTTTACGACAATGAAGTTTTGGACTTGCATAAATAGCTGAAAAAACAAAGGATAAGTTTCGGTTACGTACCTCAACCACGCCATGCACACCTTGAGCTCATTCTCCTAGGGCTTGGAACCCTATAGTGTTGGAGTTCCACAAGAGAAGGATGCCCCCAGTAAAACTTATAGGCTCCACGAGATACCAAGAGTCCCAACCAAGACTAGCCACAATCTCAGTAGTCCTAGCACGAGAGACTCAAGTTTCCACAAGCACAACAAGAGAAGGCATATGATGATGCACCAACATTTTAAAATTAGTAAAGAATGAGGGACGCCCCATTCCTCTCACATTCCAAAAGAGAATGTTCATCCCTTTAAACAAATTAGGCATTCCCATGATCCTCCTTAGCACCTCCTCATTTCCGGGTGCCCAAGGATCTACTTCGTTGCCGGTTTTGCAACACGTCCACAACCGTCGATGGGGCCACAAATTCAGTTCGGCCTCGCGTGGGTCGTTTCTCCCTTTTCCCCCTGCCCATGCTACTGTCACATTCACTTGTTTCGTTGGTCGTTGGAGCTTGACTATAAGCAGCCCATCGGTATTGCTCAACATCTCCAGCCTCAGTGACATTGTTTTCAGTAATATAACAGTTTGGACCATCGGCAACAGGGGTGACGAGTCTAGCCATGGCCCCATGTTCATCATCAAATTCCTCTCTTCCATTTCGTCTTGCACCTCCTTTTTCAAGAACCACTCCATAAATATTTTCATGATTTTTGGCAGGTGTGCCATCATTTGGAATTGGGGTAAGTGTGGTGTCATCACCTCCGAGTTGGCATACAGAAGGAGATGCTGATATTTCTCCGGTTCCATGTGTGGGTTGAGAATGAGTGTTTTTACCTCCTGGAGGGAGATATCCGTGTAATATTCGGTCGGTGATTGGAGGTTGTCCGGTAGAAGGAGGTCTACATAACCCGGGTTCAGTTCCGGGGTGGTCGGTCTCACTGGCCGTGCAAACCGAAGGGAGCTGCAGTCCCTCGCTATTTGAACACGAGGTGGTAGGGGGGGAGAAGGGGGGATAGTTGAGGAGGGGATGATGTGGGTGAGACTTCTCTGCTCTCGGGTTCCATTTTCGGTGCTTAGTATGTGTTTTCTGGGGGGAGATATATTTGAAGAAGGTTTTAAGATTTTTAAGATTTTTGGAGGGACATGGGTTTTTAAAGGGGGGGGGGAGGGTAATGAGCTGCATGGCTGATTTGATGGGGTTGGGAGTTTAGCTGAATTTTTAGGGAAGCTAGAGGGGGTACGTTTCACATTTTCCTTGGGTTGGGTCTGACACTGGGAAGGGAGAGATATTGGGTCTGACTCGTCAAGATTTTGGAGAACAGAAAAAGCATTTCCTGTGCCCCTAATCCCAACCACAGTAGAAGAAGTTTCCTTAACTGAGGAATTTTCTTTTTCACTTGGACTTTGCGCCCCTTTCTTTGCAGGTTGACTTATGTCAACTTTTTTGGGAGTCCATCTTGTCGCCGTGCCTTCCGCCCTTCCTTTTGTCTCTTCCTGGCTGTTCGGTTTTTGACCCTTGCTACCACCATGCTTGTGGGTTTTTGCCGGCAGCCACCCATACTCTCCTGTTGTACCTGAATTAATTTTTGGAATGCCCCTCTTTTCAACACCCGCTGCTCCACCGTGGTTTTCCATCTCCTTCTTCTCATGTGTCTTATTTTGGCAATTTTGAGTGGCATGTCCCACTCTACAACATAGACTGCACCACCATGGACCTTCCACATATAAGAGTTTTTGGATGATCCCCCCAAGTCTCACTCTCACCGGCGGCGGAATCCGTTCATCAAGGAGTACACATAATGCAGCAAACTTTCTTCTCTCACCTTGAATGGAGTGGGAATCAATTTTTACGGTTTGGCCTATATTGTTCCCAATTTTCTCCAGGATGTTCCTTGTATGGAGTTCCATGGGAAGCTCTGGTAAATGTATCCATACTGGATAGTGATTAATGTTTGCGGCCGAAGGTTGGAAACCCGACCTCCATTGTTGTACAATAACAAGGTGATTCAGAACGAACCACGGTCCTCCGACGAGGATGGATGTCCTCTTATGGCCATTGGGACATTTCACAGTAAAGAACCCTTTCCCCAAGGATATTATATCTATAGGTCCTTCCCATTTCCATATTTTTTCCAGCTATGTTTGCAGGAAATCTTGGGAGAAAGTCCTACCTAATACTTTACAAATTAAAGCATTTTCCCAGGGTTTAGAGAGTTCTTCATAGTCTTCTTTCGAGATGGGGATGAATACCTCATTTTCTTGAATACATGAGGGGGGTGTGAGTGCAAAAGGACAAGGTAGGTTATTTAAAGGTAATGTTTGGGGTATTAAATTCCCAGCATTACAGGTGGATTCAGTCACCAAAGCCTTCATAAATGTAGCTTCATTTATGACATTCTCTTTCCAGCAATTTATGGTTGATATTTCAGCCTGTTCACTTACTGAAGATGTTTCTGCTCAACTTGGGGTTCCGGTATCTCTGCATCCTCTAGGGAACTGGCGGTGAGCTGGCATGGCGGTTGGAGTAGTGTCGTGAGGACGGTACAGGGGGGGTTGGGGTTTTTTGTGGGGTTTTCTCTCTCTCTCCTTTTCTCTCTCTTCCATTTATCATGTGAAATTCTGATTGCCCATGGTTATTCAATTGGATTGATTTACTTATTATGTCTTGCTAAATTATATGTTCTAGGTTAGGGATGTAGTCTTTTATATTTCTATCAATGAATTGAATTTGTTGTTTGGCTTTGATTTATTATAATTGCAATTTGGTAATCTTGGTTTGTTTTCATATAATTGATTTGGCCAATTGATTATATGTTATATTGGATTATTAGCGGAAGTGAAATTTCAATATTAGTTTGTGGGATTATTAAACGTCAAGTAGTATAATTTAAGAATAGTTATGCGCTTGGGGTGGTCTTTTATATGAATTTCTTGTTCATAATGGGTTTATATTAATTGTTATAACCACGGAAGTAAGCGTAAGATTAGTATAAATACACGTTTTCTACCTTGGAAGAGGAGATAATATATCGTAGGAAGTTCGATCATTGCAACCCAATATTATTTCAACCCAACAACTAGTTTAATCTCATTATAGGAAGTAAAAGGTGAAACCCGAAGCCTAGAACTATCTCTCCCATATTTGATTCTTACCTATTGTCCGACTTTTTAGTGTTCGAATTGGTAGTTCATATTACTTTAGTAGTTTAGTTTATCACCACCAATAACTATTTCCGGATCGTCTAGATAATATTAGTGTCTCTTAATTTGGTAATTGATTATACCTCCTTGTGGGAAACGATATCTTGCTTACCCTATATTAACTTTAATTGACTCGTACACTTGCGGTATTTTAAGGTACATTTAGGACCGACCACTTCTTCAAAATATATATATATATATATATATATATATATATCCTCGTTGTCCTCCTCGATAGCTCATATTCTTTTTCAATGAATTCTCTTGATTCTTTTTACTTTGCTCCTTCATATGACATTCCTCTTTCTTTATTAGTATAGACATTTATTAATTTATAAAAACGGCTAAAATAGTATAATACTACCTGAAACTCGGGACTAGTACAATATTTTGTGAAATTCTCCCAATCATCTTGAGTTATCCAAGGATATTTCCATGGTCTTGTTTGCCTTAACTTTCCTGATGATTTGTACAGCCACACTTTTCTCATTCTAGTCTTGAAAGCTCTCCATCGATTAGAGGTACCCCCTAAGATCCATGCTTTACGTTTCTTTGGTATTTCAAATCCTTTCTACATATTTATTTTATTAGTACAACATATACACATAAGCTCATAGTCAAATAGTTTTCAGGTAGCATTAGTTTAAGTTAAAATTTTCTCACCGTGATGAACTCGTACACCTCATTCTTCAATTCCTTTGGAACATCACTCCACTTCCTGTAATTTATGCCTACACGTTCTCGAACCATTACACCAATATAAGTGGAAAGAGGAATGTGATTTTGCCCTCTTGGTACTTTATGTATAGGATGTGATTCAACCGGGATTTTGGTTTAATATTGAATTGCCTTTCCCAGCTTTGCAAGTACAATGCGACCTCTCTCATTTTCACATCTAATCTTTTCAGCACCAGTTGCTTCATCCTCTGGATCCGAGGCTAAGGTGTCTTCGAATGGGCTTATTTCCTTTCTTTTTTTGGCCATTACCTATAAAACGCAAGAGCAACACAACAAGACCCACATTAAGAGAATCACAGAAGAATATCTCGTTGGCTAATTCATAATTATGCTAAAAGGCAAAACTGTTTTCTATAAATAAATCTAAAAATGCAATAAATAGATGTGGGTTCACAGAATATAAGAGAATAAACAATTCTAGAAATCTAAAAGTATAACTGTATGCTAAAAGAATCATAGTAGAAAGTGTTCAAAATAAAGCACAACTGTATTCTATGAACATATGCAGATAATAATATATGTAAAAGCAATAATGTAATCAACAACTTAACATTACATAAGAAGTAACTCCATAGGAAATGCAAAATCTAATACATACTTTCTATATTATTAACATATTTGACAAAACCACACCTCATATATGTCAAAGACTTTGTTTTACGACGACGCTTCCGCGAGATCTCCTCATCAATGTTTTCGTCTGCATACATCCATTCGTCGTGGTCATTTCATACATAAGTCGAAAATTCACCATTGTTATCAGTCTTAAATTGTACCTTATTCATGAAAGACCCGTCCTCCATTACAATATCTCCTTCATAGTCATCAATTGTATGTCAAGAACGTGGTGATATAACTACGGAATTTCTCTTATCAGATGGATCAGTCACATAAAACACTTGTTTAGCTTGACTAGCTAATACGAAAGGATCTTCCTTATGGCCAATTTTGTCAAGATTGACTACAGTAAATCCTATGTCATCAATAAGACACCATTATAATGCATTTTATAATAGACGGGATGCTTATCTTTAACACTAGCAACATGGAATGCTTCGGCTTCCAAAGTTACTCCACTATTCTGCATGGTGCTATGTTCATCTTGATCTCTTGTGTAGAATGTACAACAATTAATGGCAAAGCCAGAGTATAAAGAGGTATTGAAATTCGGTCCATAGACTAAACTCTTAAGTCGATCAGAAATGTCTTTTTTTGAATTTTTGAGTTCTTCCATTACTTGTTTCATGAACCAAGCACTAAATGAATTCTTATGTTCATTTGCTAGAGACTTCTCATGGGCCTTTCGATTTTGTTGTCTCAAGTAACTAAGTAAGTCATGTATTGCTTAACATAAGGTGCAACATCTTCCACATTATGCAGAACATAGGTGTGTGCCGAAATCCACTTGTCATAAGATAAGGCAACTGGTTTATGACCAATCGTGCCCTTTCCGTCCATTCTATCACTATGACGAGATGTGGGAAGCCCTATTATCTTCACATTTCCTAGGTACTCACTACAAAATGCCATAACATTCTCATATAGGACTCGTTCAGCTATACAACCTTCGGACCGCCTATGATTCTTCACATACCCCTTATATGTTTTCATTTGTCTCTCCAAAGGGTATTAATTTCTTAAATATACTGGCCCACAAAATATAACTTCTCTCACTACATGTACGGTCAGATGAATCATGACATCAAAAAATGATGGAGGGAAGTACATTTCCAATTGGCACAAAATCACAACAATTTGACTTTCTAAATCATCCAAGTCTTTAGGGTTAATGACTTTGTTGTAGATTGCATTAAAAAAAAGAACGTAACCTAGTTATGACAACTCGAACATTTTTAGGCAGAATACCACGAGTTGCCACTCGTAACAATTGTTGCATTAAAACATGGCAATCATGAGATTTTAGGCCCATAAGTTTCAAGTTTTGCATAGAAACAAGACTACGTACTGAAGTTCGAAGAGTAACCCTGCGACACTTTCACTCCAGCCAAACACTTACATAACTGAATTTTCTCCTTTCTTGACAGTGTATAAGCAGCTGGGGGGTAAAAAATTTCTAGATCCTTTCAAAGTGGGATGAAGTTCAGTTCTAATATTCATTTCCTTCAAGTCATCTCTAGCATTAGGGCCGTCCTTTGTCTTTCAAGGGATGTTCAGTAAGGTACCAATAAGACTGTCGCATACATTATTTTCGATATGCATTATATCTAAAGAATATGTAACAAACAAGAGTCTCCAATAAGGCAAGCTCCACAAATTAGAACACTTCTTATAGCCATATGCTGACAGATCTTTTTTGTTTCCTTTCCCAAATGGGATACGCAGATCTTTTATGTTTGTAAACACATCTTCACTCGTTGACACCTTTGGACGTCTTTCAAACATTTGTTTCCCATCAAATGCCTTCTTTCTCCATCGATAAATATGATCACATGGCAAGAAGGGATAATGTCTAAGAAGAACATTATTTTTTTATGCTTTTAGTCGTATTCCCTTGAAACCATCCTCGCATAGGGGAAAAGGTGCCTTCCCTTTTTCACAGTATACCCTGAAAGATTTCCATATGCTGGATAATCTTGAATAGTGCAGAATAACATTGCCATCAAATTAAACTTTTCCTGGCGATGTGCATCAAAAACCTTAACACCTCTCTCCCACATAATCTTCAATCTTCGATAAGAGGTTGCAAGTAAATGTTAATGTCATTTCCAGGCTATTTTGGTTCAAAAATTAGCAATGATAACATCATGTACTTTTTTTTCGTGCACAAGGAAGGAGATAAGTTATAAGTAACCAAAATAACTTGCAGAGTACTAGACGTGCTACTAAGGGAGTCGAATGGGTTCATACCATCCGTAGATAGTGCAAGGCCTAGGTTATGTTCATCTTTCTTAAAATGAGGAAACGTTTCATCAATAAACCTCCACTACTGCGGGGAATCAGCCGGGTGTCTCATTAACCCATCCTTAGTACGACCATTATGATGCCATGTCAAGTTCTCTACATCCCCTGGATTTGAAAACATACGTTGAAACCTTGGTATTATTGGGAAATACCATAAAACCTTAGCCGGTATTCCTACCTTTTTCTTATCTCGTGATGTATTGCACACAGGACAATCGTCTAATGATTTATACTCATTACGATATAGAATGCAATCATTAGGGCAAGCATGGATCTTCTCGTAGCGCAACCCAATAGTAGATAATATATTTTTTTCCTCATAAGTACAACCTGAAAGAACATTATCCTCTAGAAGCATGTCTTTCACCGCTTCAAGTAACAGAGTAAAACTTGTATCACTCCAACCACCACCTAATTTCAAGTTATACAACTTGAGTACAGATGACAATCTTGTGTACTTGGTGCAACCGTTGTACAAAGGCTTCTCAGAATCACTTAACAAGGTCTCAAACATAGCAGGATTACCATCAAAAAAATTCTCAACAACATGTATCAATTCCTCCAACCTATCACCATCATTACTATCATAACCTTCACTAACATCATACATAAATAGAATTTTTTCCTTAGCTTCACCATGAAAAATTCAACAGGTGTATGTTCTATCAAAGGTCCATCTACTCAAACGATTTAGTATCTCATCAACTCTCTTATACAACAAATTATGGCACATAAAACAAGGACAAGGCAATCTATCATTTCCTCCATCATTCTTCACAGCAAAATTTATAAATTCCTTCACTCCAGCAATATACCTCGGGTCACCAGGTTTTTTCGTGGTAATTCAACTAGGATCCATTTCTACATATCACAAGTTCACATAAGCATGTATTTACATGATTAAGAAATAACAAGTTGCACTCAAGAATCCATATCTTTAGTCTTTCTCAATCACAAATAAAGGCAGGAAGATCTAGAGTTTTTTGTGTTTATAAACCCTAAGGACTACCAAATGATTCTTTCCCCCCAACCAATATTCAAATATACATAGAACTGTAGCTGCTCAAGTTTAGCTTACTAGGACACTTAAACTTCCATTATCAACTAAAGCACATTATTAATCAAAACATCAACTTAATGGCTCATACAAGGTTTGAGGGACCTATAATTTGGTGGTAACACGATGTGTTGATGCAACTATGAACACCCTAGAAGCAAACTTTTAAACCAAAAGGCAACTGAAGCTAGAATTGCAAGAAGGGTCAGTTCAAGTAAAGTAGCCCAGAAGATTCACATCTGTCCTAACAATGACTCACAGACACAATTCACCATCCATTTTGAGGAACACTTCTGGACTTCAAAACAACTTCTAACGACAAACAAAAAAATTGTTTTTTACATTTTAACCAGTGTCATGAGTAATAATTTACAAGCCTCTCAAGTCTATAGAAAACAAAGAGTTCTAGTTTAATCATGATTTTCCTACATAATGATAAATATGTTTTTTCATGTAATATTATGGGGCATTACCAAAGACCAAAAACTAATTAGGTATCAGACTAACTCAAATTTGGGCAAATAGAGTTCTTAAATATTCTACCAAATAATGTTCGGCAAACATATTTAATTTGAGTGAGATACAACATACTTGCAATACTATAATTTGAATTTTCTTTGACATTATTACTTCTTGATAGAAAGCCATAAAATATATTAGTTGCAGGAAATGAAATACCTTATGATGAATCCAAAAGTGTTGGTTTCTAGTGTGTTTAATATTCACCCAGAATTCCTATATTCAAAGAGTCGCACTCATACATTACGTTGTGCAGAATAAAGTAAATTGTAGGTTAATTTCATTACAATATTCTTATAATCACCAACACTAATTACTTGTCAAAAAACTTGCTGCTAATGCATTAATTATAATTAATATAGAGAACCATTAGAATAGAGTAGACACACCATCAACACAAAAGTAAATAAAGTCACAGTATGTATAGCCAACTAATTCTCACATTATTCTCTACATTATATTTCATTTTAGAAGCAAATCAAAATCATGTGGTAGTTGTTTGTATAGATTTTCACTCCAATTTAAATGAAGAATCACAAATATTATAGATGAACACTCCAATAGAACACATAGAAAGAGAGAAACCTAAAAATGACAAGGAGACTGAATACGAAAACATAAATCCCCCCTCAAAACCTTAAAGTTCATTAAAAAAAGTGCAAATGAAGTTATGACCAGTACTCTCCGACCTGCGTCCCAGAAAAAACCTCCACATTGTTGTATTTTGATAGCCTGTAAAAGAATTGTCTTTCTTTGGAAGTAAAAATATTACGTTGCCCTTTTATCTTACCATCATATAATCCGTTTTTTCCTTCTATCATAACAATTATCTTCCTTTTCCTCTCTCCATCCACTTCTAATTAATTTATTTATTGTCAACAACTATATTATGAAAACACCTGCCAAGTCAACCATGAAGTTTATTACTTAACAGAGAGAATAATTTCATATAAATGATTGAAAATATCTAGAGTGAAATTAGCCACAATAATCAGCTTAGACAATACCTTGCTACTTATTGTAAGAGACCAAAAATATATACTTAAATAATCAATAAAGAGTAAAAAAAAGTTAACCTAACATTTTATCAAATTAATGGCAGTGTCATCACCATCGCACAACCCCCATTAACCCAACCCAGACATGAAAAATTGGAAAATAGATGGAGGGAAGGCATAAAACCTCTATGGCATAACATGTGAAAGATATTATGCAGCTCCTCTAATGAGAAAGAAAAACCAATACAAACATATACCTTGTCGTGCACCAATCACAATATAAAATTTACAAAAAATAACGTAATAGAAACATGAATCACCAGTCTTTAGTCCAAAACCTACTTCAACATTTTCAAGTTATAAGCTACCACGAGTTAAAGAGACCATGATTTACCCATTGGGGAGAGGGATCACATAATAAACAACTGAGAACTTCACCATTTGCTATTAATATTTTCCCCTTTCAATCAGAAGCCAACCGTTTAGATAGTTACACTAATGTATCCAAAAAGTTACCTTCATGAAAGAAAAAAAACTTAACTAACTATCAAAATCTTATTAACTCCGTGCCTAAAGAGACCCCACATTGCAGGAAAAGGGCGAAAATCTAAACATGATAAATCATAGACAACACATGTTAAGAAATCTCATCACCCCCCCTTCTACTTGAGGTATATAAACTGATATAAACTTTTATCAGTTTATATATCTCAAGTAGACAATTCTTTGCAGCTTTCACTCTATAGTTTATCTCTATCATAATCTAAAAATGCATGCATTGGGGTAGTCAGAGATGGGACTAGTCTATGTGAGGCAGAAGGAAAGAGTATACATGAATTTAATTACATACTTGCTTGTATAAAAGAGAGTCTTGTTAGTTTCTGAAATCTTAATGTCCACATCAAAGCAAATCAAACATTATTTTCGCTTGGCAATATTACCATCAGGTTCAATTGAAAGAGGTAGTTCTTGAAGATACTAACGTACCGAAGGCTATTTTGGACTATGTTAACAACAACTTCATGACTAACATTGTTATCGGCGCATGGTCAAGAAACGCTCTTTGTGAAGTAAGCTGCATTATCTCGTCTCTTAATAATGTTGAAAAGTATTCCTTTCCTAAAACTACATTGTTGGTATTAACAGAACATTTAAAAAGCCTGGCGTGCCAAGCCATGTGACAAAATGTGCACCAGAGTTTTGCTATGTGTATGTGATTGCAAAGTCCAAAATGCTCAGTGTACGATTAGCACAGTCCTGTTGCAAATACTACTACTCCTCCTAAGCTTCCATCTTCACTTGGATTAACGCATCAACATGCATCTGTGGACAATTTCAACAAAAGGTAAATATTATGTGCTGGTAATATCATGAGCTATATAGAGAAGAAAATCTCTAGTTTTGGATCAAATCCCCTATCTTTCTTTGTTAATTTTCAAATTATTTTATCTACTATTCCCCAGACTAGTTAGAGATTAGACTATGTATTTGATGACTATGTATATCCTTAGGGGTTATATCTAACAAAAACCATAAAGTTATACACATCAATTGTCAAGACAATTCTAGCTAAAGGCAACCAACTACAACAACAAAGCAAAGATTAATCTGTCATAGCTCGATTACCTACGCGGCGGTGAAACAATAAACTAGGCACATAAAGAACCCACTCGAACAGTAAAATTTGGACATGCTCACACCACTTTAGAAAAGGACCAAAAGAATCAAGAACAAAATCACAAGGGTCCCTTAGGCTGCCGCCTGCCAGCATGGATCATAATTGTGCCTCGGAGTCTCTTAGGCTGCCACAATCCACAAAACTGCAAACAGGGATTTGACAAGTTTACATGAAGCAGATGGCTTAAGGTTTATTAGCGAAGATCGAGTACAATGTTATCATACTTTTACAATTGCAGACCGGCATTTCCCAAAATGTAAGCCACATTTGACTTTTATCAAAGACTATCCTGTTTATTTTCATTAGTTTTATTGATAACTCTATAATTGTTACATACATAATCTTTTTTCTTTTCCCAAATCATTTGTTGAGATGAATCTAATCAGAGTACTTTCATATTGCAAATTGAATATTGTATAAATTTTCGACTAGGAAACTAACGGGAACATGTCCTGGCATAAATTTTCAAGTGATTTTCACAATTCATCTACCATCATACTCTAACAAGTTTCAAAAATATTTAATTTCATGACACTACTTTTTTTAATGAACATCTGCAAACAAACAAGAATTCCGATAAAAATATATATAATTCAATTACCCTAATAAAACAAATTGGAACTTGGAAGGCAAGATAAATTGGGAATGAATAGTTTATTACCAGAATACTGGCGGACGAATTGGCGTCGCTGTGGCGTGGTGGTGGTAATGGAACACTAGCGAACAAAGACGACTTTTGTTCTATCGGGTAATTGGACGACAGAAAAGACGACTCCACTGGCAGACGAATTCGCCAGCGAGGTAAATCCGACGGTTGCTGGCGATTGAATTGTGGTGCAAAATTCAGACGGGTATATGTGCAGTTTTTTTTTTTTTGCTCGGGTAGTGCGTGTTTGAGGGAAGATGGTAATCAAGAAGTTAAGAACTACTATAGGCTTGCATTGGCTTTAATTTGTTAATTATGGAGTAAGTATAGTAAAAGTAAAATTAAGTAATTAAAGAATAGTATATTTAGGGTTTTACCTTTTTACAATAGAGATATAAGAGGTAATTAATTGCTAGTGGATTATAGATTTGTGTGTTGATTTATTTTTAATTAACAATTAGTAATACAATTATTATTGACTACCTGAAAACATGTAAATGTATATATGGATTTTTTTTTAAAAAAAGATATAAAATCAAAGTCATTACTTCATAAGAATAAGTGGTTTCTTTAATATTGGAAACTTTTGATAAGGTTTAAAAAACCACCTTTTAAAAAAAGAGGTATCCTTTATCATGTTATAACAGACCACTACCTTTCGAACAAATTAGGTTTTTTTTGCTGAATAATCATTTATGTCATTAAGGAGGCCTTTCATAGGTAATACTTTTGCACATATTTGTAGTAGTGACTCTTTGTCATAAACCTGGATGCCTTGGTACTTGATGAAGACCCGTGTGGACATTGTTGCTACCACCAGCAACATCATGGTTCTGATGTTGTAATTGCCACCTCCCGCCCATTGAACCAAACGTGTTTCTTTTAATTTCCTTCATATATTCAAACATCAAAGATAAATAAACATTTCTCAACTTAATGTGAACATCAAATTTCCTCTATAAGTTGGTAATGTTATTAGTAACACTAAAAATTATAATAGTAATCAAAACCTATATTATAGTAACAAATTGATTAATATTGGAACATGTTATACGAAAAACCTGATTGTTACCAAATAATTGTAAAACATATAACGTCATTTGAAATAACGACTAGAAAAAATAAATCATGAGGTTACCTCCTTCGTGGCAATTTCATCTGGTGTTGCTTTATGTTTTTCCTTCGACTTTGCATTCTTCTCTGATGGATTGGGATTTCTAGTATTGCTGCCCCTGCCAGTATATCTTTGTTGATAGGGTCCTTCATGCCATTATCTACGGGTTGTACACTCTTTTTAAGATGTCTTTCGTTGTGTTCCTTTGGACATAGCCTACGACCCCAATACACTTTCGCGTTGATTGATCACACCATCCATGTGCATCATCACTAGTCCGTTTTATTCCCATTGAATCCTCTAACGCAATTCGAATTGAATCATCTAACGACATAATGACTTGACTTTATAGTTTATATAAACAAATATTGGTAAGTTACAAGTACAAATTTAATATTTCTTCATGTTAAAAAAAAATCATTTTAATGGGGGAAAAATGTTACAAATTACAAATTAAAATTGGTACTATAAAATAAAAAAATAAAAGAATGGGGGTGTGGAAGTGATAGCAAGCATGGGATTCGAACTCGAGACTTCACAGCCATAAATGCGCTTTCAAGTTTGCAGATGTAACCAAGTTGACGGGATATTCAATGGTGTTAATAATTGGATACATCAAGTAGTTGTATTAAACACCACCATTATTTGCAAACTATAATATATGCCTTGTTTACTTTTTAAATGTATCGTGTTACTAGGCAAATCACAAACTTACAATCGTTTGAGCTTCTTTTGTTATTAATATAATTGATATTATTTATTAAATAATATGTTTTACTTTCAATTTTAAACCAATAATATATGTAAAAGAACATCCATAAGCCAAATTTCTTCTTTTCAACTTGTAATGATTTTCGCACGTTAACTTCGTGAGACTTTTGTATGAAAAAATTACTTCTCTTGAACTTGTTGTTAGTAAATCACTACAAGTTGATGATAAACTATATAAAGAATCTTTTAATAGGCCTTACAATAACTTATTCATTAATTATGTACTTTAAATCATTCATTCATTAGAATTTTGTTTTAAAATGTTGCAGCATAAACCTATGACAAATATATGTTTTGTTTATGAGCATATAGTCACGTGTTAAAATATGTTATCAATTGTTTTTTACTATTGAAAGATTATATTATAAGTTGTTAAAATGAATATGACATATTTAATGAAAAAAAGTACTTTAAGATAGTTATAATTAACGGAAATTCTATATGGTGACCCTCAATTTTTTAATATTCTATTTGGTAGACAACTTTTATCTTTCCTCTATTTGGTAACCCTCTACTTTATTTTTTCGATTTTCTTTGACCTTATTACATTTTAAAATTATTATTTTTAAATAAAAACTGAATTTTTAATTACAAAAAATTCGTTTTAAAATGAAAAAAAAAACTCAAAATCCCCCTACCATAACCAACCATCCTATCACCCCCTCTCCTCCCCTAGCCACCCCCTCACCAGGCAACTCTCCCCCCCCCCTTTGACCCTTCGACAAACCCCCCACACCCTGCCCCCCTTCCCATCCTTGTTTCCGGCACCCCCTCCCCTTCCCTTCTCCATTTCCGACCTCTACCCCTACCGAAAACAACCCCCTCCCAGAAACCAACTCTCCTCCCCTACCGCTACAAAACCCATTTCCCTGAAACCCTAACCTATCGGAATCGCGGAAAGGATGGAGCTTGCGTGAAGGGGAAGGGGTCGAAATGGGGGACAGGGTAGGGAGTTGGGGTCGTAATCGAGGACGGAGAAGGGCGGGGGGCCAAAATCGGCAACGGAGACAGGGGGGTTTGGGAACAGGAAGGGGTGGGGTGGCCGGGAACGAAAAGGGGAAGGAGGGTGGGATAGGTGGTTATGGTGGGGGAGGGTTTGGGTTTTTATTTAATTTCAAAATCAGTTTTTTGTAATTGATAATCAGTTTTTTAGTTAAAAAATGATTTTAAAATAAAATAAGGTTAAAGAAAATAAAAAAAATAGAGTAGAGGGTTACCAAATAGAAGAAAAATAAAAATTGTTTACCAAATAGAATTTTAAAAAGTTGAGGGTCACCATATAGAATTTCTATAATTAATGGGTTAGAACAACAAATATGCAGTATTTTAAAGGTTTTTGTAATGTATGGTAAAAGAGTACTAAGGACGGAGAGAGTATATCAATTGCACGGATATAATTTAACTAAACAGGTTAAGTTCTAAACCCGAAAGCTTAAATTCATACTAATACGATACTAATAAATACATCATTTCAAAATTAACAAATACAAATAAATGCAATCTAAGCAAAAGTTTATAACAGTTTATAATAACTCTTAATAGTTTAAATACTTTGTTGATTGTTTATTATAAGGCACCACAATTATTACTCTTATTATTTACAAATACAAAAAGTGATAATAAAATATAAAATAATAAAACAAAAGAATGGGGGAGGGGGAGAAAATGTGGAAGTAATAGAAGCATGGGATTCGAACTCGAGACCTTACAACCATAAAAGCACTTTCAAATATGCAATTGTAACCAAGTTGACGGTATATTCAACCGTGATAACAAGTGGATAAATTAAATTGTTATAGTAAACATCACTGTTATTTGCAAACAATAATATAGGTCATGTTTACTATTATAATATTTCGTGTTACTAGAAAAATCAAAAACTTACAATCTTTTCAAATTTTATAGGTTCCAAGCCGGAAGCTTAAATTCTTACTAATCTGTTACTAATAAATACAATATTTTGTCAAATTAACAAATCCAAATGCAATTTAAGCAGAAGTTTTATAACATTTTTATAATAACACTTAATAGTTTAAATACTTTATTTATTGTTTATTATAAGGCACCACAATTATTAATCTTGTTATATACAAATACTAAAAGTGCTACTACAAAATAAAATATAAAAACAAAAAAATGGGGCGGGGGTGTGTGGAAGTAATACAAGCATGAGATTCGAACTCGAGACGTCACATCCATAAATGCACTTCCAAGTTTGCAGTTGCAACCAAGTTGACGCTATATTCAACCGTGATAACAAGTGGATAAATTAAATGCTTATAGGAAACACCACCGTTATTTGCGAATTATACTATTTTAATGTGTCGTGTTAATAGAAATTACAAACTTACAAACGTTCAAATTTATGGTTCAAAATTTTGTTATATATATATAATATGTTTTAACTTAAATTTTAATGGACTCCAAACTTTTTTTTGGATTGGAATGATTTTTGGTTCTAAACAAGAAGCTTAATTTCTCACTAATCTGTTACTGTCATGTTATTGTGATTAATCCAATAATGTCCATATTATGTTACTAATACATAACATTATGAATAAGATGGAGTTTTCAAAACATATGAATAAAACTGAGGATTCATAGTACAAGATGGTGAAGATGAATAAGATAAAGGTAATATAAGAACAATCTGAAGAAAAATTAGAATTCTTTTTTTTAGTTTTAAATAAAAGATTACTACAGATCAAAACAAAGAAAACTTAATAAAACAGATCTTTGAAACAAAGACAAAGAACAAATAATTAAAAACAAAATTATCTCTCAAAAATTATATAATTCATATGAATTTACGTAAAAAAATAATTTTTTAAGCAAATCATGAATAAACAATATCTTTAAAGATAATATACATATAATACAAAACGAAAATTTACGGTGTAGAGAAAAATAATAACAAAATTAGATTTTTCGAACATAATAAAAAAATATACATTGTAGAAAAATAATTGAATTCATGAACATGAAGATGAAAATATTAGAAGAGAGAGAAGAGAGAAAGACAAACCCAAAAAAAAAAATGCAAAATCCCAAGTTTTGATTTTCTTTAATTAATAAGTAATCTTAATTATTAAACTAAAAATGAACCAATTTTAGTAAATAAAAATCACTTAGTTAACTATTTTTAAGTTATTAAATATTTTGTTTCATAATTTAGGGATAATGAAGTTTATAAACTAAACTACTAAAATCTTGTAATTAACTTAGTAAGTAATTTGGGTATAAGACTTAATGTTAATAACAAATTCTGATGACCCCTTTGCCTAAGTTCATGAGCCCAAACAAGCAAAAGAAACCCAAAATCAGAAAATGAACCCAACATCAAACCAAACATCAATAAACAAAATAAAGGAAAAAGAGGAAAACCATCTTCCTCCTTTGTCAATGGCGTGCAAGCCACAAACTCCGAAACCATGGATTTCTTCATCTTCCCTTGTATTACAAAACTATCAAACATTTTCTAATTATACTTTTATTCTCACATTTGAACCATACCCACCGAATTTAGCTAAAAGCCTTTGATTTTGGTTCTCTGATTCTTTGAATTCCATGAATTTCCCATGGTTTTGAAATATTTAATTGAAGGAAATTGCTATATAGATGAACCTTCCTCTATAAATAGAGGAGTTGGAGTTCGAAATTTCATCACAAATCACAAACAAAATACAGAAATTACAATCAATAGAAAGAATTTGGAAACCAAAATTACAATCTTTAATTTCTCTGTTTTCTTCTTTTGGTTCGACCACCAAGCAACTACCACCACAGCAGCCACCACCCCACATTCTGACCACCCTTGGCGAGCCCACACCCAGCCCCGCCATTAGCATCCACCATCTCCCCTCCCCAATTGCGGCTCTCTCATCTCCTTCGAACCTCCCTTCACGCCCACTCTCTCTCCTCTCTTGCGAGCCACACACACCACTGGACACCAGCACCTGCCTTTCTGCTCGTCGCCCTTCTCTCACCCTTCGCCGTCCGAAATCGTTGCCCATCCACGGGTCTCGTCGCTGCTTCATAGACCCACGTTTCTCCCTCCTCTGCATGCGTGTTTGTGTTCTGTTTGGGTAAGTCTGGTTCTTCCTTTTGTAATGTGGGACACTTTGTATGTTAGTTTTACCAATTCCCAAAATGAATTATACATACTTATACTCCTAAAATGCTAAGTAATAACAATAAGACTAATACATGCTTATACCTAGTTAAATAAAATTACTTATCAATTATAGTTAACCTAAGTTTAGCAAATCTTAGTTATAGTTAGTTTATAATGCAAGCTTCAAAATATCTAAGTTATAACATGTTTAACATATATTCCTAATTTAGTTTAACAGTCATAACAATTCACTTATATAAGATTAATTGATGATTCTAAACATATAATATGGTAATATGACTAGATGATATATAATACTTTTAATTTGATTTCAAAGTTATGTCTATGAATAAGTATATAAAGGATTCCTATGAACTATTATGTCAAGTATATATATAAACAATTAGTCACGTGAACTTTAAATAAGTCACAACTATATAACTTATATATATTATATATTGTAAACTAAGAATCGTACTTAAAGAGCACTAATACTAATGTCTTTTATTGATTACTAACTTATAAAATACTAGTATTGAAACTTAAAAGAACTCGTTCCTCGGAGCTTAGTAAGGACGATATCAAGGACATAAGAAGAGGGTTATTATTCTGCAATCAAGGTAACATCTACTGTTATTATCGGCAATTCCCTTTAAATATCTTTATGAAATATGAGGACAATGTGATTTAGTAAAAGTTTATCAATTAGATTATTCTTGAGTTGCGGGATGATTATTATGATTTAATTATTTGTAAATACTTTTTATAAGTTCTATAAACTAGATGGACAATCATGAGCTATTGTTAAGATGATATGATATGAAATAGTTTTGCTACCTTAATTATTGAGGTAGAGATGAGATGAATGAATGATGATTATCACCTATAAATATTAAAAGTTATGAAACATGATAAAATAAAGTGAAGGAACTGGTTTGCTGAGGTGATTGGCGGTCATGCACGAACCGAGCTGTTTATTAGGGCACTAGCCCGTCACTTATTACTAGGGCACTGACCCTTTATTAGTGTAGGGAAACACCCGTGTAACACTCCGATGATTATCTCTTTTCAAAAATACCTTTTCAATATAAAACATAGAGAATTACCAAAACATTATCGCCCGTGTGATAACGTATCGGCTTATTCAGAATTTTGCAGCGGAAAACATATAACTAAATTTCAAACTTTAAATATAATAAATAAAAAAAGTACTTAAAATCAACACACTATAAATGTTAACATCAAACCAAACTTAATATAATATGTTCCTAGTAAAGTAATAGATAAAACAATCTGTTACACAAGCTCTTTATTTCCAAATCCCCATGATGCAACATCTGCAAACCTATAGATGTTAATGCTCTAAAGAATCTGCTCACCAAAATGGATCATCACGGGATTAAAAAGGGAAAGCCATGATCAACATACACAAACAAAGCACGTAATCAGCAAAGTTGAGTACTACATAATAATACATAACATTTCTAATATGACACTAATAATTAATAAGCAGGGATAAATAATGATATAACAATCTAATATTCTGCAGATAACTTATATTGAACTAAACTTTAACCATAATTTTATTACTTTAATGGAATAATTATTGGACCGAGTTGTCTAACTAAACATGCCTTCACCTAGGAAGATAAAATAATTTCTTTGATTTTTAAAATTGTCAACCTTCTTTAAATGAATAAATCATTTAAAACTAAATTATGTTTAAATATAAATATATAAATACTAAAATATATTTATAAAATCCATAAATTTAATTTACGGGGGATTACAACCGGGGGCACATGCCCTTGCATAGTGGTGCATACACATGGCTGGGAGACGTCCCAGAGCTGACTGATTTTGCAGCAACCAGGTAAAAATGGGTGAAAGGATTAGTGGATGATAGAGGTGATATTAAATATATGTTGTTTTCATAAATGTTTGAAATATTCTTTCCCTCTGTTTACAAATAAAACAAATTAAAATGAATTTACGTTGCTAGAGTAGCTTGTTACTGAGCCTCGGCTCATAACATTTTGTATTTATGTTAGGTACTACTGGGGATGATGGTACTGGGTAGTGACAAGGATTCCCACCTTATTAAATCATCTAGTAGTAGTGCTACTAACTTGTAAGGTTACTTAACTACAATGTAAGACCATATACTTTAATATAAGTCATCGTTGTTATATCAAGTAACGTTAACATTTTGTTAACTGACTTGTTCACAACTAGGGAAGGTGTTGCCTGACTTGGTTGCTCCTAATCAGGGAGCTTTCATCAAGGGGAGGAGTATTATCAGTAACATTTTGCTCTGCCAAGATCTTGTTAAAAGATTCAACAACAGAAGTAGTAAAACACCAGGAGTCATCATGAAGATTGATCTAAAAAAAGCATACGACTCAGTAGAATGGAGGTTTGTGGAAGATTTGTTAACTGCCTTAGAATTTCCTTCACACTTTATTAAGTGTATTATGGCCTGTATCAAGACAGTCAAGTTTACTTTATTGCTGAATGGAAGTACAGAAGGATTTTTCCAAGCAAAAAGAGGTTTGAGACAAGGAGATCCTATGTCTCCCCTCTTATTTACCATATGTATGGATTATCTTTCAAGGATAATGGCATACATCAGCAACATGGCTCTGTTCAAGTACTTTCAGGGATGTAGATCTCTCAATCTAAATCATCTGTGTTTTGCAGATGATTTAATGTTGTTTTGTAAAGGGGAGGCTCCTTCTGTTTATGTAATGCTGCAAGGCCTTCATCTTTTCTCTGAGGTGTCAGGGTTGCAAGCTAACAGAGGTAAATCTGCAATTTATTGCCATGGTGTGGAAGAGAGTGAAGCAACAAGAATGACACAGTTCTCTGGATTTATAAGAGGTACACTGCCTTTTAAGTATCTTGGAGTGTCAATTTCAGCTAGCAGACTTAAGGCAACTGATTATGAAGTGTTAGTAGACAAGATGACAGCAAGAATTCATGGTTGGAGTACAAGACACCTTTCATTTGCTGGTAGAGCTCAACTAGTAAATGCAGTATTGCTTAGTATCCATAGCTACTGGGCACAGGTGTTCATAATACCTAAGGCAGCCATAAAAAAGATTGAAGAAGTATGCAGGGCCTTCTTATGGAGTGGGAAAGCGAAGGAGATTAAAGGAGGGTATGTTAAGTGGGAAAATGTCTGTAAACCAAAAAAAGAAGGAGGTTTGGGTTTCAGACAAATTCAAAAGTGGAATACAGCAGCTATTGGCAAGCTTGTTTGGCATATAGGAACAAATAAAGATGATCTTTGGGTTAAATGGGTACATGCTGTATACATCAAGGAGCAAAATTGGATAGACTTCAAAGCACCTACAACTGCCAGCTGGGTTATGAAATATCTCTGTCAGGTCAAGGATGTTCTGAGGAACAACAATGCCATAGACTGGACTGGGAATTCATACCATATTGCTAAGGTGTATAAGAAGTTAACTGAAGAAGACTCAAGACCTGTTGCCTGGGCAAAAGGAGTCTGGAATAGAATGTCATTGCCAAAACATAGATTCATTCTTTGGCTGAGTGTTCAGAATAGACTGAAAACAAAGGAAAAAATGTTCCAATATGGAATATGTACAGATACACAATGCTGCATCTGTGGACAGGAGGTGGAATCCCATGACCACCTATTCTTTAACTGTTGCTACAGTCAACAGCTCTTGAGGAGTGTGATGGAATGGATTGGAATTACTTTTCGAAGGAGGAATATTCTTCAATGGATCATCTGGGTGTATAGAGCCTATAAAGGCACAAAAACTAGGAAGATGGTGATTTGTACAACTCTTGCAGCAACAACATACCAAGTCTGGAAAGTGAGAAATGATGCTTATTGGCAGGCTCATGTAAGTAGTATAAAGAAGAGTATAGATTTGATAAAATACAATGTAAAGCATAGAGTAAAGTTTTGTATTCCACATAAGAGTAGTAGTGTAGATATTGAGTGGATAAACCATCTTTGATGGTTGTGTAGTGTAAAGTCCAATTTTGGTCTTGTTGTTTACTGGTTCTAAAGATGCTTAGAACTAGTGAAGTTTGTATGGGTGATTTTGGTGAATATAAACTTACTTACTTACCAAAAAAAAAAAAAGTAACGTTAACATTATCTGCTTTAATATAATATAAGATGTTTAAGTTATTGCTATTATATCTCACAATGTTTAAATATGTTATATGATTGTAGCTTTGCACCTTCTTAACCGAACACTAGTAGAAAAAGGGCGATTTGCGTCCCCTCAAGTGCGTCGCACAGTAAAGGAAACGACGCATAAAAACTATTTGCGTCGCATATCCTCCAAGGTGCGATGCAAAAGAGCAACGCCCAAGCACCAGTATGAGCTATATATCGCACACTGGCAACGTTCGACGCATATGGAGGATTTGTGTCGCTCATAACAAGGGTGCGACACACATCGCTCGTACCTGGTGGGAAAACCTTTCGCCTTATTTGCGTCGCACTTTATGGGGGAGCGTTGCAAATGAGTAATGTGTGTCGCACATTGCAAGGGTGCGACGCACTTCGCTCGTACCTGGTGGGAAAACCTTTCTCTCAATCTACGTCGCATCATATGGGGGAAGCGTTGTCGGACCCAGAGGTCGGTCCGACGCAAATCACATAGGCCCAAGGTATTATTTTTTACTAACGGCATTATTTTTTCGAGCCCTAACTCAAAACAAACTGCACTCTCCCTTTCTCTCTCTCCTGCGACAATTACTCGCTCACCCTCCCTCAACACTCGACAATTACTCACCGCCAGCTGCCGCACAACTCGCGGCCAGTGCCACCGGCTGCCGTGCACTCGACGCACATTCGTTGCACTCTCCTTTACGCTCTCTCATTCCGGCTATTTCTCACCCTCCCTCAACACTCGAAAATTACTTGCCGCCAGTGTCGCCGGCTGCCGCACAACTTGCCGGCGCTCGCTACTCTCGCTGCACACTCGCTGCACACTCGCTACTCTCGCTGCACACTCGACCTCTAGGCCCTATTTCTTCTCGGCGTCTCAGTCGGTCCTATTTTTTCTCGGCTGCCGCCCCTTTGCCGCACTGGTGCTCTCTCTCATTCTCGCCGCCGGTGCCGACTCACCGAATTCTTACTCGCCGCACACTCACCGGTGCTCTCTCACATTCTCGCCGGCAATAATGTATGTAGTTTTTGTGTTGTTTTTGAATTTTTTATGTATTAATCTACATTAATAATCATGCATTCTCTCACTTTGCCACTCGTTTACGTTGTACTTCAGTTGCGATTTGACTTTTCTCCAAGCTCACGTCAGAGTGCTTGTCTTCGCTGCTCCTTGAGAGCAGAGGTATGTATTATACATTTTGTTTTTGAAATTGTTTGGTTATATGATTGGGAATGTATATATGTGAATTGTTTGATTATTATGTGATTGGGGAAGTATAAGTAGAATCATAACTAAACCTATATGGACATACCTTAATGGGGGCGGGGAGGGAAATCTAAGGAATGGATTGGTTTGTGTTGTTTTATTGCAATGTGCATCATTTGCCTAGATACCCGTTCGAGGCTTACTCATTAGGAGTAAGTCTTGAATAGTCCCCGGTTTGGGACTTTCTTTGAGTTTCTTATCTCACTTAGGATGTGAATGAATGTCTGGTTTTCGATTCTAAGAAAGATCTCGCTCATTTCCCTAACGGTCCGTTTGGTAGTTGGTCATAAATGGTGGTAATGGGAATGAATTTGTGTGTAAATTTGTGAAAAATATCATTGTCCATTACCATGGTAATGCTAATTTATCCTAAAGTGTCCACTTTCCTTCTTGAATTTTCATTCCCATCCAATACCACCTTGTAGGGTGGTAAGAGTGGTAATGAAAATTGCTTCCCTTGGAGACAAAAGCAAGTTTAAGGGTGAGATTGCTTGTCCATGGAGAAAAAATGCTTCCCCATGGAGATTTTAATGGTGCTTCCCTAATAAAATTACACATAAAATTCATTCCCATTACCGCAATTTATTAACGACTACCAAACGGGCCGTAAGCGTTCTCTAGGTACATATGTTTATAGTTTAACTACTATCTTCTTCGTGTACTTGGAGAACTGTAGGGAAGTACCGGATTTTTCTTAGAATTGAAAACCAAATGTTCATTCACTAGTGATGAGAAACTCAAGGATGGGTTAGGTTGGAGTGATAAGGACCCAAATGGTCATGACTGCATTTGATAAACTACTTTGAATATAGAGTTGTGTTCTTATTTGGTGTCAGATGAATATGGATCGAAACTGGATGTATGGTAATCGAATTTCGACGACATTTCTACAAGGGGTTAATGAATTTATCAGAGTTGCGTTAGAACATCAATCGGAGAATGGGTCAAAGTTAGTCTTGTGTCCTTGTTGTGATTGCAATAACTCAAGGGGGTATCGTGATATGGATCAAATTAAAGATCATTTGATTCGTCGTGGGTTTAAGAGTAACTATACTAGGTGGACATGGCATGGAGAGTTTTATGATTGGGTATGAGCTCCACTAGCTTGTGATGATTTGCATGTTGATGAGGTTGAGGTTGAAGGAATAAAAGATAGGGTAGATGATGAAAATGATATGGTAGATGATGAAATGATAGGTAGATGAGATGTTGCACAATTTGGAGGATGAAAGAACCGATCGTCCGCATATGTATGATAGTATTTTAAGTGCAGCGGAAAAACCTATGTATCCGGGGTGTAGAATTTCACTAAACTTTCTGGCATCCTCACATTGTTCAAATAAAAATAAGATAAAGTCTAAGTGAGTTGTTCACTTTTTTACAAGAATTGCTACCTGAAGGGAATGAAACCGAGGCAAAGAAACTGTTGTCACTTAGGTATGGTATATGAGAAGATACATGCATGCCAGGTTGTATTAAAACGAGTACCGGGATTTGCGTGAGTGTCCTAGGTGTGGAAAGTCTCGATACAAGGTAAAGGAGAATAATGATGAGAGGATGAGAAAGAAAGAAACTCGGCGAAGTTCTTTGGTATCTCCAATCATTCCGAGATTTAGGCGTTTATTTTCGAAAAATGCTAAATTATTAAGGTGGCATGCGGACGAGAGGAAGAAAGATGGGATGCTTAGACATCCGGCCGATTCTCCGCAATGGAGAAATATCGACCGAAAGTTTCCCGATTTTGGTAAAGAACCTCGAAATCTTAGGCTTGGACTTATACAGATGGGATGAACCATTAACTAGGTACCAACATAGAACTTGGCCGGTTCACTGAAATTTATAATCTCCCCCTGGTTATGTATGAAGCGTAAATTTATTATGCTATCGCTTCTTATTTCTGGTCCTAAGCAACCCGGAAACGACATAGATGTGTATCTTGACCCACTCCTTCAAGATCTGAAAATTTTGTGGGATGAAGGTGTTTTGATGTTCGATGCGTATGGGAAAACTGACTTCACATTGCATGCCATGATATTTTGCACGATTAATGATTTCCCGGCTCATGGGAATTTGTCAAGGTATACAGTTAAAGGAGCAAAGGCACGCCTATTTGTGATGAGAATATGATTGATAAGTGGTTACATCATTATGGGAAGAATGTCTACCTGCATTATTGTACATGGCTTCCTTTAGATCATCCATTCCGTACGAAGAAAATTTTGATAAACGGAAAAGTGGAGATGAGAGGGAATAAAGTAAAAGAGAGAAGATCTTTTGGAAACGCACTTAAATGGAAAGAGGGGAGATCTTTAGGAAACGGAGGGAGTAGGTCGTCTTAAATAGTGAATTAGTGGTCGGGTGTTACAAGAAATTATTGCCAAAAAATGAGAGGAGAGAGAATTGGTTAGTTGAAAAATTAAGAGTACTAATTATTCCTTGAAAATACAAATCAGATTTGAAATTTGAAATTCAATTTTCATTTGAAATTCACATAAAAATTCTAAAAACACGTATTTGAAAGCCAAACCCAAACACCAATAAAAAGCTGCCACATCACAGGTGTATGTTTGGCCCATATACACCGAATGTATGTGTAGCCTTTTCAATAATTAAATGTATTCAATCTCCGTTCAAGTTTCAACACCACTCAACGTGTGAATTATTATCAAGATCCAAGCGATAAGGTATAATATCTGAGGGTCAATTCCAGTTTATTTATGTTATTATACTAACAATATACTTTTCATGATGTAGATCTTAAAAAAATTCGTATTCTTGTTTATATTCTTCTCTGATTTTTTTATTTTATTTTAGATAAGTTGGAAAAGTTGATAGAGGGGTTTATTTGTACCAAAGAGCATATTTTCCTCAGGATTTGGTGAATATGTATAGGGTCTAGGATGGTTGTTGCTTTATACATGTTTTAAGTCAGTTGCATTTGAGTCTGACATCTAATTATAATTTTTGGTAATGCATGATTCTATATCGATTAGTTATTTATAAGTTTGTGCATAATAAACTTAAAAATTTGTCCTAGTTTTTATTATAATTATTTGAAGTTATCTTGTAGTACGTTATTCTCAAAAGATAATTGACGAGTTAAGAGATATGTGTGTGACATATTTAAACAAACAAGCACAAGGCAATTGAAATTAAAGACAACGAATTAATTATACATATTATTAGATTTTTAAATTTTAATTTTACTAGATATCATTATATTGTAGAAACCTCTTTGGGAGATGGTTTTAGATACAAATAAAATCAACAAGTCTCTTTTTTTTGACATGATGAATAAACCATGCAGAAACTTCTATTTAATAATATTGTTGTACTATTTATTGTTTCATCAGAAAGAAAAATGAAGTAGCGTATATATAAGAGGTTTCTCAAAGCGCAAATATGGAAGTTGTTGTAGGATAATGTATCTATACTGTAATTTATTATAGTATCAAAATATGTGTAATAAACTAAAGAAACCAGTTATGGTCAACAATTGATTTCAAAGGATGAATAAGTGAGGAGACCGGTTTTAGCTATCAACTAGTCTCCTTTTTACATTTTATATATACGCTTGTCTAAGAGATTAGTTTTAGCTATCAACTAGTTTCTCATATAAATAAAAGAAATTGGGCATTATAAACCCTCTCCTAATTTACGAGACATGTGAGATGTAAATCAATTGTCATCTGGTTGCAAGGTAATTTTTAACCGGTTTCCTAAGGCTTTTTTGTAGTGGTGTAAGTTAGTGAGTTTGAACTCGATTGCCAAATCGTAAAAGGGCAGCAGACACCACTACCCATTTGCCTGAAACCCCTTTCATCTTTTACGCACACATCAAACTGGTTGGGACTACCATCAAAATGAGTGAAAATGTATACTTTTTCCAGATAGGGTAGCCTATAGAGTATTAGAACCTTAAGCTTACCATGTTTCAAGAACAGACACTCACCATCAAAGGCTTCATTCAGAGTAAGGTCTACTAGATTAGGTACAAAATTAAGCATATATAACCCAACTTCCTTGAGCCTTGAATATGCCAAGTCCAATTTGGCTAAGTCGGGGAGTATCAATATCCACATTGGTAACCTCTCCAATATAAATGGTCCTCCCAAGTATATATGCTTCAGTAAAGGAGGAGGTGTGAATGTGTATTCTAAATCAAGAACTTCATAATCTTTGTCTTCGATGTCGCCTTCTTTTAACTTTGATCGGACACTCAATGACTGAAGATGTTTCATCTTCTCTATTGCACAACACAAATCCTTTCCATACTCTTTATGAAGATTTGTGATCTCTAGCCTTCTCAATTGATTTAAATGTTGTAACTCAACCATTAAACTAGGTTTATTTGCTACATCTATACGTGCTAATTTTTGGAGCTCTGGAAAATTTTGCAATATGCCTTCTAGTATCTTTACTCCTTTCTTCCTTAACTTTTGACGCCAGAATATGGTGAAGTTATCACCTAAACGTATGTGTATGTGCTCCTCTACATAAGCAATAAGATGGCGTAACTTGTGACAATTACCAATTTCTCTAGGAAGCTCAGCTATCAAACATTGCTTAAGGTCTAGTGTTTGTAAGTTCCAAAGCTCCCCAATTCTCCTTGGAAGAATTTTGACTTTTGTGTTTCTCAAGCTCAAATATTGCAAGTGATGCAGATTTCCCAATTCTTCGGGGATATGGATAATAGGAGCACCTTCAAGATCTAGAACTTTCAAAAGGCGAGCAACTTTCAAGAAAGCTCATGTAAGGTTCTGACAAGTTGCTAAACCAAAGAAGAGAACGGGTACTATTAAAGATAGTGTTGTTATTAAAAACCTCTAAAACCATACTATTGTTGAAACCATCTATACAAATGGAGAATCGTCGCAATTTTTTATTGGCCGTGAGTGAATTGTTCTCTGATAAAACTTGACCAAAGCATAAGTAGTCTAACTTTGGAAGAATTATAATCTCACGGAGGATATCATGAACTCGAAATCTTGATTGTGGTCTCTCAGTTGGGTTATCTATCTCATGAACTTGAATCAAACTTCTATTGACAAGCTCGCTCAAATATTCTTTCGCTACCTCTTCAAGCATTTTGCCTCGTTGATTTTGTATAAAATTCTCAGCAATCCACAACCGAACTAGTCTGTTGCTGCTAATGATGTAATCTTCGGGGAACATACCGAAGTACAAGAAGCAAGGCTTAAGATAGTATGGCAACTTATAATAGCTGAACAATAGTATTTTGGTGGTATTAGAGAAGTGAGGATTACTTCCAATCTCAAAACCAAAACTATTGTACAAATTGTTCCACTCGGAAAGAATCTTTTCTTTTGTGGACAAAAGCCCCGCAATCGCTACAATCGCAAGTGGTAATCCTTCACATTTCCCCACCATTTCTTGTGACAATTTTTCCAGTTGAGAAGGACAATTTGCATTACCAAATGTCTTATGACAAAAAAGATCCCATGATGCTTCTGAACTTAGAGGTTCCAATTTATAGAGATGATGACCACCTGATGGATCATTCCAAGCACCACCCACGTCTACTTCTCGCGTTGTCATCATTATCCTGCTGCATTTTTTGTTATTGGGTAAAGCATTTTCAACATATACCCACAGCTTTGAATCCCAAACATCGTCGAACACGACTATGTACCTATAAATAATATTAAAAGGATATGAATAGTATAAAAAAGATGTACCGAAATTTATATTCCTTTCATCTTTATTTATTTTTTCATATTATTAATTTATACTTCCTCCGGTTTGTTTTAAAATGAAACGTAGGGCATAACCACGGGGATTTAGGAGAAGAGAGAGATAGAGAGAAAGAAAAATAGGGACTCATGTGATGAAGAGATAAATAGAGAGAAGTGAGTACCTAATATAGTAACATTTCATTTATTTTAAACAACCTAAAATGATAAATGTTTCGTTTAATTTAGAACGGAGGAAGTACACTTTAGTATCAATATAACAATTAAGACCCTATTAATTCACTTTGAATCAATAACATTAACTTTTACACTACTTGGCTTTGACTGAATTGTTGATAAATATAGTCAAGTTATGGTGGAAAGAGGTCATAATTTGGGTGAGAAGTGAGATGTAATTAAAATTTTGACTAAATCTAGAGAAAATTTAAAAAAGCATGGATTTTTGTTCATGAATCCTAATATTTAGGAATGAATGGTTAGTGGGTAGTTCTATTCTATCATGGTCTTGTATGTGGGCAATGTCTTCCATGTTCTAGGTAGCACTTACCTTAGTTTTAGAAATTGTTAGCTTACAATATATTTGGATAGCAACGGTGGATGGAACATTGGAAGGATTTGGTTGATTAAGTGAGGAGGGGACACATATATATACCTCTTTTCCTGAAGGATTCTATTATGCATCACACAAGATAAAATAGAAAGTTTTGAAATCTAAAAAAGTTTTAAGGTGTAAAATACCTCTTTTCCTGAAGGTGGTTCCTTAATTTACTGATAATGGTGTGTTCATCAGATGCATCTAATTGTAAAGAAGGCTCCACCTGAACTTGCTTAAATATGCTATTTAGCAAATCCCTCCATCTGTAAGATTGTGAGACTGTCACCCAGGCATAAACAGAGAAGCCTTCTTTGACCTTCTTATCTTCATACACTTTCCGAACAAGCGTTGTTTTGCCTAATCCTCCCATACCAACCACGGCTATGACAGCACGAGGACCTTGTATCTTCGTACAATCTTGATCATTTTGCTGCTCCAAGTTCAACCAGCTAAAGATTTGCGTCTTCTTACGAGTAAAATCGAAAAGCTCAGACTCATCCTTGAAGAGGGAGGAAATTCGTGGGTCTTGCCAATTCTGTTCATTTTCACTAGAGTCATCTGTTGTGGTAATGAGTTTATACCTTTCTCTTCTGTTGTTTATCTCAACAATACCAGCTAGAATCTTTTTAATCTCAGAGCTTAATTCATGTTTAGGTTTCAGCTGTGTGATGCAAGCAACTGCGCTCTTCACCCACTTACTGATTTTGTTTATTATCAGTAAGAACTGATTTTTCAGACTATTACTATAGTCGGATTGCAGCGAATGTTGTTGTTGTTGTTGTTGTTGCTGCTGCTGCTTGAGCATGAGATATTGATCAATGACATCCTCAATGTGGTAAGCGCTTTCTCTTAGTTGAGTCAGCCACACGCGGACGCCATTATCTACCTCAGCTTTCTTTTCAGCATCCTTGAGAACTTCTTTGATGCTATCTAATTCATATTGCAACTTTCTAACATCATCTGAGAGGCTACCTAGCAATTCTGCCTCTGCAGTTATGAGTGTTGAAAGTTTCTCCAAAGCAAAGCTCAGCATAGTGTCTGCCATTACGTAGTTTTGAGTTTTTTTTGGGGTTAAGGTTCTAATATATAGCAAAAGAGGGTTTGATGGACTGATGTGATTTCAACCATGCATGCATATACTTATATATAAGAATAGGGCACCACTGGGTTAAACAGCTTGTCTGAAAATTTTACTACCTTAAAAAGTATGGAACATTCTTTAATTTGTTCATCAAATCACTCAAACAATTGCGGTAATTATTTGCTTATTCTATTCCGGATTAAAGTATATGGTTTAGGAACCACATTCTTAATTCTTTGCTTATTATAGTTCAAAGTATGCATTTCACGAATCACATGCTCAATTCTTTGCTTATGTTTGTCAAAGTATGGCATTTCACGAATTTCATGTGCTCAATTCTTTTCTTATTCTTGTCCAAAGTGTGGTGTTTAGAGAAGGCATGCCCAAAGTATGGTATTTACAAAACATAAGCCCAATTCTTTTATATAAGAGCAAGGCACCGCAAGGGTAATGAGCTAAACCGCTAAACAACTTGTCTGAAAATTTACTATGCACAAAGTATGGAACATTCTTTGCTCCCCAACTTACTCAAATAATTGCTTTGATTAGTATGTCAAGATGCCTCTCTCCGAAAGTCCGAATAATAATTCTTTGCTTATTCTAGTCCAAAATAAACAAAAGGTTTAAGAACCATATCCTTAATACTTTGCTTATTCTAGTCCAAATTAAAAACAGGGTTTAAGAACCACCTTCTTAAAACTTTGTTTATTCTAGTCCAAAGTATGGTATTTACAAAACATAAGCTCAATTCTTTTCTTATTCTAGTCGGATGAAAGATATTCTAAAACCAAAAGGAAATTTACTTGACTACTTCAAAATAAAAGATATTTTCCTCAAATTTATTACCATTATTAAATTTCAAATTTAGCCTCTCTCTTCAACGTTCTCTTGGGCATGGTTTCCCTATGTGGAAGAAAAACAAACCTGTCATAATACTCCCTGGAGCACTTAGTTATCTTTCTCACTAAGTTGCCACATTTTATATTTTGTCCATTTAAAACAAAAAAAATGACAAATGTGTAGATTAATAAATATTTTGGAAGTACATAGTTCTAGTTAAGTACATATATTTTTAAATCAGAAACTTAAAATGAAATAGTTACTCATTACCCTAAATTACTTCTTGAGAATAGTGCTTACAGAATACGGGTTACAAAAATGTTAATCTTAACTAGAACTTTAGTAAACTTTAGAGAGACAAGGATAATCTATACAAAATATAATCCTAATTGTATACAGAAATATATCCCTAAATACATTGAGACAATATCCAAAATATATTCTCTATCAAATAACATAGAAAAGGAAAAACATTTTATAAGAGCAATGAATAAATTCTATATCTTTCATATTGTACTCTTAAGACCTTAATGTTTTTCTCTTGTGGATGCAAAATGTTTGACATTAAGGTGCGTTTTCTTTACATGTGGGTCCGAATATAAAAATGCCCAATTTTGGTTAGAAGTTTTGGTCTGAATTTTAATTTACTTTGGGACGGGTTTGGATAGCTCAAAATAATATTTTAGTTTAAAATTTGGCTCGGTCTAATTTTGACTTGAAAAGCCTGGTATTTTTTGCTAGAAATACCATATTTTGGCCTTTTGGGCACAAAATATTACCCCGACCTAGCTCGACATGGTGGGCAGTTTTTTTGCATGTGGCACGACCAACCATTTGATCACCTGAACCATGAACTTATCTGAATTGGACGTATTTAAACTCATTGAACTTGATTGAACATTATTGGAATTTATTGGACCTAATAGAACCTGATTTAGGCTTGTTGAACCTTATTTGATCAAAATTGTGATGTAGTAATAACATAATTACTACAAATAAAGTATTCAAAGTAACTTATGATATAATTATTATTAGTTTGTTATAAATAACATGTTAATAATGATAATTAACAAAGACATACTACTTATAATTGCAAATTATTACCTATAAACTATTCATAATTTGATTAATGTGATAATAGCATAAAATAATACATATATAATATATAATATATAATATATAATATATAGTATATAATGATAACATTAGTATAAAAATAATGGTACTAGTAATTATAAATTGCTTATGCTATTGTTAGTGGTGTCAGAAACATATCTGACCCTTGGGTCAAGTTGATACTGACCTGACTTGAACCTGGTTCGACCTGTGAGGTCAGTCCCCACACCTGACCAAAACCTAACCTGGGATTATCCAAACCTGACCTACACCCAACAAGATTATATCTTGACCTGACCAGATATATAGACCTGCATTCAAACCCGAACCTGACCGTACTCAACCAGATATTACTAAAATTCAATTTTTTTATATCTACAAAATCATTTAAATATGTTAAATATCATAGAGTCTAGCTCACAAGTCACAACATGTATGTATATACGTAGTAAATTAAGAATTTTCTAGCTTACTTAAAATTTTGATGTAATTTCAGTACATGTCATAGTGTTTTAACTGTTGATGAGATTATTTGATCCCTTTTTAGCTATTAGTTTCTTAGTGCCTAAATGTCGTTTTATTAATACTCTTGTTGCTTTGCATAATGCAAACGCTTCCATAAAATACTATAGTTTAATTTTTTACACAACATATAATTAAGATCTTAGCTTGTTTGATTGATGTAACGCCCCGACTTCTAAGCATCATTATTATGTTAATTAATTACAAAGGTTAGCAGCGGAAGATCTTCCTAGCTTAGTCGGTGCGTCACTGTCGTACTGTCCAACCGGAAAAGTACAAGGCAACATTCTTTCATATAACTAGACCTCTATAATAGTTAGTAATTCTAGAAATATATATAGATAGCTTAAGCATAGCTAATGTTACGTAATTTAGTAATCATAAACTTGGATCATATAACCGTCATAGTTGCATGAATTAAAGTAAATAATTCCTCACTGGTACGTCATCCCGTCCTCGTATGCATACCTAAAACAGAAAACAAAATGTCATGAGCCGAGGCTACTACTCTAACAACGTAAATTCATTTCAGTTCATTTTATTTTCAAACATGGAGAAGAGAATATAGTAAAATCATTTCATAAACATACACTTCGAATCAGGAATTTAAAAGTCATTTTCATTAATTTAATCTCCATTATAACATTTCATTATCAGAAAACTTCCTTTCGTTACTTGGCGAGTATAAAAGAAGACATAGCCACCGAGGACATATATCCCCCATTAGAAGGTGGCATATAATGCCATAAATCGTAACATAAGGCAAAGCCACCACGGATATTCATCCCCCATTAGAAGGTGGCATATAATGCCATAGATCGTAATAGAAGGCAAAGCCTCCGAGGATATTCATCCCCCATCAGAAGGTGGCATATAATGGCATAGATCATAACAGAAGGCAAAGCCTCCGAGGATATTCATCCCCCATCAGAAGGTGGCATATAATGGCATAGATCATAACAGAAGGCAAAGCCACCGAGGATATTCATCCCCCATCAGAAGGTGGCATATAATGCCATAGATCGTAACAGAAGGCAAAGCCACCGAGGATATTCATCCCCCACCAGAAGGTGGCATATAATGCCGTAATGCGGGTACCACTGAGGACGTTGTCCCCCATCAAAAGGTGGTGTTGCTGCCAGATAACAGAATCATTTTTAGTTTAACCCTCTGATCTAACAACCTATGACAAGTCGCATTCTTCCCTACAAAAACCTATTCCGACTCAAAGAAATTCTATCACATGACTGCACATCAGTCTTGTTGCATACTATGATTAACACTTTATTCATTAAAAGAGTCGCCTAAAGTAGAGGTGAAAAGGAGGGTGAAGATCCTTATCCAGATGTAGATTGAGCTAAATGCAAGTCAATATGGCTTATGGGTCCTGTCTAAGGTCGATTCAAGCTAAGATGTTGTTTAATGTAATTAGAACTCTTCATGAGCTTCGATGTTTGATTTTTCAAGTTTTGTGCCTAATTTGATTGAAACTTGCCTCTAATGGTCGTTAAAAGTTCTAAGAATCGAGTTCTAAATTGCCCTAAGAAGTTTCTATGAGCCTCAAGGGTCATGTAGGAGTTAGTTTCAAGCCTTGGAAGCGTCACAAGTCTATGCTTTTGCAAATTCAAGATTTCAATTTAAACAAGCTTCCAATCGACCTAAATGAGTTCTAATTAACAATGAAGAAACATTTCAAGCATAAGTGAGCATAACTTCAAGTCTTGAACAAGTTCTGAAGCAAGCGGAGGCACGGTTTAACCATTAGGGCTTTCCTTAGCTACTAAGAAGTACCAAACCTATGCAAAATAGTTCATTGGCTCCAAAACTACTAGAATCATGTTAACAGGGTATAACATAGTCCATTTGAAGCATCAAAGCTAGTAAATAAGCAAGAACAGGCAATTATTTCATTTTGGGCATTATTTTCGAATTCTTGGGCATAATAAGTTCAAACTTGCTCAAATCAAGTACAATTTTTTCTAAAGCACCTAGGATCATATAAATGCATAATAAAAGCCAAAACAAGCATCAATTCCAATAAAAAAATCACGAAATCAAAAAAGCCCAATTCGCCTTTTCTAGGGTTTTTCGTGCGAAAATTCGACAAATTCAAGCGAATTATGAGCAAAAAAGAAGCAAAATTATTTGATTAATGCAAGAGAACTTGATGGGAAGATTCAAGGATTATTATTTCCAAGTATGTCTGATTTGGGAGAGTTTTTTAGAGTAGCAGTTCGAAATGAATCTTTTTCGCCATTTGAGAGTAGAAGGTTGCATCGACTGCAATGCGTCATCCGTTAGACGCACAAGCCTCATACTTCCTCCGTAACAAAATAGATATTGTACTTTTCACAACCCACTTTTCAAGGATATTTATTAAAGAGGAGAGGGATAGAGAGAGAAAAAAGGAAATCCATGTGATAGGAGACAGATAGAGAAAGATTGTTGTCTAAAAAGAAAGTGTAACTTTTATTTTGTTACTAGCATATTTAGAAAGTGTAACATATATTTTGTTATGGAAGGAGTATAAGTAGTTGCGTTGAAAGCAGAGTCCCCGTGTCAGGCGCGTGACCCGCGCGGGAGCCACGACGATGGAAGTTCAAACTTCAAAGTATAAAAGACCGGTCTTGCGTGGCAAATTTCCACCTAACATTTTGAAGTCAAGAAATTACCATAATTCTCCCGGGGGATTAAAAATCATTTTCAAGCATATATTTAGCACAACAAATTACAAAAATACTCTTGTATGCATTTCGAGGTAAAAAACATCGGCATTTCTCCAAGCATCATATTGGCACACATCGCTTTGATTGGAATGAACACGACAAACTTTGTCAGACAATCCACAATAACCCAAATAGTATCATTGTCGTTTCTCGTCTTTGACAAAGCAGTCACAAAATCCATTGAGATAGAATCGCACTTCCATAGGATCGAACCTTCTCCATTGGTCTCTTATGATCTATTTTCACTTTATGACAAGTTAGACATTTAGACACGAATTCAACGATATCACGCTTCATAATTGGCCACCAATATCTCTCCTTATATTAAGATCCTTATACAACTTATCACCCTCGGGGTGCACAAAATATGGAGTATTATGCCCTTCATCCATAAGTCTTCTCGATCTTAACCTCATTACATTTTTGTGGTAGACATCACCTTTCCTTGAACCTTAGACTTCCATCATAATAAATCTTAAAGTCGACTCCCTTACCTTGCTTCATCTTCTCCTTAATCTTATTTAGGTGCTCATCTCCAACTTGACCCTTTTTTATCTCGTCGAAAACCGACAACCCCTATTACAAAGCATTGAATCTTGCCTCGATATCCCCATCATTCAAGTTTCTAGGCTAAGCCTTTGCATATCACGAAAAAATTCCTCAGGAACTACCAAGGCGTTCATGCTATGGCTTGGCTTCCTACTCAAATCATCATCAACTACATTTGCCTTCCCCTAATGATACTTGATGTTTAGGTCATAATCCTTGATCAACTCTAACCATCTCCTTCGTCTCATATTGAGCTCTTTCTGGGTGAAGATCTTATGGTCGGTAGAGATCTTACAGGTTGCCCCTATAAAGGTATTGTCTCCAAATTTTCAAGGCAAACACGATAGCAGCTAACTCGAAATCATGGGTAGGGTAATTCGCCTATACGGTTTCAATTGACCGATGCATACTCAAACACCTTCCCATTCTGCTGCACATCCCTATCCATTCTTTGAAGCATCACTATATACCTCAAATCCCTCATTTGCATCATGCAGGGTTGAAACGGGTGCAGAGATTAAATGGTCCTTTAAAATATGGAAAGCTTCCTCACACTTTTTACTCCAGTCGAATTTTGACTCTTTCTTCACCAAATTGATCATCAGCCTTGCTATCTTCGAGAATCTCTCACAAATCTCCTATAATAGTCAGGTAAACCTAGAAAACTCCTGAGATGTGACACGTTCTTTGGAGTAGGTCACTCACTAACAACTTGAATCTTAGCAGGATCTAAAAGAATCCTTCTTTTGACATATAATAACCCAAAAATGGTACTTTCTCCAAACCAAATTCACACTTAGAGAACTTGGCATACAAATGATTCTTCCTAAACGTCTCCAATATTATCCTCAAGTGCTCATCCTACTCGTCTTCACTCTTCGAATAAATCAGAATATCATCAATAAATACTACAACAAACATATCTCAGAACTCATGGAATATTCTATTCATCAAAACCATAAATATGGTCGGAGCATTAGTTAGTCCAAACGACATTACAATGACCTCATAATGACCATGACGCGTCCTAAACGTAGTATTAGGTTTATCCTTCTTAACTTCCCTCAACTCGTGATACCTGAACACAAATCAATCTTCGAGAACATGCTCGCTCCATTTAACTAGTGATACCTGAACACAAATCAATCTTCAAGAACATGCTCGCTCCATTCAGCTGGTCAAATAGGGCATCTCTCATAAACAAAGGATACTTGTTCTTGATTGTTACATTGTATAGTCGATGCACAATCTCATACTCCCATATTTCTTCTTCACATACAACATAGGAGCTCCCCAAGGTGACGCACTAGGTCTAATGTAACTGTAACAGGTTTGTTTTTAAAAGGATTTATTAAGTGCTAATTATATTTATTGAGTTTATTATCTTTTGAAAAATCTTATATTATTTGAGATTAAGAGTATGAGTGTTTCTTTTTATCTTGTTTGTAATGTATTTACTTAATTGTATAAAGTTCTTATTAATATTATTATAATATATGTTGGGTTTCTTGCGCATTTATTGAACAGTATTTGATCAAATAGGAAACTAGAGTTGATTTCGCTTCTAACACATCTTCCTACTAATTTTGGAAACCTCAAAGTGCACACCCTTGTGGGCTTAATGAAGAAACAAAACTCCACCCTTACCCATTTCCATCTCGTCATTTCTAAAACCCAAAAATAAGAACCCCAACCCATAACTCCTTCTCCCTCCCCGTGTTTCCTCTCACATTGTAACTCCTTCCTCCCTAAAACCCTCGTCTCTCTCTCGCACATCTCCTCCTCTTTCAGTCCGCCGGAATTTCCTACCCCCTTGCTGCTCGTCGGAGCTTGCTCTTCGCTCGCTAGCGCTGCAGTTGTTCGAGTTCTCTCCCTCCTCCCTCAAAAGTCTCTCTTTATCTCCTCGTCAATCTCTGGCTGTTCGCGGCCGATGTTGCCGCGGTTGTTGTTGTTGCTCGCCGGTGAAAGGTGATCGTCGTGGAGCTGTTGTTGCTACTGTCTTAGTTTCCCCTCCCCTGTTCTTGTTCGTTGCTGTTGTTGTTGCCTTGCGCTTGCCGGCTTCACCGCTGACGTGTGTTGGTGGTTTGTAGAGTACTAAAGGTACCTATCCTCATGTATTGTTGCTATTGTTCGTTGTTGTTGTCTAATAGTGTTGCTACTATTGTTGTTGTTGCAGTTTTTTTTGTTGATGTTGCGTTGTTGTTATGTTCATTGAAGTTGTGGTAGCTGTGTGGAGTTATTGCTCTTGTTGTGTGCTTATTGTTGTTGATGTTTTTAGATTCTAACTAGTGGTGTCAATTCAGTTAACCAGTTCAGTTCTGGTTTAAACCAAACAGTTCAGTTGACTTCAGTTCAGTAAATTCAGTTTATTTTTCCAAACTTAATTGATTCAGTTTAAACTTTTTCGGTTTCAGTTTCAATCCATACAGTTAATTCAATTTTCAGTTAAGTTCAGTTCAGTTTACAATTCTCTTTTGGTTTGACCCGTACAGTTTTGGTTTAAACAGTTGGCTTTTTACGTATTACTATCAGTTAAACAGTTATTTTCGGTTCGGATTCAGTTATTTTCAGTTTTTTAAGGAAACCCGCATTGACTCGGGTGAAAGTTGATATCGGTTATGACGTGTGTTTCGGGCCTCGCTTCGGGTCAATCCGTTATTCATTGCAGGAAATTCCAATTCAGTTGGACTTTTATCACATAGGTTAAAGGTCGTTAAACTTGTCGAACACAACAATGGCACCAAGAGACGTATATATATTTGTCTACGAAAGGGCATTTTGAAGTTGCCATATTTTCTGTAAAATTATTTTATTAAATGTTCAACATTTGGCTGATATTGAAAAATTCAATTTCAAATTCTTCATTATTCTATAGTTTTCCAATGTGTAACTATCAACAACAACAACAACAACTACTACTACTACTACTACTACTACTACTACTACTACTACTCCTACTACTACTACTACTACTACTACTACTACTACTACTCCTACTACTGCTGCTACTGCTGCTACTACTACTACTACTACTACTACTACAACTACAACAACAACAACAACAACAACAACAACTACTACTACTACAACAACTACTACTACTACAACAACAACTACTACTACTACAACAACAACAACAACAACAACAACTACTACTACTACTACTACTACTAAAATAATAATTGACTAATTACTAAAGATTTTAAGTTGTTAAACCAAGATAACAACTACTAAGATCTATACTATTATCTAAAGCAGAAGAAAAAAGCTGACGTGTCAAGCTCACATTAACCGAGCAATTCTAGAGCTTCTCAAACTAAAACTCTCAATAAGAGTGTCCACGTGGCATTTCGGAATATAATGGCCGAAATTTTAATGAAAAATGCAAAAGAAATCGAAATTTAAGTTGATTGGTTTTTTAAGTTAGGCAAGTAATTTCATGATATCATATGAGATTTCCAGAAATCAAGGATATTCCATTTATATATTAATGTGATTGATGTTAATTATGGGTACAATTACGTAATTCAAATTAATATTAGGTTGGCCGAAAATTTTAATTGCCATATTGGGTATTTACGAAAATTTTACTAACCAGCTAAATACGGGAAGTAATTTAAATTATCAATCAATCTTAATTATTGTCTTCCTTAATTGTAATTGTCAACCAATCAGTTAATTTAAATTGATATTATCCGAAATTCTTAAAAAATTATTAACATGGTAATAAAATTAAGTTATCAATCAATCAATCAATATTTATTCTAATTGTCAATCAACAATAATTTTGGATTACGTGATTTTAGGGATTGATTCACTCCACATGGAAACAAGCAATTACAATCTTCAATCATGTGCAAGTTGATCGCCTAAATCAAAATCATTCCTAATTTGGATGACATGATTTTAGGGATTGATTCAATCAAGCTTTATTATGGAAATTCGTAATTTAATGATATTTTATTAATTTTCTTATAAAAAATCGAGTAAAAAACAACCTTTAATTTGCACTATAAATACCCTAATCATATTTGCATTTCACTACAACATCAAAAATTCATAATCCCTAAACACGTTTTCATACATCATTTGAGAAAAAAATATGACAAACATCATTCACGGTTTGCAACAACATCCAATTTTCTGTAGAAGATGATCAATTCACTCGCAACATCAAATGGGAAGATCAATTCGTTATTTATGGCTTGCGTGAATGAACTATTGTATCATATGTCACGTCATTGCTTAACATTTTTGCATGGGATTGCATTAGAGTTTTTTGTAACAATGTTTAATATTATTTGTCATCTTTATTTTTGTCGTGATTGTAACACAATTTGTCATTAGTTTCATTAGTTTACTCTATATCATTTTTTTTATATATATAAAATATATTATGGTCATAGTTTTATTTTTTGCAAAGATATTATGGTCATAGTTAATTTGTATGAAATAATGTAAACGACATACTAGGAAGCTAAGGAATTTACAATTTTTTATTATTATTACATTCCCAAAATTGTTGTAAAAAAGAAGAGGGTATATTGTTGGTTCATTATCCTCTACAAATAGAGTATTTAGTTCATTAATTGATGTATTAGAGTTTCTTTAGAGATATAATTGCCTGATTTATATGATCCGTCCATATTATGAATATGCATATAGTTTACAAGTAATTTTGTGAGAAGTATTGATCTATGGTTCTGTATTGAGGTGGATATCTTTGAGTTAAAACTACTAACTAATGTTAAGAGAATTATTGCTATCAATCGTATAGGTTGTCAACATGAATTTTAGCATCATTTGCCATCTAATGTAAATTCAAGAAACATTACTTCTAGAATCTATCCATCAATTTCCAATTTCGATCACTAAACCACTTATACATACACCTACACATACATAAAAGACACCATGTTCCATATCACAAATTACACATATTAATATTGAAAAAAATAACATGAAATTTGAAACTTAATTAATTTTGTTTATGTGTCCCTTCTATGTCGAGAAACTAAACACAAAAATGTCCATGAAATTGGAGTTATACAAGATCTTGGTGTGAATTGGCCTATATGACGGGTGATGTTATTAAGATATGACTTTATATCATTGTTTGCTAGGTGAAATATAAAGAAGTTAAAAGGATTAAGTTAAATATTGGGGATGTTGCTTATCTTACCCATCAATTAAGTGAGTATTTGAGTAATAATTATTAGGAACAAAATTTATATAATTTTTCATGATAAGTATCCAAAACTATATTTTGTATATAACTCTTAGGCTGTCTTTTTTTTTTTCTTATCAGTAACAAAAATTAATAACAATAAAAACTTGCTATTGTTTTACGCTTATTCAAGTGTGACTTCAGTATCGCTACCTAAGTAAAAAAAAGTACTTACATCCTTTTAAGTTCTATTAGTAAGATATCTTTTCGGTGAATTACTCCTAAGAGATTGTAATTAGATGGCAATGGATTTAAATTATCAATCAATCTTAATTATTGCCAATGTTAATGATAGTTTTCAATCAATCACTTAATTTAAATTGATAGTATCCGAAATTCTTAACAATCACCTAAATCATGTGCAAGTTGATCACCTAAATCAAAATCATTCCTAAATTGAATTACGTGATTTTAGGGATTGATTCAATCAAGCTTTAATATGGAAATTATCAATTAATGATATTTGTTTACAATTACATAATCAATCTAGGACAATAATCACGTGATTGATATCATATATATATCAAACTTTGCATAAATTAGGGAAGTAATTCAAGCAAGTTTTCAAATTCAAAATCAAAAGGACCGGTGAATATTAATTATAAATACACGTTTTATGTGGTGTTATCTCCCTCCGGTCTTTATTAGTTGACCGGTTTTTTTTGCACAAAGTTTTAGGAAAAACTAACAATGTTGTAGGACATAGAAAGAAAGAGAATCTATTATTTTATGTTAAAGTTGAATGTATGTGTGATGGAAAGTAACTGGTTCATTCCGAAAATAGAAACAAAAGAAATAGGTAAACTAATAAGAGACGTCCAAAAAAGAATACGGGTAAACTAATAATGACCGGAGGTAGTATATTATAATTCACGAAAATCATGAAAAATATCATGAAAGATGTCCATATAATTTTCACTTCAAGAGTTAATATTTGGAGAGAGAAAACACTTCAAGAGTTAGTATATCTATCTTATACTATTAAACAAAACCGTGCAGATTTTAGAAGTATTTTCAAATATGTTCACTACATGACGAACTCAAGTTATTACAAATCAAATGATTCGAATGATAAGTGAACGTTCAAATTTGTGAAGCATTTCCATTGTTTGTCTTTGACAACATGATTTCAAGGACATGTTGAGAGAAATTACAACTATATACGAGAACATTTAGTTTAGTACAGTGTATCTCAAAAAATCTGCTAAATATATAGTCATTACCCACAAATTTCAGTCAGATTTCAGTGAACCTTAATTTTGTCAAGTATATTATAAAATTACAATTAGTATTGGATGCATCTGATGTATAATAAATTATTATTAGTAGAAATATTCACTTTAAGTCAAAATGGATCACTTTTAAGTCAATATAGGTCACTTTTAGGTTAATATTGGTATTTTTAAGTCAATAAGTAATCTTCAGACAAGTATTTTATGCGGTAAATTGATGACTATTGAAACATATTGGACAAGCTATAAAATTATAGGTAAATGCTATAAAATTATATGATTAAAATTATTATTTTAAAAATATCTTTAAGGCTATGTTTGGCAAAACTGACTGAAATGGAGCTGAAATTGATAAGGTGGCTGAAACTGATTAGGTAGCAGCTGAAACTATTAAGGTGTTGAAACTGATAAGCTAGCTGATTGCGTAACCTGTTTGGTGATATAATTTATGACTGTAGCTGAAATATCTTTTTAGACTTAAAAAAATAAAAATAAAATATCTTTTTAGGCTTAAAAAGATAAAAAGAAATAATAATAATAAAAAAATTCAGCACCTGTTCTCAGAAGCTATATTTTACTCCAACTCAATTTTAGTCAAATTTTGGACTTAAATTTTATTTAAGTTCCTCCATCAAACACTACTAATCATATAAGGTGACTTAAAATAGTAGCACCTTATCATTTAAGTCACATGAAATGCTTCTGCAAACATAGCCTAAGTCTTTTAAAAACATGGGGTGAATATTAAATGTTGAACAAAACGTGAGGGTTAATTTAGTTTAACTGAAACTTATGGCTCTACATTGGAAAATTGGTTACCAAAATGTGAGAATTCAACTTGCCGCATAAAGATGATCATGTTTTTTCTTGGGCAAAAGTTACAACTAGGACAAACAAAGCAAATGGAAAACATTCAATATATGATTCATTATCTTATAGTTTATCAACTTTTGACGAAATCAGAAATATGTGTATGTATTCAATATTGTTAAATTAAAATATTTTAAATTAAACAAAAAGTTTCACGTGTAAGTTCAAAAGTTGCGTGAATAGTTGAAGAGATTTCTGTCTATTTGCTTTGATTGTTTAGTTTTGTGTAAGTTTTTTTTATTGTTTTGATTGATGAAATAGAATGATATGAGATATATAGAGGTGGCAAAGAAATAAGGGAGTAACAAGGAGTAGAGGAGAATAGAACACATGATAATTGATTAGAAGCTATACTGATGAGGTATCATTTTATTGATATTTAATATCAATTCTACAGTTTAAAGTTTTGATGTTTACTATAATTGTGATTAAACTGAGAGAAGAGTTGAAGAGAGAGGATGAACGAGAAAGAGAATAGCAAAGAAGATGATAATCACCATTAATTCCAAACTATTCTGGTATGTTATAGGCTTTTAGCTCACGTCAAACACAATCTCATTTTTTTTTTTTTATGTTTTAGGGTCAAGGAAAGTTAGTTAGTTTTGTGAATCAACAATGCATAATGAAAGAGTTTGGAGAGTTACATATCGTCATTGATTGCCACAACTTATATAGTATATCAGTAGGAGTAGTATACAACAAAGGATATAGTTTCCCATAAAAAAAGAGGATATAGTTTACAAAAGGATGAAAGTCAACTATGAGAAGATAAACTAAGAAGATATATGCGCTGAGATATCTAACTAATCTACTGAACAAGATCAGTACAACTATTATTAAGATACAAATAACAATATGATATTGTTTGACATTTGGCTAAGACTTTGGGCTTTACTCATGTGGTGTTGTAAGGAGATGCACGATCTGCAACTCTATTTATAAGGATCTGTGATGGTGCTGCTTTTATTTTCCTAAGTTTGTGATGAAAATTAGATCTGTTATGTTAATCATGTATCTCTCTAGATCAGTTTTCATTGAGGGTGAGTTTTATGTAGTCATTTCTAGAGTAACAAATAGACGGGCCTCATCATTCTAGAACATATAATATCACGATTAATGTTGTATATAAGGAAGTGTTCCAAAACTTATGATTTAGTTTTACTATCTGTAAAAATCGAAAAATATATGGGTATGGGTGAGTTAGTGTAATCTTTTATGTAAAAACTTATCGAAAATATAAAAATCGAAATTGTCAAATAAATTATAGAATTTTTTTCCTATTTGCAATCTTCTTATGTATATGGGTGAATTACTGTATGTATGTTAAGATAAATATATTACTTACTAAATCTAGGCCTAAATAACTTAATAGATTTTAAAATTCAAAGTCATTTAAGCCCATATTCATTCTTTTAAAAAAAAAGGAATTGTCAAATAAGTTATAGAAAATTTTTCAAATTTTGTAATCTTTTTATATAGGTGCATTATTAAGGATATCTATTTTAAGATATTGTTCTAAATTTTATATGAATTTGAAGATTTAAAAAATCTATTACTAATTATATCGTTATTCAATAACTCAATAAATTTTTGTAAGAGAAAGTTGTTTAAGTCTATATATTCAAAATTTCTTTTAACAGTTAACTAATTATTTAAACAAAACTCATACTTGGTTTCAAAGTGAATTGAAGTCATTGATTAAATGATAATACCACAATCAACTTAGCTCACAACTGATCTAAATTCTTTTTCAGTAATAGATTGAAGTCTGCTTTATACCTTCATTAGCACCAAGAATGCTAAAATAAAAAATGAGTAGAATGAGAAATCTAAAGCATGCTAAATAATAGCAACATGCAACACAAATAGCAGCTAAAGAATTCACTATTAACACAACCAAACACGACGGATAGAGGAGGAGCAGTGGGGGAGAAAACCACCAGCAATCGTGAAACTTTTCTTAACTTCTATTTACTTTTTTAAAGTTTTTTATAGCTAATATAAATTGTTCTTGAATTTTTTTCTTGATATTCTAAAAAGAAAATGATGAAATTTTTATTATTCCTATTCTCATATCAAATTTTTTATCTATTTACTTAAAGTAAATACATTCGAAATGTGTCATATTTGAAAATGTCATGTGTCACATAGATAATAATGTCATTATAAGTTGATAATATGAAAAATAATCATCAGATAAATGTTTGTTGTATATAGATTTGTAAACATAGATGTAGTTAGTTTTGCCTCCATAGATTTACAAAGTTATAATACAATAAGATTGCAAAAGGTATAAGGGCCTGTTTAATTTGGTTCGTTAAGTTGGGAATGGTATGGATATTCATACCAAGTGGTATGGATTGAAATCCCCATACCAATGTAAAATTGTTTGGTTCAATTTTGGAATGGATACTATATTCATTTATGTTGTTTGGTTCACTTTTGGAATAGATTACATCATTATAGGTTAAGTTTTGATATTTGATTACTTATATTTTATACAAATATCTTTTGAATTATAGAACAATTGCAACTTTTTATCCTCTTTTAAAAATTTTGGTATATGTAATTTTTTTAAAGGTTGTTATGTGTAAATAATACAAAAAAACAATGAAATAAATTACGTGTAAACTAATAAAAAAACAATGAAATAAAAAAACTATATTAACCTTTGAAGCAAAATATGGGAAACAAAATCTGTAAAAAGAATATATTTTCAAAAAGAAAAATCTGGGAAACAAAATCTGTAAAAAAAACCGTTTTTAAATAAATAAATAAATACTAGAAAACCAATTTTATCAACATAAAACAACCAAAAGCAAAAATGACGAGAAGATGAATGAGAGAAATCAAGTCTGCTAAAAGATGACAAGGTAGTCCAATATCACCAGAAAATACAAAAGGAAGACGACTACGTTTGAAAGCTTTTCTTTCTTTTCTCTCCTAATTAGGGTTTGAAACTTGAGGGGAATGAAGTTACAAACTTAGGAGGGGGAGAGATTGAGATTCTAGGGGGATGTGGTGGAGATAGATACCCTTGGGTATGAGACTCTACCCTAAATATGCCCCAACAAACAATATAATGGATTTCATTCCATTCCATTCCATTAAAAATATCCCAACCAAACACCCTCTAAGTGTTAGTTCAATAACAATTAATTATCAGGAATATCTTCTATTTAGATAACACGCGTGATGTTCAATCAATGAAGTGTACACCAACACCATATGGAATAATTAATTTGCTACATCACAAAGGAGAGGGGTTGAGTGAGACTATAAAATTTGGGAGTGGAAATAGTTGCATGAAGGAGTGACAGTAATAGTGCATAATATGAATATCATTTTATTTGAACATCTAAATGAAGCGATGTGTTAAGTGAATACTTTTTCATTGGATAGGTTGAACTATAGTGTTAGAGACTTTTCATAGTATTTTCTTTGTATATCTTGCTTATGTACAAATTTTTTGGTTACGGTAAATATGTAAAAGAAATTAATTGATTTGTATAGATTTTAAATTTTTATTTTTACATTATTTTTTTAGGTTTAAATTACCTAAACTATGTACTATGCTTTACCTTACAAGGGTTTAAACCTTCTAGAATTTTTTGTTGTTCAATCTATTATATAAGGTGATGTAATTACACCATAAATAATTAGTTAAGCAAAAAACTTGAATAAAATTAAACTGAAAAATTGCTTTCAAACCGTCAAAAACGACCTACAAGTAAAGAGCTTTGAGCATTCTGAGAATCACATCAAGTGATATTAGTGAAGACATTTTAATTAGTAAGCAATGCAATAGCCAATAAGTATTGATTTACTTATTGTTCTTAGGCTGGTGTTCATAAATTGATATTTTTTTGGGCCCAAATTCCAAACTTGATGTGTTGAATTTCCTTAAATATAATAATTAGATTTATAAAGTTATAATACAACAGGGATTGCAAAAGCTATAAGTGTTAGTTCAACAAAAATTAATTTTCAAGAATATCTTTTATTTTAGATAACTCGCACGGTGTTCAATCAATTAAGTATCACCAACATTAGATGAGTTAATTGATGCTATATCATAAAAGAGAGGGGTTGAGTAATAATAGAAATTCAAGAGCAGAAATGGTTGCATGAAGGAGTGCCAGTAGTAGTGAAAATTGTCATTTTATCTGAACCTTTGAATGAAGCAATGAGTTTAAGCGAATATTTTTTCATTAGATATATAGGTTGAATTATATTTTAGAGAATCTAATAAATGATTCTACAAAATTAAATAAAAGAACAACCAAAGTGGTACACTATACTATAGGGTACCATTCTATTTTTTTTATTGCTTATTAATAACAAAAAAAATTAATAAATTCAGTCAAATTCATATAAGTTCACATAAAATCTAATAAAAATTAATAAGTCTGGGTAAGTTCAGCAAAAATAAGTAAAAAATAAAGTTTGACGTAATCATAAAATAAGGTCTAATCAATTCGGATAATTTTGTTCAAATAAATTCGATTAAGATTGAGTGCATGTAATAGTGCAAGTTGTCATTTTATCTAAACCTCAGTCCTCAACTCTTAATGAAGCAATGGGTTAAGCCAGTATTTTTTCATTAGATAGGTTGAACTATAGTGTTAGAGAATCTAACAAATGGTTCGACATAATATTAACCATAAACTTTTCTCTTCTTGCAGCATTATGTGTAGAAATAAATGAGGTATTGTCAAAATAAATATCTCAACGTCATACTAGGAAAAAAGGAAGCTTATATTGACAAAATAACGTGAAAGGTTTTCAGATTTCTTTGATTGACAGCAAGGAAGGAACAATTTACCACATATATGTCAGTTTTCGTACAGATATTCTATGTGTTTCGTATAGTTATAGAGATTGGCAGAAACTGTAGATAAAGTAAGAGAGACTAAAGAGATCATTTGGATAAATTATTTGTATTACATATGAACTCAAAATAATTATTTTGAAGTCATGATAAAATAATGTAAAAACAATTGAGTATAATTTAATCGGTACATTCTATACGATATTCTATGATATTTATCATTTTTTCATAAATAAAGTATAATAATATTTTAAAATTAGGAGCAAAATTGATAATAAATTGGCCTTTATCCATATGAGGCATTAGGAAAGCATATAACTTCCTACTTATGTGATTATAAACTAAATCTAACAAAAATTATAATTATGATTATATTATTGCACACGCGATCTTGCCTTTTTAGTACCAAGGATTTTATATTATCCAAAATTATGTTATAATTTATATGATGATTGGAACGTAACATATTAGTTAATAATAAATTTTACAATAATGTTCGAAAATCAAAATATACTACTTAATGGGAGAATTCAACTCTAGAAGGATGTATATACGAAGTTCAATCTATATGATACAATGAACAAAGCCAAGGAAGGATGTATTATCATATAGATTGAACTTCGTTTATTGAGAAAAGCCAAGTTCCAAATTATGCAAAAAATAATAATCATAACTTGCTTATGCAGCTCCTATCAATCAAGGAAATAATTTGCATACATGATATAATTCACGTATTGCTTATTGACTAAAAAGAAAATAATCAGTAAGATAATATAATTTATGTATGTGTTTTAGGGAGTTGAGGTTTACATATCAACATTTATTTTTGAAAATATAACTTATACTTTCTGAATAATTCATTTACCGGAATTAAAACTTATAAGGATCTATCATATGTTGATACGTGGTCACGAGCCATTTTGCCAAAAAAACAAAAAAGACATTCTTTATGCAGCTTGATTTTTTGCCACATATATGGCATGTCAGTTAAACAATATTATTAGGAAACTCTTGGAATCTCAACAAGAGAAAATATACGCAACAATTAAGCTAAATAAAGTTAGGAGCTAATTAGGTGATCAGTTAAATAAGTATATATTAAGAAAATAATATGAGAGAGTATTATACTTATTATTCGAAATAAGTCATAACTCAAAATCGTATAACACATTTAGTGGCGGATCCAGGATTTTACAGCTGGTGAATCACCACCGTCCACAACAAAATGTCAATTAATAATCAATACATGAATTCAAAACTTCATAAAAAGGTTCACTCTATAAGTAATACCCCGATCCTTTTTTTCGAGATTTAAACCATATTCATAAAAAAAATGTGTTTTTATTTAAAAAACCATAATAAAATTAAAGTCGGACTAATACAAGATACTCAAAACACGAGTTTTCAAATATAAAACTACAGATTAGCTAATTTCAAGCCAATGGGTACATTGTTCCATAACTTTTCTAATTTTATCAATTAAATCTTAGTAGAATACATTACCTCCTTGCAAATTAACAAAAACCCATCAACAAATTTCAAAATCAACAGAAAAAAATGTATGCAAAGTGAATGGAAAAAAGGCAAATGCAGATTATTGCAAACAATGGTGTCCAATGGATGGCCTAATGCAATGGTGGTGCAAGGCAGCAAGATATGGAGGTGAGAGGGATTGTAGGTAACGGGAACAAAAGTGGCTTAATGGTTGAGTACGAGATATGGTCAAATTGTGTGATCTAATCTATCCTTTAGATAAAGTAGTACTCCCTCCATTTCCTAAAGATATTCCCTCTTTCCGTTTAAGTCGTTTCCAAAAGATCTTCCCTTTTTTACTTTATTCCTTATTTGGAATTTTTTTCTCCTTTTTACCCTCTCATATCCCTATCATATGGTCCACCATTACATTATTAATCCAATTTTACTTCCTTTCTCCCTCCTACTTTAACCCATTTTTATTTGTTTATTTATCTTAACCCTTTTCTCTCTCATACTTTACCCACCCCACACCCCACACAAGTGGATCCTCCTTGGTATATGTATGAACAGTAAAAATGAAGATCTTTAGGAAACTGAGGGAGTAGGCCATAAGCGAAAAAAATCAATCAATTTTTTTTATAAGATTAATAATGGGTCACGTGATCCACAATGATATTAACTACATCAACTGCTAAACACATGGGTCATAAGCCATTTTCAAGGTAAATAATACATGATTATAAAACTTTAAATCACAAGATACTATTTCTACAATGATTTAGGAAAAACAACATAAAATCTTAAATTTTTGGAACAAAATTTCCCGTACAATTTGCATAGGTCTAATAGCAAATTAAAATTAAAATTTATGTATATACTTATTTTTCATTCGTAACTAACTTTTATATCATCTATTTGATAGATGAACGAGTTAAATATTTTCACTCTGATTTTAGGGGAAATAACATAAAATCTTAAATTTATAAAAATAAAAAAATTCCCATGCAGTTGCACCTGTAAAAATTTAAAATCATGACTAAGTGGGCAACTACAAGTGGGTGGCCAAATATGATGCATCTATGGCGCAAGAGGTAGAATAAGACTTTCATAAGTGGTTGTTGAAACCGGCGTATGGCTGAGTGTTATTGGTGGTGCAAATTGTGATTTTATCTTAGACTCTATGGGAAGCAATAGACAGAGCAAATACTATTTCTATCAACTTTTTTTTAAAAAAAAGGTGGGCCATGTGATCCACTATGGCATTAATACATCAGCCTAAAGACACGGGTTATAAGTCAGTTTCTAAAATAATCTCAATACATGATTATGAAATCTTAAATCACAAGTTAATATTCCCCACCATGACTTTAGGAGAAACTTCTTAAAATTTTCAATTTATAAGAAAAAATATTTCCCGTGCAGTATGCACGATGCACGGGAAGTTACTATTATTTCGGAAGCAATGCCGGAGAAAATAATATTTATCCCAAGAATGACACTAATCCCGTTTGACTTCGCTAAATTTTCTATCAGTTATCAGAGATGACAATTTCCTTTAATTAATGATTTTTTTTTACTATGACCAAAAATAAAAGTCAAGGACAAACTCTGTCTCATGTAGGCCTGTATCTTTGGATACCTGTTTTCAGCCATGGACAATTTTATATTGTCGTTTCTAGAGTTACAAGCAAAAAGGGTCTCAAGATCCTTTTGTTGGATGAAAAACATTGTTTGCGTGCAAATACGCCAAATGTAATTTACAAGGAAGTGTTCGCAAACATATATATAAATTGATTTGGGAATTTCATTTGTAATTTTTGTTCATCACCACTCATACTTTATGTTTTATGATTTTGTGTAATAATATGAGAAGTTAAGTCAATGTTATTATGTGACTTTCTTTACACATGTAATAAAACAATAAATACTCCCGTGCGTTATGCACGGGTCATAATACTAGTTATAAGAATATAAGATTATAAGATTATCAATCCATGTGCTAGGTCATCAATCCATGTCCTAGGTTATTCTATTTTTCTATTGGCTAAAGAATGATATCATGGATTATGAATTAGAACCATTGATCTAAGAAGGATTAAAATCTAACCCTTAATGTGTATTGTAACATAAAAGAGGAAAAAAAAGATGGATCCAATCTCATCCGTTGATGATTTTCATCCAACGGACGAGATTAAAGTTAAAAACCCTAACATTGCTAGATATAGAACAAGTGTATGTCTTCCACATCTTTCTTCATTCTGCAGTTTTTTCGATTATCACCTCTCCTCCTCTACTCTTTGCCATATCTCTCCGGTGCTTGAAAACAGAAAATCTCTTTTCCTCTCTTAGTGTCGTTGATTCACCTCCCTCTCATTTATGAAACCCTAACATTATTCAGGTGCGTTTATCTTTGTTCATTCATTTTTTATTTTGTTTTTCAAGTTTTTCTGTTTTTTTCAATTGTTTGGGGTTTTTTTATGTTTGTTCTTGCATTTTCCTTTTTCAATTTATCGGTTCTATTCAGTTTTATGATTTGCTTGTCATTTTTCGCTTACAATTTTATGAAATTTCTGATATATATGTGAACATGTGTGGATATATAATTTATGTTAGAATTTATAATTTTGGGTTCTTTTTACGAGAATGAAAATTAGATTTTTCAATTTTTGGATTCGTTCATGTTTGCTCTTTTATTTTTGTTTCCGTTCTTCGTTTTTTCGGTTCTTTTTAGTTTTTTTTATAGTGTTCTTTTTAGTTTTTATGTTGTCTTTTTATTTTCATTTTGGTTTTGACTTAATTATTGTTTTGGGGTGAACTCCCATGATTTTTATGAAGATATGGTAGAGGAGCTCTGCAAATATGGAGAAAGTACTATTTCCTTTTAAATTAACATTTCTTATGGCCATAGTCAGAAATTGTTATTGATCTTAGTTATGCTGTTATATCCAATCTTTGGCAGGTGTGTAATGTCTATGTAAAGTACAGGGAAGAAGTTCAAGTTGCTGATCTCTCCGTAATGTGGTTTATTATTTTCAGATATGCTTGGGATTTGGGAAGGACTTAGGCTGTATCATCAAGGTGGATTGAGATTCTTTTCAGATATGCTTGTCTGGATAATAAGCAATGCAGTAGATGTTGTGGTTTAGAATTTTCTTTATTTAAACTTTTTGGGAAATATGTACTACTTGAGTTAACTTTGTCTAATACACAATATCTTTATTTTGTATATACTTAACATTAATGAAAGTACAATAGATTTTGTAATTTATTTATATGTGTATTATCCTTTTATTATTAGTTGGAGATTAATATATTGTTAAGTACTACTGTTTTATTCAATATCGTAAATTTTTTATTTCTTTTGCATTATATAACTTCTCACTTGATTTTAGTACATATTTTAGTTCAGTTTATAAAATTGTAAACAATTACATATAACATATGTTAAAAAAACATAAAATATAATGTTTTCTTAAAAATATCTTAAAACAAGTACATGATATTCAAAGTTGAAACCGTCTATTAACTTTCCTAATTTTGTGTATCAATTGATATATACAATAATTCCCTTGTCTCAAATCTCATATTGTCTTTGCTCACTGGCTTCAAAACCAGTGAATTTCATTTGTTTTGCAACAAAGTGGGGGTGTAATATTAACATTTAACAAGTATGAATTCCATGAATTATATTTGAAGAATAATAACATTTCTTGTTATTGTCTTGTGAAAAATGATGTTTTTGATTTATTGAAATTAATTAGATCAATTTATGTACAGTTTAATACTGTTTTATTCAGTTTGATTCGGTTTAGTTTAAAACAGTTTTATTCAATTTTATGCCGTTCAGTTAAAAAACAGTTAGATTCAGTTCAGTTAAAAATAGTTTTATTCAGTTTGATTCAGTTCAGTTAAAAACAGTTTGAAACAGTTTTCAGTTAAATTCAGTTCATTTTCAGTTCAGTTCAGTTCAGTTTAAATCGATTTTTTGTTCAGTTAATTTCAGTTTGGTATGTTTTCGGTTGAGTTTCAGTTCAGTTTCAATTCAGTTAATTGCAGTTTACTTTAATCTGATTGACTTATCGGTTTTTAACTTTTCAGTTATGGGTCAATTCAATTCAGTTTATTCAGTTCAGTTGATCAACATTTTGCAGTTTAACCATCGGTTTTTAACCAAACTGACAGCACTAATTCTAACCACACATGTCATTATACTATGGAATAAGTTCATATTTGTGTTTGCTTATAGTTGAGAACAATTAATGACCTATATATCAAATAGTTATTTATCTTATTAAATTAATTTTCTGAATTATAAATTCAGTAGTGGAAAAAATTATCTGTCAGTTAGTAGCAGATTCGATTTTTATAAAACCGCATTCGAAAATCAATATAAAAAATTGGAAGGAAAGCTGGGAGGACAATCTGAAAGGACCGCATCAGATTTTAGAAACAGATACGATTTTCTATTAACTGATCCGGTTCATATGACTACATCAGTTGATCACCTTTTTTTCTCCAAACAAACCCGGATAACAATACCCAAAACGCGGGTCTTTAAATGTTTTAAGTGGCCAAAAGGACAAGGCCCTTCCCTCACATCATTCATCTTATTCCAGCCTTTACTTCGCCACTCTCAATTCACCTATCTCACTTCACTCCTCTCAATTCGCTCTCACTTTCTTCCCCTAAATTATCGAGATATGCCTTTCTCTCTCCTATAATTTCCAATCTTCTTTTACCTAATTCAACCTTCTTTATTTATCTTTTCATTTTCAAATTTTGTCCTCAAAGAATTGAATTTCGGTGAGAAATTGCTAGAAAAAAAGGGGAAATCGAGGGTTTTGATTTCGCGTATTGATTTTTATTTTGTTGTTTCGATTGTGGAGGTTTGATTGAAGTTGAAGATTGGAAGAGAAGATTGTGGTGGAGCGAAGTGGTCGGAATTTTCACAGACCCAGCACGAAACCCCATCTTCGGAATTTTTGGAATTTTCGTAGACCCATCTTCTCTATTAATGCCAGTGTTTTCTTCTTCACTCGGTGTTGGTTAGTTTCTTTGTTAGTCTCTCATTATTTCTTGATTTTTGTGTTTTTTTGCTTCATTTGTAGTTGCATTTGCTCAATTGTAGAATGGAAAATTAAGTTCAAATTCTGTTAATTGTGAGTTAAAAGGATTGATAATTTAGAACTTGGGTATGTTGGGTTGTTGAATTTGAGCATATTAATTCCATTTTTGTTGGGTTGTATGAAGGTTAATGTAATTTTACTAATATTCACTGATTTTTTAAATTATGAGTGTTTTTTCTTCCTTTGTTGCAATTTGTATTGTTAGTGATGTGTTTTGGATGGTTTTAAACTATGATGAGTTTCAATTATGTATATAGGTATCAGTATATTTACATTGATGAATCATGAGAGCTCTTGTATAGTTTCCTTTTTGTTGACAACTTTCCAGTTGAGCGCTTCCTTAGTAAAACAAATTTGAGCTACATATGCTAGCTCTAGTTCATTGTATGGATTATTCTTAGATTTCATCATTTGAACTCCTCTTGTTCTTGTTAGCCAGTTTATGCACTATTCTTTGGGATATTGATCTTGGCTCCAGTTGAATTGATCTTAGTGATCTTAGAGAAAAGAGTAGGAACAGAGATAGAGACAAAGAAATGAGTGGGGACAGGGATATGCATAGGGATAGAGAACGTGATTGTCATAGCTCCCCATATAGAGAAAGGAGTGAGAGAATGGAATTTAGACATTGATTTTTGTTGGTTTCTGTGAAAAAGTATAAGATTCCTCCCTTGTTTTCCTGATGAGTTTGAGATGTGTTTTTCTAATTTAGACGGCGGGATTATGATGAAGACAGAGAGGACAGGCACAAACGTAGTTCTTGATCTCATTCTAGGGCTATATCTTATCTTAAATCAGGTTCACGCTCTCGTTCAAGGTCAAGATCACGTTCTCGTTCTAAGAGCTAAAAATTCCTAATCTCTGACCCAATCTTTTCATGTTCCTCTCTAAAATCGTTATAACAGCTGATGGTAATAAGATGTGTTGATATTATATTGCATAGAGTTTTTGTGGTTTATACAGGTAGCTCGGGCAGTATCATATGTTATGGATGCTATTTAATACCTGTTCTTGTGTAATTTGTCCTAATTCACTGGGCTTCGCAACATTTTGTTCTAAGTTTGAGTATTATCTTCTCGATTTCATATGATTCTCCATTTCTAAAATATTCTTGATATATGGTTTAGGTTATCAACGACAAGTTTGGCATTGTTGAGAGTCTTCCTGTCAGACTTGAGAAGGGTGCTAGCTATGATGACATTAAGGTTGCCATCAAGTAAGCTTTCATTATCGCCATCTCATCTCATTTGTTGTGCAATATGATGCCTAGTGGCTTAGTATGTATGTTGATGGTTATTTTGGGTCATCTGAATTTATGAATTTAGTTTTTCATCTCCTTTTGTGGTTATTAGGCGGAATCAAAAGCAAACTTTATATTGGCAACTATGGCGTTTAAACAAGGAGTAACTTATTGTTAATATTGAAGTTATACAATTCCATCTCACATAATATGGCTATATTGCACATTTATATGCACTAGTTTGTTTTGTTTTCCCAATATAAAGATGAGCAACATCATATACATGTGTTTGAGTTGACACTCCGATCATCATACAATTCAGAACTGTATATGTGCGACAGTCGTAGCAGTATCTGGCCAGATGTGTTTTCCTTGCATGTTTATGTTTCAATTAGAATCTTATTGTAGTAGTTGCTTGCCTCTATTGAGGATCTGCAATCTCAAGTACAACAACAAGGTATTTTACACGATAGCACATCTACATGATGGCTTCGATCGGTAGCAGCCACAGCTCCTCATGACTCCTCATGACACTGTGAATCATGCTGCAAGATATGTTTTCGTCAGCAGGTTTCGAATAGAATGTTTAAAAAGAAAATCATAATGGAGCCATTACCCATACAGATTTTTCAAGTGTATATGTCTTTGAGACCTCTTCAATAATGGTTTGGCATACTTCTTTTTGTGGAATACTTATGTATATAGTTATAGTTGAGTATGATACTAAAAATATAGTAAATATTGAAATGTATCTAATTATTTATGTTTATGCTTCAATTGAGCATAATATGCTTAATAAAATGATTATTGATATATATTATTCATTTTGTATTTGATTAATAATGAAAGAATGCAAAAAAAATAAATTGTGTTTTTGAGGTGGTCAACCATTGCGGTTTTGACCCAAAACCGCAGCAGTTAATCATTTACCGTTGATGTTTTCGGTCAAAATCGTAGTAGTTAATAGATTAACTGATGCGGTTCTAATCATTTACTGATCCGGATTTGGATGGGATCGGTAAATAAATGGATCTAATCTGCTGCAAGCCCAGCTGATGCGGACCAAAGCCGCATCAGTAAGCACAATTTTGACCGCATCAGATGGGCTTTTTTCCACTAATTACTGTTGTTTGAATTAGTGGGATTGCGTATTATATTAAGAAAGTTAGTTATGTCAGTTTTACCTAAACGGATATTAATTGTGGAATGGTGATTGATAATTATTAAACGTTTGTGAGCTGAATCATGGAATGGAGTTATAGAATGGAAAGTAATTATATTATGGAATTAAATTTGTTAGTAGTTGACTCCTAATCCAGAATCTCAATTAGAATAAGGAGACTTATATTTAAAAGGAAGTAATTGAGCAATTCTTAAGATGAGGAATATTTATTATTAATTAACGTTAAGAAATTGGTTATAGGTTAACTTATAATAAATATCAATATGTGAATATTGTTTATTGGCAAGTCTAAGGAACTTTACATGTTTACAAGTATCATATCAACTAATCTCTAGTTCTAAAACTAGTTTTGGTAGTTCTGTTAATTTATAAGTTAAATTGTAATCATAATCTATACTAATATATTAAAAGGCGTTCCTAAACAAGGAACGGTGCCACGTGGCACTCTCCCTAAGTTCATTTTACTCCATGTAATTCTCATACAACAATAAAATTAGAAATTGTATAGTGTAGGATTTGATCCCATGACTTCAAGTTTATATACTAAAGTTTTAACCACTAGACCAAGTGATATTTAGTGTTATCATTTCAAAGTATAATATTAATAAATGAAAATTTCTCTTACCCTGAGCATAGCCCGGACCTAATAACTAGTTTAATCGATAACGAGAGTGAGTTTGATTAAGATGACTCATGCTAATGGAGTTAGGATATTATTAGTTACTAAGAGATAATCTAAGTTCCTTTGGTTCTTATGTTGATAGGGTGTTGTTAATCTCTAAATAGTATTCACATTGATAACTATTATAGTAACATGTGAGTTAATTTGCTAAACCTTAGATAATGTCTGAGTCATTACTAGAATGTTCCCAAATTGGTGAGTATAATTATATGGAGTTGTGTTAATTAGATGAAATTTTATACTAAAAAAGTGCTGATCAACTATAAGAGTTAGTTTCTAATAGAGTGTATAATCTGATTGAAATTGTTCAATGAGTTGAGTATCATATGAATAGGCTTTAGAGATTTTTTCTTACATGAAGTTAGAAAGAGAATTAACTAGTCCTTGTCAATAATATAAAGAGTACTTGATATTGTTTACCTAATGAATAACTATATTATTAACGAGGTGTCTCAAAAAGGATTCAATATACCTGGAGTGTGGTGTCTCAAAAAGCTATAAATGAAACAATATAATAAAGTTGGACTATTTGACTAGTGTTCTTTAAGGTAAATTAGTGCGTGAGTTTAACTTTATAAATAAATATAAGTTGTGAAATACTTTAAAGAACACTCACTTAGCTAATGAAATCGTTTTTGAATTAGTAATGAGATAAACTCGGTCTATATGATTATGGGGGTGGTTTGTAAATGAGTTTGTTGTTGAATCTTTTATTTGGAATTCAAGTAATGGTATGGTATGAATCATAGTTAATTATTTCCTTTAATCAATTTTTGATTAATGTACCTGGAGTGTGGTGTGTAAGTTAACTCTCCTTGGTCATTTATAAGAGAGAGATCTATATATTGTAAGTGTTGTTGGGATTTGATAACTAATTTTAATGTCGAGATGAATATGGATTTATAAATATGAAAAGAAAACTAGTAACCTATCTATATGCATAAGCATGTGTTGTGTGGAATTGGCTTATTAACTCTCCTTAGTTAATTCTAAGAGAGAGACCTATGGTAATTGTTGTTGGTGCTTGATAACGGTTGTTATCATTGTTGAGTTAAATGTCGATTAATAATCATGAAGTATAAAAGAGTATAAACTAGTTATATACAAGAGTATAAGTTAGTGTGTAAGTGGTTTTGTAACTCTGGTTATTTAATCCTAACTGAGAGACTTTTGTCATTGTAATGGATGTGCTATTGAATATGATCGTGGATTAATTGTGATGTAATTTTTATGACTGGAATCGGATTGAACCTAAATGCCTAAATATATTTAACTTGAAATGCGTATGAAGGTACTATGACAAATGAGTATAGTTCATTAATGTAAAGTTCGTTAGTGTGGTTAGTTGTTCAAAAGATGATAAGAATTACTACTATTATGGGATGAGTTCCAAGAATGATGATTGTGTTATGAATGATACTGAGAAGTGATTTAAAGAGGAAAGTAGCCTCGTATGAGTCGACAGATGAAGTGACATGAACAGTACCCCCATGGAATGTGAACATTAGGGGGGTTCCCATAGGGAAACTTGCCCATTGTTCTGTGAGGCGATAATTGGGCGATATATCAAGTAATGTGAAACTTGTGGACGGCTGATTAAATCACCGAAAAAATGTACTCCGGACTAGTCGCAGTTATTTACCAAAAGTAAAGCGAATTGTTGGGTGACGACCCCCACTGTTGGAGTGTAAGCTTTGTCTCCTCCGCCACGTTCTCTTTCCCTTTAGTTAGAAGAAAGTTATTTCGATATTAGATTCCCCATAAGGAATCGTATCATGGTAAGTTGTTTCGTTATTGGATTCCCGATAAGGAATCATATCAGGTAAGTAATGAATCTTTATTATCATGGTAAGTTATACTGATGTTGGATTCCCGATAAGGAATCGTATCTTGTATTGGATTCCCGATAAGGAATCGTATCTTGTATTGGATTCTCGATAAGGAATCATGTCATGGAGTGTTGTCATGTTATTTAATTCTTGATAAGGAATTGGTAGTAAAGGTATAACAAAATGATTAATATAGTATTTGAAAGTTGCTATGTTATTTATTGCCTGATAAGAGTTTGTGTATAAGAGTGTAAGAAAATGATTTAGAGAGTATGAAAGCATAAGTTTCGATTTTTGATAAGAAATTAACTAAAGGAAGTAAACTATATTGCTTATATCAAAGTTGGTAAACTCAGATTCCTTGTAAGGGATCGTGATATGTTGAAAGATTAACTAATCAGGTTTTATATGATATATGTATCTGTTGTGATTGCTTGAAGTTGTCTTGTTGCATTTGTTGTTATGTGAATGGTGGTGTAGTACAAAAGAAATAATCAGATAAAGATATAATAAGTATGTGGTCAACAGGAGTTGATGTGATGCATGTTGTAATAGTATGACCATGGTGACTGTTGAGTCGTTTTTAAGTAAAAGCCAGCAAAGCATTTGTTAAAGTTATTTACGGGTTTGGTACTCATCTTTGCTGATGTGTATGTTGTTTTGTCAATTTTTGTGGCCTGTCACTTGGTGGGTGGCAGTATCCTAAATGTTTCAGGTTGATGTCGTAAGTTAATCTTTTGCAAGTTGAAACTAATATGAGCTGGGCAATGTTATAGTCGTTATTGAAGTGAGGACGCTCGACGTTGTAATAGTTAGCAATTAAATTAGTAATAACATAGATCTGTATTTAAGAGTCGCTAGCTAGTGCTCTTGATTCTTTGTTGGTTGTTGCTCCGCTAGAATGTTGAGGTTTTTGAGTTTGGATTTTATAAATTGAAATTGTAAACAGGTTTAAATTATTTCCCGCTTTAGGGTTGTCCTATTTCCAAAAGAAATTGTGCCAGATTTTCTATGGAAATTTATTAGAACGGATTTTGAGATTCAAGGTCGTATTGTAATAATTAATTTGATTAAATAGAATTGAAAATTGAGTTACACACTCTCCGATGTAGTTGGGTGAGTGTGATGCTAATAGTTTGGGTTATCTCGACTAGCGTCTCTTTCACTGTGCTTAATCCTTTGTAAGCTGGTCGGGAAAATTCGGGTTGTTACAGTAACCCTTATGCAATAGCTCTTGCAACTGCGTCTTCAACTCACTTATCTCAGGAGGTGCCATTCTATAACGTGTCTTAGATATGGGTGCAGTTCCAATAACTAAGTCTATGGTGAAGTCAACAGCTCTTGCAAGCGGCATACCCGAAATTTCACTTGGAAACATATCCATAAACTCATTCATGATCGGAACATCTCGATCTTCAATCCAACCTCTTTACTCACATCTTGCACGCTACAGGAGAATAGCTCACACCCCTTCTTCATCAACTTCTTCACTTGCATTGCAGAATTAACCCAAAAAGTTCTTAGGCTTCCAAAACATCGATATGAAGTCAACTTCCCCAAAGGGCTTCTCAACACTACTTTTTAAGCTTTACAACCTCTTTTCGCCTTGTAGCAACCTTACCAAATCATCTCAAGAATAACATTTAGGTCTCCAACATTGAATTCTATTAGATCAGAAGGAAATACACATTATCCTATCTTCATAGGTAAATCTATAAACAACTTGGTACACTTTATGATCTCTCCAGTAAGTATACTAATAGGCAAATCAATCACCTTAAAATTTACCGTACCCACCCCAAACTCTTAATGACAGACGACAAAATAAACGAATAAGTCGCCCAGCGAGAAATTATAATGATCTGTGGTACTATTATAACTTCATGAGAAATTGTTATTGTGAATGGGTATTGGCACTTATAATTTTGTCGTGCAGGTTCCCGAAGAATCATATCAACATATAATTTCTCATGAAGTTATAGTAGTACTATTATAATTTATCATGCCGGTTCTCGGTGGATTTGACAGTCATGATGGTCTCCCGTTCTCTTGATAAACCCCGCATTTACAATTTTTGTCGTGGCCAACACCATTGCAATGTGTTGTTCTATGCATTGCCTTTTCTTACTCCTTTGAGTAATGGGTATTGGCAAAATTCACGGCTCTCTAATGGTATTGGATATCTCTATAATCCTTCTTCAGTTCGCATTATACCTCACCCTATTGGCATTGACACTGGGGGTGTTTGTGATTACTGTAAAAAAGTGTTTGTGGTTGGCTATCTTAGTATGTGGACTCTCCTTCCTTACCTTCCTTCTTACATGGGAATTTTCAATCAAGTTGGTCGCTAAATATGGTGGGTGTTCTGTTACTGCTATAAACAAGTTGAAAAAGTTGGTAAGGTTATCCGTGGTTAAGCGTGATACTAGAGGTATAAAAATCCATCATGGAAACCCATCGACAACTAATATGGAAGGGGTTGATTTATCTAACAATCAAAACAGAAAAATAGAAGGATCAACACATTAAGGTTTGAGTATTATTGTGTATTTGTGTAACATTATTAGGTAGTACTCGAGTTATGTACTTATGTTCGTTTTTTCTAATATTGTATTATTATTATTTAAAATTCTTTTTTTCCTTCAAAAGGCAAATCTTATTTTCAATGTAGTTATTTAGATAATTTATGTTAACTAAACAAGGGCTTGTTTCTTATGATCATTTTTTATGTTCAACTTTCAAAAAATTATCAAAATATGGAAACCACATTAGTAATCCCTAAATCTCTATTATTATTAGTTTTGAAATTTGATATGATTTAAATAAGTTTATTGTACAAGATATATCATCTGACTATATAATATCTTAAAAAACTAGTAATCCCTAGATCTCTGTTGTTAGTTTTGAAATTTGATATGATTTGAATAAGCTTATTGTACAAGAAATATCATCTGACTATATAATATCTTAAAAAACAAAAAACAAAATGGAAATGGACAATGTGAACTAACATATTTAATAATAGAAAAATTAGATCAATTTCCTACCAGGTTAATCTAGTTAGAGTTCCAAACCAATTACCTGACAATTTAAACATGTTTAGGATCAGGGAAAAGTTAACTTAATGACTAATTATGTATTTTAGTATATAGTGTATTAGTATAGTTACTCTTGGCTAATGGGATGTTACTAAGTAATTGTGCCTTTCTTTTGGGTCTGCATTGTTAACTTGGTAGTCAAAACATTATGTTTGATCTAATAGTAGTATGTAGCTTTGTAGGTGGTCAAGTTTCTCCGTATACTGATTTTCAGTCTTTTACTGCATAAACGAAGAAAGGTATATATTGGTTGATCATCAACCATTTCCAACCTAATGTTACTTTTTACCATGAATAAGAACTATACTGAGCCTATCCGGGTCATAAATAGAAGAGGGATAGAATAATTTGACAACATCTTTCGGCTCAATTCAAACAATAGGAAAAAGAGTAAAATAAAAGTCTAGCAATTGAGACAAAAAAAGTACAATAAAATTAGACAACAGACCAATAAATGGTCTTTATTCATATATTGGACTACTGGAGCAAGTTCACAAAGTAAACCCTCAACAACCAGTGACTTATTTATCTAAAACATAAGAAAAACAGCATAGGCTCATTGGCTATAAGTTATTGATTATTTCAGCTAGTTGGTTTAGCAGTTAATAAATTGGTAATTGACTCGAAGGTGACCTTGAGCATGACCTTGACCATTGGTGTCAATTTGGTTAAATACGTTGACATCCAGGTCTAACCCTCCATTGCTGCATTGATCAACTATTCTCACAGTTGTTTGAGCTCCTGTAGCTATGTTTGTTACCTGCACGCACAAGCACGTTTTAAGACTATTAACAAACTTGGGATTGTTTAAAGATAATCAAAACTTGGAATTAATATGGAAAGATGACCCAAACTTAGAAATTTATATTGACAATTTCTTCTTTAAGAATATAGACCTAAATGTCCAAAATGTGCCCTATACCAAGTCACATATGGAACCACGTCAAAGAATGCCATTCTTATTATTAAGTAGAATAACCTCCCAACTTTTTAGAAATTACTCTAAGTCACTAGATAAAGATTGAGAATAGAAAATGCTTACCCTGAGACACTTGCCACAAGATTCTTGGCCACGAGGACCAACAGGGCCACAAAAGGCAGTCCAACCATACTTTTTGCGAAAAGCCAAAGGCTTGTTGCCATCATATGTTGAGCAATATACACTTGCTGTGAAATAATTCCACCCAAAATTTTGTGGATTATAGATATGGTATGTTGCTCTCACATTATTTGCACTCTGTGCTGCAGTGCCAACTGCTAGTGCAAGGCACACCAAAACCATCACCAAAAGACTGTTTTTCTCCATATTTCTTAAGTAATTTTCCAACTATTTTTCAAGATTTAATTTGGTTGATTACTCTGCTAGAGACTGTTGCCTATTTATGATAATGAATTTGTTATAAGATTTATGTGAATGTCCTAGTAGTTGGAAACTTGTAGTAGTTGCGTTTGAAAATTCTACCTTATAGTACATCCACTAGCTCACTGCTATTGTCCTAGTATCATTATGTTAGTGTTGAAATGTGGCGATTAGATGGCCAAAATGTATGTCTTGGTCAAAAATATCAACACTATGCTTCCTCTCTCATTTTAATTTCTTTGATTTTTTTTAAAATTTTGTTTCAAAGATTATCTTCGAAAATTATTGTTAATCATACACGTACAACTAAATCCTTTTTAAAAATCCAAGATATTCTAAAAATGAATCTCAAAAATCACTCTATTTTTCTCCAATTGCAAGAAATTTGTATCGTCACTAAGTGAGATAATTGCTACCGATTTATTTTCATATATTTTAACAATATACTATCCCTTCTAGAAAATTGAGAAAGCAAGTGGACAATAATTATCAATTATCATAAATCTATATTTATAATTGTGTGGTATAAGATCTCAAGCCACCTAATGCCCTAATGAAATTGTAGTGTAACAGATGTTTATAATCTTAATAACACTAATTATTAATGAGTAATAAAGCTGAATTTAAGATATTAATTAGGGTTGCCAATTAGGTCGGTTGGGTCAGGTTCGTGCTCGGGTCGATAATAAATGGGTCAGAAATCCCTTAATTCAAACCTATCCCATTTAATAAATAGGTCGAAAAACTCATCCCTGACCCGACTCATTTAATAAACTGGTTATTCATATAATCCGTTTGTCCCATTTAACTATAATTATTATTATATTGACAAACAATTATATTCTTAAAAATCTTAATGAGCAAGTTCACTATTGAGAATATGCATGTGTTAGAGTTTCTTGGAATGATTATTACCCATTTTAGCAATATTTTACTTTTTTTTAAACCAAATTTTAGATTTATCAATATATTTTTTCGAGAATTTTCTATATCTTTAAGTTAATAAGGTCAAAGTAGTTCATTTTCAGGTCGAAAATGTCAACTTGAATCTAACCCTTTTATTAAATGGGTTAATCATGTCAACCTATTAACTTAAATAGATTAAAAATCCAAACCCAAACCCGCTTATTTCGAGTTAGGGTCGGGTTGGATTATCGGATTGGGTCGGCTTTTGCCAGCCCTAATATTTTTTGGAAATTCAAAATTGTTATTGATAACCAAAAAAATAGGGTAGTACAAACACCAATTCTCCAACTTCAGAGCATAAAAGCATCAGTATCCAACCTGACCCACCTTCTAGGAAGGGTTGTAAGGTAGACCCTTCATGTGCTACCCTGAAGGCACGACTAAACCTAGTTAACAGCCTAGTAAAAAAAGCAACAGATTATCTACATAGTTGAACTTTCATGGAATCTGGAATTCTACAAGCTACATTGAATAAAATTAAGTCCATTGTCTGATCAGGTAACTTGTGATTGCCTTCAAACACTGGATGGTTCCTTTGAATCCAAATGTTGTAGATTGCTTCTGCAAACAGCATGCCATATAACTGGTTCTTATTGTTCTTCTTTCTGCACTTAATAGCTGCTGTAGAGATTTCGTCTAGGAAAGCCATAGGTCTTCTACCTATACCTAAGAGATTCAAACATTTCATCCATATATCAGTAGAGAAGGGACAGTTGAAAAATAGATGTTGAATATCTTCTTCTGCATCATTACATAGAACACAAGTGGTATCACTGATCATATTCCATTGGGCAAGTCTACTTTTGGTAGCAAGTCTGCCTAGTACAGCCAACCAAGTGATAAATAAGCTTCTTGGAGAAGCCTTGTTGTTGCATAGTAGCCTCTTCCACCTTACTTGGGCAATAGGTTCTCTAAGAGCTTTATAGAATTTGCTAATAGAGAACTTCCCATTGTGTTCATAATCATGAAGTTTAGTACCATCATCAAAGTAAGATCTGCAACTCATGATTTTTTTTTTAGAACCCAAGACATACCAACATGGATTCTCATGTTCCAAACATTGTTACTCTTGATATAATAAGAGTGAATCCATTGGATCCATAGCTTGTCCTGCTTTAAAGCTATAGCCCAAAATTGTTTAGCTATGGCTGCTTTGTTCCAGTTCTCTAGGTTGATGAAGTTTAGACCTCCTCCAGTTTTAGGGAAGCATGTTTGTTCCCATGAAACTAGAGTCTTCCTTGAAAGAGAGTCTTTACCTGTCCAAAGAAAGGATCTGCAATGGCTTTGAATTTCTTTTATAATCTTCTTAGGAAGAAGGAAAATTTGACACCAGTACACCTGCATACTTAATAAACAGATTGCACCAATTGAGCTCTGCCGCATAAGATAGAAGTTTAGCAGCCCAACTTTAGTTCTGCCATGATTTTCTCAACAATGGTTTACAAGTAACATAAGAAAGCTTCTTTGTGGATAAGGGGACACCAAGGTATCTGAAGGGAAATTCCCTTTAGGGATCTCACAACCTCTTCAATTTCTTTATAGTGTCATTCCTAACTCCCCAATGTAGATATTGCTTTTCGCAGATTAGCCTCAAGACCTGAAGCTTTTGAGAACTTATTGAAAGCATTCATTAATTCAGTTATAGAGTCAAGTCCCTCTACAAAACATCAACAAATCGTCAGCAAACATCATATGAGTAATAGCAAATCTAGAGCATTTAGGATGAAAGTGAAACTTATGATTCTCTTTCAAGGTACTAAGACATCTAGATAAGTATTCCATACCAATAGCAAACAAGAAGGGAGAGAGAGGATCTCCCTGTCTTAGACCTTTTTTTGCATGAAAGGGAGGACAAGGTTTACCATTAAGTAACACAGAATATGAAACTGTAGTAACACAGGCCATAATCCATTGAGTAAAAGTCTGAGGGAATCCTAATTCAATAAGCATACTGTGAAGGAAATGCCACTCAATGGAGTCATAAGCTTTTTTAAGGTCTGCCTTTACTGTGCATCTAGGAGAAATACCTTTCCTAGTATAACCTTTGATGAGGTCAGTAGCAAGAAGAATATTATCAGTAATGCTCCTTCCTGGAATGAAGCCTGCCTGAGCAGTATCAACAATACTACCAATAACATCATGCAACCTATGAGTCAGAACTTTAGCAATAATTTTATAAATCATAGTGCAACAAGCAATGGGTCTAAAATCACTAGCATGAGTAGGATTAGAGACTTTAGGCACCAAAGTTATAGAAGCTATGTTCACTTTGTCTTCCATATGGCCTGTTTCAAAAAAATTTAAGACAGCAGCGTAGATGTCAGGTTTAATATAATGCCAAGTTTCTTTAAAAAAATTCCCATTAAACCCATCAAGCCCAGGGGCTTTGTTACCATCAATGCTAAATAAAGCCTTATCAATTTCAAGAATAGAAACAGGAGCACATAATCTTTGTCTTGCCAGCCCTAATATTAATTGCATACAAAATGATATATTTGCAGTTGCTGCAATCCTAGTCTTCGCATTAAGGGTGCGTTCTATTCAACTTATTGGACCTGAACTTATTGGAACTTATCTGAACTGAACTTATTGAACCTGAACTGAACTTATTGGAACTTATTAAACCTGATTGGACCTGATTCAACTTATTGGACCTGATTGGACTTGATTGGAACTTATTGGACTTTATTGGAACTTATTGACCTTATTGAAACTTATTAGACCTTATTGGCCCTGATTGAAACTTATTAGACCTTATTGGACCTTATTGAAACTTATTAGACCTTATTGGACCTGATTGAAACTTATTAGACCTTATTGGACCTGATTGAAACTTATTTGACCTTATTAGACCTATAAACTATTGACCTTATTGAGATAGATAAATATTACCACTAACGTAAATACTACCCCTCAAAATTTTTTATGGAGTAATAATTATTATAATTCGTCCTTTAAAAAATAATGATTATTAATTATCTCTTATGTTATGTTAATTATTTAACAAAAAAATATACTATTTATATATTTGCCTATACATAACTTTCACCTCTAATATATCTAATAGTCTTGTTTTGGTTTTATAAAACACTAGTATAAAATCAAAATTTTATATCTTTCATTGTTATTAGTAACGAAAACATGTTATCTCTAGTTATTTAAAGACGAATTGCAAAATATTGTAATTATAATTATTATTATTATTGTTAACCTTAATTATTTGACCATGATTATAATATTATATAATAGCAATATGAATAATCAAATAATAGACAATAATACAAGTATAATACTATACATTGTGGTACTTTAATAAAAAAAATTCTAATAATAACATAATCAGTTAATAGTAATATGAATAATAAAATAATAGACATAATATAAATAAATAATAAAATAATAGACATAATACAAATAAATAATAAATAATAGACACTAATACAAGTATAATACTATATAATCATTGTGGTACTTTAATTAAAATTCTAATAATAACATAATCAGCTAATAGTGATATGAAATTATGAATAACAAAATAATGAACAATAATACAAATGTTTATTAAACATTGACTATTTGGACCTTATTAGACCTGATTGGAACTTATTGGACCTTATTAGACCTGATTGGAACTTATTGCACCTGATTGGAACTTATTGCACCTGATTGGAACTTATTGAACCTTATTAGACCTTATTGGAACTTATTGCCCTTATTAGACCTTATTACAACTTATCTGAACTTATCTGAACTTATTGGACCTGAAACTTAATTTTTTAAGTTGAACAGAACGCACCCTAAATGTACAATTCTTGGGTCGATTTTAATTTCATCAATTTATGCCAGCTATAATTGGGGTTCTAAAAGATACTCTTTCTTCCATACAATCTCTTCCAATTCAAAATTATATACAGTTATACTCCCACTTTTTGGCAGTTGTGAAAGAAAACCAAGAGTCCAACACTGGCGACCCAGCATCCTACTTCTCGGGCAAGGTGATGGGCAGTGGCGGAGCCAGGATTTTCAATCAGGGGTAGCATAAGTTAACTAATCAAATAACCGTTCATAATACTTGAACATAATTCACGTTAAACTACACTTATAAGTTATAACCCTCTTAAAAATACGACATTATATTGTAATTATATGTTTCATAATACTATATTCATTATACTTACATTATTAGAGAGTTTTCCCATAAAAATTCTACGTATCCTACTACTCTATCGCATCAAACCGCTTTAAAGCCTAAGAATTTTCTCTCCCTTGTAATGTAAGTCTGAAGAACTAAAAATAAGAAACTAATGAAAAACTTAACATTGATTTAATAGAGGGGTACAATATAGAATAATTAAAAATAAATCAAAGCTACATTTTGAAAAGAAAGAAATATTAAGAATATAATGTAGAAAATGGAAAAATACATGGATACTTTATAAAACAAAAATCTAAGAAGATTCGCTTTATAGTTTATAATATGTGTTGTATGAAAGGTTGAACCTTTTTTGTTCGAAGTTAAAGGAGTGTGATGTATTTATAATATTATATGGCTCATAATACTATATTCTTTATATTTACATTATGAGAGAGTTCTTCCCATAAAAACTCTACGTACCCTACTACTCTATCGTATCCAACCGTTTTAAAGCCGAAGAATTTTCTCTCCCTTATAATGTATAAGTCCGAAGAACTAAAAATAAGAAACTAATGAAAAACTTAACGTTGATTTAATAGAGGAACACAATATAGAATAATTAAAAAAATCAATGCTACATTTTGAAAAGAAAGAAATATTCAGAATATAATGTAAAAAATGGAAAAATACATGAATACTTTATTAAAAAAACCCAAAAAGATTCTCTTATAATGCATAGGGAAAATTAAAGACAGAGAAAAAAAAAAGAGAGGAAAAAAGAAAAAAGAAAAAACATCAAAGACGTTACACAGGGTATCGAACCCAAGACCTCCGTGTCTTCACACAACTGAGTAAAACTATCCTACCACTGCGGCAAGCAGATTTCTTCGTTAACTTATTGCGGGATTTTGTATATATTAGTTTTTTGTTTTTTTTCTTTTTTCCAGCCAGTTTTTTTTTTTTTTTTTAAATTTTTTTTTAGGGGTAGCATATGCTACCCCTTGTTACTTAGTAGATCCGCCCCTGGTGATGGGTATCCATTATCAAAACAAGAGGGTGGTTGATTGAAATATGATGGATAGGGAGAAAGAAACTTAAACAATAATATTTTTTTTTAGTGAAACTAGCAAACAAATTAACAATTTGAATTTGACTGGATCAACTTCAGTCCTAAATGATGGATTCTTCAATGAGATATTATTGCTTACCTCATGGTCCCTCCATTAAATATGGTTTGATATAGTATAAAACTATTACTGCGACTTTAACCATCATCTTAACTTTTGGTTGAGTTGGTCATTTGACAGTAGTGTATAAGACTATTCTTGGGACTCTAACCATCAGCTTATGCTATTGGTTGAGTTGATCCTTTGACATGGTATTAGAACCAGCGTGCCATAAAGGTTGCGGGTTCAAATCTCATATACTCCTCCTTTTTAAGTAAAATATTTAGCGTCAGGTATGAAAAAGACTTGTGATGCATCCACACTTCAACCCCAATGGGCTTTTGCATGAGGGGGCGTGATATAGTATAAAACTATTCCTGGAATTCTAACCATCATAATTTGCACCCATTTTTTCTGTAGCTTATGTAGATAACCTTGGATGATTTGTGAAGCCCATAACCCACCCCCCAAATGTCGATAATTAGTTTAGAACTTGGGCGAATTACATTCCATGATTTGTGAAGTCCATTATGTGGACACTTCAACTGACAGTCCAAAGTCGAGGGAGACCGCAAACGAGTTATCTTGTAAGATGGCCCAACTCCAAAGATCCCCCAGCAAACCACTCAAACTCACTTTAAGACAACAAGGGAGAGATGAATGTGCTCGACGACCTGCATAACAGAGCTGCATATATTCATAAACTCTGAACGGTATAGTTTATATACTTCAATTTTGGGCACCCAAATTTTCAGATTGGGTATCGATGTTCGATATGCCCTTTTAATCTGTAAAGTAGACATTAGGCCTGGTTATTGGATGGGTCAGGCCGGGTCGGGCGGGTCATTAGCGGGGCGGGTCAGTTGAGGGTCGGTCATAGTCCATAGCAGGTCAGGGTTAGGGTCTAAAGGATCAGAGTCGGGTGTGGGTCAGGCTTAAATTAAAGCGGGTCATTAGGGGGGCAAGTCCACTTGAACTTGTTTTGCCCATTCTTTTGCCGCTTCTTTTACTAGTAAAAGTGGTGATCCAAATGTAACTGTAAAGCAAATTCTACTACTATATAACTATATACTTTTATATTAACAATTAATGATGGTGATCCAATTGGCTGAAAAGCACTTCCTATCCATTTGAACTCTTACAATAAACATTCATAGAAACTTCAATTCACAAAACAGTCAAAAAAATAACTTCAGCAATTTGATGCGTATTGTCAACCAAGAATCCTCAAAAACCTGCAATGCCATTTCAATTTTCAAACGAACATAACATCATAAAAATAATTAAAAACTTCATTTTTACAAAAAAGAAAACATAAAATAATCTGTAAAAAGAAATTAAAGAAACAACATGCATGAAACTCAAAGTGGGTAATTTTATTTTCAATTAAAAACCCCATAAAAATGCAACATTCAGCTTAAAACTTCGAAAACCTAGATTAATCCTAATAATACAGTCAAACAAATAAAATTTAAAACAAAAAATACTTTAAAAAAACAAAATTTAAAACAAAAAATACCTAAAAAAAGTTGTATTGTTCCTTTTTTTTCGTAAGTAAACTTGGGCGAAAAGATTTTTTTCTCCCTTGATTTGGGTTTAACCTTAGATTCTAAATCAAGAGAGAAAAGAAAGGAGAGAGAGATTTGAGGCGCACAAAAATGGTGTTTTGTTTTGTCGACTGAAAGAGAAAGGAGAGAGGAGAGAGGAGAGAGGAGAGAGGAGAGAGAGGACATAAAGGAGAGAGGAAAAAAAAATGAGACCCTTTAATGATTTTAGTGGACAATAGTAGTTTAAAGTGGGTTGTCCAATAAGACCCAATAAGGGCCCTTTTCATTTAAAACCCAATAATAGCCCTGTTCATTAAGAAATAAAGGGTAATAAAGCCCTTTAATAATGGCCCGACCCTTATGCTATTGGACAACCCTGTCCAATAACCAGGCCTAGTAGACATTAAAAGTTCGTTATTATAATATTATTGAACACAATCTTTCAACAATACCACATTATTTCGACTATGTTACTAATAATACTAATACCAGGCCCGCCCCTTACAATTTGGAGCCCTTGGGGCGAACTAAGAAAAATGGGGACTCCACAATGTCAACTACTATTCTTGACATATACTAATTTAAACATATTAATGGTCAAAATTCGGTTTAATATGGGTCTCATAGCTTACATTTTTTTTATAAGGTACCTACTGAATTAATAGTTAATTGGTTATACTTTCATGATCTCATTGACTAAATTAAGACCTATATTGCTTCTTAAATTTATCACGCCGTCATCCTCTACATTATTGAGTTGTCAAATTTTTTTTGTAGTTGGTAAGATGAAGGACCCTACTAAACTGGCATCTCGCACAGGTACACCAAGCTAGGTTTACAGGTTAGATTCATTGGATGGAGGGGGGATGGTAAGGGAAACCTCACCTCCGAAAAGCCCCTAGTGGGATTTGATCCCCATGACTTTAAAGTCATGGGGCCAAATCTTTGCCACTAGGCCAGGCCTTGCTTGGTCATTCAATTATCAATTGGAGTCTGGGTTTTGAATTATAAGATTGTGTAAGCGCTTTGACCTTTACGATACATCTTTAATATTTTTTTGGGTTTGAATTGTGAAAAATAAAAAGGAAAAAATAGGACCCCTCACTTTTTAACTCTTCCACTTTGATATTTGTGTTTTTTAACATCTAATATAGTTGACTATCTTATTTACTGATACATAATTTTTTTTGTAAAATTGAACATTTTGAATGTAATATACGGTGAAATAAATTTAATAACATTTCATATTGACATTTTTTCTTATATATTAGTAACTTTATAGTCGAACTAGAGTAAGAGAACAATGTAAACATAAAAATTAAACAATTATATAAAATTAAAGGGGGTGTGAAATAGCAATAAGTATAATTACTCTATAAGAAGGAAAAACCCCACTTAATAAAGATTAAATAGCTATTTAAAATCACTAGAAACAAAAGAAAACCAAAAAAGACAAGAAAAATAGAGAACTGAAGCTAATTTAAAATTAGGAAAAATTGTGAAATAGTACCTTTTGTAGCATTGATTTTGTGAACCAGTACCTTTATTGTTTTATTTTGTCAACTAGTACCTTTAAGTCTTTTAATCTTTTATTTTCAGTACCTTTACTTCAATTCCAGCCAAAATGGTCAATAATCCGATGTTAACTTCAATTCTTCCTCCAAATTTAGCGCGTATGTTGCACCTTAAGTCTTTTAACTCCTCTCTCCCACTCGCCCAAAATACTCCTCCCATTTACATCCATCCCTTCCCCAAAAAACAGTACCCTTGATCGCTCTCATCAAAATTCTCCCTGTCAAACCTAAATTTTACCTTGTGAAAGATAATTCAACTGTTGGGAATTGGATTCCAATTTAAGTCTTTTCCAATTTCAGAGGTATGTTATATTAATTCCTTTTGGTTTTATTTTCGGAAAATTAGGACTATTTTTTTTGTTTGTTTTAATCTTATACAAAAATGTCTTCTTCAAAGTCTGGATCTTCCTCAGCCAAACGTACTAGGAAATGTAGATGTGGAGTCCTAGTTGTCGAAAAAAGATCATGGACCATTGATAATCAAGTGAGGAAATTTATAGCATGCAAATTTTATGATGAGGAGAGTGGGGCAATGGGCTGTACTTTGATTGGGTGGACCAAGGTTCGACTGAATGGCCAAAGGAAGAAAGAGAGAGAGGAGAGAGAATGTGAGAGGAGGGAGAGTATTTACTGAAACTGAACTGAGGTTGGTGAGAAAGTAAAGATGGAAGATGAAAGAGTGGGAAATTAGGGGGAAATGGAGTTAAAAGAGGAGAGTGAGAGCACGCTCCATCAGAAGAAGAAAAACTGCAAAAAATTTGGAGGGAGAATTGAAGTCAGCATCGGATTGCTGACCATTTTGGCCGGAAAATGAAGTAAAGGTACTGAAAATAAAAAATTAAAGGACTTAAAGGTACTAGTTGACAAAATAAAACAATAAAGGTACTAGTTCACAAAATCAGTACTACAAAAGATACTATTTCACAATTTTTCCTTAAAATTATTGAAAACAAAAGAAAAAAATACAAAGTTTAAAGACACAAAACTATGTGTAGGGTTTGAACCTGTACATGCAAATGTAATTGAACTTAGCATTATGTTAATACAACAAATCAAGAAGCTCGCTCTACAGTTGGTTAATATAATGCAAGCAGGTTTATATATCTAGCATAGCATATAGCAAGAGCAGCGCTTGGGCCTTTTTGCCCTAGGTCCTGGGCGAGTGCCCCTCCTGCCTAAGCTCAGGGACGAACCTGTAAATTGTTAGCATCCACATTTGCAATTTGATTGTAGCTTAAATGATCTGCAACACTCTCACTCAACTTTTTAGGCGAATAAACAATGTTTTATGGGAGAAAATGCATATATTACTTGTATTCATGAAATCACGCAACACATATTTAGTTTTTCTTTTTTTTAGGAAAAATTAATAAGTATTTCTAGTGTTATGTTATAGTTCCGGCAAGACAATATGGTCAGGAAATGATTGGATGTTACTTAGGCAATTTTTCAATTTTTTTTTTTGTGATAATTTGTAGGTTGTATTTTTATTGATCATGAGGAAGTGAGCTGCCAAGTAACCAGCATCAAACCTCCCCCAGAATATCCACAGTTCAAACAAACCTGCACGATGACCACTAATGTAGGGGCAATTTGCCACTTTATACTTACTATTATCCTTTAGGACACTACTATATATGAAAATCTGATAATATCATGCACTCAATAATTGGACTATCTTTTTCTGGTTTTACTATGAGGAGTTTCTCATCGCTTTTGGCGAGTGAACTAATCTCCTGCGTGAGTTTGCATGGGTACCTTAAAGGGCATTATTAAAGGAATATGTCCTTAAACATTCCCCGCAATCACTATTAAAAGGAATTATTATAGAGATAATAAATTACGTTAATTTAGTAATCATGTTTACTTGCTAGAGAATAAATGTTAGTTTTTTTTTTTTTTTGATAATTTAGTTCACTTCATTAAAACTCTTAAAAGTGTTGAAGGCATACATCGAAATGTCAAGGTTACAACACCTTGAACTGAAAGACAAATACAAAAGCGCCAAAATCAAAACGCTCTAAGACACAACAAGAAGCCCTCAACAATATCACCACTAGAAACAAACACAACTACCACACCAAAAAAAAACCATGAAATACCCAGCTCACCAACAGAAAAAACTACAAACTAAGACAACTTCAAGCAAAACAACAATAGAACACATGAACTCCTTGAGACGATTTTGAAGCAATGACACCATATCAACCATTGGGATAACCCTCACTACACCTTCTCTTTGAAACTTGAATCCCATTTTTTCTTCGCCATATTATGACTAAAACCAAGGTGATTAAGCAATTGACATTGATTTTTCTTTGTTGACCTTCGAAAATGAGAACTTGGCACAACATTGCTCATAGATGAGTTAGGCGAGAAAACTGAACCCTCGCTAACGACCCCAACTGAATTTGTTTTTGAACCAATTCCTTTAGCACATGTAGAATTCTCATCACGATCAGTACAAACTGAACTTGCATTGCCACTCAAACTAACACTTCCTAATAAACTCTCTGAACTTGCCAACATTTTCTCCTTGACAACACCAACATTTTTGAAAGGATAATTGATCAGCATACTAGGCTCCTCAATAAGACGATCCTTACTCTCTATATTAGGAAGATTGGAGGATGTCTGCAAACTTTCGAAGTTGAGCAAAGCATCAACTTCTAACTTGAGCTCAGAGTCATGATATAGAGGTGAATTGTCTTACCGAACAATAGACAAAGAATCCAAACAAGGATCATGACAGTCATCATCAAAAGCAACAACCTTCGATTTCTCTTGAGCAATTTGTAAAAAAAGCATGAACAAAACTCCTCCAATGGTTGCCACTACTCAAAGCAGGGACAATAACAGGGAAAGAAATCATGCACAACCAAATCCGCCTGCGTCACCGACGCACGTAAAGGTAATCAATGTAATTTCTGGATGGTCTGATGTGTGTGGACTAACGTACTCCGCAGCCAAAAGGCTAGCAAGAGAGGGTACTCCCTCGTCCGCCGTTTTTAAATATTGCAGGTCTAAAGAAGAATGCAAACTAGAGGCAATGGCGATCACCTTCGACGACGATGACGTGTGCGACGTGGAGCACCACGATGGACTGGTCATATCCTTGACTCTCAGTAACTGCCTTTTGAAGCGAGTATTGGTAGATGGAGGCAGCTCAGCCAATATCATATTCAAAAGCGCCCTCGAAGGTATGGGATTATGTGATAAGGATGTTACTAAAAAAATCCACAGTTTTAGTTGGTTTCAGCGGAGAAGCCCAACACACGTCGGAGAAATCACATTACCAACGCTGGCCAAAGGCGTCAATCTGCCAACCAGATTCAATGTCGTGGATTTCCCATCCGCATACAACATCATCCTTGGCACTCCATGGATCCATAAAATGAAGGCCGTCCCGTCGAACTATCATCAGACGTTAAAGTTCCCGACCAAGTGGGGGGTCCAAGAAATAAAGGACGAGCAAAAAATCTGCGAGAGAATGTTATAGCTCATCGCTCAAACCTCCAAAGGCAATCATTTAGCAATTAAAGGATAGATCAGCGCCCGACACGCCCAGTGAGTAGGACGTGGATGAAGTGATGCTCGATCCGTCCATCCTAGATCACGTCGTTCGAATCGGAGCGACGTTGACGCAAGAAATACGAGGTCAGTTAATTGATTTTTTAAAGGCTAATCAAGATTGTTTTGCCTGGTCGCATGGGGATATGACAGGAATCAGTCCCGACATCATAACGCATAAACTCAATGTCGATCCCGATTACAAGCCATTAAAGCAAAAAAGACGCAAATTCGCGCCTGAGAGGAACTAAATTATCAATGACGAAGTCCAAAAGCTGATCGACACTGGAAAAATTCACGAAGTAAAATACCCAGATTGGCTGGCCAATGTCGTGGTCGTGAGCAAGAAGAACGGGAAGTGGAGAGTCTTCATAGACTTCAGGGACTTGAACAAAGCATGTCCCAAGGATCTGTTCCCTCTCCCTCATATTGACGCGATGGTTGACGCGACAGCAGGCCATGTGCTCTTGACGTTCATGGACGCATATTCTGGATACAATCAAATACTGATGCATCCGGACGATCAGGAAAAGACAGCGTTCGTCATCGACAAAGGTATATATTTTTATAAGGTTATGCCCTTTGGTTTGAAAAATGTAGGTGCCACCTATCAACGATTGGTCAACCAGATGTTTAAAGACCAACTGGGTGACACTATGGAAGTGTAGATAGACGATATGCTTGTCAAATCCAGACAAGCAAATGATCACGTTCGACACTTGTCGGAAGCTTTCGACGTCTTACGAAGGTATGGCATGAAATTAAATCCTACTAAGTGAACATTTGGAGTATCCGCAGGAAAGTTCCTAGGGTACATTGTAACACAACGAGGAATCGAGGCTAGCCTGGATCAAATAAGGGCCCTAATTAATATCCAATCACAAAGGAACGTCAAAGAAGTGCAGAAGTTAACCGGTCGCGTGGCCACGTTGAATCGTTTCATATCTCGGTCGTCTGAAAGATGTCACTTATTGTACGACGTCCTGAGGAATAATAAAGGCTTCGACTGGCCACAACAGCATGAAGACGCGCTACAAGAACTCAAAAAATACCTAGCGTCACCACCACAGCTGTCAAAGCCTAATGACGAAACATTGCAGTTTTATCTTGCTGTGAGCGGTGTATCTGTCAGTGTTGTCCTGACGTGAGAAGCAGAAAGTCAGCAGCTCCCAATCTATTACGTCAGTAAGTCTCTGCTAGACGCAGAGACCAGATATTCCTCATTGGAAAAACTCATCCTAGCTATAGTAGTTGCTGTTAAAAAGCTTAGACACTATTTTGAGACACACACTGTTATTGTTATGACTAACTACCCTGTTAAATCTGTGTTGCGACGTCCCGAGTTGACAGGACGCATGAGTAAGTGGGCAATAGCGCACAGTGGATACAATATTCTGTTTCGCCCCAGAACAGCCATTAAGTCACAGGCGTTAGCAGATTTTGTGGCGGACTTTAGCCTAGAGGTAGAGAAGCTCGCAAATGACAAAGTCTCACAAATTAACCATGTAGACTGTGAACCTTGGATACTATTTGTTGACGGATCCTCTAATTTTCGTGGTGCAGGTCTAGGTATTGTGCTAAAGTCGCCACAAGGGGGCAAGGTAGTACGAGTCATTTGCTGTGAATTTAGATCAACGAACAATGAGGTCGAGTATGAAGCACTTATAACAGGAATGGCGTTAGCAGAAGACATGGGAGCAAAGGCGTTAAAAGTCTTCAGCGACTCATTGCTAATAGTTAGCCAAATCAAAGGAGAATTCGCGGCGAAAGATTCTAAAATGGCTATGTACTTTGAGATAGCTCAGCGAAAGAGTAAAATATTTAACCCGTTTGACATTTTGCAGATATCAAGGGACCAGAATACGCAGGCAGACGCGCTGGCCAACCTTGGATCCTCCTTGAGGGACATTTCGTTCACTTCTGTCCTCATAGTCCACCTATCAAATCCTGCAGTCGCTAGGAATGGTGGAGAAACCGTCGCGACAACGACCGAACGCCTTCAAGACGACGGCAACAAAGACCCCAATGTTGATCATGATGTCACAAATGACAAAGGCGAAGCCACGACAACGAATGACCTCGATAGTAAGGAGATAAGTATTAGTTGGACAAAATCGTTTGTTGACTATCTTACTAACGACATACTTCCAACAGATAAGGCAGAGGCGCGCTGAATCCGATTTAAAGCGTCGCTATACGTGCTCATTCAAGGGGTGTTGTTCAAAAAGTCTGCCACAGGCCCCTACCTGCGTTGTTTGGAAAAAGATCAGTAGAAGCAAGTCTTAAAGGACCTGCATGAAGGGACATGTGGGAACCACTCAGGATGACGTAGCTTATCAAACAGAGCGTTGCGTATGGGTTACTATTGGCCTACAATGAAAAAATACGCAGTAAGGTATGTCACCAAGTGCGATATCTATCAACGACACGCAGGCATGACGCATAAACCCTGTGAGATTTTACATCCTTCTTTAACACCTTGGCCTTTCATGAAATGGGGCGTGGATATAGTTGGCAAATTACCTCCAGCCCCAGGTCAAAAGGTCTGTATGTTGGCACTAACTGATTAATTTTCTAAATGGATAGAAGCAGATTCTTTTCAACCGGTACGCGATAAGGAAGTGATCTCTTTTATATATACTAACATAATTTGCAGGTTTGGTGTCCCATCCGAAATAATATGAGACAATGGGTTATTAGCAATAAAATGAAGCATTTTTGTGACGAATGGAACATAACGTTGTCAACGCCAACGCCAACGTATCCGCAAGCCAACAGATAGGCTGAGTCTAGCAACAAGACGGTCATTGATACCCTGAAAAAAAGACTTACAACCAAGAAGGGTAAGTGGGCAGAGGCACGACACCGCGCACTACGACAGAACAAACGCTGTTCTCGTTAGTGTATGGGTGTGAAGCTGTTCTGCCATCAGAAGTGAACGTCCGGACCTCTAGATATGGTTTAATGATGGAGCAGTAGAACTGCAACGAGCTTGTCAACGATCTGGACACCATTGAGGAGTTGCACGATGCAGCGTTAGTACGAATGGCGGCTCAGCAGCAAATAGTCGCAAGGAGTTTCAACAAAAATGTTCAAGCAAAATCCTTCGTTGAAGGCAATTGGGTCTTAAGGATAGTGTTTTAAAACACACAAGAGGTTAACGCCGGCAAGTTAGGACCCAAATGGGAAGGACCATACCAAATTAGTAAAGTAGTAAGCAATGGAGCCTACCAATTGGTCCGACGTGATGGAAGCTTCGTACCACGTAGCTGGAACGCTACTCATCTTAAGTAGTATTTCTTCTAGCTAATTTATTTATTACGTTATCTATACAATATGTAAGAAATATATGACACTGCTATCATGTCAACGTCGCTAGTTGTTAGCGACCTTAGTGTTATCTCACTGTGTTTTGTTGTCTTTCAGGAAAGTCACTCCCATCTGTGTCAATAGCGTCGCAACGGTCTCACGACGCGACAAGTAGACTTTTCCTTTATTACGCAGTAAAATAAAATTGACGTCGTCACTACCTACAACCTTTTAGTTTTTCCTTGCTTCAATAAATGTATCACGACGGATGTCTTGCCATTAAGTTCCACGATTGTCTGCAATGTTCCAACTACTTTCCTAGCAGTCACATGTAAGTGTTTATATGTTTTTTTACATATGTTCTAAGTTTCTAAGTCCAAACATTTCGTCTGAACGACCAATGAAGGCTGACTAAGCGTCTGGCCATGTCCTTACAACATCAGAATAACGACAGAAAACGCACGCATTTCACACGAATGAAAAACATAAAATTAACTCAAAAACACACAGTTGTCAAAAGTTATGGTCACTCCCGTGAGTGACCCAAAAGTACAAAAGGTAAAGTCACTCCCTTGAGTGACCCAAAGTAAAGTTTGATAATATTCTAAAAAGACTAAAACAAAGGGGCATGATGAAAAACAAATAAAGACTAAGCGTCCAGATTCTTGTTAGTCTCCTTCTCTAGTGACACCGCAGCGGAGGAACGGCTTCCTTCTCGGTCTCTGGGTCGGGCGGCACGTCCGACGCAATGAAGCCAGCGCAGGATGGAGCGTTCTCATCCATCTTTGGCGGAGAATCTGCCGTCACAGACAAGTCATCCTCATCCATGCATCAAATCCTTCATTGCTCCCATATATTGAAGGTAGAGGTCTATGTCTTTTTGCGGCATCCACGATGTCGTCTTCTTCATTAAGAACTGGTACATGAGCTTAGCCCTGACCCTAGTGGTCACCTTAGCCTCGAGCAAGTCCAGTTCGTTCTTTTGTGCGTCAACGCTCGCTTGGAGAGCCTGGATCTCTCGACGCGACGATTCTTCTAACTTAGTTGCTTTCTCTCTTATTTGCTCCAGTTCCTCTCCATTCTTCTTCAGAGTCTCCTCCATGTTCTTTATGGTCGCATTGTAAGACTCCACCTCAGATTCTTTGGACTTTACGTCCGATTCAGCTTTGTCAACCCTCTGCTTCATGGTCTGATGACCTTTCAGCAGTGTCGACATCTCCCTCTTAGCCATAAGGAGATGCTGTCATGACTGTGCAAAAGAGAAAAGATACGTGTCAGTTCGTAATTTTAAAATTGTTGTTAAACGACGTAACGACCATAGTTAGACCAAGCGACCTTACCTGGAAGAGAAGCTCCAAGCCGTCCGACATCATGCGAGGGAGGGTGTGCTCCCTTATCCTCTCCTCAGCGTTAGGAAAGAGGAATCTGTTGGCCTGCGGCCATATTGACCTTTCTAACGACATAAAGTCGTTGGGGACGGTCATAGTGTATGATGGCCCACCATTGTCAAGAGGGGCCAGGAACTTAGTTTTGTGCGTCTTTGGCGCAATCTCTTATTCGTCGTCCAGATGGATGACGACTGTGGTGTCTTTCTTCGTCGACGTCGTCGACACAGACACAATGTCGGTAGCAGATTCCCTCTTGCGTTTGCGCAGCAACTCTGCTAACGCCTGGTTGTTCATACTTCCTCTAGGACGTGACTGCGATGAACCTGTCAGCAAGCGTTAGTCGTTAGGATATTCTGATGTCCTTAGAACCTAAATCAGAGGGAAAAGGCAAATTTACCAGATGCCATAGATGAGCAGCCGTCTTGGTTGGCAAATAGGATTCGTCTGAATTGTCTGTCTTCTTCTGGCGTCTCCAGGAATTTGTCACAGAGACTCTGAGACTCGTCGCAATGCGTTAGTAATTCTGGGTTCAGACCTGCAGAAGAAACGATGTAAGAGTGGTGTTAACGACACGACGTAAAGGAAAAAACGATTGAAATTAAACAAACCTTTTGTGTTCCAACCAACAATTAGGGATTTTCCAGCTTCCCCTAGAGACGATTTCTTCACGAAAACGTATCTGTTCTTCCTGTAAGAACTTAGATGCATAATGCGGGAAACCAAGTATCATATACTTGTACATCTATCCCCAAGATCATTGCATAAATTAGTATGAATCAAACAATAGTATAGAATTATACCTTTGATGCGTATGTTCCTCTTGTCCACCAAACATCTAGTGGAGATCACCTTAGAACGTCAAGCGCCGTTCCTCTAATGTTGAGCCACGAACAACACTTGGATCACCACGTATGCTAGTACGGAAGAGAGGCAAACTCACTTGCTTTTGGTGGTATATGAGGGCCGGAATATGGGAGGAAAACTAGAGAGAAAAATCATATTTTTCTCTTAAGAAAATGACACACAAAAGGATCATCAACTATGTAACTCCTAATCCTAGTATATAGGAGAGGTTACAAGTGAGACTTCATGAGGTTTTATTTGCCTCATAATGTGATACATTATGAGCCTAATAAACTCATAAGTTACACATCTTTTACATCCACCATAAAACCGTCCAACCCATTTCACAAATGGGTTTGGATATTATCCAAGTGTTATTACTTGTGTGACCTCATAGGACCCAATAATACTAGTAGTTGGCCCAATCATATTAGTCCAAACCCTCCCCTAGCTTTTGTGCTTATTGGTCCACATACATCAGTATGTATTAGGCCCAATAGATCACTGGCCCTTTCACCCTTTTCCGTAAAAGGTGACTTTGTCATTTTACCCATTAAACATGATTCACACACATCAAATGGCTCAAAGTCTAGGAAATATAGACCATTAGACCTCTTAGTAGTAGCATAAAATATTGAATTCAAATAAACAGAGAAACAACATTTCTCAATTGTAAATGAAAACCCTTCATTATCCAAAACAGGAATAGAAATAATGTTTTTGATAATAGCAGGAACTAATAACAATTATTAAGCTCTAATATTAATCCAGAAGGCAAAGGTAGACTATAAGTCCCAACTGCAACGGCGCAACTCTTGCACCATTTCCAACTCGCAGTTCCACCTCTCCTTTAGCCAAGGTTCTACTCCTTCTTAGTCCCTGCACATTCGAAGTAATGTGAGAAACACAACCGGTATCAAATACCCAAGAAGTAGAGGTTGCTAAATTAATGTCAATGACATAGATACCTGAAGAAAAGCCCCAGACTTCTTATCCTTCAAGTACTTCGGGCAGTTACGCTTCCAATGACCTATTTGATCACAATAGAAGCACTTGGCATTTGCGGCCACCTTTGGCTTTGCCTTTGCCTGTGGCTTACCAACAGTCTTAGTGGCAACTTGCTTGCCCTTATCTTGCTTTTTCTTGCCAGCCCATTCCTTCTTAAAATCCTTCCCCTTTTGAACCATAAGAACTTCCTTCTTAGGTCAATAGTGATGTTTTGCTCGGCAGTCATGAGCATCCCATGTAACTCAGCAAGGGTTTTCGACACCCCATTCATATTGAATTCAACGAAACGTATTGAACCCTCATGAAGTGAGTGAGAATGATGTCAGTAGCCAACTCTTGGCTATAAGGAAAGCCCAACCTCTCCATGGCTCGAAATAACCAATCATTTCGAAGACATGAGTGGCGACCGGCTTGCCTTCAACTAACGCACACTCAAGAATAGCCTTGTGAGTTTCATACCTCTCTATCCGAGCTTGTTGTTGAAACATGGTTTTCAACTGTCGGATAATGCTATAGGCATCCAAGCTTGCAAACCTCTTTTGAAGGCTTGGTTCCATAGCCGCTAGCATAAGGCAAGTAACAATTACTGACCTTTCTGCAACGGCCTTATGGGCCTCTTTTCAGCATCAGTGAGGTAGTAGTTAAAACTGGGATCGGGGTTTCAAGAACATCCTCTCGACCTTCGGACCTAAGAACAATTCTTAGATTCCTTTCCCAATCAAGGAAGTTGTTCCCGTTCAATTTATCCTTCTCAAGGATTGAACGTAAGTTAAAAGGTGAATTATTGTTGTTACCAGACATGATATCTACATAGAAGATGCAAAAGTAATAAGTATGTTTATCATAATAGCTTTTAACAAATTTTAAACACTTTAAAATAAAAGCTATGCACTTGACCAAATTTAATGTGTCCTCTTTTTGAATCAAGTGGTTCTAAGATCCTATCAAACATGATTTATAAGTGGACTTTGGCCTCAACTTAAAACCAAGTTTAAAAGGTAAGTAAACTCCTTTACTAATTACAACTTTGTAATCTTAGTTAATGGGTGTTTGCTAAGATGATTACGCTCCCAGGTAAGGAAGTTACCCACAACATTGGGGAGAGCCTTCCTAATCCTAGACAGAGCATGTCACCCAAACACAAAAACACATAAACTTTGCTACAAAATCCAAAACCGTTTTGATGATTTTGTTGGGCCAAACCAAACTAAACTTGCAAATTTCGGAAATTTACTCTACTTAGCCCAAGATTGAAAGTAACACTCTGCTTTGGCAGAACCTATTACTAACGATCAAGTTTTAGTAGGTGTTTATTTGGAATAGCAAAAACCCAATATTTTATTTAAGGGACCTAAGTAAATTATTATGTTGATTTAATTACTAGTGAACATTAAATAATTAAATCACAAGCATAATAAACTTAGAAAGCATTTAAAAGCAATATTTAAATGCATAAAATAAAATGTGATCCTAGTATGGCCCCTAAACCTAAAGACTACTCTTTAGGCTCCCTTGTTGAATCACCATGGATCTCCATCCTTGTGCTTCATAGGATAAGATTAATCACCATTCTTCTTATTAATACTTGAATAAATATTTTTGGAATTATAAACTAAAATATTACAAAAATACCAACGATGCGTAGATCGTATTTAGATTACAAAAATACATTAACGATACGCAGATCGTATTTTCTATCCAAGTTTTGGGCCATACTAGTCACCGCATGCATTCATAATATCATATATATATAAAACATGCCTTTTAATCAACTATTAAAATAAATTATCATGTTTTCACAACTTTAAAACATAATAATACCATGAAGATTTAATCCACATTAAATCCTATGGTTGGTACCTTAAGACAAAATTTAATCATATTAGAATTTCGTCTTACAAAGGCTTTAAAATATTAATCTAACAAATTTAATCATATTAAACTTAAAGAAAAAATTAAAGCAATTGTAGGCACCACATATAATTTAATCATATAAAAAAAAAACTTAACATGATGACTAACCACAAAAAAGGCATGGAAGAATTAATCAACTATTAATACTAACAACCTAAAATGTAATTAACATCATAAAATAATAAAAAAAATAGTTACTAACTCCTTAGTAACCCCCTTTAAAATTAACTAGTCAATTATCACATATAATTAACTAATAAATTAAAAGCGCATTATTTTAATTCAATTATGACTTAAATATAAAATTAATCACCATTAATTAATCAATTTGCAATATTGGAATATACTAAAAAACAACAAAAAAAAAAGAAAGCAGGGCTGCCAAGGCAGTAGTGTGCACTGCCACCCCAGCCGGCCCAGCACCGCGACCACCAAGAACACCGGCAGCACCGCGTCGCTGGCATGGGCCCCGGCGACCACAGGCGGCAGCCTATGCTAGCTGCGCAGCGCCACACGCGGGCAACATCAACTGCCCAGCGCACAGCGAAACCCGCGCGACACCACGACGCCGGCCGACTTGCCGGCGGTACGCCAGCCACCACTGCGGCGAATTTCCGGCGGTCATTCCCCCTTCCCTCTCAATTATCAACAACCCTTGTACATAATTGAATGGAAGTTACAACAAATTGATTTGGGGAAAAAATTAAGGTTCATATTATTTTTGTTTTTTTTTTTTAAAAAAAAACATAAACTAACACACAAAATCTGATATTTTGTGATGTGAGATTTCAATTTTGACTATAATATATATGTTTATATACATAAAAATCCGATTTTTATGTTTCCAATCAATTAATATCAATAATAATCTTGCAAATAAACTCATATAAAGCCCTCCCTTAATTGAATTAAAAAATGAAGTAAAACATGCATCAACATAATCATATTAATCTATGCAATAGGCTAACTGATACCACTGTAAGAACTTAGATGCATAATGCGAAAAACCAAGTATCATATACTTGTACATCTATCCCAAGATCATTGCATAAATTAGTATGAATCAAACAAAAGTATAGAATTATACCTTTGATGCGTATGTTCCTCTTGTCCACCAAACATCTAGTGGAGATCACCTTAGAACATCAAGCGTCGTTCCTCTAATGTTGGTCCACGAACAACACTTGGATCACCACGTATGCTAGTACGGAAGAGAGGCAAACTCACTTGCTTTTGGTGGTGTATGAGGGCCAAAATATGGGAGGAAAACTAGAGAGAAAAATCAGATTTTGCTCTTAAGAAGATGACACACAAAAAGATCATCAACTATGTAACTCCTAATCCTAGTATATAGGAGAGGTTACAAGTGAGACTTCATGAGGTTTTATTTGCCTCATAATGTGATACATTATGAGCCTAATAAAATCATATGTTACACATCTTTTCCATCCACCATAAAACCGTCCAACCCATTTCACAAATGGGTTTGGATATTATCCAAGTGTTATTACTTGTGTGACCTCATAGGACCCAATAACACTAGTAGTTACAATTAGCTTCTAGCAAAACGTTGTGATCATCTAACGTTATTGAATATATTATCTCCATAACTTTATCCTAATATTATTTAGTTTATTACACTTGATCGAGAACAAAATCCTTCATTTCCATCCTCTATCGTTTGATTGAACTCCCCCGACCAAAGGCTCTAATCTTGCTTTGGCATGAAGGGCTATCTTATTCTTGGCCTTAACCCTAATTTCATGGTACAGTAAGAGGTCGTGAAGAGTAAAGGCTTCTTCCCATGATGTCGTCACTCTGTCGATGACGCTCAGAATTCGCCAAACTTGGGGCATTATCTGCCCTGGGCTGATCTGATAGATCTGCATCAAGTCTCTGGCTAGGGGGGAGAAAGGGAGCCTCAAACCTATCATAAAAGGGTATTCATAAAGCACCACCCAGGTGGTGGGGCATGTCTCCTGTAACTCAGACGACTCTGTGTTTCTAACGACTGTATCGACAGGCAAGTTTCCTAACTCTAGGAACCTCATCATATCTTCCTCAGTCATGGTCGATTGTTCGTCCTCGTTTTCACTCCTTTTTTCTATGACCTTTTCCTTTCCTCTCAACTTTTCCTGGTTTTTCATAAAAGTACTAATACTATGCCTACTGGGGGCCATGGACGCGATTGAAAAATAAAGGAAAGTGCGAAACAGAAAAATTAACAAGCAATAGGAATTTACCTGGCACTAGAGATCGATTTTCAGGCGGAGAAACTTGTGAATGTTGTGAAAATATTTTTGCTTTAGAGAGATAAAGATTGGGTGGAGTGAATTTCAATCACACGCAGTATTTATACCCCCAAGAGTAATCATCACTCTAGGTTAACGGGTAGAAATTAACGGCTCTTTAAAGTTATCTTTTTGTGTTGTGACCTTCGGGTTGCCTTGTGGGTATTTTTTATCTAGGTTTCACCGTAGTATTTTTTCCTTATCTATCGCTCAAGATTTTTTAGCTAAGTATTTTGGTCACATTACAGACATTTAATTTTATATGATTTTTTGATTTTTTAACAATTGTCTCATGGTCTTTGTATTACCCCGTTTCGACAATTGAGGGCAAACTGTTATGGCTGATTTTTACAGGATAACATTGACGTGATGACATAACGACTTTGACACTAAGACGCGACGGGAAGTTGCGAAGATTAAGTCAACTAGAATCAGTAACCGATTGTCCAAGAAAGGAAGGTGTTTTACCCGGCGATAATTCAGCTAAAGCAGCCGTTGGAGAAAATCAATTACGTGAAGAACGGAAGTAGAATCCGTCAGTTGAGCTTTGATAAGAAGAATCTCCTACAATCAAGAAGCGGTTACCATTGTAATTGCTTAGGAAATTAATAGTGCATTTAATCAGAAAAAGCAAGATACGGCATATGATGTACAAAAGACAAGGAAAAAGGATCATTATTCAACTAGACGACATTTGACACTTGTACTTAGAGAAACAACTTAAGTTGTAACGATTGTCGCTCAACTGGAACGACCGTCCTTGATAGTCGATTGGTGGAACCATCTCCACCCGTGATTTTTACCCACCTTCATTGGGGTTTTTCGCGTCACCGTTTCTGTGTGTTCATCCCTTTATTCCCCTTTGCATTCATTCCTTGCATTGTCATATTCATAATCTGGTTAAATCGTCCCTAACTTTAATTCTGTCGTAAGAGGCAAATTTTAGCATAAATAGAGTGTTAGTTTTCTCACTCCAAAAGTGTTTCAAAAGAACAAAAAGCTAGTTGTTCCATATTGTTAGTTTAAAGGTTTTTTCCCTTCCTTATATAGAGTTTCCTTCTTTATACGTTTGTTGAAGTTTGAGTGGAAAGAATCTAATCACTTCACCCAGCGCCAGCCGGCTTGGGCATGGTTGTGGTTGTGGGATATTTTCTTCTTTCATAAATTCTTTAAGTCTGCATGTTCATAATGGGATAAATTAACTTTAGAGCAATGTTCATTCACGCCACGACTTTCAGATTAGCTAATCAGTACTGTTCTACCAGTTTTAGTTTATTCCCCAATGTGACATGTGGTCTTTTGTGCAAGGTTAATCGGCAAGAATGGAATGACAAAATGTAACAAATTCGTGCCAGTTTATACCTCCACTATGTCCATGACTCACTCATGCATTCCGTCATCTTACCTATTAAACTTTTCTTCGTGTGTCATATTTTGGAGTTAATAGAGTGTGAAGAGAAAACCTTTTTTGATCCACACTCTTGATTGAAAGCCAAAAGAGACAAAAGGCATAACCACACACACACATATCTGTTTGGTTTCAAGCCACAAAAAGAGCAAACCTTTTCCCTATTATACGCCACAAAAGAAGTGCATTAGTTCGTATTTGTAACTTGTATTACCCCAGGAAACTCGATCAGTTGGTAAGATGCATTAATCAGTTCAATCTTTACTTTTGATTCTCATTCGTACATTGCATATCCCCTAATTTAAGTTAATTAATCCTTGATTAAACAACCATATCAAGCATGCACCGACTTTGCGTTTGCGTTAATAAAGTATATATGTTCACTGATGTCTGATATGCCCATTCTTTGTCGCATTTAAAAGCAACAAAGTTATTCTTAGTAATTCCCGCGAAAAAAGAAGTTATTTTAAGTAATTAAACGGGGGACTTTAGTTATAAAAATATTGTAGAATGATTTATTATGTTATGGACGTTTCATTCGCGGATGATTCCGGAGAATCGAAGATAATCAAAGTAGCTTTGCGTCCAATGGTATTATGCAGCCGCCTAGTTTGCATAAAAGCACATGGCTAGCTAATGTTATGTTCCTTACGACATTATTGAGCCAAGTTGACATTTTATAATAAATATAAGATATTATTATAATAAACCAAAAATAATATAAAGAAGAAGATGATGTAGTGGTTAGTGGTGCTATGTAAATGAAAGGTTGGTTGGAGCAATGATGGACTAATGGCTTATCGCTCAACAATGGTGCTCAATCTCGGAAGTTACATTATTATTCTATTCTTTTCGATTATTGAGTTAAGACAAATAACTAATTACTCCCTCCATTTAATAATGGGTAATGTTATATGTAGCCCTAAGGACTACATATAAGCATTAATACATTTCTTTAAATGGAAATAGATTAAGAATTCAAGACACATTTTCACATCAATTGAGGTAATAAATGTTTGATTCAATATTTTATTTCCATTTTAAACACCTTATATATAGCCCTAAGGGCTATGTATATCATTTTCCTTAATAATATAATGTTCACTTTTCATTTTTCGCACCAATTAAGAAAAATAGAATGAGGAGTAGGATTTCCAAAAAAATGTATTTGATGAAGTGCTTTTTTGATACTTTTGTATTCAAATTAGGTCTTTATTTTCTTTTTTCTTTAAACAAAATCAAAAGATAATAAATGTTCTTTGGAATTTGTAAAGCAATAAATGGGGTCACATGCTTTGAGAGAAAAGTAGGGGTATCTTGGAAAGTTTGTGTAATAAGTGAGAAGTATTTAGTCCAAACAAATAGATAAAAAAGAAAATAGGCACAATATTTTGGGACACCAAAAAAAGAATGTGAGTACTATATTATGGGGAGGGAGTAATACTTCTTATTATTAACACTTTTTTTGTTTGTATTTACTAAATTACTACGTATGGCTAGAAAAATAAAAGAGTTGATGAGTTTTAATTTGTGTTTCCGTTTGACTCTACAATAATATTTGGGTTATTTTATGTTTTACCCCTGTATTATTGTAAAGTTTACGCGGCACTCCTTATCTTATTGTTTTATATAGTACTCTTTCTATATTTTTTTAAGTTTTTTCACTAGAAGTCTTAACACTATTTATAATTGGAGAGAATTCTTTGAATTAATCAGAATATATAATATAAAATAGACATGTGAGGTCTTATTTGAGTCGTCTTAATGGGTACTTTATTAATATTTAATCGTTATAATTTTTATAAATATATAATGAAAGATATTTAAGATCCTAAAAGTACACCGACAAACGCGCACAATCAAAACATATAAACTATAAGAATATTAATGGAGTACCCTTTAACTTTTTGAGTAATTTCTATAGTACCTCTACGTCAAGTTATTGTTGAATTGACTATTATTTTCTTTATTTCCCAACGTTTGGAGGGAAAATTTCCCACTAAAATTCAACCTAAAAGATTAATTGTGGCTTCGTTAAGTTTGAAATCTTCACTATATAGTTAGAAGATAAAGCATCTGGAAGAAGAGTTTGTAGTTAGAGAAGAGGAATTCATGAGATTTCAAATATTGACGGAAATGGTGGGTCATTATGTCTTCACATTATTGTTTGTAATGAATATGAAATAATAGGAGTACTATAAAGAAAAATGAAATAGTTGAAGGGTATTATGTAGAACAAATAAAAAACACATAAAGGGTATAGCATAAAATTTTAAAAACACATAGGTTTCTCCATAGAAGGATTTTATTTATTATTGTTTTTATTCTAAATAAAAGGAATTCATTTAAATGAAAGTGGTCGGATAAATAATCATATACTTACTTTTTGATTGGTTAAGAATCATGGTTGGTCTAATAATTAATTTGAGGCGCTCGTTCCACCCCAATTACAGGGGTTCAATTATTGCCGCTTACAAAGTGAATCCCAAAGTCCTCACCTCTCCCCACACTTATAAGGTTTATACATATTACCAAAAAATGTAGCAAAAAGAATGATATTTTTATAATTTAAATTGAAATTCATATACAAGTAATTAAGATATAATTTGTTATTTTTAGTAATCAAACTAATAATACTAGTGAAGTTGTTATCAATTTATATTATCAAAACTTATTAAAAATCCTAAACTTATTTTTCCTAAAACAATTTAAAATAAGTTGAACATGTCATGATACGACTATTTATTCCTAAAGGTATACTTTTATTTGACTTTCAATTATAAATATAAGTATACAATTCAATTAAATAAGAATAAATTATTTGTTATTTTTATTCTAACTAATAGTAACTATTCTTTACTACGTCTATAGTAACAATTTTTGTTAATGAATCATTACTATTATTGATATCCATTTAAATTAGGCAAAATTGGCTTCAACACCCTGAACTATAGCTCGGGTGCACCTAACACCGCCAACTATGACTCACCAACTACGGGATAGGCTACCGTCTGTACCACCAACTACGGGGTGGAATGCAGTCTGTATCATAAAAATCCACCATCTTCGGCAACATTTTAGGCTTCTCGCCATATTTATGGTACAGAATGCACCGCACCCCATAGTTGGTGGTGTTTAGGCTATTAGTCATAGTTGGTGGTGTTGGGTGCACCCGAGCTTTAGTTCAAGGTGTTGAGGCCAATTTTACCTTTAAATTATTATTATATTACTCCTTTTGTTCCCAAAAGATATTCCTACTTTTAGTTTGGATCCATTTTCAAAGAATCTTCTTATTTTTACTTTATTCTTTATTTGGTAGGTTTTGCTCACGTGAGATGAACGTGTACCTGAATACCTCATTGTAAAGGTTTTTGTTTTGAAATGTTTTGAAATAAAGAAGTTGTCAACAAGTCTTTAAAGGAAGACTCGAAAACGTAATTGGATATACATTGGAAAACCACATGGACATATTAGTGGCTTATCCAATGTAGAGTTCTCTGTCGTGACTTTATGATTGGTTAATGAATTACCAAAGAATGAGTTTAAGGATCAGGATACGAATATAATCAGGAATAATATTCACCTATTGCTGGCCTCCATTTAATACGATTCATGTCTAATTTTATGCAAATATATATCCACGATTCTAAGAATTAATCGATGTCAATTCATTAAACACGCAAAAGACTAATTTTTGGTGACATATTTTTTAAGCAATAAAAATAACAGTTAAAGTAATTCAATTGTTCAAATTTTATAAATTTCGTATTAGAATATTTTTTTAGGTATTTGATTAGTAAAAATAAGCATGTACAGGGATGAAAGCGATAAAATATACAACGTGCATATGAATAATAATGATAGAAAAATAAAAGAAAGCTAAGAGATTAGAACATACAAAAAAGGAATAATTACTTTAAGGATCTACATCATCACAAATAGATTGTTAGTAAACTAATAATTAAATTGGAATTAACCCTCATGATTTATAAATTTAATGTTTGGTCTTGTATAACAATCTACTCAATGAGCAATCTTGAATCTTCGAATATGAAGATTCGAATGGAGTTTGAATATTTGTTTTGAGGTATTTTAGTAGTATACAAGTATGTCGAAGTGTCGTGATAAAAGTAAATATTCAATTCTGAAAAAATGTTCGTAGAATACGAGACTATTTATAAAAAAGAATCTGAGAATCGTTCGAAGATGATAAAAGAAGTACTTGCGCTAGGCATATGGAGCGTACACTCCACGCATCCATGAGGTGTCATCCCGCACACGGGCCATGCGCCTAGCGCAGGCTTCGAGCATCCACGCATTTCACTTTCGCGTTTCTTCGTTTTGTTTATTCTCTTGATGTTGCGCATGCCGGTGCGCATGATCAACACAGATCTGAGCGGATTTTGTTCGTTTGAACATACCCTTTTATCTTAAGGAACAAAAATCTTATTTTTGAAATATCTTTTATAATACTTATTAGAAATACCATTAATTATTAGGATCAGTTAATTGGGCTTTATGAAAGCAGGCTTGAAAATACAACTAATTATCATGAATAATTAATGAATGTGGACTGGATCGATTAGGACGACGGTTTGTTTCATCACTTGGTGCTAAATGGGCAGACACAAATTTGTGTCTAAATAATCCCCAAGTTTGACCGAGGTTTGTGAAAATGAAAGTCAAAGTAGTTTGTGCCAGGACTTAAAACAATTCTAGATGCTTTGTAATCTATAATCGATCTATATGACGCCAGTTTCTCCAAAACAAAGTTATTTTGTAAGATGATAACTACAAACAATGTGATTAGAAAATTAGAAGAAATAGAATTCTCACGATTAGAAAAACTTCTTCGTACCTAATTTTCTCTCGGCACACGTTAAGAAGACCCTTTTCTTAACCTGCACCGTCGCCATGTCATGAAGATCGAAGGCAAAATCGAAGAAGTCTCATACTAAGAGAAATATTAAAGAGACGAGGAAAGGTCATGTGAGTCTAATTTCTGGCCAAAAACATAATTATCGATTGCCGAGCTTCATGAAGGTGAAGCACTCTCAATCCGAACCCCTCGAATTTGATGAACGGATTTCACCAAGAAGTTCATTAAATTAATTGCAACAACAACAAAGGGATAAGGTGCAATTATCAGAATGGTTGACAATCATGAAGAAGACGCAATGTAGGTTGGAATCCATTGATAAAGGTATTCATCAATCTCGTCAATTACTTCTTGAATTTGAGAAAGTTCAAACAAATAATTCGGCTGTTAAACCAACTATTAAAATGGACATTGAAGATGTGCAAGATGAAATTAGCTATTGGGAATCTTCTGTAATATGCTATGTTATAGGTGTCAATCATCCATTTCTTGTGATGGAAGGATATTTGCACAGAATTTAAGGAAAGAAGGGTGTTGGTAAAATTGTGGCAGTAACTAAAGGGATCTTCATTGTGCGATATCTTAATGTGGAATCTAGGGATACTATGTTGAATGAGATTCAATTTTTTGATTGTAAACCTTTAATTATCAAGAAATGGCACCCTAATATGGACATGAAAAAAGAGGAATTGCAAATTGTTCCAATATGGCTTCAGGTACCTAGACTAGACTTGAAATATTAAGGAGAACGTTGTTTGTTCAAGTTGGTAGCTGCCATAGGGAAACCTCTAAAATTATATCAATCTACTAGTAATAAGGACAAATTGATGTATGCTAGAATCATGGTGGAGGCAATTATGAATCAAGAATTACTAGAGTTTCAGAATGAAAAGGGTATAATCATGACACAGCAAGTGATGTATGAATGGTGCCTTGTGCAATGTTCACAATGTCAAGACATAGGGCATATTGGGAATAAATGCAAGCACAAGAAACAACTTGTTCAACCACGGAAGAAATGGGTGCCCAAAAAGATTACAAAAAGATGCATATGGGTTTGTGAAGGTGGCAGGACCATCTATACTCTTTAGTAGAATCATGTCCCAGTGGTTGTAGAAAATACATTTGTTTCTCTACAAGATGAGGAAGAAATAGCACATAGGAAGGAGTATGGTGAGAAGGTTCATGAAATTGGAATTCATGGTGAGCAGGGGGAGTCTCCAACCATAAATGGATAATATCCTTTCATGGAATGTTAGAGGATTTGACAGTAAAAAGAAGCAAGTTGAGGTGACGAATTTCCTTATTTCTCACAACATCAAGTTGTTTAGTCTCCTTGAAACCAAGGTAAAAGCTCCTAATTCGGGAGACTATTACCTTAATGTTTGTCCAGGTTGGTGTATTACCACTAATAACACGTGGCATGGTAATGGTAGAATAATTTTGGGGTTGCTACCCTTTGCAATGACTATTAATGTGTTGTTTTGTTCTAGTCAGATCATCTATAGTGAGGTTCAGATTGTAAAATGAAGGAAGGCAGTTCTTCAGTTCTTTTTTATATGGTTTAAATGATAGACAAGGGAGGGATAGTATGTGGTAGGACTTGAAAAGCTTTAACATCCATGGTGCTCCATGGATTATCCTAGGAGATTTCAATGCCATTATGAACATGGAAGAAAGGCTTGGGCAACCTATTAGACTCTAAGAGCTCATTGATTGTGAACAACCAACAACATGGGTGGCTAGAGTTTTTTGTAAGCTTAACAGAACGCTAGGTTAACCTGAATGGATTCATGATCGGCCCATGATTAAAGTGATCATATTCCTTGAAGGGGATTATGATCATTGCCCATTGATACTACAATCTTTCCCTAATGAAAACAGGAAAAAAAAAACCTTTGATGTTTGTAATATGTGGTGTCAGGTCCCATATTTTTTAGACATTGTTCGGCAAAATTGGCAGTAACCAGTGGAGGGCTGTAAAATGTACAAAGTTGTAACTAAACTCAAAAGGCTGAAGAAAGATTTAAAACAACTGAATATCACTCGGTTTAGTGATGTATATGTTATTCACTCTCAAACTCAGCAGAAACTACTTGAAACCCAACAAGCTTTGCATAACAATCCTGATTGTTTGGTATTAAGAGCTTAATACCCCCTAATTTTTAGCATTTATTCAAATAATCAAAAAAAATTTCTCATATAAATATATCAAGCAAAGGGTAATTTGGCAACTTCACTCATTTTTAAGTTATTTTGACGGAATATGGCTCCAAAATTGGATTTGTTAAGCTTTTGGTTTTGAATCCTAGTAAAACAATTTCAAAAAAACCAAAAAAAAGTTTTTTAGGGCCATTATCTTCACGGGATTTTAAACTGAATGTGATAGTTTTGTTTTCCTAAAACTTCCATTATGATGGAGATTATAAATCTTGGTTTAATCTCCTAATATATGGTCAAGGTTACAAACTATTTCCTCCATTTCACAATAAGTGAAACACTTTCCTTATATGGCATATTCACAATAAATGAAACCAAAGTATTTGTGGCAAAAAAAAATTTCCAATTTATTAGAATAATGTCATTATGTAATTAACCCGCCAACTCACATAACACTCATTAACTACTCACACACTCACCTAACATCAATTAATTCCCCTAACCTTTCCCTCCCTTTTTAACCCAACTCCACCAACCCACATCAGATTTTTTTTAAAAACCTCTCCCACTTTCTCGATTCTTCCTCAACTGTTCTTATTCCTCTCACTGTCTCTCTTCAATTACTGAAGAACCCTAATTTCTAATGACCTTTCATATTTTCATCTCTTCCCTATGATCTTCTTCGTCTCTCTCTCTCTCTCTCTCTCTCAGAAATTAAAGAACCCTAATTTCTACATCTCTCTCACTTGATCTAATTTCTCTCAACTGATCTACTTTCTCTCTTTCGCTCTTTCTCTTTATCATAGAGTCTGACTATCTCCTCTGAAGAACTTTGCGATTCACTCTCAATTGTTCATATAAACCCTAATTTATTGGGTTCTCTTTCAAAGTTGACAATTGGGGGTTTTTTAAACCAGTTCTTAGTAGATCTGAGATGGCCTCTGATGATACACGCTTGCTTTTTGGAGAATCTGAAATGGGATCGGAAGAAGAGTATTTGTTGCTTCGTAGATTGGATCGTTACCATAACGATTCTTCGTATAATTCTTCTTTGAACCGGACTTATGTACGCGGAAGTCTGAAACACCGACTTTGAAGTTTAGAACGCCAGAGCTTCACTTTAGTTATGAAGATTAAGCCTCTGGATCTGGGGTTTCTGTGAGGAATAAAATCATCTTTGATGATTCAAGTCCACTCAAACATGCTGACGTTGGTGATAGTGATGATGTTGTTGTAGATTTCAGAGCTGCCACTACTGTAGATCAGTCTTCCAAAGAAGCTGATCTACCTAGTTCATCAACAGGAAACCCAAAAAAAAAGGGTTCTCCAAAAAACTTTAGAAGACATGTATGTTGTGATCTTGTGTTATAGAGTATTAGGGTTCGTGAGAGGATTTTCTGGATTTGATAGAATTTTTCTAACACAACACTCATCATGCAAGTATTGGTATGGCTTTATTTAAGGCTTCATATGGTAGGAAGTGTAGAAGTCCAGTCTGCTGGATTAATATTAGTGAAACCATGGTGCTTGGACCCGAGTTCCTCGAAGAGGCGGTGAAGCAAGTGAAATTGATTTCAGAAAAGATCAAGGCAACTCAAGATCTGTAAAAGAGTTATGCTGATTTGAAGCGAAGGGATGAAGAGTTTCAGGTTGGAGAGAAGGTATTGTTGAAAATATCTCCAATGAAAGGGGTGATGCGATTTTGGAAGAAAGGAAAGTGAAGCCCAAAGTATGTCGAGCTATATAAGGTGTTAAAGAATATCAGGAAAGTGGCATATAAGTTGGATCTGTCAAATGACTTAAGTCGAGTCCATGATGTTTTCCATGTATCTCAGTTAAGGAAGTATATTCCGAATGTGTCCCATATGCTGCATCTTGAGACCATTCAGTCAGATGATAGTCTGACTTACGAGTAAAGACCTGTAAGAATCCTTAATAGTACAGTTAGAAGTACTCGGACTAAGGATGTAAGATTAGTCAAAGTATTATTGTCAAACGATCATACTCAAGAAGCAACATGGAAATTAAAGCTGAAGCGGACATGCGCAAGAAATATCATGTGTTGTTTTTTGAGGTTAGTTGTCGAGTTACGGGCACATAACTCCTTTTAAGGGGGTAGAATGCGATAGAGTTTCGCGCTTCTACCATAGTTATTGCTTTTAACATATTTTTGAGTCATTATATGCATTTTACACATGAGCATATGCGTCAGAAACAGCAATTTTGGATTTTAATCTATTTTTGGAAAGTGATTGTGACTTTTTGTCTTAAGTTTCAATTTCGAAACTTTTTTTTAAGTGGTAAATTGTTATACCCCATATTTTTGAGTATTTATTCAAGTAATCAAAATATTTATTTTCTAATATAAATATTTTAAACAAAGGGTAATTTAGTAACTTTACTTGTTTTTAAGTTATTTTGGTAGAAGATGGTGCCAAAATTAGATTTGTTAAACTTTTGGTTTTAAATCCTAGTAAAAAAATTTCAAAAAAAACCAAATTTATGGTGAAGTTTACAAATCTTGGTTTAACCTTCTAATTTATTGTGAAGGTTACAAACTATTTAATTTTGGAAATTAAGTACTACCTATTCTACTCCTATAAATACCCCATACCTTAAGCCATCTTTTTTACACAAAAACTTTGTAGAATTCATACTCTCTTAATTCAAGTTTCTTCTTTCTCTTCTTATCTATTGTAGTTTTATATTTCTTGTTCAAGTTCCAATTTTCTTTGAGTTATAAAAAAAATCATGTTTCTTACTCAAATATATTATGCTCATGATAGGTCATTCATGTATAAATTAATGATTAAGTGCATGTGATAAATAACTTATTGGTTGGTTATGAGAAAGTTTAAGCATAAGAATACGTGAACATATACTAGTATAATCTTTGTGCAAGATCAAGGTGCGTTATGTAGTTTGATCTTTTGAAATGTGGTTTTACGCGATAAAGTTGTTTATTTATTTAATGATTGGATTGATTTAGAAATTTGGTTTTAAATGGTTACAATATTTTATTATTCACTCTTGAAAGTGAAAAGAAGGAATGATTTTTTTTAATGGTTACAATATTTTTACTCACTCTTGGAAGTGAAAAGAATGAATGATTTTATTAATCATTTTTACAGAAAAGTTTTGTTATTCTTTTTTTTTTTTAAATAAAATTATTTTTACAAGGAAAGGTTTGATTGGTTTTATGAACTTTGAATGTTCAAAAAGTTGTTTATGAAAAAAGGAGATTTATTCATGATTGACAAGTCATTTTATTATTATTACCGCTTGATTAACATCAAGAAAGGTTCATGTTTTAAAGTCCACTTGTTGGTAATTACAGTTACTCCTTGATATAGATCCGCAATGGGATGACTAGCTTGGGGGAGTGTGCACACTTAGCAAAATAGAAGGGGAGATAAGAAAAGGAATGATTTTCAAGACTATTTTTAGTCCAAGTTATTTGGAAAGAGTTTGTTCTTAAAAGGTTATTCTTGAACTATTACTCAAGTGTTTGAAAAATGTTTTTTCTTAAAAGGTTATTCTTGAATTATTATTAAAGTATTTGAAAATAGTTTATTCTTAAAGATATATTCTTGAATTATTAGAGATGAAGTTTTCAAAATGAATAATGTTGCAAAGTAACAAATGTGTTACTTATCCAGTACATTTCGTACTCAGTTTTATACTGACGCGTTTTCCTTTTTTCTATTTGCTTTGTCCTGTTTACCTTTTTGGTAAGCAGTTTTGTAGGTGAATGTTGGATGTGCATGGGAGCATACTAGGAAGGAGATCTTCACCTAGATTAGGGTGTTTTATTTATATTGAGTACTGAGACAATATTTACTTTTATTAGTAAAAAAATATTATTATTATTGGGTAAAGTCTTCCGCTGCAAGTTATTTTGTTAGTTAGTAGTTGGTTGCCAAATGCGTGTTAGGCACGTGGCGTTAATATTCCTAAATTACTCAAATAATATTTACTAAAGTATTGACATGAATAATCCCAACTTTCACCGGTGTTCTCGAAATACATTTTCAAAATAATTTGATCTATTAATTTTCAGACCTAAAATGGATTAGTGTAGGCAAGAAAAAAGACAATTTGGCTTATTTTAAGAATGTCCCCTCAAAAGTTGGGATTATTTTGTAATAATCCATACTTGAGATTATTTTGAGAAGACAGGTAAAAGTTAGGATTATTCATGTGAATTTTTCCTTTACTAAATTAGTTTTTGAAAAGCGAGTAATTGGGGGTGTTACAAGAGAGAAGTAAGACAGGGAGATCCCATGTTCCGACTCATCTTTGTTCTTTGTATGGATTATCTTAACAGAATACTTACTTACATTGGTGAGCTTCCTGAAATCAATTATTTCAGAGCTTGTGCTACATCGAAGATGAATCGCTCGTCTTTTACTCACGATTTACTCCTCTTCTGTAAAGGAGAAGCTAAGTCAGCTTATCTCTTACTTCAATGCATTAAATTGTTTACAGAGTCTTGCGGTTTACAAGCCAACAACAGTAAGTCTGCCATTTGTTGTAGTACTATGGATGTTGATGAAGTCACCAGAATAACTTAATTTTCTGGTTTCCAAAAGGATGAGCTTCCTTTTAGATACATTGGTATTCCAATAAGCTAATAAAAATTGAAAGATGTTGGCGGTGACATGGTGGTAGAAAAAATGATTGTAAGAATTAGAAATTGGTGCACCAGGAATTTACCATTTGCATAAAGGTCCCAACTTATCAAATCTGTACTCATTTGCATACATAGATATTGGACCCAGATGTTATCCTTTCATGCTCAGTTATTCAGAGGATTAACAGCATCTGCAGGATTTCTTTTACGGACTAGTAATGCCATGGGTGAGAAAGTTGGTTACATTAAATGGTCCAATGTTTGTGCACCTAAAAAAAGTGGAGGCCTGAGGATCAGAGACATTGGCAAGAGGAATGTTGCAATTGTTCCCAAGCTAGTTTGACATATTGGAAGCCAAAAGGATGACTTATGGCTTAAATGGGTCCATACCATTTACATCAAAGGTGGGAACTGGTGCGATTTTCAGGCTCCCAATAGTGCTAATAGCTAGGTGTTAAAATACATTGCAAGGTGAAAAATCAGGTGCAACAACTGGGAATGCAGAATTAGAACCCTTCCACAATATTCCATTGAAAAAAGTTTATCAGAAGCTTATCAGTGACATGCCTAGAGTACATTGGGATGCAGCTATATGGAACAGAATAACTGTCCGGAAACATAAATTCATCACATGGCTCTTTATTCAGCGGAGATCGAAAACCAAAGACAAACTCTTTCAGTATAACATTAGTGCAGATGACACTTGTTGCCTTTGTGGTCTGCACAGTGAAACACACCAGCACCTATCACTAGTGGAAAAATGAAGAAGGGCTGCGCTGAAAAAGGCCTGTAGAGCTACGCTTTTTGACAGCAGCCCTTTCAATAGCAGCCCTTCACTTTTTAAGTAGGGCTGCGCTAGACGAGCGCAGCCCTTCACAAGGAAGGGCTGCGCTTTTACCTAAAAAGCGCAACCCTTCTAAGCTTGAAGGGTTGCGCTTTTTAGGTAAAAGCGCAGCCGTTCCTAAAAAAAAAAAAAAAAAAAAAAAAATTCGACATTTTTTTTACTATTAATCTCATATTTTCTGAATTTTAACATTTGCATTAAACTTTAAAGAAGAGAAGAAATTACAGAAGAAACCATCCAAATCCAGAAGAGAAGAAATTATAGATCTACAATGCAACTAATAAACCCAAATACACAGAAGAGAAGAAATTATAGATCTCTACAATGCAGCTAAACCCAAAACAAAAAAATAGAACGAAACGAAAAGGAACAAAAACAAATATACAAAAGAGAAGAGAAGAAATTATAGATATGAAAATACAAGAACATTAATCAAAACAAAGATTAAGAAATTATAGATCTGAAAATACAAGAACTACCTCCAAACATTAACCTAATAATGTTTAAATACATAAAGCAAAACCCTAATACATAATTAAGGAAATACTAAAATTCGGAAAAACTTAAAATGCTTATTTGGAGCCTTAAACGAACTCGGATGGCTTAAAAAGCCTATACGTCATGGCGTAGCGATGTGTTTGGCTCGTTGGCCCGTTCCGCTTCCGAAAAGGTATCACAATAGGCAATCGGACTCCGTCGGCATGATTAGTGCAAATCATTTCAGGCTTTTTGTCGCAACGTTTCTAGGAGTTTTTGAGAGAGAATAGAGGATGAGAGAGAAGGAGGAAAGGGAGGAGGGACGTGAGAGAGGGGGGAAAAGGGAGGAGGGACGTAAGAGAGGAGAGAGAATGAGGGATAATATATTTGATGCCCGCTTAATATTTGAAGCCCGCGAATTTTTTATTTCAAATTTTTTTTAAGAAGGGCTGCGCTTTTCTTCAAAAGCACAACCCTATATAACAGAAGGGTTGCGCCTTTGAAGAAAAGCGCAGCCCTTCACTTAGTAGGGTTGCGCTTGTAGAAAAGCGCAGCTCTTCTGAGTGTGAGAAGGGTTGCGCTTTTCCTAAAAGCGCAGCCCTACTAAGTGAAGGGCTGCGCTTTTTTTCCCCTTCCTTTTTTTCCCCTAGTGTATTCTTTGATTGTGCTTTCATTTAACAGCTCCTCTGTTAGTTGCTTCGATGAGTGGGAGTCATATACAGATTTAGGAGTATAGCTCAATGGATAAATTGGATCAAAAGAAGGTCAGGATGGACTAACATGAGAAAGAAAATTATTTACATGATTCTGGCAGCTGCTACTTACCATACTTGGGAAGGAAGGAATGAGGTATACTGAATCATGAAAGTACATAGAATAGCTAGTATAGTGAAGGAAATGAAATGTAAAGTTAAACTTAGGGGGTTTTTCTAAAATCTGCCCAATTGAGCAGTAGAGACTAGAGATAATCATTGGTTCACCAATTTGTAATTTGGGACTGTCTTGGTCAGTTTTGGTTTCCGCCTCTCTTTGAGGTTTCAGTTGTAAAGTTTTTTTTAGAAAAGCCAATACTACTTACTTACAAAAAAAAAAAAACAATGTGATTGGCCTGCATGACAAGATGTTAGCAGATAGGTGCAAACAGCTGATATAATGCACATAATGATGCAATAATACAAACTTGGTGGGAAAAACCTTAAATAACACAAGTTAAATGACCCAGTTTTTCCTAAATAATATCAGTCAAAGTCAACTGATCCGATTTCTTGCCATGCCCGGATCAACCGAGTCTTAGATCTCGCCCAATTTTCATCCAATCTTCTCCTATATCTCTCAACTAATCCAGTCCAATTCATACCCGGATCAGTTGGGCTGGCCCAATTTATCAACACAATAAACCACTAGTCCCTCGTCATTTCCCTCGTTTCCTTCAGGCCTCGATCTTTCAAAGCCGTTTTCCATTTTCCTTGTCTCTCTTCCACATCCCCTTTCTCTCCTATTTCTCGTATGTAAAACCTTAATCCCCATTCCTCTCTACATTACAGCCTTCATCCTTCCCTAGGGTTTTCCCCCCTCCATCAACTGTCACTCCTCTCTCATCTCTTCTCTCTTAACTCTTCTCTAGCCTCCTTTTTAATGCACAAACACCTCTCAACCGCCATGAATCTTCTGACATCACTTGTGTCACATAAAATTTATCAATTTACCCCTTTTCGCACTAAGAGGTTCATGTGATTGTGCCTAGACAATTTATTGACTAGCCTACGACACTCACGTACATTGTATAATAGAACTACGTAAGTAAGAGCATACACGAGATTACACGAGAACACAATAGATAGAAAGAGGTTTTATTTCTTGAGAGCAACTTTCATACAACGCTAAAGTGTTTACAGAAATTCTCTACCAAATGCCTAACATAAGGCTTCTATTTGTAATACAACATAGTGGCTACAGCCCAGCCACATAATCAGGTAACCACCCGCTAACTCTGATAACCACCCACTAACATATCCATGATGCTGGAACTCCTCAATCGTGGGATAACTGCCCAATATCTTGTTGATTGGGTACCTTAAATCAAAGAGAGTGGTGATGGGTTGTTACTCAACCACCCACTTCCCTCACACACTAACTGCCCTGAGTAACCGCTCACTCAGTAGTGTGCCCCTCTCGGATCTCAGCCCATCTCTTAGGGTACTCAGCTTGGACGCGCAAGGGTCGAGTATAACTTCTTAGCCGTGTACCACTATCAAGTGTTATATATCTCAACCGCCATAGCCTCGTCTAACGTCTAGCATTTCGCCTAGACGTAGTCGGCTCCATGAGTGGTGCCGACAAAAGTGACGTTTACAATTTGTCTCCTCCTATCGCCTCGCCAACAACATCGTCAATATTGCTCTCTCTTCTTCTCCCCATCTTCGCCAACACCACCATTAGTGAAGAACAACAACTTAGCAAAAATAATCAGTGAAGATCAACAACGAAAAAGGGTTTCCTTCTCTCTTATCTTTCTCGCTTGATCTCGATTAGGTTTTCCTTCATTAGCGAAAATGGGTTCGTCATTTTTCTAATTAGGGTTCGGTTTTTAGTTCAAGATCTAATTTCATTAAACTTTTTTGGTTTTTAGTTTATGATTTAATTTCATTTCGTTTTTTGGTTTAGATACGATATCATTTTTTTCTTTTTTTAGGGTTTAAGTTTATTATTTATTCTTTGATTTTTCATTATTGTAATTTGTTATCTAGTTTTTTTTAGTTCACATGTAATTTCTAAGATTGTATAATGTTTGTAAATCTGTAAGACATTTTTTTGAATTTATTTTTGTTTGTAATTTGATATAATTTTAGTTCAGATGTAATTTCTCTTGTAATTTAGTTACAAAGTTGTTTCATGTTACTATCTATTTTTTCTGGCAACGATAAAAATATCACGTTCCTCTCTTATTCTCACTTCCTCTCTGATTAACTGTGACCATCTTAAAGTATCCAAATTTAGTTGCAAAGTACTAATTTGTTTTATATTCTTTGGAATTGCTAAATGTTGCAATTGATAGTAGGTTACGGAAACTGGTTGTGGGCCTGTCGCCTGTAGCCATTTGGTTCGACTTTTATCTTACACAAAATACACCCTAACTGATCCGATTTTAACGTGAAACTGGACCAGTTAACCAAAAATTGATTTGGTTTTCACCTTAAAACAAGATCATTTAATGGTTAACTGATTCGATTTTGAATCCAATCATTTAAATTTTGTCAACACCTTCGGGACCAACATAATCCGGTCCATTGGCGAATTAAATAAGCCAAATTTGACCGAATTAGTTGGAATTTTTCCACTAGTGAATGATCATGGTTTTGCAAAGCTAAAAACGTAGATTGTCCGCTATGCAAGGTCGAGATTTTACAAAGCTAGGAAGACGGGATTGGTAGAGATATAGGTTGATTTTCGAAAGTTGTTATGGTCAAAATTGGGGTCCGCAAGTGAAATCCCCAGATTACAACTCGTCGGAAGTTTAATTTGGAGGAATCACACCAAATAGGAAATGATCATTACGAATTATACCTATGTCGCATGGGTGTGTTATGCAACGATTTTCAGGATGAGCAATCTTGAAGCTTGAAATAAGGAATCCGAAGACACGAATTTTTTTGAAAATATTTGAACGTGTTTGAATATGAGTTTGAGAATAGGAGACTATGTGTAGAAGTCGTAGGCAAGCATTATGAAAGGCCGTTCGAAAAAACGAGGTATTTATAGGCAAAGAAAACCGAAGACAAAAAGTTAAAATAAAATTGTGCGCCTAGCGCACCGCTTTGTGCTTAACACACATATGAGCATCAGACGCCCAGCAAGTTGTGCGCCATGCGCAAAACTGTGCGTCAAACGCACAACTTTATGCCACGCGCGCTTACTTTCTGTCCCTTTTTTTATTCATTTAAAAAAAATTATCCTTAATAAAGCCTATCCTTTGAAATCTAAATCAACTATCTTTAAGAATAAAAATCTTATTTTCGAAATATCCTTTAAAAATAATTATCAGGAATAATTAATACTACCTCTGTTTCTTAATAAGTGCAACATTTCCCTTATTTGGATTAGTCACAATAAGTGCAACCAAGCTCAAAATGGTAAAAAAAGTTCAATATTATTACAAATATGCCACCAAAAAGCAAGAGGGGACCACAAATTTTTTGTTTCATCACTTGAATTACTCTACTTTAGTGTGGTCCCAACTTTCTCTCTCTACATTCCTTGGTATTCCCCCACTTTCTCTATGTTGCACTTATTAAGAAACGGAGGAAGTATTAAATATGAAAAATATAATTGATGATGAGGAATGATTAACTTGGCCTTTAAAAGTTAGGCTTGGATTTAAAAATCGGCTTTATATTTTCCAAATGTTTTTGGGCTTAGCTTGTTCGATTGATGCTCCTTTGAACCAGGATAATTAGGACTGTGGTATGTTTCATCATTGGACACTCAATAAGGAGAGACGATTTTGTGTCTACAGAAGCCCCCACTTTGACAGCGGTTCAGGAAGCTGATAGTCAAAGTATACGGTGTCTGGATAGAGAACGGTTCTAAACGCTCTACAACTTAATTAGAACTAATCTATATATCGCCGATTTCTGCAAAATAAATTAGCCTGCAAAATGATAACTACAAGTAATCTGATTACTTGCAAGACAAGATGTTAACAGATAGATGCAGACATCTCAGATAGTTCACATAATGATGCAAAGATGCAAACTTAGACTCTCTAAGGATGTACGAGACGATATGCAAAGATTCAAGTTATGCAAGCACTAAGGTTAGTTGACGCTATGCAAGGATTAATGTTATGCAAAGCTAAGGAAGATGAAACGTCATGCAAGGTCACGTTATGAAAGGATAAGAAAGATAGAATGTCATCCAAGGTCAGGGTTATGCAAGATTAGGAGGTTCAAATAGGTAGAGAGATCTAATGATTTTCGGAAACTGTTTTGGCAATGAAGCGGGGTTCGCAAACGAGATCAGCAGACTACAACTTTTCGGTTGTTTAATTTGAAAGAACCACCATAAATATAGGAAGACTCACATTGGTTAGCTTGTCTTGAATCATGCATTCTGAGTCTTGATTGCACTAGTGGAAAAAAACCTTATCCGTCACTTAGTAATAGATTCGATTTATGTAAAACCACATCTGGAAATCAACATAAAAAATGGGAGGGAAAGCTGGTAGGACAATCTGATGCGGTCCTTTTGTGGATCGCATTAGATTTTAGAAACTGATGCGGATTTTTTTTAATCTGATCTAGTTCACAAGACCGGATCATATTTTCGTTATTTTTTTATAAGAAAAACACGTGGCCCAGTCTCTTGTGGCCTATTTTCTTTGCGGCCCACTTCATCCTATTTAAAAAAAAAGCGTGGCCCATTTCTCTCCCTCGCCCTCTGCTCTCCCACCCTCTTCCCTCTCTCCTCTCTTCGTCCCAGCCTCAAACCCACAAACCCTAACGCCTCATTCTCTTTCCAGCCACTACTCTCTCCTCCCATGAAACCCTAACTCCCTCTCTCAAACGCCCACTCTCACTCCCCTTTTTCATCCTCCCCTATCCTTTTCTTCGATCTACGCAATGTCAACCGCCGTCGTTTCTTCGTCCCCTCTCAATTTCTCGTCGTTTCTTCGTCCCCTCTCAATTCCAAGTCGTTTCTTGGTCGATTCCAACAAGTCCTTGGAAGAGAGGCTTTCATGATTTTGTCGACCGCAAACCGCCACGAATCATTCATTTTTGGCGAACGAAGATGCGCAATTGAAGCAAACGAAGCGAATTGATTTTCTTCATCCCCTCTATTTTCGTCATTTTCGACAAGTCTTTTAGTGAACTTTTAGGGTTCTTTATGTCGATTTTTAGCATTTGAATTATAGTTTTCATTTTATGATTTTACTCTCTGATTAGGGTTTGCGATTTTGATTTTTAGAAAAAATAACGAAAATCTGATCTAGTTCGTGGTTCAATTTTTTCTTTTGTTTTTTGTAATTAAGGTTTTGTACTTAGATCTAGTAATATTGTAATTTTCGTTCATTTTCTGTAAAATATATTTTTAGTTAGATCTAGTTCATTTTTTTTTGTAATTTTCGTTCATGTTAAGTAATTTACGTTTTTTTTTATTTAGATTTAGTTTTTTTTCGTTCATTTTCATTTTTGGTTATGAAATTCCAAACCTTTAGTCATTTTTTTTTCTTTTTTTTTGTAATTTTGGTTTTTATGTGTGTGTGTGTGTGTGTGTGTGTGTGTGTGTGTGTGTTGTGTGTGTGTGTTGTGTGTGTGTGTACCTTTAAGGTACACAAGCTTCAAAATATGTTGAGATTTGAGATATAGTAGTGCAAACCTGTAGGATGCAGGTTTGCACCTTTTTTTGACATAAATTTCAGAATCTGCTGCGGTTTTAGCTTAAAACCGAATCAAAAAATTATTTAATGATCCGGTAAATAATTGGGATCTGCTGCGATCACACCTGATGCGGACCAAAACAGCATCAGTAAGTCCGAGTTTGATTGCATCATATGGGCTTTTTTCCACTAGTGTTGGATCGTACTTATTTGTCTTTAGCATTCAGATTTCTTCACTAGAATTCTTCTTTGGGGAGTTGATATAAGCAAAGATAAATATCGCCAGAGACCATGGAATTATCGGAAACTTAGATCCTTCAAGGGAAAAAGACAGTTTGGATTGAAAAATAAAAGGTTTAAAATTTGTGACTTAAATAAATGTAGGTAGGAAAAAGCTTTGACGTCGTTAGGTTCATACTTAAGTCTATCTTGGGATCTGGAAAGAGTATGCTCCTGAATTCTAGAATATTAAATCACAAGATATTAATTAATTTTATTTTAGCTCGAGATGAGGACTCCAACGTATTACCCTTGCAGAATCAAACCATTCGTAGTTCTGGATATGATTAAACTCTTAATCTTTTTTTTCTTGTCCTAACTTTTTACTAGACCACCCTTTCGGGTTTTCAACCTAGCAGGCTTGGATATACCTTAGAGAAGGAGTTATGGTTGATGAAAGGTTAGAGGTTTGAAGCTTCAGGTTTTTATGAAGGTTTAATTAGATGGGCCAAGGTAAGGATTATGAATTTGGATTATATGGGTTAAGGTTTTGATTGATTGAAAGATTTGAATGAGGGATGGAAATTGTGTGCAAACCCCCTAGCTTGACTTTTCTACTTTTGCATCATCCTTTGTGCGTTTTTGTCATTTTTCTCACTTTTAATTTTTTTCATTCGCTTTTTTTTTTTTGCCTGCCATTGTTTTTTTATGTATTGAGATTTGCACACAAGCTTTTTTGTGGTTTAAGGTATTGGAAGGTTTGAAAGTTATTTTTGGAGCTTTAATTTGAAAGGCTATTTGGCTTTATGGAGGATGATGGCTTAAGGGATTTTTTTTCATCTCAGGTTGAATAGAGATGGCTTTTGTATGATGTCTTATGAAAGGATGGAGCAAAGAGGATAATAACTAATAATCCAATGTATTTTTTTTCATTAATCAAGGTCGTTAGAGATAATTTTTTGGGTTTCATCATCGAATTAATTCGAAGCATCATGGTGAAAGGACAATGAAAAGAAAAAGAAAATTAAAATGGAAATGAAAATGGAAAGGCTATAATTGATAAAGTCCTATTATGAAATAGAATCGATGAGAAAGGACATAAATATCTTAGGTAACGACTCTCTGACTCATCCTAGAAAACTAGAAATAAAATACTGAGCGTGTTGAATTGTTGATGCACTATCTAAGGGGTTATTGGTGCTGATTCTTGTTGTAGCAAGTATTAGTAATCTATCGTCATCGACTATGTTTAGTAGTGCATTTGTATTTAACACTAGATGTCATGTAGAATTTGCAGTAGAAGTTTTGGTTTCGTTGTTTGGAATTTTTCTTTCACGTGTAGGGCTCGAAGTACACTCTATAAAAGTGATCGCGCCTCTACTGTGAAGGCATTCAAAAGTAATCTTTATGACTCTAGATGAAGTCATGGTGGTGATAGTGTGCTTGATGAGTTGTAGAGTACGCTCAACTTTTTGTTCCTCCATTAGGCGTTCCTAAGTTATAATCTATCGACCGGACATGAACGAAATTGAGTGGACCTTGCTTATAAGTTCTAAGGAATGATTTTTTTTTTTTTTTGAACGAGAGATGAAAATGGGAACGAGAAATGGAAAATGGAAATGGAAAATGGGAAATGGAAATGAGAGATAGAAATGGGGAAAATATGTGCTTTGGAGTAGTACGGGACTAATTGGCTTTGGTAGCTCATTCATCAAGGGGACTTGTGATTTCATAGTTGATGATTTGTGCAATGCCACTCTGGATTTTCTTAACACATGGAAGCTTTTGAGGGAGATTAATGCTACAAGCATTACTCTCACCCCTGAAGGTAAATGTCATGAAAGTGTTAAGGAATTCAGACCTAACTCTTGTTACAATGCAATCTATAAATGCATTTCTAAAGTTCTACATGCTAGACTCAAGGACATTATGCCTGACATTGTTGCTCAAAATCAAGGAGCATTTGTCCACAGTAGATTTTATAGCACATAATATCCTGGTCTGTCAAGACCTGGCCAAAGGTTATGAAAGGAAGAATTCTTTGGTAGGTTGCATCATTAAGCTTGATTTACAAAAGGTTTATGATACAGTTGAGTGGGATTTTGTGGAAGAAATGTTAGTGGGGTTGCAGTTCCCTGAACATTTTGTCAAGCTCATCATGACTTGTGTTAGGATTCCCATATTCTCCCTAGTTATAAATGGATCACTGCATGGGTTTTTTTGAAGGAAAAAGAGGCTTGAGGCAATGGGGTCCCTTATCCCCTTTGCCATTTGTTCTGTGTGTTGAATACCTATCAGGGATTCTAAAAATGTTAGGGGAAAAAGAAGGCTTTAAATTTCATCCAAAGTGTAGAAATACAAGATTGACCTACCTATGCTTTGTTGATGACATCATTCTATGTTGCGAGGGAGAGTAGAATTCTTTTCACATGATGATGCAGGGGTTTAAGCTTTTTTCAGACTCAATTGGTCTTCAAGTTAATCCCTCTAAAACTTATGTTTATTGTTCTGGCATGTCTAACTTAGAAGTGCAAAGAATTTTAGACATGACAAGGTTTATGAAGGGATCTTTTCCTTTCAGATATCTGGGCATACCTATCTGTTCCAAGAAAATATCTGCTGCTGATTGTGATAAGACTGTTGAGAAAATGTGCTCAAAAATCAAGATTTGGGGCTCAAGAAACATGCCTTTTTCTAAGACGCTTACCTTAGTAAACTCTGTATTGATGACATTACAAACCTATTGCGCATAGATCATGATCCTTCATAAGGGTGTTTTCAAGGAAATCAATAGCATATGCAGAAGTTTCCTCTGGAGTGGCACAGCTGGTTCAAGTTACCCCAGTAAAGTTGCTTGGAAGAATGTATGTCAAACAAAAAAAGAAGGGGGTACGGGAATGCTCAGATGTGGAACATGGTAGCTATGGGAAAGCATGCATGGATGATTGCTATAAAAAAAAAAAAAACTTTGGGTAAAATGGATTCATTCCATATACTTGAAAGAGCAAAACTGGTGGGATTACTCCCCAAAGAGTACTAGTAATGTGTAAGGTGAAAGAGAGCATGAAAAGCTATCTCATAGAGGCCCAACTAGTAAGCATGCCTAAATACCCGATTAAATTGAGTTCCTAGAGCATTGCTCCTTTGAACAGGGAGGTGTATTGGGCAAAGGCTATCTGGTGCAAGCTAGGTCAGCCTAAGCATCGTTTTCTCTAATGCAAGGAAGATTGAATACAAAGGAAAGGCTCCTGAAAATTGGGATCACTAGGATGATTGTTTCCTACTGTGTGCAGCTGATATGGAGAGCCATCAACACCCTTTCTTTTACCGTTATTTTAGCAAGATCTGCATCACAAGCATTTTTTAGTGGCTGGGAATGAACAGACTTATTCTTAACATTACCACAATGTGTAGATAGATACACAGGAGGAAGTACAGTAAATTCAAAAGAACTGTGTTCCATTCTCCTATCATGTGTACAACATATCACATTTGACATGAGAGGAGCAATGCCTTGTCGAACAGCCAAGTAAAATGTATAGGTAAAGTCATAGATAGCATAAAATACAGTGTATATAATAGAATTTATAGCATCATACCTGTTAAAATTAGCCATAGTGATTACATATGGTTTGTAACTCTCAAGGAGAGATAATTGGAATCTTTAGTCTGTTGGTGTTGTTGTCATTCTAGAGGCATGTCTCTAGAATTGTTCACATTGGTGTATTTTGATGCAATAATATCCTACCTTGCCTATTATAAGAAAAGGATGGACTCTATGCTAGTGCACCTAATATGAATGTATGGGCTCAAATTTAAATGGGCCCATGATGAACGTAAATAGATTCTAATACACATCATGTGCCTAAAATGAATGCAAGGACTCAAAGTTAGATGGACCCAGGATGAATGCGAATGGGCTCTAATGCACATGGGCCTGAAATGAATGCAAATGAATTGGAAATGGATTATGGTATTATATTGGTGATATTTGTTGGTTAGTTGGCTTAGATTGGATAAAGGCGTTTGGACTAGTCTTAGAATTTTTGAAATTCATATTTTGAAGGAACTCAATGTTTTTATCTCTTATTTGGAAAAGATGATGGATAACGAAAGATCGATTAATTTTTTTGATCTTTTTTTTTGGTACATGTGGTAGGATGATGATTGGCAAATGTTTCCGGAAAAGATAGAATAATAGAAGAGTGTGTAGGATGATTGATATTGGAATAGATATATTTTTGAAAGAGATGGAATATGATAGGGTAGGATTAATGAGGAAGATTAATTGGATAAAGGGATAAAATGGGAGAAGGTAAACATGCACAATGACTCTAACACTAGTATGATCATTTGTTTCCTAGATGTACTTTTTAGGATAGACTCAATCTTAGATGATATGTATGAAAAAATTGATTTTTCGCTTAAATTAGGTGAGTTTTATTTTTAGACAAAAAGGAACCCTAGAATGATCATGATTCTACACAAATGCGAACACATGATAAACAACCACGACGACTAAAGCGACATAAAAATGAGATGTACAGGATGCGTGCCATGCAGCATTATTGCACGTGACGTACTGCCTCTGCATCTGGCGCGAGAGCGGTGCTTCAGGCGCACCTTAATGCGTTTGGCACACTGCTCCTTGGCATGCATGCTTTTAGGCGATTTAGGCGAGGTTTTGGCCAAATTTGACGATCTTTTTTTCGACAAATAAATAACAATACCGGACTCTTTGAGTCTGGTAATTGGAATGAGTACAATCTAAATCTCTTAACGAGGATCCATTGGAGGGCAAGTCTGGTGCCAGCAGCCGCGGTAATTCCATCTCCAATAGCGTATATTTAAGTTGTTGCAGTTAAAAAGCTCGTAGTTGGACCTTGGGGTGGTAAGACCGGTCCGCCTTGCGGTGTGCACCGGTCGTCTTGCCTCTTTCGCCAGTGATGCGCTCCTAGCCTTAATATATTGGCCACGTCGTGCCTCCGGCACTGTTACTTTGAAGAAATTAGAGTGCTCAAAGCAAGCCTACGCTCTGTATACATTAGCATGGGATAACATCATAGGATTCTGGTCCTATTATGTTGGCCTTCGGGATCAGATTAATGATTAACAGGGACAGTCGGGGGCATTCGTATTTCATAGTCAGAGGTGAAATTCTTGGATTTATTATGTGTGTACAATCAATGTTTTGATAAGTTAATAATAGGAAAAATTGCAATCACAAGCAAATATCATATAGCATGGATGCAAAAATTCTAAACCTAAAGTCCAGTTTTACATTTAAAACTATGTTCAGGTTTAAAATAAGGCTGAAAATGGTCCATGACTAAGAGATCGATCTCACGCTTCATACCTTTGCTTAAAAAGGTGGCCACGTGTAACACGCACTCCAGTTCTCAAGTTAGAAACAAGAGAACAATGTCATGGTTGGGTAGGCTTTCTTATGACTAAGATCCAAAACTATCGCTTAGAAAGCTTCCGGAAAGATAAAGCGCAAACCCCCCCCCCTCCCCAGTGTGACCACACACATAGAACATGCGGTAATGAGGCAAGGAAGATTTTCCTTATGGTGGCATGAACAATAGTCGTGCATATGCAAAACTGTAATGCATTTAAAAGCATAAAACATGTATGAATCGTATTTTTCGAGTTTCACCCATTCATTTTGAAAAACAATTATTAAAAAAATCTTCCCTAGTGAAGTCGCCAAATTGTAGGCGTGAATTTTGTTTCGCCTACGCGGGATGAGTGCGTATTTAACTACCTCATTGAAAAGTTTTACTGGAAAACATTTTGAATTCGCCAACAGGTCTTTAAAGAAAGACTCATAAACCTAATTGGATATTGAAAAATCTTAGGGACAAATTAAGGACTTGTCCAATGTAGATTTTCTCGTCATGACTCTATTAATGGTCAATGAACCATAAATTGAGTTCAGGGTGAGGATAAAATTGCCGTCAGGAACCACATTCGTCCATTGATGGCCTCTACTTAATGTCGATTCATGTTAAGATTTATGCAAATAAACGACATAATACTTTAGTGCAATCTGAATATTAATATATCGGTTCATTAAACAAACAAAAAATTAATTTTTGGCTACATGTTATTATGCAATCAAATTACATAGAACCTAACTTATTGTCCAAATCATTTGAATATAATGTTAGAACATTTCTTTAGAAATTCGATTAGCAAAAATAATCATATGCGGTGATAAAAACATTAAAACATATAACATGCATATTAATGTATAAGAATGTAAACTAAAAGATATTATAGAAAAAATGGAAATTTAGAGAAGAATGTACAGTATAGAGTTAATTCTCTTTAAGATCTACATCGTAACAAGTAGATGGTTAGTACAATAAGAAATAAATTGAAATTGGCCCTCATGAATTATACCTTTGTCATTTGGGTCTGATGCAACAATCTTCAGGATGAACAATCTTGAAGCTTGAAATAAGAAATCCGAATGTATGAATGTGTTTGAGTATATTTAAACATGTTTGAATATGAGTTTGATAATAGGAGAACATGTGAAGAAGTCGTAGCTCGTAGGACAACATTGCGAAAAGTCGTTCGAAAAAATAAGGTATTTATAGGCAAAGGAAACCGAAAACGAATTGAATAGATAAAATAAAAGTGTGCGTCTGACACACCTCTTTGTGCTTTGTGATGAATCGAAATTATAAAAGGGAAAAGACTTTATCTACATTTTAGGTAAATTAGCCACTATACATATACACTAAAGATAGGGACGTCCAATTCAACATTGTTAATTATCTCTATTATATAAGTCAAGGGGGGAGCTATGGTGTCCCCTTTGAAAAGACTTTTTAACCCTTCATTCAATAAAAGATATTACCTATTAAGATTTCAAGATTTTCTTCAATCATAGCCCTTCCTAATTTAAAATATGTATATCAAAGGAAGTTCAAAGTAGTTAAAATAAACTTTTATAAAAATATGTGTAGTGAAAGAAAAAGTTTATGATTGATTAACAAATTAACATAACTAGAACAATTTTCAAATCAATTACAAAACCAAAGACATAAAATTTTAATTTTACCTAAACTTTGAAATGCAATAACAATACCAACATCCATTAACAAGTAATAAAAATACCAAGAAAACAACTTCTTCGTCCAGTAATTTTTATATTTTGTATTTACACCACATAATATTTAATTAGAACTAATAATGATTGGAAATTAAATCCTTTAGAATTAGATGAAATTTAATAATAATTACCAAAATAATTCACGCACGCATCGCGTGTAAAAAAGCTATCTATCTCTAATGAATAGTCAATAGCTTAACTGGGTGGGTAGATATATCAATATGATAAAAAGGGTGATCCAATAAAATTATATACCCCAACAAAGTGCACATGGAACAGCTCCAATAAGAACCAAAAATCACGGATCATAATCACTATTGTCTCCATTATCTCTAACATAATTCAATAAGTTATTACTTTCTAGGCTGTCCATTCTGCTTAGTGCATATATAGGACCAGAATATCTCATTAAAGATTTTCATGATTTTTGGGAACAAAAACAATCCAACAGCAGACAAAGTTACGAAGCGCATGATATCATAGAGATTATAATAATCAAAATTCGATTTTTAAATCTGAGAAACAATAAGAAAAATTCAATGCTAGTTGACCATTTAATTTTTCTCTTTTACAATAATATATTCTTTAGTTGTTCAAGAAAATAAAAGTTTACGATATTGCAGTTCTTTTTTCAGGTGTCCACATTACTTGAATAAGAGATTTAAACAGTGCATACTGGCACAGCGCATCGCATAGACAACTTTTATTTGTTGTAAGATTCGTTGTTTTCTGCTAGACAATGAATAGAATACTCTACCCATTTATTAGGTAAATGCAACACATTTTTCGGCAAATTAGAAGAAAGTGCTAGTGTGCTACAAGTGAACTTTTAAAATACTACTTTTATAAACCCACTATAACTTTTTGGATTTTTTGTCAAATACAATTCTTTAAAATTACCACTTTGTTTATTGTATTCTTTTCATTGCAATCCATTCAATTGCAACCTCAAATAAACCAAATACTCATAAATTGCAGGCCAAAAGGCGTGAAGAGCTGGTTAAATTTGGACTGCAATTTAACAACATTTGGTTTATTTGAGGTTACAATTGAAGAGATTGAAATAAAATGACTGCAATTAACAAAGTGATAAATTTAGAGGTTGTATTTGGCAAGATCCTAACTTTTTAGATGACAAATTGATTCCTCCCACAACTAAAAACAACTATTTTTTTCAAATTGTCATTTGATGATGTAGAGATTTTATCTCTAATTATAGAAACCAATTCGTAAACACTATAATATATCTACCAATTGGTTGGATTCTCCAGCTCACAAATATACTGTCAACCCTCTTGCGCAAACACTAAATGTTACTTTAAGCTCACTTGAAGCTCTCTTATTCTATTTATTTGCACATTCAAACCTCTAATTTTTCTTCCCTTCAAGCAAATAAGTAAAAAAAAAACCTAAGTATATATCATGGAAGTCTCACAAATTGATTAATAATATATACTAATATTCGATAAATTGTCGAACAAGATGAAAAAGCATAAAAATAATTTATATAATCATATGACAACTTTTCTTCACATAATTATCAAGAACTTTAACCAAAAATATTACACTCGCCAGACGTCTTGCTCGATCCCTCTCGAGCCGGTCTGCCTTCCCGTCACTTTATAAGGCTTCTTTTAACACTAAGCCAAAAAAAAAAAAAAAAAAAAAAAAAAGGAAAAAAAGAGACAAGTTTTACATTTAACACAAGTTGTGCAAACATTCAACATTATGAAAAATATCTTCAGCTTCTACTCTTGCATTTCTCAACAGCCCTTGGTGCTGCAATAAAGCAAGAAAAAAATAAGTAACTGTAAGAAATTATCTTGTTCATATTAATTTAGTTATGTGATGTAGTTTGAGTTTTTATTAATGCGAATTTTTTCGATTTCAAAAAAATATTCTTGGACAATATGATGCATCTTAATTGTTAAAGAAACTTTTTAGGTACAAACCTAGTCCAATGGCTTCTGATCCCTTCATGATACGCAGACGTTTGCATGACTCAACGAACATCCTGTTAAACACATAGAGAAGACAAATAAGTTAGTTCATCGTATTAGAACTGGTAAATGTTAATCTGTTACATTAACACCACACGACAATTTATCCTTGTGCACCATAAGAAAAAGAGTAATGAGATTTATTTCTTTTGAAAAATCTATGTAAATTCAAACTATTTATCATTAGATGAACCTTCAAAGTAACACCACACAAGCAATGTTAATTAGTGCGGAGGATAATTTTCAAGAGAAAATAAAGCTATTGAGAAACTTACTCCCATGGAACATCGCCAACGAGCATCCAATCACCATCCTTATCTTCGTAAGTAGGCACGTAATCGGAACCATTGAGAAGATCAATCAATTTGCTTTCGTTCATGAAATCCTTCATTCCTTGTGACCCACAATTACCTACAAATAATTTATTCAGCCAAAGAAATAATTAGCTTCAATAATTCATTTCTATATAATAGTAGCACTATAGATATTATAAACCAAAGCCAAATACTATAAATTCTAATAGTAGTAGGAGAACTATATATACCTATAGTAAAGGAGCTGAACATGTTGCCCAAGGCATCAGAAAGTTCTTGATAACTCTTGTATAATTTCAAGTCTACCTTTCGTAGGTAAGGTGCACCGTCCATGCTAACCTTAACAAATGCTGCACTTGCGATAGTGTTGTTTGAAGCCTTCTGATCAGCTTGCTCCTCTGAGCTCTTCTTTTGGACGGCTACGATGTTTTTCCTGAATGCTCGAACTGGTGGCCAACCTACGACTTGTGCCCTGAAGATAACAAATTAATTAGTCAAATGCTTATTTAAATTACTTGATTAGGACTACAATTGCTTCTTTGTTAGACTTGAAAGATAATTTTACTTTCATTGTCCGTTTGCTTTTTTTTTTTCAAGTCAAACTTCATAAACTATGACAATATAAATATTCGTCAATATACAGAGGCGACTAAGGCCATGTGCAGGGTGAGCAACTGTATAAGGCCCCCCAAAATATAAGGGGCACAATTCTATTAGTTGTCCTCCTAAAGGGGAAAAAAACCTAACTCTAATTACAGACTATTCTTTTTCAATTTTATAGAGTGTAATGTTAAATGCAAACTTAAAAAGTTTAATTTATATTTGGTATTTCTTCTCCTCCTATTCTCAAAAAAAAAAAAAAAAAAAAGATCATTAACGACTCTCCCATCTCTTCCTATTCACCAAAAAAATCTACTTTTTATAATTTAATTTAGCACAAGGCCCCTAATTTTATGAGCAGGTCCTGTCAATATATATACTTTCTCCGTTTTGTTTTATATGAAACGTAGAATTCTGGCACTGGGATTTAGGAGAAGAGAGAAATATACTGAAAGAAAAAGAGGGACTCATATGATGAAGAGAGAGATAGAGAAAAATACGTATGTTTTATAATAATGTTTCATTTATTATAAAATGGCCTAAAATGGTAACGGAAGGAGTAAGAAAATTGTGGGAACCAATTAGCTAAATTTGTGTCAATAAAAAAAAATCGGTATCCTCAAAAATTGAAATTCTAAAAACATGAAAAGAAAAAAACATAAATGAGCAACCATTTGGAGTTTGGAGGAGAGGAGAGTAATGTTTTTAACTAAACATGGTTTTGGTCCGCCTAATCTCGTTGTCGAAACCAAACTTTTGACAATTGATCTCTATATTTAGGTTTTTGTCTCTGTCTCATTTGTATGTAGTAGAAAAGTGATTGTTCTTTCCATGCTTTGTTGCCGTAAATTACATGCTTGATGTGATATTACCATGGAAGATTAATTAATATATGTCTCCTAGATAATAGACCGAGTTAAAGAAGAAATACAATATTTGACCGTCAATTACTACTCGTAAATTATCAAAAAAAAAAATAGTACTCGTATGAAGAAGTATTTCGTTGTCCGACAAAATACGAGTCAAAATCAAACCTAAGAGCTACTGTAATATAATCAATTCAATCAGAGATAAAATTATCATATACCGCCCAAGTGATATTATACTGTATTTTTGTCTTACGAAATTATTTACAATTTGACAATCCGACGATCTTCAAATTCTTTTTTCTATTATTATGTTTTGGGATGTTGAGGAAACATAATAGATAAAAAATGATGGATCTTAAAATTTAGATCTCCTCATATGCTACAAGAATTTTCCAGATCTATTCATCAAATTATTTACACAAGTAGCTCAATTTCGAGTCAATTTTTGCTCAAATAAATATATATAGGATACGTTCTCCTTCAATTTTTACATATCTAAAGCTTATTCATCTCACTTAATTTATATACACACTCCCTCCGTCCTCTATTAGTTTACTTTTTTCTTTTAGACAAAGTTTTACGAGAAATAATGTTGTGGGTCATAAAAAGAAAGAGAAACTATTATTTTATATTAAAGTTGGATGTATATGTGATGAAAAGTTTGTGATCTCATTCCAAAATAACAAAAAAAGAAAGGGATAAACTAATAAGGGATATTCTTAAAAAAAATACGGATAAACTAATAGAGAACGGAAAGAGTATATTACATTTGAAACGTATTTATTTAAGGTGAAAATAGCATATCCTGCCTTTCGAGATTTCTAATCCGGTCATTTTTCAAGAACTTTCAGGCCTCTATTCCGGGTCAGGTAAAACTTACCTCATTAACTAACCGACACAATTCGACATAATCAAGTAATCAGAAAAAGTGCAGTAACTCAGTAAATCTAGTGGGGTAAATTTCCGCATGTGGGAAGATGACTGATGAGGGGGGGACCAAACTTTAACAGATCTAAAGCATTTACCCTATTTTTAAATCTTAAACAGTAAAACAAGTAAACAAGGACGTTTTTGGTGGGTGAGACTTGAGAAAGAAAAAGGAAAAGATTCCAAATGTTTATGTAATTTAGCTCTTGTTTAGCCGACAACAACTAGACCTTTGATAGACGGAATTGTCATTTTTCTCGATAAAACAAACAATGCATAAGAAACGGACGAAAAACCCCTATCTAAAAGCTATTCACAAAGTCGTCTTCTCTTTGCATGTGTGTATGAAATACCACTCTCGTGTTTAACCGTCCTCTATGTCACCCACACGTGGCTTCTACTAATTTCATACCCTTTGCACCTAACTATCCTCTTCAACATATTTTGGGTTCATCTTTTTTACATGCTTTTATTGCATACCACACATATCTTAACGTTAGCACCAAAAATACAAATATTTTAGGTGTTATTCCCTAATTCTTATATTATATTACTACTCAAGAATTATACAAGTGGTATATGTTCTAAAAAAAATACAAGTGGTGTAGGTTTGGACAGCTTATTATATCTTCTTTTGGGTACTACAAAGAATTTGTTCAAAAAAATAGAGAAAGTGATGTATCAAAGGAGAAAAAAAAAACACTATGTTGATTAGAACCAAAACAAATGAACTATCACCAATAAAAATGCTCCTTTTTTATCCATATATATTGTAGATCTTGGATGAGCCCCAACTTAATTACTGATTAATTCCTTGTAGTAAAGACATGACCTACTAGCTCTAAAATTCAATAATTGGCGGATCTTGAACCAAAAACTAGACCATCATGATCTGAACTTTATATCTATAGTATAGTGTTTTTTTTTTGTATTAAACATTGTTTGTAATAAAAAATTTCTTATGCATTTTTAAGATAACATACTCGCCATAATTAAGATCCTCTCGTAAGGAACATCAACGTAATTCAGGAACAGAACAGTAAAATAACCACTCTACTCATAACACAAAGAATAAATCATTTAGAACCAAAGTTGGAGATAAAGAAAAAACATACTTAGCAGCTGAGGGCTTAGCAGGATCAGCAGAGGTAGACGTATTAGTAGCAGCAGCAACAACTTTCTCCTTATCCTTGGCCTTATGATCAACAACAACACCACCTTGTTCCACCTTAGTATCTTTTACGGTAGTAGTGGCGGCAACAGCAACGGCAACGGAAGCAACAGAGGCAGCAACTTTAGTGGTGGATGTCGAAAGATTAAGCTTCAAATCGACATTAGCTGCCTCGGCTTCAGTCTCGGTGAATCCTCTTTTGCCGTTGTTGTTCTTCACTAACTGATCCGCTTGTTCGCAGGAAGATCCCGCTTGCAGCCCGAGCCCGAGACCAAGCCCGAGGCGTAACTCTGTCTCTTCGAAATTAATCGTGCTATAAGTGTCTCTAATCTCAGCACTCAACATCTTGTATAATTAACCAATGATAATGATTTTTCAAATCTTTGCTGATCCAAATTTCTCCAATTTTTGTATTTTCTTAAGTAACAAGATAATTACTTCAAATTTCTTGAGCTTTTTTGTTTTTGTTTTTGTTGGTAATGAGAGAAAAAAGAGAGAAGGGAAAAGAAGGGTTGGGTGTGAGTGTGAAGGAGTGATAATATAAGAGAATGGGAGAGAGACTTGTGAGGATTAAGATGTTGACACGTGGCGTATCATGATTATTGGACGGTTGTCCTTATTTAAATGAGGAATATGACGTAAACAATGATGTCAAAATAGTTGTTTAATATAAGTGCGGGGGTATAGGAGAGATGTTTTAGGTAGTGGACAATGTATTTCGCATTTGTCAAGTTGGCTTTTTGTTTGCCATTAACCTACACTATTTGATGCTTTAAGGAAACCTCCACATTTATAATTGTTAATTAAATGTCTTGCTTAATTAATCATTTTTATTTTATTGATTTTTTTGGGGTTTTGCTTCAAGATTGCTAGCCAATAAGAGAGCAAAATGAAAAGAGGAGGATAAGATTAGTTTTCTTTTTTTTTTTTTTTTTTTATGGTGAGACTACTAGAAAAAGTTAAAAATTTTAATTGTTATAAATAGTTATAAGCATCTTCTCTAATACACTATTGTTTTAAAACTACCCCCACATATTCCTATATTTTTCTTATCCTCCCTAAAAACCGTGCTATGTTTTGATTGTTTTTTTTATATATTTCCTTCGTTTCTAAATAAGTGCAACACTTCTTGTTTTCACGTTTGTCAATGCATTATTTTAACCATTAATATCTTCAATTATCAATAACTAAAAATTATAAAAAAAATTGATATTAAAAAAAAAATCACATTTAGACGAATCTAACAAGATCCCACATGACTATGTTTTTCCTAAAATGTAAATCACCAAAGCTAATTAAAGTTTAAACTGTAAATAGTAAGCACTATGCAAATGTTGCACTTATTTAGAAACGGATGAAATATATAGAATATGTTGTGCATGAACGATTGAAATGGGGAACACCTCAAATAGTTTAGTGTTATCTTAAACAATGATCGGATTATTGATAAAGACTGATCATATGAAACGTTATTCTTATAATAATTTCTTAGGAATTTAGATAATTCTTTCCATATTATTCGTGACTACTTTTTTTTAAAGTTTTCAACGTCTCATGGTAAATTATTATTATACAACAATATCAACAAAATTTTCTCCTATGCACTTTACTAGTTGGGTGATTATCCTAATAAGGGTAAGCACTTAAAGTTGATATAAATATTACCTTTTAGACTTAAATTTGAGCACGTATGCTTTTCAAATTTGTATCACTTAACACAGTAAGAGAATCGATATATTTAGAGATGGACAAGGGTCGGGTCCAGCTGGACCCTCGGTCCGAACCCTAAATTTTTTTGCGAACCCGAACTCGGACCCTAAGGGTCTGAAAAAATTGGACCTGGACCCGGACCCTTAAGGTCTGGAGGGTCTAGAGGGTTTGGAATGTCGAGGCCTAAATTCTTTATTTTGCATAATTTTCAGCATTAATATCAATAATAATCTGAAATTCGCATGAAACAAACACAAAAAATCACATGAAACAAACATAAGATCGCATGAAACAAACACAAACATATAGATTGAAAAAAACGAAACAAACACAAACTTATAAACTGAAAAAAGAAATAAACACAATTCACAAACATATAAATTGAAAAAAAACGAAACAAAAACACAAACATACAAACTGAAAACAAGAAACAAACACAACTTACGTAAGAGTTCAGAACTGGTGTTTTGGTGTTTTAGTTTAGGTTTTAGTCTTTTAGCAAATCAGTTTCTTTTTTTAAAAAAAGTTAAAATGTATATATTAAATAAGTTTAGAGTCTAAGGGTCGGGTCTGGGTCCAAAATTATAAGACCCGGACCCGGACCCTAAAAATTAACTTGGACCCAAACCCGGACCCGGATCCTTAGGGTCTGAAAAAATTGGACCCAGACCCTTAAATTAGGATCGGGTCTAGCAGGATCCGGGTAGGATTCCAGACCCATGTCCATCCCTAGATATACTTCCTCCAAATTTGTCTTAATTCTTCGAACATTATGTTATTAAGGAGTTTCTTTTATAATGGGGATATATTTGACCCATAAGTATGAATAGTAGGGTAACTAATTGATGAATAAAATAACAATTTTATGTGGGCTAAAGATATGGTAAAAAGTCGTGCATGTTTATGTCGTGTGACTCGTGTTCGTGTCATATATAAATGGGTTGAAAAACCAACCCTTGACACCAACCCAACCTATTTAATAAACGTCTTCATGTTGACCAACTTTTTCGTGTTTGGTTTTGTCGTGTTTAGTTACTTTTTTTCTATAGTAATCTCCTATATTTGAGTAACGTGTCTGCTAAACGGTTCAAGTGTGTCTTCTTCATATTGGAAACTTCACTAACCCAACTCATTTAGTAAGACGTGTCATACCACATTGACTTATTTAACTACACGGGTAGGAATTTTTTTGTATTCTATTTGTCATGTGATGTGTTGTGGTGCCTTGTCAACTCTTACTAGCTCTAGACTGATCTCTTTTTTTTTCATACTACTCTTATCACTAATTCAAATATATAAAAATGACACATAAACCAAGAAAAAAGAGATAGAGTGAAGCATATATATATATAGTACTAAACATAATACATATAATCAACAATGAAGTATTAACTATGTTTAAAAGTATCAAATTTTTAAACGGCTACCCACCTTTTGTAGGTGGACAACGTATAGGGGGAGCAAATGGTGTCCAAATAAAATGACCCCTTACTTACATATAAATCATATAATTAATAATAAAAAATAAATTTAAAAGAAAAAAACTAACCATATTCAATAAGTCAAATAATTATCTATTTGACATAATTGTCAACCAATACAAGTTTCAAAAATATTTCAGTTAACATTGATTCAAAAATCTTTGAATAACCAGAAAAGGTGTTATATGAAGAGAAAAAAAAAAAACCTTGAAACTACAATTCAAAAATATTGCTCTATACAATACAAACACAATTACAATTAAATTAAATTCTTTCATAACATAATTCGCCATTTCTACAACAAGTCGTTTAATTTTGTGTAAATCGGGTATCTAACAACTATCAAACAATTTCAAATCGAAAAAATTGGCAATTTATTGCTCCGTACATATGGCGTTTAATCCCTACGAACATCGTCATGTGCGAATTGTTTTTTTTTAAAAAAAATTATAACTTAAAGATCAAGAAACAATATGTGTCCATCATGAATCAATTGACATATGTATTATCATGTGAATAACTTTTTAATGTAAAGGAAGGGGGTTCATATGATATATTGGAATTTTTTCCTTGAATAATGTAAAAGTGGGATTTAATTCCCAAAATATGCCCAAAAAAATTTAAATTCCCTGCGTACCGTCCACGTAGGACGGCACGCGAGAAACTATTTTTTTTTTTTATCCCACGAAAACCGCTACTCAGAGTAGCGGTTTTATTTTAAAATAAACCGCTACTCAGAGTAGCGGTTTACCTGCGCAAAATATGGTAAGCACATATCAGTTTTCACTTCATTAATAAACCGCTACTTGAAGTAGCGGTTTACACAACAACGACAGCAAAAAAAAAATTTTTTTTTTTTTAAACCGCTACTTCAAGTAGCGGTTTTACCTAAGTTGAAAAAAAAAAATTCTCGGCACTTGTAAACCGCTACTTCAAGTAGCGGTTTTACTTAAGTTGAAAAAAAAAAATTCTCGCGTGCCGTCCTACATGGACGGTACGCAGGGAATTTAAATTTTTTGGGCATATTTTGGGAATTAAAACTCACTTTTGCATTATCCAAGGAAAAAATTATGATATATTGTAACCCTATAAAAAATTATTAAGTAACTTTAAATTTAAAAACTAAAGTACAAAACTTTAAATTTACACATATATCGTGTACATATATTGCTAGTAACTTCAACAGGGGATTTGGGTTATGCTTTTTAACATCTTTTAAAATTGTCTTTGCTTTATTGAATTGGACTATTATTATTTCGGTTAAGCTATAGAAAAAAAGTAACTAAGCACGACAATTGTAAAAGTCAATTATATGACACGAAAAGCTATAGGAAGTATTTGCGAAGTAAAAGTCATCAAATTAACCATGTTGGCTAGAAGCCTAGAAAGCAGATCATTTAAAAAAAAAAAAAAACAAATTTTCATCAATACTTCCTCCTTTTTCTACCATTTTGACTTTTGATTTTTTTATATTTTTTTTTGTCCTCATTGGAACCTCATGGTAAGATGAAGGATTTTGCCAACCGGCCTGATTTTATAGGCAGATATAAGATTAGAGATGAAAGATGTAATTGTATTAGAATGAATACAGTGTATTTATAATACAACTTAGGTAACTAACTCAGAATATTAAGCTAATAATATGGAAAGAGATCATAACAATATACAAGAGAATCTATAGTTGACTAATATAACAATATATCAATATTGACTGAGTCAATATCTAATATCCCCCCTCAAAATGGTGGGTCGAGAGACCAAACCAATTTTGGACAGAATGGTAGAAAAACGAGCCAACGGAAGGGGTTTAGTAAGCCCATCAGCTAGTTGGTCGCCTCCTGGAATGTGCTGAACACGAAGAGTGGCTTGTTGCACCTGCTCGCGAACAAAGTGAAAGTCCAAGGCTAAGTGCTTCATCCTTGAGTGAAAAACTGGATTTTTAGAGTAATGTGTAGCACTAAGGTTGTCGCAGTAGATTGTGGGAATGCTAGCAACTGGAACACGAAGCTCTTTGAGAAGAGATTGAAGCCAAAGTAACTCAGCCGTCGTGGCAGCTACACCACGAAATTCAGCTTCGGTAGAAGACCGAGCCACACCCTTCTGTTTCTTCGAGCTCCATGATAAGGCATTGCGACCAAGGTAAACAATATGCCCAGAGGTAGAGATGAATGAGTCACGATCGCCAGCCCAATCCGCATCAGTAAAGGCATGTAAGTGCAATGGGGAATCACGATAGATAGTGAGACCATGAGAGAGGGTTCCATTGAGATAACGAAGCAATCGTTTCAGAGCAGCCCAATGAGTATCAAGGGGAGTTTGCATGAACTGAGACAGTTTGTTCACGGCAAAGGCGATGTCGAGACGAGTAAAGGCTAAGTATTGAAGACTGCCAACCAAGGTGCGATATTCAGTAACATTGCTGATAGGTGAACCATCATGAAGGGAGAGAGAAGGATGAGCTATCATGGGTGTGGAAGCTGGCTTTGCAGAGGCCATATTGGCACGAGCCAATAAATCAGCAATGTATTTTTGTTGAGTAAGAAATAAGCCATGACCAGTGGGGTAGACTTCAACACCAAGAAAATAAGACAGGGGACCCAAGTCCTTCAATGAGAACCGGTTGGCCAAAAGAGTGATAAACTGTTGCACCGCATTAGAAGAAGGACCAGTGATAATAATATCGTCGACGTAGACAAGTAGGTAGAATGTAATCCCACGATTATTGTAGATGAATAAGGATTGATCAGCAATAGAGTTGATGAAGCCGAAGGAGACAAGAAATGTACGGAGTTCATTATACCAGGCCCGAGGGGCTTGTTTTAAGCCATAGAGCGCTTTCCGAAGTTTGCAGACATGAGTAGGTTTATCTTTATCAATGAAACCAGAAGGTTGTGCCATAAAAACATCGTCATGAAGTGTGCCTTGTAAGAAGGCATTATTAATGTCAAGTTGGCGAAGAGACCAACCCTTAGTCACAGCAAGGGAGAGAATGACTCGAACTGTGGTTGGCTTGATGACGGGACTAAAGGTCTCAGAGAAGTCAAGACCAGGACGTTGATGGAAACCCTTTGCCACAAGGCGAGCTTTGAAGCGCTCAACACTACCTTGAGGAGTATATTTGATGCGGAAGACCCATTTGTTGCCAACAAGATTTTGTGAGGGATGAGGAGGAACAAGATCCCACGTATGATTACGTGTTAAAGCATCAAACTCGGTACTCATGGCAGCACGCCATTCGGGACTTTTAAGGGCTTGAGTAATATTGGTAGGTTCACAAGGAGTGGATGGGGAGACAGCAGAATAGGCATATTTGGGGTGGGGTTTGGTGATTTTATTTTTGAGCCGTGTGGTCATAGGATGTGATGATGGGGGCTGGTGGTTAGGATTGGTGGGAGGAGATGTAGGGGGCGAAGTTTGTGAGGGTGAAGAGGTGGATGAGGTGCTGCAGGCCGAGGGTGGTGTAGGAGGAGAGGGGGGGTTGTTGGGCGACACAGGAGCAGCCGAGGTAGAAGCGGCAGTAGATGACGCAAGAGGAATATGGATGTCAACCCAGTCATTAGGAGACAAAGGAGCAGCACTAGTATCATTCCTGCACAAGTTAGCATACGGAAAAACATTCTCCACAAATTTTACATGTCTTGATGTATAGATGCGATTAGTGGAGGGATCTAAGCAAAAATAAGCACTTTGAGTAGATGAGTAGCCTATGAAGACACACGAGATAGACTTAGGTGCAATTTTATTGTGAGTATAAGGTTTGAGCCATGGATAACATAAGCAACCAAAACTACGTAGCTTGTGATAGTTGGGAGCAAGACCAAAGAGACGTTGATAAGGAGAGCTATTTTGTAAAGTAGAAGTCGGTAGTCGATTTATTAAGTAGGTGGCAGTATTAAAAGCATGTGACCAGAAGGAGACAGGGATATTTGCATGAGTAAGTAATGATAACCCAGTTTCAACGATATGTCGATGACGTCGTTCGGCATATCCATTGTGTTCAGGGGTATGAGGAGGTGACGTGAGATGAGAAATACCATGAGACTGAAGATAAGGAGTTAATTTGGTGAATTCACCACCATTGTCAGAGAAGACTTGTTTTATCTTTTTATTGAAGTAATTTTCAACAAGGTTCTTAAATGTGAGAAAAGTAGCATATACATCAGATTTCTTTTGCAGCGGATAAAGCCATATATATTTGCTAAAATGATCAACAAATATAACATAATACTTGGAAGAATCAGTAGAGAGTATGGGAGAGGTCCAGACATCAGAGAATATTAAATCAAGAATAGCATGAGAATGTAAGGTAGATGTAGAAAAAGGTAATTTGTGACTTTTATTAATATTGCAAGCATTACAGTTTGACATTTCAAATGGAGGAATAGACAAATTGTAATGAGAACTTAATGTCTTAAGCACAGGAGATGAAGGATGCCCTAATCTATGATGCCAATCACTATGGGGCAATTTGGAGGAATGAAAAACTTTTGGAGAGGAGGAAGGGTCCCATTCATAAACACCATCCTTAAGTTGGCCTTGAAGAAGAGCCTGATTCATGGAAGGATCCTTCACAAAGAAAGAATGAGGTAAGAATTCAATGCTCAGATTATTATCTTTACAGAATTGAGAGATGGATAGAATATTTCGGAGATATGAGGAACATACAAGACATTGGTAAAATAAAATGTGTGAGAAGTTGTATGCAAAGTAAACGAACCTGTGTGAGAGATAGGTAATGCTGAACCATCGCCAATGACTAAGGCCTCCGTGCCGTCATAAGGGACGTGAAGGGATAAGTTACTCAGGTCATTTGTCACATGGTGTGAGGCGCCACTATCAAGCAGCCAGGAAGTGGGAGAGGGAGGGACCATGGTGACAACATTGGCTTGTGGGGCTTTCTTGAGATGACGGTGTGATGGCAAGGAAGGTACAGTAAGAGTCGGGTGCTGCTGTTTGAACAACATACAATTGGCGAGATAATGGCCCTGCTCATGACACCATTGACACTTGCCAAGGTATGGGCGTGAAGGACGCCCTTGAGAGAGAGGAGGAGCACCAAGAAGACCATGACCAGGGGTGTGCGGGGAAGCCTTGGAGCGAGAGTGAGCCAAGTGGACGGTGGCAGGGAGGAGGGGAGCAGCACGCACCGAAGCCGTGACTTCCTTGTTAATTAACTTCTCATGAAGTTCATCAAACGAGATGGGAGCGTCCCGAGCATTGATGGCATCAATAACAGATTTGAACTGTTCATAGTCAAGACCCGAAAGAACTTTTTCAATGATGTCTTCATGATCCATGGGCTTACCCATGGCAGCGAGACGATCGGTGCAAGCCTTTATAGCCTGCATATAGGTGGAGATGGATTGTGTGGTATGGGTGATATTAGCAAGAGTGGTCTTGATTTGCTTGAGATGACCACGAGAAGGGTTAGCATATGTTTTGGCTAGAACATTCCAAGCCTCTTCAGCAGAGGAGGTTTGAGAGATAAGAGGTATTATGTCCTGAGAGAGAGTTCCAACAAGCGCACCGAACACAAGACGATCTTGGCGAAACCAAGATAGAGCAGCAGGGTTAGGAAGAGAGGTGCCTGCGGAATCGGTAATGGAAGGAGGTGGAGAGGAGTGAGAACCATCCACAAATTTCCACAAGTCATAGCCAAGCAAGGTGGCTTGGATTTGAGTTTTCCAGGCAATATAGTTTGAGGAAGTGAGTTTGAGGCAGTTGTTCACTTGGAGCATAGTGAACGGCTTAGAGGGATCAGAGGAGTTGGGAATGAGGGTGCCATTAGTGAGAGCCATGGGAGTCGAAAAAAAAAATGAGGAAAGAGAGAGGAGATAAGGATCGATTGCTCTGATACCATATAAGATTAGAGATGAAAGATGTAATTGTATTAGAATGAATACAGTGTATTTATAATACAACTTAGGTAACTAACTCAGAATATTAAGCTAATAATATGGAAAGAGATCATAACAATATACAAGAGAATCTATAGTTGACTAATATAACAATATATCAATATTGACTGAGTCAATATCTAATAGCAGACACTTTAGTGATATAGTAAAGGAAAACCTTCTCCCAAAATACCCCTAGTAGGGATCATACCTCCAACCTTGATGTTGGAAGGTTTTTTCCTTCCAGCTAGGTCAAGCTTAGTTTAGTGATCTAATTCTTATATACACCACTAACCATCATGTAATTTTTGTACATAATCAATAAAATATTTATGTTGAATTTTATTGAATTCGTCTAAATATATATTCTAAAAATTAATATAATTTTTTCCACTTATACATGATCAAAGAAGATAATTACACTAAAATTGTACATCGACAACCATATAAAAGAAAATGGTAATATTAAGGATGAAGTAGTAAGTAACATGCTCCATTTTTGTCCAGTTTTTTTACGTGAACTCCAAGAAGGATGAAACATGAATTAGTAGATGAGTAAGTGACATGAGTAAGTGAGATGAGTAAGTGTGAGTACTGATAATGAATGGAGCATGCATATATACAATTTTGGAACTAAAGGAATAGATGAGATCGCAACATAGAGAAGATAGATACCTAAAAGCTTTAAAACCATTGTTATATATATATCTCTATTATATAAGGGAAGGGGAGCAATGGTGTCCTTTTTTGAAATGCTTATTTTGCCTCCCTTCGATCTCTTTCTAAATTACAAAAGGAATGTTAAAATCAAATGTTGGGTATATGGTTCATATGAGGCTCAATGGGGTGTATGGGGTGTGGAGAAAGGTTGCGACGAAGGAAAACATAGAAGAAATGCGTCAAAATAGAGAAAAGGGGGGCCCCCGATCGGGTCAGGAAAGGCCGCCCGATCGGGCCCGCAACGACACAAAGGAGCTGGGAAATTCATGCTCGCCCGATCGGGCGGGACACCGAACTATGATTCGGGCGTCTCTCGCCCGATCGAGCCCGGGAGCGATTTTCTTTGAGGTGTCAGTCGCCCGATCGGGCGGGTCTCAGCCAACCTGATCGAGCGGGGCTATTTTTGACGCAGGACGGCTTCGAAAACACGGTTTTCTTAGTAAGGGTATAAATAGGTGCCCTAATACGATTATTATTGTATTCTTCATCATTAAACACATATATTGAGAGAGAAAAAGCTTTAGAGAGAGCTCTTGATCGCTTTTGTAATAATCTTTCTTGAATATTCATCGATTCCTAGTGCATATTCGTGGTTTTTCTCTCAGTTCTTGGGTTTCCACGTAAAATTTCTGGTGTGTTCTTTCCTGCTTTATTATTTGATATTCTGTTATTGTTTGCTATTATTCTACGATTGATAGTCAATAGAACTTACAAGTGGTATCAAGAGCTAGGTTTGATTATTGTTTAGACCTAGAATAATTAACAATGGAGGATTCAAAGATTAGAATTGAGAAGTTTGATGGAACGGATTTTGGATATTGGAAGATGCAAATTGAAGACATCTTATATCAGAAAAATCTGTATCAACCTTTGTCTGAAAAGCCTGCTGACATTGAAGAGGCTAAGTGGAAGATACTGGATAGGTAGGCACTAGCGGTGGTGCGTTTGACATTGGCTCGGACTGTGGCGTTCAATTTCAAGGATATCATAACAACGGCATGATTAATCAAAGCACTGTCAGATATGTATGAGAAGCCATCGGCTATGAATAAGGTATATTTGATGCGCCGTTTATTTGATTTAGAGATGAATAATGGTAGTTCTGCTGCTGAACATATTAATGAATTTAATTTAATAATAAGTCAGTTATCGTCTGTTAATATTGTCTTTGAGGATGAAGTGAAAGCTTTAATTTTGTTGTTCTCTTTACCTACTGCTTGAAAAACTGTTGTAACTGTTGTTAGTAATTCCTCTGGTAAAGAGAAATTGGTTTATGATGTTGTTTGTGATCTTATTTTGAGTGAGAGCATTCGAAGGAAAGAGAGTGGAGAATCATCTGGAGCATACAGTGCAGAGGGTAGAGGGAGGGGAAAACAAAAGGGAAAAGGGAAGAGTTCACAAGGGAGATCAAAGTCAAGGGGGCGAAGTAAGTCAAAGGGCAGTTGAAATTTTACCTGTTGGAATTGTGGTGAGAAGGATCATCCAATGAGGGATTGTCCACATCCCAAGAAGAAGGGTGGAAAATCTGACCATAGTGAGAAATAGGAGGATAATGATAACTCATTGATTTGGGGGCATCGTTTCACTCTTCACCCATGAGGGAGCTGTTTCAGGACTTCAAGGCAAAGAAGTTAGGAAAGGTCCATCTTGCTGATGATAAGACCTTGGATATAATGGGGAAGGGAGATGTGGTTGTCAGGACTAAAAATGGAGGAACTATAAAACTGCATGATGTTAGGTACATTCCAGGCCTAGCAAAGAATCTGATTTCTGTGAGTCAACCGGACTTATGTGGCTACAAAACTGTGTTATGTGAGGGGAAGTGGAATATTTCCAAAGGTTCCATGATTTTGGCTAGAGGTACTAAGATGGGAACCCTATACACTATTGCAGGGTGTACAGACATGATTGGTGCAGCTACAGTAGATGAGACCAAGTTATGGCATACTAGACTTGGTCATATGAGTGAGAAGGGGATGAAGATTTTAGCTTCAAGTGGCAAGTTGTCAGGGTTGAAATCAGTTGACATGGAATTTTGTGAGAGCTGTGTTTATGGCAAGCAGAAAAAGGTGACTTTCACAAAAGCCAAGAAAGAGTTGAAAACTGAGAAGCTAGAATTGGTGCCGACTGACTTGTGGGGTCCCTCACCAGTCAGATCTCTTGGAGGCTCACGGTATTTTGTTACTTTCATTGATGACTACAGCAGGAAGGTGCGGGTCTACTTCATGAAGAAAACATATGAGCTTCATGAGACCTTCAAGAAGTGGAAAGCTGAGGTCGAGAATCAGACTGGAAGGAAGATCAAGTGCATTAAGTCTGATAATGGAGGTGAGTATGAGTTGACAGAGTACACAAAACTCTGTGAGGAGAACGGCATAATTCTGAAGAGGACAGTTCCAGGGAAACCTCGACAGAATGGAGTTGTAGAGAGGATGAACAGGACACTGACTGAGAGGGTTAGATGTATGAGGTTGCATGCAGGGCTACCTAAATTTTTCTGAGCAGATTCAGTTAGTACAACAGCTTATTTGATCAACAGAGGACCATCAGTTCCTTTGGAGTTCAAGTTGCCAGAGGAGGTTTGGAGTGGAAAGGAGGTAAATCTTTCTTTTCTAAAACTATTTGGTTGTGTTGCATATGTTCAATCTGAGAAACATGACAAGTTAGACCCAAAAGCCATTAAATGTTACTTTATTGGGTATGGTTCTGAGAAGTATGGATATCGATGTTGGGAACCAAAAGGTAGGAAGATTTTGAGACACTGTAATGTCACATTTGATGAGACTAAGCTGTATAAGGATGTATTTGGTGATAAATCTGAGATTACTGAAGTAGTGGGAGTTCAGGAGAAGGAGATTGTGGAGATAGGTGGCATTGATGGTAGGGATGTCATTGTTCTAGAATTGGGTGAGCAACATAAAGATGAAGTTCACACTCCTACAGGGTCTGATTCTGATGAGTCAGATATCTCACAGCCTGGTAATTCAGAGGGTACAAGTGTCATACAACCAAGAGGCTCCAGTTCTAGTACAGGGAGAATTGTCTCTCAAGTTGACTTGAGAAAATCCGCAAGGGTGTCCGGAACGCCTATTCGATATTCACCTTCCATGTATTATTTGTTACTAACCGATGCAGGTGAACCAGCATCATACAAGGAAGCAATAAATTCGATTGATTCATCTAAGTGGGAGCTAGCCATGAAAGATGAGATGCAGTCCCTGGAAAAGAATCAGACATGGGAGTTGTCTGCATTACCTAAAGGTATGAGAGCACTTAGCAACAAGTGGATCTTCAGAATGAAGAAAGAGCCTGATGGAAGTGTTGAGTATAAGGCAAGATTAGTAGTAAAGGGGTTCCTACAAAAGGAGGGTGGAGGGTATAGATTATAATGAAATATTTGCTCCTGTTGTGAAGTTGACTACTATTCGTATCTTGTTAGCTATTGTTGCTGCTGAAAATTTGTTCTTAGAACCGATGGATGTTAAGACCGCGTTTCTACATGGTGATCTGGAGGAGGAAATTTACATGAAGCAACCAAATGGTTTTAAAGTTTCGGGAAAGGAGAACTTGGTGTGCAAGCTCAAGAGGAGCTTATATGGACTGAAGCATGCTCCTAGAGTGGTACATAAAGTTTGACACATTCATGTGTAGCAGTGGGTTCAAGAGAGCTGACAATGATCATTGTTGTTACTTTTAGAGGTATGAAAATGACTATGTTTATTTACTTTTGTATGTTAATGATATGCTGATTGCTGGTACAAGTATGGATGTGAGAAATGGTGTGAAAGGAAAGCTGTCACAAGTATTTGAGATGAAGGATTTGGGTGAATCTACACAAATCTTAGGCATGAAGATTTTTAGGGACAAATCTACTGGTATGTTGAAGTTGTCTCAGGAGGATTATATTCTTAAGGTGCTGAAGAGGTTTAATGTAGGAGATGCTAAACCCAGAAATTCACCACTTCCTAGTGATCTCAAAGACAAGGGAACATTCACCAACTACAGAAGCAGAAAAGGAGCGGATGGCCACTGTTCCTTATGCTTCAGCTGTTGGTAGCTTGATGTATGCCATGGTGTCCACATGACCAGACATTACTTTTGCAGTAGGAGTTGTTAGTAGGTTTGTTTCAAATCTAGGTGAGAAACATTGGGATGCTGTAAAGTGGTTACTAAGGTATTTGTAGGGTACTTCAAGTATGGGACTTTGTTTCTGGCAGAAGGGAGTAAAGCTAGAGGGTTATGTTGATGCTGATCTCAGTGGAGATATCGATACAAGCAAAAGCACTTCAGGATATGTCTCTACTGTAGGATATGATGACCCAATCTGAAAAGTTCATGGAGATAGTTCCGGATGGCTGGCAGATGAGTGTTCAAGGTTGCCGATCCCATGTTTCAAGTAATGACAAAATTAAAGAAAATGAAGCGAGCTCTGAAAATTCTGAACAGGGAGCAATTCTCTGACATAGAGCAGCAAGCTGAGATTGCAAAGAAGACTATGCTAGATATTCAGGAGAAAATTCATGATGATATTGGTTTGATGTAGTAGGAGAAAGAAGCAGAGGAGCAATATGATAGATTCAATTAAAGTAGGAATAGTTATCTTCAGCAAAAAGTGAAAGGTGACTGGATTAAAGCGGGGGATGCTAACACTGCATTTTTTCATTCGTGTTCAAAGAAAAGAAGAGCCCACAATCATATTCATATACTGCAAGATATGAATGATTTATGGGTTGAAGATCAAAAGTAAATAGAGGATGCTTTTCTTCAGTATTATAAAGGGTTGGTAGGTCAACAACATTCCTATCAGAAGAAAGTTAGCAGGACTGTAATTAAGGAAGGTAGGGTTGTGGATTTCACGCAACAACAGAGACTTTGTAGAAGCTTTAGTGCAGATGATGTTAAGCACGCGTTGTTTGTCATTGATGACACTAAAGCTCCTGGGCCTGATGGTTATAATAGTGGTTTTTTTAAAGAAATCATGGAGTTGCATAGCTGCAGATTTTACAACAACCATTTTGGATTTTTTTCAGAGTGGTAAATTATTGAAGCATGTGAACTCTACAACTCTATGCTTAGTCCTAACACAATTTAGGCCCATAGCGTGTTACAATGTTCTGTACAAGATCATATCTAAGATGTTATGTACTAGATTGACTGAAGTCTTTCCAAGTATAGTCAAACAGGTGCAAATTGCATTTGTGCATAATAGAGTCATTCTGCATAATATCTTCCTTTGTCAGGATACTATGAAAAAATTATAGGAGGAGAAATGGCCCGACTAGATGCACGATGAAAGTAGACTTAAGGAAAGCCTATGATTCTTCTCATTGGGATTTCATAAGAGATCTTTTGGAGGGTCTGGAGTTTCCTAAAAAGTTTACTGATTGGATAATGGTATGTGTTACTTCCCCTTCCTTCACTTTGAGTGTCAATGGAAGCTTGTGTGGCTTTTTTCAAGGCAAGAAGGGTATCAGACAAGGTGATCCAATGCCACCTCTTCTGTTTGTGTTAGCAACGGAATATTTTTACAAGGTGAATGAGTGTTATGAGCAAAAAGGAGGCTTTTACCTTTCACTATATATGTGTTTCTCTTAAAATCAACCAATTAATTTTTGGTGATGATTTGATGCTGTTTTGTAAGGATGAGGTGAAGTTTGCAACATTGATGAAAAGAGCTATGATTGCTTGCTGAAGTCTCTGGTCTCCATGCCAGTCAGGATAATACTGTTGTATACTTTGGGAATGTAAAATAAGACATTGCAAACATGATTCTACAAGTTACTGGATACCAAAGAGGAGAATTCCCTTTTAGGTATCTAGGAATGCCTATTCCTGCTAGAGAACTGTTAAAAGCAAATTGTGACACTATTGTGGATAAAATGTTAAAAAGAATTTTATTTGGAGCTCAAGGCATTTTCTTATGCTGCTAGGGTCACATTGATCAATGTTGTCCTCGTTAGGTTGCATACATTTTGGGCTCAGATTTTCCTTTTGCCCAAGGTTATTCTCTTGAAAGTTACTCAGTTGCATGTGTAAAGCTTTTCTGTGGGAAGGTAAAGAGTATTTGCACAAACCTCCTCTTATATCTTGGAGTAAGGTGTGTACCCCTAAGAAGAATGGAGGCGAAGGGATCAGGGATTGTCTGACTTGGAATGTAGCTGCAATGGGTAAATATCACTAGTGGAAAAACAAGGAAGGGCTGCGGTTAAAAAGGCCCTTAGGGCTACGTATTTTGACAGCAGGAATAGCCTTTCAATATTGGGCTGCGTTTTGGGCCCAAAAACGTAGCCCTTCTTTCTACAAAGGGCTGCATTTTTAGCACAAAAAAGCAGCCCTTTTGACCCATAAAAAAATAATTTTTTTTTTGTGCATTTTTATGTCAAATTGACACAAAATCAATTCCAAACTGATAAAATTATAACTATCTAGCTAACAACTAAAAGATTCAGGCACTAAACAAATCCAAGAAATTTCCAACCTAATCAAAACTTCAATCGCCCTCCTAATTTTCAGATGTATATGCAGAACACTGAAATAAATCTAGAATTACAAACGAAACGAAAAAAGTTTTGAGTCTAATTACAATGAAATGACGAAATAAATTTAAACATGAATCTAAAATTACAAATGAAACTAAAAAAAGACGGAAATAAACTCATAGCAAAACCTGGAATGAAACTGAAGTACCACCATTACTACTACTACCATTACTAAAAACCAGTAATTGAAACCCCCGAATTGAAAACTAAAAAAATGAAAAAAAATTACAATCAAGTGTTTCCAGGAAGTGTTTTATCACTATTTTCAACTCTCCAAGAGTGCAAATATGCAGAATCTAGTTTTGATGGTAGCGAAGATGGGTTTTCTCGCCCTTCGAAAGATGAGAGTGAGGAGGCAGATGACAGAAGTACTACTCCTTTCAGTAAGCTGGATACTTGAGTAAGTTGACATTCTGGTGGGTGAACTCGTTGATGAAGAAGGGTAAGAAAAAACCTCTTGCAGAGAAAGATATACCATGGTTAAGGAAGGCAGATAAAGCACAAACATGTCAATGTCGGCTTCCTTGAGCATGGTGTGGCGGATGTCGAAGACGGTGTCGGCAGAAGGAATGATGGCTTCGTGAATGATTTCGCTGCGTTTGTAGGTGATTCGTTGTCGATGGTGTGGTGTTGTTGGTGGTGCGTGAAAACAGTGTGGGGGTTGACGGAAGAAGATGAGAGGAGAGAGGCGTGAAATGAGGAGAGAGGAGACATACCAATCTCTAATAACAAACCCTAAAGCCTTGCCATTTCTTTTAAATTAAAATCATTTTAAAAAAATTCAGCCCTTTAAGTAATAAAGGGCTGCGTTTTTTTAAAAAGCACAACCCTTCACTATTAAGGGCTGCGTTTTTTTTAAAAAACGCAGCCCTTTATTACTTAAAGGGCTGCGTTTTTTAAGAAAGTGCAGCCCTTCACTATTGAGAATACGCAGCCCTTCCAGCGCAACCCTTCCTTTTTTTCCCCTAGTGTATGTATGGCAAGTGGCTCAGAAAGAAGATCTTCTGTGGATTAAATGAGTTAACACTAAATATCCAAGATTCTGATTGGTGGATGTCAACCACCAAAGTCCGCTAGCTGGGGGTGGAAGAATGTGTAAAGTGAAAGATTTGATGAAAGAAGGTTATGATACTGCCAATAGATGGTTGAATGGTCATAAAAAATACTCATCAAAGGAAGGGTATAAATGGTTGAAGGTCAGTTTGAATATGTCCAGTGACACAACTGGGTTCGGTCACCCTTCAACATTCCTAAGCACTCACTTATTGCTTGGATGATAGCTTTGGGGAAAGTGAGAACAAGGGAGAGGCTTGCAGTTGCAGGGTTGTGCACCAATGTGCAGTGCTTGCTGTGCCAATCTGGAACTGATGCCTGTTCACATCTTTTCTTTAGATGTCATTTCAACAAAATCAATGTAGATGAATACTTGTATACAGCTTGGAAGAAATGGGGGAGAAAATATAGGAGCAAGAGATGCCAAAAAAGTTGTTATTGTGCCCTTGCCGCTATAGTTTATCACTAGAATTTTTTACACGCGATGCGTGCTTGAATTTTTTTTCGCACAAAAACTCAATTTTTTTCGGCACAAGAGTCAAAATTTGAACATTAGACATATGAAGTATAATTGGTTTTAGTTGCAAAATTTGATTGGTTTAGTTTTTGTCACTTAAGTCTCTCACCATTCTTTTTGCTTTTTTTTTTTTTTTAATTTTCAAAGTTAAATTCTATGAATACAATAGAATTTTTTTTGAATTTATTTATGATTTCTAATATTATAATTTTTTAGTTGATTTTTGAATTAAATACAATACATCATAAATTGTAAAGAAAGCAGACACTTTGATTTCAAGTCAATTTTTTCATAGGTTGTAGTTTGTAGGTGAATTTTTAAGTTTTTGTAAAGTTTCCTCATTTTAGTGATTTGCATAACGTAAATTATGCAATTTTATGATTTTAGTTGACTTGTGAGTGATTATTATAATTATATTTTTGATATTTTTGTTTGAAGCCCCCTTTGATTTGTAAGTGAATTTGTAATTTAGAATGAGAAGGGGGTAAGATAGTCTCTTGATTCGGGGATTCCATAGCTCCCCCCTTCCCTTATATAATAGAGATATGTTGTACTTTAATTCTTGAATGATATTTTTTTTTTGACAACGGGTAAAATTTGCATTAAATAAAATTGGAAGTACATCCTAGCGGTATTACATCCGGACATAAAATAAAGCAAATTGAAGCTAGAAGAGCTTATTTGCGTACATATTCTAAGGAACAAGAGTAACTTATTACATATCCAGACCGATTTAAATTTAGCATGAACAATGATAGGAGGAATTGGGGACAAATTCTTGTTGAAGAAGACACAATATGAACAGAAACCTGATGAGAGACGACACCCATACAATCTTCAGAAATAGATTGCCGCGGATCCGAATAAAGAAACAAAGAAGCTACGCCCATTGGTAACTTCTGACCCTGTTTACAGGGTACTGAGAGTTTAGTCTCACGAGACTGAAACTCAAAAGGGGTGGAGGTCGATTTATATAAACCTTTTTACCTTGATAATTTATCGCTATTATATAATAGAAAAAAATACGTCCAAATATATGAAAAGTTTCATTATATATAGAAAACACTATGAAAAAGTAAATAATTTTTTTCCTTGTCTAATTTCTAAATTCTGATTTCACTACAAATACACCTCTATTTTTTTTTAATCATGACCTACCATTAATTGTGAATGGTTCTTGAGAATAGTGATTTTTAAGTAAATTTTTGTAAATGTTTTTGTATGTATTGACGTTCTAGGTTATTAGTTTTGGTTTGTATATTAATTTTAAGTTTTAATAAAGTTTCCTGATTGTTTGCGTGATTTGCGTGATTTTTATAACGTGATTTTCTCAATTGTATGGGTGATTTGTAAAGTTTCTTCTTTTAAGTGATTTGTGAGTGAGTGTTGTAAATTTATTTTCGGTATTTGATTTTGACGTTCCTTTTGTAATTTAGAAAGAGAAGGGGGCAAAATAGGCGTTTCAAAAGAGGACACCGTTGCTCCCCCCTTCCCTTATATAATAGAGATGTGTGGCACAGTATAAATACTACTTATTGGCATGATGCAGTACCACGTCCTGAAGTAGTGCTGAAGAATATTAAGAGGGATGTTTGTAGACGAATCAGGAGCAAAGTGGATCATAAATGGGCTGGTCATGAATTGAGCTAGCTTAAAAACTTAGAGAGTACCTGTAATACTTAACCTGTTTTGTTTTTGTTGTTGTGGTAGAGTATTGTAGTTAATTTTTTGTTTGGACTGTGTTTTGAGGTTGTGTCTGTTGTATTGGTGGATCTTGATTGCAATTTTGGTAATACAATCTCTTATATTCTACCAAAAAAAAAAGGGATTGAGCGGGCCTACAGAAAAGGGAGTTGAAGTGGTTGCATGATTGAATGCAAGTATTGGTGTAAATTGTGATTTTGTATGAGCCTCTGAATGAAGCAATAGGCAGGGTGAAAGCTTCTTCAATCAATTATTTTTGGTTTAAAAAAAAAGGTTAGTCACATGTTCCATCACGATATTAGCTACACGAGTCATTGAACGCATGAGTCATAAGTCAATTTTGAAATATATTCTTAATACACGATCTGATTATAAGAATATTAAATCACGAGCTAATATTTGAACCATGATTTCAGGAGAAACATCCTAAAATCTCAAATTTATAAAACAAAAGGTCCTCGTACATTTTGATGTATTTTATTTCATTTACGTATTTATAAATTTATATATCACAATTGTAAGATTATAAATGTGTACAAAGCATTGATTTTGTTGTGGCAAATGATTTTTATATATCATGTACAAAAAAAATAATCAAAATGTTGTAACAAAGGATTTTTATATATTATGTAATATAACTATATATATTATATTCTTTTGATTTTAAGTGCATGGATTCTAATAGTTATGATTCAATAAATTTGGAATCAAAACAACTACTTAAGAAAAGAAAAACATTTGTCGTGCATTATGTATGTGTCCAAAAAAACATATCTACACAAAACCTTTCGTGGACTTTTGCACGGTTTAATTTAAAACTAGTTTTGTAGATATATGTCAAGGCAAATTCAACAACCAAATATTGAATTTTATACATATGTAGAATATTATAATCAAAGTAAAGTTTGAAAATTGCGCAAAAATTAAAATGGAACATTTATTTTTAAAAAAGAGGAATAAGGAAATTAAAGTCTCTCCTTTTTTTTAGTTTCGATTCGGTTTTAGGCTGTATGCCTCTAGTTTGGCAACTAAATGGCAAGGCCAGTCTGGAATTTGCCAAGGTATCTTGTATTTTGCCTTTCAAGTTGACAAGTTTATGTACCCTTTTGAGGTGCTGTGGTCTGCCTGTGGACAACATGGAGCATATCAATAATTAATTTCGAAGACATCTCAATTACTTTTACGGAAAAATATAGTATGCACGGTATTGTAACAATTCCAATAGAACTTTTGTCTTTTTCATTTCACTTAGAGGGAAAATAAACGAGTCACCTATATAAATGCATTAACAATTTATAAGACATGGTAGACTTACTAAAGATCTGTTAGAGATAATTAATTTTTATTTTTAGGAAAGATAATTGAAAATCTTGATGAAATTTTTTAAGAAAACGAAACTCCATTCTCTCTTTTCTATCTAAAAACCCTAATTTTCTTTTTTAATCTAGGGACCATCACCACCTTTTTTTAGTGATGCCCCTTTATTCCCGTTATTCTTTGTTTCTAAGCCTTTGTTTACAATAAATCTTCAGTCTTTCTGCTAGAGAGTTGTTTTAATTATATCTTGGGTCATACACTTCAAAAATAAATCAATCTAGTAACAATTAAAAATTGTTGCTATTTATTAATAATTTGTTGCGAACTCGGGTTGACAATAAAATGAAATAAACAAAAAAAAGTTGTTGATAAAAGGCTTGTAGCCATATGATTTTAGATATACTAAAATAAAAACTATTTCATTGTCATATTGCATCCATTCAAATATTGTTGTCATATTGGTTGCTCTGTTTGGCGCATTTGTTGCTAACTCTAGCAACAAAAAGAACAATTGTTCCTACATATGGCAATCCATTATAAAAATTTTGTTGCTAAAATTAGCAACAACTTTATTAACTTTGGTTGCTAAAAATAGAAACAAACTATTAATCATTTGACCTCACTAACAAGTCTGAAGGATGTTGCATGATAATTACAATTGATAATAGTATAAGGAACTTATTTAGCTTATATGATGGTACTTCTACTCATCTTTCTTTGATATGGGGAACAATTCAAGAAAAATTCTATAGTTATTTCAGCAACAAACAATAAGATATATTGATTCCAACGACAACAAATTAGATATCTCTTTCCATATTTGTTTCTAATTGACAACAAATTAAAAATATGATGTCGTATATATCAACAAATAGTAAAATTAATTATTTTTAATGTCAATAAATGATATATTGGTTATCATAGTTTGCTGTTAAATGGCAACAAAAAATATGATGCCATTTAGCAACAAATAGTAAAACTACTTGTTTTAGATGTCAATGAATCAAACATTTGTTGCCGTAGTTTGCTGTTAAATGGCAACAAATTGAAATTATGATGTCATCTAACAACAATAGTAAAACAACTAGTTTCCAATAGCAACAAATCAAAAATATGTTGCTTTCATTTGTTCGAACATTAGAGTAAAAATCTGTCATTTTATTATAGGCAACGAAAAATAATCTATGTTGCTTTTTATCAACACTTTAAAAATCATTGCCAAAATTTATTTCTATAATGGTCTAATTTTTGTAGTGATATCTATCTAGGTATTGGGTTTTATATATCTACTTGTGAGAGTTTGGGGATTTTGCAAATTGATTTGTTCATGAGAATTCGTGCGGTTTTACAAGACATAGCAACTCTTCGCTTATAATCAGTTGAATCAAATCAAGTTCTACGTTCAATTTAAAATAGATGAATAGACCCGCTCGTAGAGGCTGTATCAAACATCAATGTGAAAGAGAGTTTTCAGAATTATTAGATCGTATAGTGATCGTGATTTTGGTATAATATAATTTTGAATTCAATTTGATATGTAATTGTTAGTTTTGAATTATTTTGTAGACGTCGTATGACTTCAAATTAATAAATTGATTATAATTTTAAGAAAAAGTGCACATTGTATTTCGCGACTCATCACTCATAATTCTAAGGCCATGTCAGGGATGGAAATGCTTATAATAGTGGGTTTTAGAGGTAGGGGCTAATATTGGAGGTGAGAACTTGAGGTCACGAGGCTAAATCTTATAAGGATTGTAATATGTTTCTATTTTTTAATGTAAGTTGATGACATGAAATGAAATAACTAAAGGAACAATGGCTAAACTTGTTTAAGAACACTTTTTAATATATTTGTATAGATATTATGAGAATAAATCTTTTTCAATTTTTATTCAAATCGAGTAAAATTGTATTGTGGGATAATTTGGGTCATCCACTCTTATGTTCGATTCAGGCATAAGTTAGGTTATTAAAAGTTGGGTTTGATTATTTATGGTAAAATCTGATTAATTAACTATATGTCTACAATGGTCAGGTCAAAATCAAGTTTCGAACTTACCATACAAAAATTGAAAGTTTATTTAATTAGTAAATATTTTAGTATGTTTATAGAGTCCGGATCCTCTAGAGTTTTAGTGAAACTCTACAAGGTAGAGTTGTATCTGAGCCATACATTTTAAAATCAAAGGCTTATATTGGTGGAGTGGAAAGATTTAGGGGTGGATTTTGATGAGATAAAATAGAGGAAATTTTGGAAAGAGAATATATGAGCCATTGATTTTTTATTCAATGGTTGATATTGCTCAAACTCTACCTTGTAGAGTTATTTTACAACTCTAGAGGATCCAAACACATGTTTATAGTATCTGGTTAAAATGATTCTTGTACATTCATATTTTGTGAAATAAACATTAATTCATTGATTCAAAGTCATACGACATCTACAATAGAAGCCAAAACTAAACAAATACATATTAAAATGAAATAAATACAATTCTAATATGACAAAACCACGATCGTTGAGTAAATCTAACAATTCTGAAAACCCTCGTTTTTCACATCGCTATCTGATGCAGTCTTCTACAAGGGGGTCTGTTGATCTTTTGTAGTTTTGAAATAGAATCAGATTCAATTCAAGTGATTGCAAACGAAGTCTTGATATCTGTTGCAACTCCGCACAGATTTCGATCAACAAATCAACATCTTGGATTACACAAAAACCCAAAAATAAATTCTCTAGACTCTCAATGAATCTAAATCTAGTTATATCTATGTTTATACATTCTTTCAGTTAATCAAAATTAGCTTCCGGTGTACATGCACTCTGATGACCCAAAACTAGGATGACTTCAAAATTTTCATTCGGCATAGGATTGGATAGTGGAAACAATTCCCTATATAATAGCAATAGGTTATTCTGATCACAGCATTGATTTAAAACTAACATAATACTCCCTCCATTTTCTAAAGATCTTCCCTCTTTCCGTGCGTTTCCAAAAGATCTTACCTTTTTTACTTTATTCCATATTTGGAATTTTTTTCCCTTTTTACCCTCTCATGTCCCTGTCATATGGTCCACCATTACATTATTAATTCAATTTACTCTCTTTCTTTCTCCTACTTTAACCCCTTATTATTTGTTTATTTATCTTAATCTCTTTCTCTCTCCTACTTTACCCACCCCATATCCCACACAAATGGATCCTCCTTGGTATGTGTAGGAACAGTAACAAGGAAGATTTTTAGAAAACGGAGGGAGTATTCAATTACATGAAATAAACAAGAAGGTAGCTAACTAATTATCTGAATTATTTTGATTCAATTCATTATTATGAAAAACAAATCAACACGTAATAATGCACTAGACAGTTTGCATTATAGATTCGGTTGGTCGGTCTATGATTACACAAGTGTCTCAACTCCAAGTAAAATTTTGTAATCTTCCCAAAAGAAATTTGTTTGATTTGGACTTTTCCTTTGTACAGTGGGCATCTTGTACAGAAAATTTTCGTTTTCTTCCCTTTTTTGACGTTTGAAAAGTACCATTTCATATAGTGGCTGAGTGGCATTCCCTCAGAATATATATTAGACGAATTCAATATCTTACTTTTTCTTTTCATTTTCTTTAGTTTGTTTGCATGAACATCACAACTCACAAGTTGTGATCGACTGAGCTAGTGTAGTAAATGCTTTAACCTTCAGTTTTTCATAATCAACTTCCATTTTTTTGGACTTGTGTATTGGCTATAAAATTGGGACCATCGCCCAAGTTACAATAAGCTTTGGTGTATTTCAACATCACATAGTCACATATATAGGAACTAAAATCAGGTATCATCAAAAGTTTAATATGAGTACTATCAAGTACTTTCTAGGGCTTTGTTTTTTCCTACAAGAATATTTCTGAAAGGTTGTGCTCAAGAAAAGGTGACTAACTAATTAGCTTGAATGCATATCAGAAGGCTAGATCCATAAATCCTAGCCGGACGTTGAGAAATATGAACTAATCCAAGGGCCAAGTAAGAAATTTTGATGTCCACATACATGCATGCAACTCTTATTTGGTTTTTCTTGTAATTGTAAGAGTCAGAATAAATGTGTTTCTTCTTCGTACCTTTATTCATGATGTAGGGAGCTAGGAAAAAAGTCTCTACTGCTACAAAAAAAATTTATACCAAAAGATGTTCATTTTCCTATTAATTGGAGTACAGTTCTGAATGATGGTTGCTATGTTTTCGTTTAACCAATATAAACATTAGGCAATCAACTGTGCCTTTGAGAATATCTGAATATGTGCTAGCTATGTTAAAACGAATTTCATTGGTTAGTTATATAGATTTGATTCATGCTGTCTAATCCACCAACAATGGTGAACTTTTTGTTCATATATATGCTACATCGCATTGAATTAAGTTAACTTTCATACTTCATGAATACGTGCGTTTATAAATATTATAGCAATCAATTGTGAAGCATAGCTTATAAGTTAAGCTTGATAAGTTTAGTTCATCGTATGTTTTCAAGATATTAATTTTTTAAACTTTTGCTAATAGATAATCAATGTAACAGAACTCCTTAGATAAGGCGTAGCATATTATTAACATTATATATCAGTAGTCCGTACAACCTACTTTACATAAATACATAACATAATTACATGAAGCTAAATAGGTACACTAAGGGTCTGTTCTCCCCAGCTTACTTTCAGTTCAGTTCAGCTCCAATCAGTTCAGTTCAGTTCAGCTCTATTCTTTTATAACCATTTTGTTAAATATTATTATTATGTTGGTATAATTATTAATTACTATTTACTCAGTTCAGTTCAGTTCAATTACTAATTACTCTTATTATTATTATTATTATTATTATTATTATTATTATTATTATTATTATTTATTTATTTATTTATTTATTTCTATATCATTACTATTAAGTATTATTATTATTATTATTATTATTATTATTATTATTATTATTATTGTTGTTGTTGTTGTTGTTGTTGTTTCTGTATATTATTTTGTTTATCATAGCTTTACTCATTATCATTACTATTATTATTAGGAGGAACATGGTTTAGGTCAAAGCAAAAATAAACCCACGGTCTTTAGCCCATAAACCAATCAAATCGCGTCAAAACGGTTTATGATGTAATTTTCGCGGTCCAACTCAATCATTATTATTATTACTAAATATTATTATATTATTAAATCTAATTATTAAAATAGTAATATTACTTTACTTCTTAGATATTATTGTTATTATATATCATCATCAAGTATTAATATATTAATACAAATAATATAAAATAATTATTATTAATTATCATTATTATCATCAATTATTATTATTATTATTAATTTATGATTATTAATATTATTTATTTATAACTATCATTTAAAAATATCCAAAATATTATTATTATTATTCATTATTATAACTTATCATTATAATTATTATTTAATATTCATAGTATTATTGTTTAAATATTATTTATATATTTATTACATTCAATTTAATTCAATTCAATTCAATTCAATTCAATTCAATTCAATTCAATTCAATTCAGTTCTATTCAGTTCAGTTCAGTTCAGCTTAAATCAGTTCAGTTCAGTTCAGCTCCAATCAGTTCAGTTCAGTTCAGTTCAACTGTTTTATGCCGAAGAGAACATACCCTAAATATATTTACGCTAATACACCCCAAAGTTGGAGCAAGAGGAGAACGGATGCTCAAAACTGGAATGAAAATTCGGAAACAAGGGTTGAGAAAGACCCTTAGTGAAGATATTTGCAAATTGAGAAGAGGAAGGCACATGAAGAACATGAATATGACCAAGAGGAACCTTCTCACGAACAAAGTGAATGTCCACTTTCACATGCTTAGTTCGTTGGGGTTGGACGAGGTTATGAGACATATAAATAGCACTAATATTATCACAATACACCATTGTAGCCTTCTTTAATGGACAATGTAGCTCAAGCAATTGCAAGAGATTACAAATCGTTGTCCTCTCAGCAACAACATTAGCCACACCTCTATATTCAGCCTCTGCACTAGATCGAGACAAAGTAGCCTGCCTCTTGGAAGACCAACATATAAGATTATCACCAATAAACACACAGAAACCTGAGATGGAACGACGAGTACCTATTTAGCTTCATGTAATTATGTTAAGTAGGTATTTATGTAGGGTTGTATGATCTATTGATATATAATGTGAATAATATGCTACGCCTCCTCTAAGGAGTTACTCATTCTCTTACAATCTAATTAAGACATTAATGGTCAAACGTATGTAATATAATGACATCAGTGAAAGTCAGACTCTCTTGATTAATATGGGAATAAGAAGTACTTTTTAAGAGAGATGTGGTCCATGAGTTATTAGAGAAGATCAAAGAAGAAGGCGAAGAGGTAAAGGGTAATTATTGTAGATAAGTTTTCTACATCCATGCTTGAAGTCACTTGTTTCGATCTTTGCATTGACAATGCTTATAATTTTTATGCATAATAGGAAATAACATGTCCTCTTAATTATTCGTCTTATGCTTGTCTTTCTAGTTGCGAATTGCATACTTTAACAAGTAATCATAGATTTCTACTATTAAGGGCCTGTTCTCCACAGCTTATTTTCAGTTCAGTTCAATTGAGTTCAGTTCAGTTCAGTTCAGTTCAATTCAGTTCAGTTCAATTCAGTTCAGTTCAATTCAGATCAGTTCAATTCAGTTCAGTTCAGCTCTTGACAATATTTTTACACTCACATATCACTATTTATTTCAGTTCAGTTCAATTCAGTTCAGTTAATTCAGTTCAGTTCAGTTCAGTTGTTTTATGCCGAAGAGAACATGCCCTAAGTGTGAAAAGTATTCAAAAGTAACATATTACAACTTAACAAGTATCGTAACATTTTCTATTTTTTATAAAATAATAACTATACAGAAAAATGTTATAACAGATGTGAAAAATAACAAATAATCGAATGCAAAACAAAGAAAAATGCATGCACAACAGATTTACGTGCTTTACCAACAAAGTATTGGCTAGATCCACGGACAGAGAGAGATAATATTTTATTGATATGATGAAAACCAGGTTACAAAGTAACTAATAAGACTTAATTCGTGGTATAAAGCAACTAGGTTTAAAACCTATTTATACCCCGCTTAGAAAAATGCGGTATGCGTCAAAACCAACTACCGCCCGATCAGGCGACCAATTTCCCAAACCCAGAATTGCACGCGAGCCCGATCGGGCGACCTCACACGGTCGTGATTCGCTAACTACGCCGATCAATCAAACACACTTGATGACATCGGGAACTCTGCAAAGAAACCTGCTGGACATCTTCAATTCACTCGGACCCGATTGGGCGGCCCTGCGAACATGTTTTTTGACCGCATTTCGTCGAAAAGATTCAAGGCATATATTTCCTACAAATCTCCACCTTGACTTGAATCTTCTCATAATAAACCAGATAACAAATGCATTGATCACAACGCCTAATTCTCCCTGCAAACATATTTTCCCCGAAAGACAACGAGACCAAATTTGTCCTTTAAGGACACTAGATTATCCCCTAAGGGCACCAGACTTACCCCCACAAAGGGCAACTAACAATCACGAACATTGAGCATGTTCAAACAATGTTAAAAGATACTCCGCGGAACCGACTTGGTGAGTATATCAACAGGATTATTAGCTATACATACCTTCTTCACCTTAAATCTTGTATCACTCCTCATAAAATTATACCTGACATCTATATGTTTAGTCCTCTCATGATGAACTTGATCCTTGGCCAAGCATATCGCACTTAAGTTGTCACAATACACTGTCGCCTGATCATGATGTAGACCCAAATCACTGACTAGTCCCTTTAACCAAATTCCCTCTTTAGCTGCTTCTGTCAAGGCCATATACTCTACCTCAATAGTAGACAAAGTCACTATAGGCTGTAAAGTCAATTTCCAACTCACAACAGAAGCACCAAGAGTGAACACATAACCAGTCATAAATCTCCTACCATCCACATCCCCAGCATAATCAGAACAGAGAAACCTGTAACTAAACATGCCATATCACTTCCATAAATGAGACCAACATCTGACGTACCTCTAAGATACCTAAAGATTCTTTTGATTGTCTGTCAATGCTCCTTACCAGGATAACCCATGAACCTACTAACAACACTAACTGCATGTGCAAGATTCGGCCTAGTGCAAACCATAGCATACATCAAGCTCCCTACTACACTAGCATAAGGAACCCGACTCATGTACTCTTTCTCCTCAGCAGCCTTTTGATGCAAAAGCAACGGACAAATGATTATTGGAAGCACTTGGAGTATCTATAGGTTTTGTTGTTGACATGCCAAACCTTGACAATATCTTCTCAATGTAGCCTTTTTGTGACAAGAAAAACTTCTTATGACCCCTCTACTTATAAATCTCCATACCCAAAATTTTCCGAGCTGCACCCAAATCCTTCATTTCAAATTTAGCATTGAGAAGCTCCTTCAACTCGTGAACATCTGACTTAGCTTGTTCTTAGTAGGTATCAACATATCATTTACATACAACACTAAGAAGATGAAAGATCCATCTGTCAACTTGTTGTGACAAACACAACAATCATATGAACTCCTGTTGCAGTCTAGCTTCATCATGTAGCTATCGAATTTCTTGTACCAATGCCTCATACACTGTTTTAGCCCATACAAGGACTTCTTCAATTCGCAAACACAAGTTTCCTTCCCCGAAACCTGGAAACCATCTGGTTGAGCCATGTATATCTCCTCCTCCAACTCTCCATATAGAAAAGTTGTTTTCACATCTAGCTGCTCAAGCTCAAAATCCAGATGTATATAACTATTGCTAGTAGCACCTTGATGGAAGTATGTCTGACTACAGTTGAAAAAAACTCATTGTAGTCTACACCCTCCCTTTGTGTGAACCCTCTTGCAACCAATCGAGCCTTATACTTGACCCCCTCTGCATATATTATCCCCTCCTTTTCTTTGAAAACCCATTTACAAGTAACAATTTTTCTCCCTTGAGGCTTAGGCACAAGTTCCCAAGTCTCGTTTTTGTGGAGTGAATCCATCTCAATGGTTAGACTTTGTACATGTAACTGCCTCCCTGCATATAGATGGCTCATAGACATCCACCTCCTCAGTAACCTGCAGTGCATGAGCCATCATATCTTTTAAACCATACCTGTTTGGGGGTTCCCCAAAATTTGTCCTCATAGGACGTTCCCGAGCAAGGTAGGCGCCTCTTCATTTCATATTGAAGATTGTGGTGCTTCAGAATTAATGTGTTGATAATCACTCTCATCATGAGTGACTTGTTTTCCACATGTTTATCAACACTACCACTATCTGCTACAACAATGGACTTCACAGTAGGATTAAACATAGATTTTCATCAAAAATAACATTTCTACTCAATATAACCCTACCTTTAGACGGGGACCAAATTCTATGACCTTTCACCCCATCCTCATATCCTACAAACACTCCCTTTTTAGCTCTTGGCTCCAACTTACCCTCATTTACATGATAGTAAACATTACAACCCAAAACTTGAATATCTAAGATATTTGCGAGATTACCTGACCACATCTCATATTTTGTTTTGAGATTGATTCTAGAGTGAGGTCCACGATTGATCAGATAGCATGTTATACTGACGGCTTCTCCCCAAAACCTTCAAGGCATCCCAGCATTAGATAGCATGCACCGAGCTCTCTCCAGAAGTATCTGATTCATTCTTTATGCTACACCATTCTGCTATGGTGTATTCCTTACAGTGTGATGCCTAGCAATCCCTTCATTATTCCATATTCATCGAACTCAGACAAATAAAACTCCAAACCATTATCAGTTTGTAGCCTTTTGATCTTCTTCCTAGTTTGATTTTTAACCAACGCCTTCCACTACTTTAGATTCTTGAAAGCTTCACCTTTTGACTTCATAACAATTAACCAAGTCATTCTTTAAAAATCATCAATGAAGGATACAAAATACATGTGACCTCCCAAAGATTCCACATGTGAAGGACCCCAACAATCAGAGTGGATATAATCCAAAGTACCTTTTAATCTATGAATGCCCTTAGAAAACTTGTTACGATGTAGTTTCTCAAAAACACAATTCTCACAAAACTCAAGGTCTGTGACCTTATGGTCACCCAAAAGATCTTCCTTAGAGAGGATTTGCATCCCTCTCTCGCTTATATGCCCAAGTCTCATGTACCACAGCTTGGTCATATCCTCCTTCTGAATTTCAGACAAAGCAACAACAGTTAAGCCTGAGAGAATAGGACCCTGCAAAACATACAAAGTACTACACTTGACCCCCTTCAATACATCCTTTAAAGCCATGCAGACATATACATCTCCACTCCCACTTCTGAAAATGATCCCCTTACTGTCTAACAGACTAAGTGAAATCAAATTCTTGGTCATTTGTGCAACATGTCTGACATTATGCAAAGTGCAGAATATATCATCATGTGTCCGGATCTTGATAGAGCCTATTCCAATTATCTTGCAGACTGCACTGTTAGCCATTGAAATATTACCTCCATCTACATGCTCACAAGTAGTGAATCACTCCCTATGAGGACTCATATGATACAATGCTCCAAAATCAATAACCCAAACATCATTACAATATGTTTGTTCATTAGCAACTAAAGAAAAATCATCCTTAGAATTCGAATTTTCTGCTGCAACAACAGCAGAACTCGGATTTATTTTCCTGATTCTTCTTTTTAGGACATTCCTTTTTCCAATGCCCCTTCTCCTTACAGTAATTACAAATATCATTAGATTTAGGACCCCCTTTAGAATTTCCAGATTTCTTAAAATTCTTTTTACCATGTCTCTTATCACTAATGGCTACTAATCCAGAAGCCTGATTATCTGAACCTGTACTACCAGATGCCTTATGGCGTAATTCCCTAGTATGCAGAGATGATATAACCTATTCTATGGACACAAAATATTTACCAACAATGAAAGATTGCACAAAATTTTCATATGATAACAGTAAAGAAACAAGCAGAGTCAAAACAGCATCCCCATCCTCCACCTTAACATCAATATTAGGCAATTATAACAATATTTTATTCAATTGATTTATGTGATCTCTAAGAGGTATACCTTCATTCACACACAGGCTGAACAGACGTTGCTTCAAAAGCAACTTGCTGGTTAGAGATTTTGTCATATACAAACTCTGTAATTTCAACCACAGACTAGATGCGGTTTCCTCCTCCGTGAGTACTTCAGTGATTATTTTATCATCCAGACACAACATAATCGTTGAATGAGCCTTATCCTCCAGAGTGGTCATCTCAGCAGTAACTGAATTTGTTGACTTCTTTGTCAACAGTGCCCACAACCCATGTTACTACAGTAAAACCCGCTTTTTGATTTGCCACAGACTGAAATTATTTCTCCCAGTGAATTTATCAATTTTCACATTCATCACAACATCTTTCTCACCTAGATCAAACACGAAGCTCTGATACCAATTTGTTATAACGAATGTGAGAAAGAATAAATAATCGAATGCAAAACAAAGAAAAATGCACAACATATTTACGTGGTTCACCAACAAAGTATTGGCTACGTCCACGGGGAATAGAGAGAAAAAAATTTATTGATATGAGGAAAACTAGATTACGGAGTAGTTAAGACTTAATTCATGGTATAAAGAAACTAGGCTTAAAACCTATTTATACCCGCATAGGAAAATGCGTTTTACGTCAAAACCAACTACCGACCGATCAGGCGTCCTATATCCCAAACCCATAATTGCACGAGGGCGGCCCTTCCCGGTCGTAATTCGCTAAGTACGCCCGATCGGGCGAACACGTCCAATGCCATCGGGCGCCCTACAAAGAAGCATGCTGGACATCTTCGCCTTGAGCCCGATCGGGCGGGCCTGCAAACATGCTTTTTGACCGCATTTCGTCAAACAGATTCAAGGCATATAATTCCTACAAACAAGAGTACAAATAATTGAAAGTCTTAATTTAATGGAGGACTAATACTTTCTTCTATTATTATTAGTTGTAACAACACAACTTAATTAATATATGATGAAGGTTGAATACTAGTATATCTACTTTAACCTTTAGTTATGATTCTATTTTGACCTATCACTCTCAAGTTCTTCTATTGATATTGAAACTCTCATAAAGTTTGATAATATTATTGAAACAACTAGGCATGCCTCGTTATTATCTACATATATTATAAATGAATAAATTATGTCAACACAAATGTCATGATGTAATTTTCTTTTATTTAGCAAATCTATCTACTCCATGTTGTTATCTATTGTTTAATATGTTCTTTTTTATCAAGAAAATATTTATATATCATCGTTAAAGGAAATGATACATAAATGTTAAAATGATGGTTAATATTTCCTTTTTCGTGAAGTATTTCAAGTTTCATGTAGTACAATATAATAACAAGAATAAATATCTGATGGACAAACTTGTTATTTGATGCACTAAAAGATGCTACTATATTTTTCAAATAGCAATATACGTAAGCTCAGACCCTTTGAAGAAAAGTAAATTGTGGAATGAGCTTAAGGGATTTGTACTTACTCATAATAAGTCATCGCTAGTTGCAAGAGACTTTAATCATACAAGGTTTGCCTCCTTTGATAAAAAGTAGTGCTTATAGTGAGATTAGAAGATTTGCGAGATTTAATGAGTAGATTGATGAAATGAATCTCATAAAGATAGTGCCCATCTAGGTAGATCATTGTGCAATGGCGAGTAGGGGATTTGATTTGAGAATGCAAAAGTTAAGCATTTTCCATCCATAATTCCATACGATCAGACCATTGCCTCATTCTGCCCAATGGCTTTGGTCCGGTTCAAAGTATTAATAAACCTACTAGATTCCAAACTATTTGGCTTTCCCACAAGAAATTTACAAATTTTGTGAAAGAAAAATGGAATAGAAATACCCTTGGTAATATCTTCAGACAAAAACGACATGTATTGCTAGAATCCAAGAAATTATTTATATATGCTCTGATAGGGGACTCATTAAACTTAAGGCTAAGTTGAGACATGACTTAGATGATATTCTGATCCAGATTTAACCTTGTGGTATCAGAAATCTCGTGTTGAATGGATAAAAAAGGAGATCAACAATATATTATTTCATCGTAATATTATTGTCTGTCAATGAAGAATAAAGTTCTTTCTCTCAATTGTCATGGAGATTGAATTCATGACAAAGTTATTGTTCAAAATCATGTAGTGAATTATTTCTCCACAGTACTAACTAATTATTGTGAACCTGTCTCTTTTGATGTCCCGCAAGATATCTTCCGGAAGCATTCTCAAAGTGATTGGGAATTACTCTCTGAACCATTAACAAAATTTGATCTTGATGAGGTGGTAAATAATATGGGTGCTTTTAGAGCACCCATATGATGGATTCCAAGCGTTATTTAATTAAAATAATTGGGGTCTTATGGCAAAAAATGTGTATGATATGGTTCTACCAGCACTTCAAGGAAAAAGGTTACCTACACACTTTAATGACACTCATATTGTTCTCATACCCAAGATCGACAACCCGCAACTTGCTTCTCAAATCCAGTTCCATCGAGTTGTGCAATGTAGCATATAAAATTATCTCAAAAGTGTTGGTAAACCACATAAATTCTCTTCGTCCAATGCTTATCTCTAATACTCAAGTTAGCTTTATTCACAAAATGAAAATCACAGCTGATATTGTTATTGTCCAAGAAGTTTGGCACACCATGAGAAAAAAAACGAGGGAAAGCTTACATGTCCCTCAAGATCGATGTTGAAAAGGCATATGACGGACAATTAATGTTGGTCATTCATGCGGGTTACACTTATTCAGATGAGCTTGCCAATCCTTTTGGTGGAAATTATTATGAAGTGTGTCACAATATCATCTCGACAAGTTCTTCCGAATGGAGAACCGTCCCAAAGTTTTAAATTAAGTAGAGGAATTCGACAAGGTGACCCTATGTCACTTTATCTTTTTGTCATGTGCATTGAAAGGCTATACCAAACCATTGAAGGATTCATTATTGCTGAACGTTGGAACCCTATAAGGGCTAGTATGGATGTCCACTAGTATCCAATCTTTTCTTTGGCGACAATTTCATCCTATTTGCTGAAACAAATACTAAAAAAGCAAATATTACTCACCAATGTCTTCAGCCTTTTTGTCATGCTTCAGGGCATAAAGTAAGTTTGGAAAAATCACAAGTATATTCTACCTTAAGAACGTTGGTGAATCTAAATAACAAATACTCTGCTCAGCTTTGCATACGAACGCTACTACGAATCTTGGTACGTACTAAGTCAACACTTTCTACAATGGCTTGTTACTCAATGCAAACTGCAAAAATCCCATGATTCGTTTATGATGACATTGGCCATGGTACTCATAGATCTATTTGGGGAGGCAACAAAGAAAAAAAAATCTTAGATCAACGACACAACACTAGTAGAAAAAAGGCTACTTGCTGCGGTGAAAAAGTGCCCTATTGCTGCGAAATAGGACGCGCAGCAATTAAGGGCGCAGCAATAGGTATTAATAATATTGCTGCGGTTTTAAACCGCAGCAATATTACGTAATATTGCTGCGGTTTTAATGACCAAACCGCAGCAATATAAGGAATTGTGGTGAAATAAGGTGGCCCAAAAAGGTAATATTGCTGCGGTTTCTTGCCTAGAACCGCAGCAATATTACTTTTTTTATTATAAAAAAGTAATATTGCTGCGGTTTTCTGGCCCAGAACCGCAGCAATAGGTACTGGTATAGGCAAAAAGAATTTTTTTTTTTTTTGAAATTTTGCAATTAAATTTGAAAGATTAAAACCCTACCACTAACCCATCCACAATCCATCTAATTCACATACAAAATGAAGATGAAATAACATGAATTTCATTAATATATAAAACTAAAAAAAACTAATTACATACATAATACAAAAATCAAAAAGTAAAAACAAAAATAAGAAACTATTACAACTTAGACTAATTAAAAAAACTATAATGAAAAAAAAATAAGAAACTGATCTCTAAAATAACGAAAAAATCTAAAACCATATCTAAAAACGACAAAAATAAAAATAAAATCCTAAAAATAAAAAAAATCACAGATCTGGAAACGAAAAAAAAGAAAAAAAAAATCCAAAAAAAAGGTTCAGGCTCGTTGAAGACCGACGAACGAACGAACGACAAAGAAGAGGAGAAGCACGACGAACGAACGGTTGAAGAAGCACGACGAACGAACGAACGGTTGAAGAAGCACGACGAACAAACGAACGGTTGAAGAAGCACGACGAACGAACGGTTGAAGAAGCACGACGAACGAACGGTTGAAGAAGCACGACGAACGAAAAGAACAAACCAGATATGACGATGAAGAACGACGAACGACAAAGAAGAGGAGAGAAGTCAGATTGTTAAAGCACGACGAACGACAAAGAAGAGGAGAGATGTCAGATATGACGGAGGAAATGAGAGAGAGTGAGGAGAGAGACGGCTGGGAGAAGTTGTGAAGGAAGACAAATGAGAGAGAGTGAGGAGAGAGACGGCTGGGAGGAGTTGTGAAGGAAGACAAATAAACCCTAGGGCCGCGTCTCTTTTTTTTTTAAGCAAATAAACAATATTGCTGCGGTTTTGGGCGGGAAACCGCAGCAATATATTTTTAAAATATTTTTTATTATATTGCTGCGGTTTCCCGCCCAAAACCGCAGCAATATTAGTCTCTCCAAGCCCCACATTTTTTTCAAAATGCATCCGTTGAACAATATTGCTGCGGTTTTGGGCGGAAACCGTAGCAATATTGTTATTTTCTATTTTTTCTTTTCTTTTTGCGTGTAATATTGCTGCGTATAGGTAAAACCGCAGCAAATAGCATTTATTCTACTAGTGCAAGCAAATGCGACTTTTTGAATATGTTAGGGTGGGGTTCCTGATGGAACCAAATGTCTTATGGTCACGTGTCATGAGATCCAAATATTACAAGGGTCGATGTGATATCTATATGCATGTTCAATACGAATATAGGAGCATCTAATGTATCGAATGGTATTACTCAAATCCAAAAGTTGTGTGTGAAGAAATGATAATGGAAATAGGTAATGTGGCTAGAACCCTCTTTTGGAATCATAAAATGGTTACTGATCAACCCATCGATACATTCCTCAATAACTCTCTTCCATTGGAATAAGAAGGTGCAACAATAGAAGAAATGTGGGAACATACTCAAGGGTGGGAGTGTATTTTTTTTTTTCATTTTCTCCTGCAAAATATCCTGAAACAAATTCAAGCTTTTGAAGTGAAGAATGACCCGAAAGTTGGGGACTTAGCTTACAGGATAAGTTCACCTAAACGAAATTTTTTCATAAAACCTGCTTTCTGTGTTGTGAAACATGAAGACGATAGGTTGAATGATGATTGTTGGAATACCATTTGGCATATGCCCGTCCAATCAACAAGGAATTCGAGCAGTATTATGGCTGCCTTTTTATGATTGTCTTCTTGGAAACCTTAACAAATTCAAGAGACACACGATGGGTTATCCAAATTGTATCATCTGTGCATATAATGAAGAACATACTCTTCATATATTGTGTGATTGTCCATTTGCACAGATGATTTGGAGTAAAATAGGTGGGTTATCCAATTCTGCAAAAAAATTTTCATCTTCCTTTAAAAGAATGAATATTCAATAATTTAGCTAAAAGCACACCGATCACCTTTGACGGTTGGCCTACTTACTTTAGTATAGCAGATTGTTGGATAATGCATTGGAGAAATACCTTTGTGTTAAAAAGGAACCACAAATTAATTGTTGACATTGGTGCTTTTTTTCGTCTTTGCCATGATGAAGCAAAAAGATGCTGGAACGCAACAGGAATGATAACAGTGCATAGATTAAACATTCAGATTTTTCATAACTTGGCAGGGTCCTCTAATCAATTGGTATTTTTTGAATTGTTATGGTACTGCAAAAGGGGCTCCAGGTGCTACTGGTGGCGAAAATATTATCAGAGATAATTTGGGGTAATTTTATTTCTGCTCTTACTGCTAATTTTGGGAATTATTTTACTTTTAATGTTGAGGTGATGGCCCTCACTATAGATCTTGAATGGGCTGGGGATCTCTAAATTGAAAGATTATAAATTCAAATGGATAGCATTCTAACTTGTGTTGAAACACTCAAGAATGTGGATGATATGGCTAGTTCTTGTGCTCATGATCACGTAATCACGTTATGGGTGTTCATAATTCGATCCGTTCCAAAAATTTCGAATCGGAGAAAATGATGTTCGAATCGATCCGAAAAAATCGGATATCCGAAATTTCGGATCACACTAGATATCCGTTAACTAAAAAAGTTGATTTTTCGAAGAAAAATTTCATAAAATATGCTTCAGATCATCAAATATTTTCGGATATCCGATGTAAAAAAAAGAATATTTCGGATAGGATATCCGGAAAAAATCACCATGTGCTGGATATTTTCATATATTTTAAATTGAAAATTTACAATTCGCATCTGATATGAAAATTCTCGGATATCCGATCTGAAATATCTAGAAAACTAAAAGATCAGGTCCGATATTCGATTTCTTGGATCATATCAACTAGGTCACGAGTCGGATATATATGCACACCCTTAATTTGTGGTTTTGCCGTGCTATACTCAACAAGCATGACTGGGAAGTGAAGCTAGTTTATTTACAATTATCGTGAAAGTAACCTTGCAGCTGATTGATTAGTTAATCAAGGTGTCTCTCAACCTGGGAGATTGAATTTCTTATATAATAATATTTCATTAGAACTTAGTACAATTTTAGAGGAGGATATTCGAGGAGTGGCTTTCCCACGCCTTATGCCTCCTTGAGTCATGTTAGTTTTATTATTTAGTTTTCTGCTTTTGTTTTGTTTTTCTTTGGTTTAAGTTTATCTTTTCCTCTTTTGAGTAAAAAATTTACATTATATTTTCTTAATATGATCAATTTAACAACAATCACAATTCTACTCTAATCTAATGATTGTGTTTTTTATATAATCTCCACTCAGAGGTGTGTCACAAGCTAAACACGCCTTAATCCAAAGCAAATTGCTTGGGGTAGAAATTGAACTCTAAACTTCGATAGGGAAGATGAAAAAACTCATGGTTTCAGCCAACCCCAAATCCTATGTATTTACCGTCATTTTCAATTTTTAACTAAAGTATAGTTTTCATCTCTTTCTTTCATTATCTCTCTCTCTCAACAAATAGATTCACCCACAATTCAATCATTGAACCTGTTTTACATGCCAAGTCTTCCTATATTTTTAATGGAATTAATTATATATAGATTGTGTGAAAGATATTGCATATTACTGACCATATTAATTTTTTCCAGCTATAATTTCATATATGATTAAAGTGTATAAAAATACTTTCAACTGAAGGTATATAATACTTGAAATTACCATGTAATCAAAAGAAAATTGTTAGAAAATACCTTATAAATTTAAAGTTCCGTGAAAAATACTGTTTAAAGCAAAGAGTTGTAAAAAATTACCTTTTAGTTGGATTTTGGTTGTTGATTACTTTTTTGACGACGACCTTTTCATTTCCCCCTTCATTTTTGCTGAAATTTGCCTAATCACAACTTTGTATTTTTTTGTCAAAAGATATCGAAATGTTGGGTGAAAATGGACAAAAAAGGATGCTAGAAGACACAAAAAGAGAAAAAAGGTGAATGCTAAAAAAGGTAGTCAATAACCAAAATCCGGCCAAATGTTGTATAACATTTGTAGTTTAAAATGTAGTTTCTTACAACTTTTTCTTATGAGTTAATATTTTTTTGCAAAACATGTTTCTACAAGGTAATTTCGAACAAAATTTTCATTTGTATATAATATATCCAAATTTAGTTTTTGCTTAATTTTTGTATCATTTAATGAGTTCTTAATAGTGTTTTACTCAAGAATCTCAAAGTATGGAAATATTAACAACATATAAAAATACCATTATTTTAGTTAATTTTAAGTAGAGGTGCCAAAACTTCGAGCCAATTTTTTAAGCCAAAACCCGCTATCTCGAGCCATAGCAAATTTCTCATGACAAAACCGGTTGGGCCAAATTTTAAACTAAAATTTTTTTGAGCCGCCAAACCCATTCCAAAAAAATTAAAATTGGGGCCAGATATGCTGCCCAAGCCGGGGCATATAACGGTCCAAGTCGGGGCAAGCAGACTGGACTATTTTGATCAACTCTAATTTTAACATGTATATGACTTAGGCAAATTTTTTATCTAATTATATAAATACATAACAAAATAGATTCACCGGCGGATCAACATTTGGCATGTCTCGAATGACAAGTATCTTTATATTTAATAAAACCACATATATGTACATCATCCATATACTTCTCAAAAAAAATTCTAATACAATACTCCCTCCGTCCCATAATATAGTGCCTACTTCATTTTTGGTAGGTCAAACTTTAAAATTTTGGACCGAATATTCTCATTTGTATATATAAAAAAAACATATTCATGTGGGATCTTGTTAGATTCGTCTCAATGTGTAGTTTCATAATATCAAATTTTTATATTTTTTATTAATACGGAATTGAAGATATTAAAGATCAAAGTTACGTTTTGAAGACCGTGTAAAAAAGAAATAAACACTATATTATGGGACGGAGGGAGTATTATTTTAAGATATTTGATATTAGCTACCATATGTAATAAGAATTATCATTATATTATATGCGATCATGATAAACAAAAGTATTATGATGTAAGGAATGGAAATGACATATCATGTGCAATCTTTCTATAAAATTTATTTAGGTCTATATATAGTTGTATTATTTATTTAATTACTTCATATAATTTTTATCTTGAAAAATGAAATTACAATAAATTTAACAAAATATTACTTTGTCCGTTTATTTTTAGTTTATTCACTTCATTTTGGAAGAGAACCAGAAAAGAAAGTAAAAAAGTAAAATAAATTTAATAAAATTTTGATCTTGTATATAACAAGGGTTACAATTCTAATTTATTTTACAAACTTATAAAATATCATTTTCTTCTCAAATTTTACGGTGAATTTTAGGAAAGTCATGATGTGAGGTGTGAGTCATAACAGTAAACCAATTACATCCCATAAAATTATACCAAAAGACTGCTAAAGTGGATCGCTCGACTGAAATATACTCCCTTCGTTTCATTTTAATCTACACACTTACACTTTTCAGGTATGCCAATGTAAAACTTTGGGGACATATATCTTTAGTTTTGTATTAGTAAAAATTATAAAAAGTACATATTAATAAAATACATACTAAGACGAATCTAACAAGATCCCACATCACTATGTTTTTATTCACGTATAAATCACAAACGAGGGTCAAAGTGCAATTTGTTAATAGTATAAAATGTCAAAATGTGTAGATTAATATGAAACGGAGGGAGTAACAAAGATAAGATTGAACTTAAATTTAAGATGAGAATGAAAAAAAATATAATACTCAAAGAAATAATGAGGGTATCAAACAAGCATAATGGCAAATCACCTAAAGCCCATAAATTCATCATGAAACCATGATGATGTTTAAGACTATCAAGAACAATCAACATAGGCATGGCCAACAATGTATTAAAGATTCCAAAATTTGGTACTATTTTTTCATGAAAAAGGACTGACAACACAGAAAGCAAAAAATTTTTTTGAAAGGGACGTGCCTCCTACTCCACATATAGACGAGACCAAAAACATATCAAGTAGGCCCATGACAACTAATGCACACTTCCCACTCGTGTGGCCCTTTGGGCCCCCACCATTCTGTCACCGTCGTTTTTTGGGTCCCACTTACTCTCTTTTGTTAACCTCAAGGCATTAAGACTTGTGATTAATAGCCCAATACATAAGCCCATAACTTGAGTCTTCAGTTTTTGAGTATCTCACAGCCACACGTGTGCATTAAATGCCCCTTCAAAATAGCCAGTTTATCTTCTTCCTGTACTCATAAATTGACCTTCGTGGGTGCTCTTCCCACACCACGTATCTTATTTGGTTCTTATCCATAAGGTTTATTATGTAATGACTAATGACCTACCAATACCATGGTGTACTATTTTGTGACAATTTGTGAAGCCACACAAATTGAGGACGAAAATCTCACTGCCGGCGAACAAGACAGTAGGTACGTGAAGGAAATATGTTACAAGCACCAATAACAAAAATGAAAAAGAAAAATAGTCAGGATCATATAATCTATCTTACAACTACTCTTGGCAGTGTCGTGATCAGATGCATGTGAGATATACGATTTTGTCATTTATATGGCTATTATGTACTCTCTTTTTTTTCTTTTTAACCCCTTTTCGGAAATCCGTTAGAAAGATCAATTTCCTTTGAGCTGAGCTCGCATAGGGTCATTCACTCACATGCCCAACAAGTACCAACCTTCCTCCTCCCCCCCGAGAATTCTTAATTGGCTAGTTGTAAATAGCCCCGGATAAAATATTATCCCGAACCTACATCGAGGTATTGGCGGACATTTGAAAATAACGCAGAACAGAATGAGAATGTGATACGGCAAAATAGAAAAAAAGACAGGGAATGGGTCGCTTACTTACCTACTCACAACGGTCAAAGCGAGCCCCTTCATTTCATTCTGAATTAAAGAATGAATCCAATCTTCCGTTTCGTCCAAGCCGGATCTGAAGTATCTGCCTTATTGGGTCGAAAAAGAAAAAAAAGCATTAACGTTCTTACCGCTAATTTCTTAACCCATGTATTACACGGGATTAAGAAAACTAATAAGATTTTAATGGAAAACAAGTTCAAATCAATTTCAATAATTAAGTCTATATTAACTAATATATATAAGGTCTAACAGTAAATTTGTAAGAATTAAAAAAATACTTATCATTGTCATTATTATTATTAGGAAAATTTCTCGGAAACAAACTTTTATATAAGCAACTTTTTGTTAAAAACAACATTTTGATTTTTTTTTTTTTGTTAAGAGAAATCTTAAATCTAAAATACTTTAAAGAAGAAACCTGATGATGTCATTTTACCGTTGACCAGTTTTTTATTCGATATTGAATCAGTTAATGACCCGATAAATTTGCGACAAGCAACTTTTTACAATCTTTTCTTGTCGTAAACAACCGTTTATGCATTGGTTGCATATTAATAAACTACTTTTTTGTGACATAAACCTTACCTAATTTTCTGACGCTGACCAAATTAATTTCGACATTGACCGAATATAATGACACTTAAGCCTTTTTTAAAAAAAATGATGGCAGTAGAAACTAAAACGGAAGGTTTTGAAGGGTTTGTGAGGAGGAGAACAAAAGGAAGGAATGGAAGGGGTTTGTAAAGTTTTTTTTTTTTTTTTTTTTTTATGAGTTATATTGTGGAGTAAAATGAGAAAAAAAATCGGGTGGAGATAGAAAAAAAAACAGGTTACGTAATTTACAAGCGCGTTGGTTAACGTTGAAAATGGCTTAGTAAATACTGGAAAATTAGGGAGGGTTTCATCTCGCAAAAAAAATATAATTCGAGGTTTTAACTTGAAAAAAGAAATATGAATGATGGTTTTTGACAAAAAAGTCATTATAAAAGGTTGTATCTGGCAAATTTTTTAATCTGAGTCAACGTCGAGAATATTGGTCAACGCTGAAATCACATCAAATTTCCTTTGACAAAGTAATTTAGATTCAAAAAATTTATCTTAACAAAACTTTTTTAAAAGGTTATTTCTCATAAAAACTGTTTATAAAAAATGTTTATGATAAATTATGTTTATTATTGTTATTATTATCAAAAGCTATGTTTATTATTGTTGTTGTTATCATTTCTGCCGAGTTTTCCTTTAATTACTAATACAACTTCCATATACTACGTAATGTAGGAGCTAAGTGTCTCAACTACAGTCTAAGTGCATGTCCTATGTAGACCAGATAGTTCGTCACAATATGTAGTTAGTAACTCTATTAATAACTAGATTGTAACTATCCCCTAACGACTATGCACCACAGCACCACATTACTAGCTATAGCTTCTTTATTGACAGGGACAAACGTGCGTGTGTTAGATGAAAGAGACTCTCATATTCTCATGAGCACAAATAATTAAAAAAACAAGACAAACTTTGCTACACATTTCGCTACTAGCAAACAATATCATATACTTGAGCTTTTTTTTAGATGATTTATTTTGATTTTTGACACTATTTGTATATATACATCATTTTAACTATCTCTTAGAGTAAATAATTAAGGAAAATTTTTATTCTCAAATTACCTTGAATACTTCCATTTTTCATCTAGAACAATTTCACTTTTAGTAGATCTCACTATTATTTAAATCCTCAACCAATTTTCAAGTAATGAGACAAGTATATTGAAAAAGTAGAGATTTTCTATCCCATTTTATATCCCATCTTATGTCCCAACTTTTTCTCCTTGTGGCATTACCAACTTTTTTTTCATACTTATTGAAATTAAAGGAGAATGGGTTCGGACGCAAGATGCCACGCAAAATAAAATTGATGATCTCTAGGACATCCTATATAGAAAATGGGCCAAAAATTTAGGATAAGTGATATACTTCTTCCGTTTTGGGATAAGTGAAACATTTCTTTTTATTATTTAAGAGGTTTTTGAGAGAAGTGTTTTACTTTTTAAGAAAAATTATTTATTATAATTTGGTCCGCTCTCTCATTCCAAAAAATAAAGACTAACAAGTCTTCTTCTACTTCAAAAAAAATATTAAACAAACTCTTAGCACACATATATTCCCATTTCAAAAAATATTTGAGTAATAAGGAATAAACTTACCCAAAAAAAACTATGTAACAAGGAATTTGTAACATCTCAAAATAGAATATGTAACTAAGTAATTGAGAAGATAGGATGAAAAAATAGATATGATAAGGATAATGAACAAAAAGTAGATTATTATGTACTCCCTCCGTTTCTTAAAGATCTTCCCTCTTTCCGTTTAAGGGTGTTTCTAAAAGATCTTCTCACTTTTGCTTTAATCCTTATTTGGCAAAACAAATTTCCCTATTTACCCTCTCATGTCACTATCATATGGTCCACCATTACATTATTAATTCAATTTTACTCCCTTTCTCTCTCCTACTTTAACCCCTTTTTATTTGTTTATTTATCTTAACCCCTTTCCCTCTCCTACTTTACTCACACCATACCCCACACAACTTGATTTTTCTTGGTATCTGTAGGAGCAGTAAGTGGGAAGATCTTTAAGAAACGGAGGGAGTATTACTTTGAACTTTTTGTCTTTTCCTTATGTTAGTCATGGTGGGACTTTTAGGTATGTTTTTTTTAATGTGTGGAGAGATACATAAAAGAAAATTATGAACACTTAAATGGGCGCGAAACAAAGGAAATAAAAATATTACATCATATTGTTGCTAGCTACAAGCTATGTAAATGAATATTAAGGCCCCGTTCTTTTGTATAGCGAGAATCTGAATTGAACTGAACTGAAACAAACTGAATTGAACTAAACTGGACAAAAAAGAACTGAAATATTAATATAATAATAACTATTATTATAATTATTATAATTTATAATAACAATAATAATATTAATAACAATAATAAATATTAATAATAATTAATAATAATTAGTATTAATATTGATAATGATTATCAATTAAAAATATTATAATGATACTACTACTACTACTATTAATAATAATAATAATAATAATAATAATAATAATAATAATAATAGCAGTAATAATGTTAAGAATTGATAATAAAAATAATTGACAATAGTGATAATAATAACAATACAATAATTAATAATAATATTAATTAATATTAAAAATAATTATAATAATAATTAATTGACATATTATTATTACAAATTATTATAATGATAATTATTATTAATTAATAATAAAATAATAATAATGGATAATAATAATTAATATTAATATTAATATTAATAATAGTAATTATAATAATTGTAATAATTATACTAATTAATGTTATTACTAATTAATATAATAATAATAATAATATCATAATAATAATAATGATAATATTAATAATAATAACATTGAACTAAACTAAACTGAACTGAACTGAGTTGAGTTGCACTAAGCTGAACTGAACTGAAAACAAGTCCACAAAAATAGGGTCTTATATGTTGCCTTGTTGGCAATACAAAATTAATTTCAACTATGAAATTTGATCTTAAAACCGATTGGAAATATGTATGGTAATCCTCTTCTATATCAGTTATTTTTCATGATCTTTCAATAGTGTAAGACAACTACTATGAACTCTAACTTATGAGGGTTTTTCTCTTAACATATATTCTTCTACCTCTTTAAAATTTCAAGAAAAAGTTGATAGGAACAGTACTAACTATGGACATTCTGTCATTTTCAGTCTGAACTTAGGATTATGTATAAGCGGTCCAAACTATGGATCATTTTTGTCGAAATTGGTCCAACAGTTCATTAACCTGCTCCAATAGGTAAAACGAGTTTTTTTTTCTTTTCTTTTTTTTGCCATAACCTTTTTTCTTCTTTCTCCTCCAGCTCTTTCTCACTCCTCCCTCCACCATGTCCTTCTTTCTCATGTACCCTTCCTCCTTACTGGTTTTAGGTTTCCTTCCTCTCTTCCTCCTCTTTCTCTATCCTTACTCCTTACTCCCATCCCCTCATCACCCCTGCCACCCGACCCACCCTGAATCCCCATCCAATGTTGTTGCCCCCAATTTTCTCTACTTTGCAATCTCTCTTTGTACACAATTTTTCGAATTTCTTCCCTCGATCTCTCAATCTCGTGGCCTTATCTCGATATCTTCCATCTTTCTTTGTTTATTTTGGCGAATTCTAGTAATTTGGAATGATGATGTGGTTTATAATTCAATTCAAACAATGAGCATCAGAGTAGTTTTGAGGGGGAAGAATTTTTGTGGGTGACAAGGTAAGGGGAGGGATCGAGGTGCTGGGAGGGAGTAGGGGGGGAGGGGATTCTATGGGTGGCTGGCGATGGGGTGGCAAGAGAAAGGAGATGGCATTTCAGTGTGTCTGGGGAGGGGGAGGTGCGGCAGGGAGGGGGATGGGATTTCGGGGGTGGCCGGGGATGGGATTTCGGGGGTGGCCGAGGAGGGGGGATCGGATTTCGGGGGATGGGGAATGGTGGCAGCCTATCAAGGGAGGGTGTAACACCCCGATAATTCTCCCTTTTTAGAAATAATACCTTTATAATATAAAAGTATAGAATCACCCAAGTATTATCGCCCGTGTGATAACGTATCGGCTTATTCAGAATTTTGCAGCGGAAAACATATAACTAAACTTTAACCTTTTATTATAAATAAATAAACAAGTATTTAAAAATCAACAATCTAAATGAGTATTCAAACCAACTTCATAATGTATAAACCTAAAAATGCAGAAAAATAAAATAAACTAGTTACACATTCTCTCCATTCTAGATTCCCAATGATGCACATCTGCGAACCTGTAATGTCAATACTATACTGAATCTGCTCACCAAAATGGGTCATCACAGGATCGATAAGGCAAAGCCATAATCACACACAGAAACAAAGCACGTAATCAGCAAAGCTGAGTACTACATACTAAAACATAAGCATTCCTAACATGATACTAATAAATAACATGCAGGGATAAATAATAATATAATCATATAACATTCTGCAGACAACTTTTATTGAACTAACTCTCAACATCTTTTTATTATTCAAATGGAATAATTATTGGACCCGAGTTGTCCTACCACCAATGCCTTCATTAAGAAGACGAAATACGGGCGCGACTCCGTATTTCAGAATGACCTACGATATCGAGGAACCTTTGAAATAAAAGAGGGATGGTGATCAATCCATCTCCTAGAAAAAGTCATGGGCTAATACCATGTACTCCAACTCCCAATGTCCAACTCTAGACGTACACAAGTCTAAAGTATACAACTATTCTCGTTACACTTTACGTTAGTTACCAATTATCACTTGTTATGACACACATACAAGCAACACAACAGAACAACCAAATAGTCACAACTGAACTTCTTTTATCTTAGGATATAATAAGTGACCACAACTTACATCCCAAGATTATTTTCCTTTAATCTCAATCCATCTTATTTGTTGAACCTAGCCAACAATCCAACTTACCTTTACAAAGGCATAATTTATCAACTTACCAAATAAGGCTCACAATTCTCATAAAGTAGTGAAAATAATAAATAAGGGAATATACGAATAACATGATTCAATCTCTATAACAAATATTAATTCCTCATGTAAATTAATAAATAAAATTCCCTTCCACATGCTTGCATCAATTATTCCATACAAACATGAAAATCTTTACTCATAATAAATCTCAAAATCACATGCTTGCACACAGGCATAAAACGTGTAACAACCAATCATGCTAGAAATCACATAAGAACTTAATAAGTTCCTATACATGATACTAAAATTCTTTCTCCTTAAATCAAGATACTAATCACATAGCACACAGGTATGTATGTACCTTGTGTAAACTAGTCGGCAAGCCACTTTTAATTCTTTAAAAGTCTCCTACAGAGTATTCTCCGCCTAGAAATCAATATAAACTAAAATCAATACTCTTAAATAAAAATACAGCAACTCTAAAATATTTAAAATCCCCTTTAACATCTTCAAAAGTTGATTTTACTATCAAAACTCCATTACTTTTAATTCCTAGCATAGTACTATCATACTAGAAATCAAAACTCTTAAAACTCCATTGATAACATTCTTTTTGAAATTCCAGCAACTTTAAAAATCATAAAACCCTCTTAAAAATATGTAAACATGATTAAAATCATAAACTAATTCAACCTCATAGTATATAACATGCTACTATGGTTTTCTAGTAATTAAAACCTTAAAAATCCATGCTTTAATGATTAAAACTTCAATCTAACCATAATAAACAAATCTGAATTTTATTCTTATAATATATAATATATATGAATCAAGATTATTTATTAAAACAGTAACTTAAAACCAATAATCATGATCAATATTAAAAGAAAGCATAAAAACATAGTCTTTAATGGAATCTTGAGGACGAAGAAAAGAAATTAACCAACACCAAGAAGAAACAAGAACACGCCGGAAATAGAGACTCATGGCAGCAGCACAGTGCACGAATTTTGGTGGTTATGGAGAGTTTTGTGACGTTTCTTGTTGAGGAAGAACCGTTATTTGAAGAAGAAGAAAGAAAGAACTTGAAAGAGAGAAAAGAGAGAGAAAGCCCAGAGAGAGGAGAGAGAGTGCCGTGAGAGTTGAAGGTGAGGAGAGAGAAAATAATTCTTGTGTGAGGTAAAATAATTGGGTATTAGGATATTTATAAGGAGACTTCCTTTTGGGCTTAGAAAAAGGAGATTGGGTTCAATTAAAATTGATGATGAATAGGATAAACAAATTAGAACTTGTATCATCAACATGACTCCCTTTTCCTTATCCATTTAGGATTTTGGGTTCCTCAAGTCCATTATAAATTAGTATTTAAAACTTAGTATCAAAGCATGCTTAATTAAAATATATTTAACTTTCTTCAATCCTTAAAATAATTTCATTTGACTTCTTAAAATAGTCAACCTTTTAAAAGCGTCAAATCATTTTAAAACTAAGTTGTTTAAATAGAAATATATAAATACTAAAATATATTTATAAAATCTTTTAAAATTATGGGGGATTACAGAGGGGTAATGTGATTTCTAGGGTGGTTGGCGAGGGGGATTGGATTTCGGTGGTGGCTAGGGAGGGAAGTGGAATGGGGAGGGGTAGCAGGGGATGGGGTATGTGATTTCGAGGGTGGATAGGGAAGGAGGGGGGGTGGGAGGGAAGGAGATAGGAGAGAGAAAAAAGAAGGAAACTGACTTAAGATATTTTTAAAAAAAATTGAACCTGTTCAACAGGTAATCAATTTGATGGGACCAATTTTGACAAAAATGATGCATAGTTGGGACCACTTATGAATAATTTTTAGTTGAGAATGAGAATGGTGGAATGTCAATAGTTGAGAATGTTCCTATCAATTTTTCCAATATGAATTAATTTGAGCTAATGAATCATTAAAAATATTGTTAATTAATGTGGTTCATTAGTATATGTAAAAATCAACATGGTACATGTATGGAGAATTATAAAGAATATTCTAAATTGTTCTCAATATATAAGAGAAAATATAGTCATGTAGATTCTTATTGAATACTTTATTATTATCCAGTCGTTATATTTAAGATCAAAGAAGTACATTTCGGAAGAAAAAAAATACAAAGGAGTAATAGTAATAAGTTACATACTCCACCTTAACAATACTTGCCTCTCAATAAAATATATGAAAACCCCTATTTTTTGCTATTATAATAATTTAGTGGTCTTGAGTCATTGATTCTTGGAGAAAAATGGGATAATGTCATTAGCTAGGTTAGGTTGTACGACTCATGAGGCCTTTAAATTCACGACGACAATTGAGGAATAGTGGGGTTCACCGTTCACCGTTATATTTGTTGTTCGTCCTCTAAAATGAATTTGCTGTCTTGTATTGTGAAATACATCCATAGATGTGTGTCGTTATAAAATTCTATTCAAACCTTCACCTAACTACTTTAAACATGAAGGATATATATGGTTGGCATGGTTTGACACATCAAATTATGCATTCTAGCCATTAGCTTGGTTCTTCATATCAGTCCACTGGAATCCCTCACCAGTCTTTATCATTTTAGGGAATAGACACAGCTCTGAGATGTTGTCTAATTTTCAGCAGTTGTCCAACTTCATCTGCATTAATAATTAGTTGAATGGCCTAAAAACCAGATAAAGCAGTTTACATATACATATTGACAAAATTTGCATAAATAAAATAGAACAGCTGATCTTGAATGGAACCGAGCTTTGCCAACTTATGCATGAAAGTATGAAACATCATAACATGATATTAGAGAAATTGCCATTAGAACAATGTCAAGTTTACCCCTCAACAGTATTAACAAGTGACTTGACTACCTGTTGATTATATCCAAATATTGTGATAAGACGATCACATATAAGATTTGGCAAATTATATTCGAATGGATGTTTTAAATAGTGGAACCCTAAAGGTAAATATGTAAATGACATGTATTATGTTGAAATATAACGACTCACCCTCAAAGGGAGCTTTGGCACTCATATATATATATATATATATATATTGAAAATGTAATTACAAATATCTACATTTAGGATTCCACTATCCTCTAAACTATATTTCTCCACGTCCTTTCATGATGCCGATCCTAGTGTATTCATCCTTGATTGGTCTCTTAGGAATATGACGTCATCTCCTAGTGTGTTCCCTGCTATACATGTCCATTTGCTTACCTCTGTTGAGAACACATTTCACACACCGCCTCCCCCCTTGCGTGTCGTCTACCAGTGCCTCTACCGAGCCCCTAGCAAGTTGCCAAGTGTTACAACCTCCTAGCACACAGCTTCGCCGAGTGCACCCTCCAACAAACCTTACCCTAGTATGTCAACCCCTATTGTGTTGGCTAGCTCCAACTCATGTGCTCCGCCACCTAACAGCAGTCCATTAGCCCCCACGCCCCCATCGTTGTGTGTGCAGCTCCATCACCCAACACTCACATCATGCAAACTAAATCGGGCTTTTTATACCTAAGACTATCCTAAATCTCATTACAATTGACTTAAACCCTAATCCAATTTGTTTTTCCAAAGCTCAAAAAATGCCCAAATGGTGTCAGGCCATGGTAAAGAGTTCAACGCTTTAATTGCAAACTATACCTGAGATTTGGTGTCGTTTGATGCTGGCAAGAGTACTGTTGGTTGTAAGTGGATTTATAAAACGAAGTATAATAATGGTGGGTATGTGGAACGATGTAAGGCTCGCTTGGTTGCCCAAGGGTTGAAGTAGCAAGATGGGGTAGATTTTTCAGAAACTTTAGCATTGTTGTTCGCTCTACCACTGTCTTATTGTTCTCACCTTAGCTGTCTCTTTTATGGTTGGTCAGTACATCAACTTGATGTCAAAAATGCAGTCTTACATCATTTTGTTACCTAGGAAGTTTGTTTTTGACAATCCCCTGCTTTTGGTTAAGATCCCCAATAGCTAAACCATGTTTGTCGTCTCAGAAAAGCTCTCTATGGTTTGAAACAGGCTCCTCGAGCTTAGTTTCATCATTTCAGTTTTTTTTTCACAATAGTTTTTCTTTTGTTCTCGATCACACTTCTTTTGTTCTCGAGAAAGTTTGTTTTTGATAACCTCCTGCTTTTGCTTATGATCCCCAATAGCCAAACCATGTTTGTCGCCTCAGAAAAAACTCTCTATGGTTTGAAACAGGCTCCTCGAGCTTAGTTTCATCGTTTCAGTTGTTCACAATAGGACTTCTTTTGTTCTCGAGGAAGTTTATTTTGACAACTCCCTGCTTTTGCTTATGATCCCCAATAGCCAAACCATGTTTGTCGTCTCAAAAAAGCTCTCTATGGTTTGAAATAGGCTCCTCGAGCTTAGTTTCATCGTTTCAGTTTTTTTTTCACAATATGACTTCTTTTGTTCTCGATCAAATAGTTTCATATGTTCATTTTTTCAAAGGGCAACTCACATTCTACATCTTTTTCACTAGCTAGAATAATTGTATATTGTTGCGATTTTTAAGTGGCGTATTGTTGAAGATTTCACAACATCGCAAATCAAGGCACAACAATAGTTTAACTTATTACTGTTGTTACAAAAACCGTAGCAATAGATTTAACCTATTGTTGCGGTTGCATCCCAAAACCGCAACAATAGCCAACATGTACAGGTGAAAAACAGAAAATATATCTTTTTGTTTTTTGAAATTTTGGCTAATTTAAGTTAACTCCAATACCTAGTATATATTGTCGCAATCCAATTTATGAAGAGAGACGAATATGTAGTAATAAATTGCAATTTTTGCTGGCATAATTGTGGCTTGGCATTTGCAAAGCCACTAAACTAATTTTAAAATAATAAATTTGAAAAGAAAAATCGACTATACCAAATCTCAATTGGATTAACTGCCCCATTTTTTGTTTGAGTACATTTGTTTTACGAATCAGCAAATAGCCCAAGTTAAATCATTCTCAAATAATATCAACACACCGTTGAAATCTAGAAGTGAAACTAGAAACTAGAAATTTTCATTTTCGTAATTCGCTTCATTCTACAAAATCTAAGGTATATCATATTTATCTCAAAATCATCTTCCCATAACATTAATTCAACAAAAGTGATTGATCCAACATTATCCTTCAACCATCAATATGTAACAATTCCAATAACTTGAAGCAAATTCAGAATTTCAGATCTAAAAATGAAAAAAGATAACGTCCATGATTCAGAATTTCGAGAAATTAAAGCTAATATGTTGAAATCTAAAATTCAGTTCTAAGTACGAACACGTAGTGGGAGAAGGCGAGCTCAACCATGTCGAGAGGAGAAAGCTGCTGCAGCAGAACGTGGAGGAGGAATTCGATATGGCTTTAGGGGAAGGTGGTGTGGTCGACCATTTTGAGAGGAGAGGGAGGAGAAAGGTGCAACGACGGACATAGAGGAGGAATTTGATGGGGCTTTAACGGAAGGCGCGGCATGGTCAACCATTTCGAGAGGAGAGGCAAGAGAGAGGTTCAGCGGCGGACATGTAGGAGGAATAATCTTGATGGGCCTTGGTGAAAGGCGTCGCTCAACCATTTCAACAAGAGTGGGAGGAGAGAGGTGGAGAGGTGAGAGAATTTTGAGAGGATGAAGGAGGCTTAATAAGGGACCGTGAATGTGTGAGAGATTAGCGTTTCAGTGAGAAATGAAGGCAGCATGAGAGAATAAAGGTTGGTAAAAAGAAACGGTGTCTGGGCTCTTAAGAGAAACCCTAGAAATAAAAATTCAACATATTGCTGTTGTTTTTTAGACAAACCGCGGCAATAGACTAAAATATTAAAGAAAATCTAAATTGTTACTACGATTTTTCTCAAGAACCGCAATAATATTTTGTTATACATGCTTTATTTTTTCTTCTCACGTGGTTTACTATTTCATATAGGTAAAATCGCAACAATTCAATAGCAGCATAAGGTAATAAGATAATTTTCTACTAGTGCTCTATGTAGATGAGATCATTATTGCATGCAATTATCCTCTCCTCATTTCGACATTCATCTCCCATCTTTCTAAACAAAATGACACGAAGGACCTTGGGGACCTTCACTATTTCATAAGTATTAAGGTGATACGCAGTTCTCGCGGTTTTTTTATTATCTCAACACAAATATGTCAGCGATTCGCTTTGGAAATTTCATCTCCATATATATACTCTCAAGTCTGTGCATTGCCCTCCCGAACCACTCTCCGTATCATCGATGGTGAGCTTCTGGCTAATTGTAGGCATATTTTTGAAAACTATGTTGAATGAGCGCTAATTTGACTATCTCATTGTAAAGGGTTAAAGTTTTGAAATACATTTTGAAAAAGAAGTCACCAACAAGTCGTTAAAGCAAGACTCATAAACCTAATTTGATATTGAGAAACTATAGGGACATCTTAGAGACTTATCCAATATAGATTTTCCTTCATGACTTCATAATTGGTTAATGAACTAACCAAAGATAAAGTTCAGTGTTGAAGGTATACATATGAATAGGAATCACATTCACCCATTGTTGGTCTCTACTTAATACGATTCATGTCTAGGTTTATACAAATAAATAACCAAGCAATAATATTTTTAAGCATTATATTCTAAAAATTAATTTATCTAGTTAAAAGATCTTTTCCCTTAGTAGGGCACTTTTCCCTTGGACCGTTAATTGCTGACCGAGCAACAAGAGCCTTGTGTTAGATTGTTCGAAGCGCTCGATAACATATTCAAGGCATTCTAACAAACCGCCATGACTTGAATTCTCTCATAGGTAATAGATGTATCGGATTTAATAAAACTTTTCAAATGTACCAATACTCCCTTTCCCTGCCTCAAAATGCCCCTAAGGGCCATCAACAACTTGAAATATTTAGCAAGTCCAAACAGTGTTCGAACTTATCGATTTGCAAAACCGGCTTGGTGAGCAAATAAAGAGGATTATCAAAACCTACTTTCATCACCTTATTAATTCTCTTATCACCTTTTACGAAATGATAAATCATATCTATTTGTGTTTAGTCCTGATCTCATGATTAACTTGATCCTTCGCTAAGCCTATTGCACCCAAAGTATCATAACACTCAATAGCAGCCTGATCATGACGTAGACCAAGATCAGGAACTAGATCTTTCAACCATATTATCTCTTTAGCAATTTCTATCTGCCATGTACTCTATCTCAAGGCGAGAACCCTGTGTTGGGTCATTTGATCCGCCAAATAATATATTTTAGGTATTTCAACAATATTAAAGTTCAACTTTTACCATTTATTGCCAAAAAGATTGTGAAAGAGTATCAACTGTTAATTTTAGCGCATGACCTAAATTTCCGGTGTTAAAATGCACGTGCATTTGGATTTTTTTGCTTTTCTTTTTCTTATTTCTCCTTCATTTTCACACAAGTTCCAATCTCATTAACAAAAGAATATTTCATTGCTATTTTTATATTAGTAGTTAGCACTATGAGTTAGAAAGTAAATTAATTGTTAGTTTGCATGTTGTAAGTATATGCTTTATTGGACTTTTACTTGTTCTGGAAAAATCTATTAATGGATCCGTGTGGGTTGAATGTGCGACTAGTTTTGGGGTCTGAATCATTGAACCCAGATCCATGCCTAAACGATGTACATATAAACATAAATCTGTTGGGACCGATTAGGTCTTAAAGCATAGACCCAAACTCTTGAAATGGGGCGAGCCTAACAAGGTCCGAGTTGGATTTTGGACCTATTGTCATATCTATGTAAAATCTTTTTACATTAATATTTGTTTCGATGTGTATTTTCAAATCATCAACGTTTTTTAGGTTGTTAATCAATATACTTAACATAATTTTTTTAGGCGTGTCCCGGCCTATCCCATGATCACCTCTAGGTGCTATGTATTCACTTTTGCATATATAATATACAATATAACTATATAAAATATACATTACTATAATTACAAAGCTAAATAAGGACAAACATTGTTTCCATAATATTTTGTCTAACACACCCCCTCATCAGTCGGGGAAGGAGAAGGTCGAACAGTGAGACTAGAGCAAAAATCCAGGAAAAGGGAAGTGGAAGACCTTTAGTGAAGATATCGGCACATTGAAACGAAGAGGGCATGTGAAGAACGCGAGTATGACCAAGAGCCACTTTTTCCCGAACAAAATGGATGTCCATTTTCTACATGTTTGGTGCGTTGATGTTGCACCGGATTATGGGACATGTACAACACATTAATATTGTCACAATAAACAACAGTGGTGTTCCGCAAAGGACAATGCGACTCGAGGAGAAGGTTTCGAATCCAAGACGTTTCGGCAACCACATTGGCCACCCCACGATGTGCTACCTTAGCGCTGGATCGAGATAGGGTAGCCTGTCGTTTGGACGACCAAGAAATCAAATTGTCACCAAGAAAAATGAAGAACCCATATGTACAACGGCGAGTATCCGGGCATCCACCCCAATTAGCATCAATATAAGAAATAAGACCATAAGTAGAAGTAGAAAAGAAATGCATCCTATAATCAAGAGTGCCTTTAATGTATCGTAAGACACGTTTGAGAGCAGGAAAATGAGGTTCTCGAGGGTCGTGTATAAATAAGCATACTTGTTGAACCACATAGGAGATATCAGGTCTTATGAAGGTGAGGTATTGAAGAGACCCAGCAAGTTGACGATAAAGAGAGGGATCATCAACTTACTTACCGCCCGTGGCACTAAGTTTGGACTTGGTGTCCACAAGAGTCGCGGCGTTCTTACAAGAACATATATTGGCCATAAATAGACTGGCGAAGAAGATATACATGTTGGGGTTTAGTGGGGTCTACAAACTCGACCGGTTGATGCATATAAACAGTTTCTGACAAATGACCATGTAAAAATTCATTTTTAATGTCAAGTTAATGAATAGACCATTATCGAGAAACGGACAAACTCAGAATAGTACGAATTGTAGACGGCCTCACAACTGGACTGAAAGTCTCATCGCAATCCACATCAATCTCTTGTCCCTTACTATGCTCATTACACTCCTTGTATTGATGATTATAAATTTCTTGACTTTGCTTCTGAGTTCAATCCTTCTACTTTACTGATCCACTCTCTGAGTAGCCCATAAAATACGGCCCAACTCTCATCTTCTCTTCGACCCCAGATGATCTCCTCCTCTCACACACATTCAGCGCCTCCAAATTTGACCCAAACCCCTTCCACTTTAACTCATCCTCCTGATGACCCCACTCCCCCTTCCCTACTTCGGCCCAGCGGTACACCCGCAACCCACAACTCTCTCCCTCTCCTGACCCGTTTGCTTTCCCTCTTCATGTGTCTCCCACCTCAATTCATCATTTACCACAAACAATGATATTGCTCCTAAGGGAATTTATCTTTGTCAAAAAATGACATGCCAAAAAATTATAAGTTTCTTATTAGCAATGTTGAAGCAGCAGTAACCACGAAGAGAGATACGATACCCAAGAAAGATACAAGGGGTAGAACGAGGGCTCATTTTATGTGAAGAAATGGCACTCAAGTTGTGGGGAACAAAGGCACCCAAAAGTACAGAGATGAGTGTAAGATGGCAATTTATTATAGAGAATATGCATCAGAGTAAGACAAATTGAGAAGTTTAGTAGGACGAATATTGAGTAGATAAACAGCCATGTGCAGGGATTCAACCCAAAAGGAAGGAGAAAAATAAGCATAAAAAGCAAGGAACGAAATATATTATTGATGGGAATAATCTCATCTTTGTTCCTTCTTCTTAGATTGGTCCCAACTTTTGATAATCCAGCAATAATCCCACCTTTATATAGAATCTGCTCAAAATGGGACTTTGCAACCTATGACCTCTTTGACCAGTTAAAAATTGTTGACTTACTTTTAACGTTGTTAATTTACTTTTAAAAATTGCCCAACCCAACCCCACTCCCTCCCCCTCCCCATCGCAACCTAGCAGCCACCCACCCCCACCATAGCCCAAACCCTTTTTCACCTCCACCCTAACACCACCCAACCTTTCCCCTGCTACCCACCTCCCAACCCCACCTTCCTGTAGCAACCAAAACTCTATCCACCCATCAAGCCCTCTCATTATCCCTCTCCCGACAACACAAAGCCACCACAAAACTATCCAACCCCTTGCCGCCCATCTCCAAATCCCACCCTGCCATATCAACCAAACCTCCAACCAACCATGCCTCATACCTTCCCTGACCGCACAAAGCCACCCGACCCATTCTCGACACCACCAGCCTTCCTCCGACACCGAACCCATCCCCCACCCCTATCTCGATACCTCACTCAGCCCCCATCTGCTTTCTAGACAACACCACCAATCCACGACACCTCACGCTGCCCCACCCTCACCCATTTTTGTTCTCAAATTTCTTATGGCTTTTGCAATTTTTTATTATTGGGGACGGGTCTGAGTGGGGGATGTGATGGTGGAGATGTGGGAAAGAAGATACAGTTGGGGGTAACTATGCTGTGTGCGGAAGGGCTAAGAAAGGGCGATAGGGGCAAAGAGGGGGTTGGGCTACAGTTGGGAGATGGGTGGCTGCTAGGGAGGGGTGAGGCTGAGGCTGAGGTGGGGGGTTGGGTGGTTGGGTGGGGTTTGTAGATTTTTTTTAAGTAGACTGATAAGTTTTATAATTAGAATTAGAGTTTAATTATGAAATTAGGTTTAAAATGTACTTAAGTACCTGTTAATTACGTCATTAAAATAGTTTACGTAAATTTGAAGATTATTAACAGGTAAAAACCCATTTTGAGCAGATCCTCTCGAAAGGGATAATTATTGTTGGATTATCAAAAGTTGGGACTAATTTGGGAAGATCGGAAAAAGGTGGGATTATTCCCATCAATTTTTCCTACGTTTTATTATGAGAAATAGGGAAGGGAAGGCGACAATGTTTACCTAATTGACAACCACAACAAACTGAAGGATTAGTCCCTTTAATAAATGAAATATGGTTATTGGCCGGTCCTAAGAAAATTCAAAACATGATCTTTGGGATGGCCCAAACGATTCCAGATATCCGGAAAGAGAGCAACAAGACCAGGATGAAAAGATGTAGTTGAAGATGACACAGGATAGAGATTTCGAACATTGTTGCACCTCGTCAATATGAGCCCCGTCAGTAGGTCCTTCACAGAAAAATCAAAGGGGTCAAATTCAATAGAGACAAAATGATCAAAAGTGAATTGAAGAACTGAGACGAAATTTTTAATGATATTAGGAGCATAAAGAATATTTCTGGAGTTAGCGGTGGAAAAGGTTCAAGAAGAGTGGTAGAGCTTGAACCTTCAACTGGTATTTTTGTGCCATCACCAATCATAATATGAGTATTTAAATTATGTCAATCAACAATAGAAGAGTAGATACATGAATTATTCATGAGATGAGACGAGGCACCCGTATCCATATATCAATTGGGTCCGGAACTTGAAGAGACAAAGTGTTGAGGAAGGTTGGAAGATCGGTTGGTTGATAACCACTGTCAAAAGTTGATAGCGCCTGATTGGGCTGTTGTTGGGGTCGTGGAGCAGAGCCCAAAATTTCAAAATTTGGTGTTGGGCCATGCCATTTAGTGAGTTGGGGATTAGAAGGAAAAGGAGACCAATAGCATGCCCATTAAGGATAAAATGGGTCATTTTAGGACTGGCTTGTTGATTGTTTTCCTTGGCTACTACCATGCTGCTGTCCATTTTTACCCCCACGACCACCATTCTTTTCCATTTATAATTGTTATTGCAACGGTTGTTGTTGTAACGTCCACCATTACCACCACTGTACCCGTGTTGATGAGCATTAAAAGATGACGAGTTTGTGTTGGTCTCACCCGCAATAAGTACGGTGGAAGTGGAGTCAGTTTTGTTGTTCTTTTCACGACTGACGCGATCGAGTTTGAGCATAGAACAAGCTTTATCAAACGATGGAAGGGGAACAACTTGTTTTATGAGAGTGGCAACCATAGCATAATATTTAGTGAGTTTTCCTGCTAATTGAAGAACCAAGCGTTCTTCGAAAATAGGATGCTCCATGGTAGCAAGTTGAGTGGAGATGGTCTTGAGTGTTTGAGTATACTCAACCAATGAAGAGAATTATTTCAAGTGTACGTGACCAAACTGATTCTCAAGATAAACAACACGCGTACCTTTGTTCTTTTGAAAGATATTACGGAGACGATCCCAAACTATCATGGACGTGGGTTTTGTCATCGAGGTTCTCATAGAGAAGATCGATTGAAATAGTACCATATAGCCATTGTAGGACTATTGCATCAAGTTTGCCCCATAAGTCATTATCAATACCCTCTGGTTTCTTGACTTTTGGATCAATATGATCCAATACGTTGTAGACTTTAGTAGTGTTGCGGAATAAGGTGGCCCATAAAGTATATTGAATTTTGTCAATATCCAAGATTAAGGGAACCAAGGTCTTAATGTTGGTGACTGTGAGGGTTGGGTGATTGGTAGAAGAAGGAGTGAGTGAGTAACTTGTCACAAAAGAAATGGGGGAGTCGCCTGCCATGGAAGAAGCTTGTGTGAAAGAGTTGATAGTGAGAAGAAGAAGTCACAGGTCTACGGTTTGGTGTGATACCATGTGAGAATATGGAAATACTCCTTGAGGAGTGCTCTGTATTCATTTTAGTATATATAGGATACAATGTAACTATAACAAATATATGTTACCATAATTACAAAGCTAAATAAGGACAAATATTATTTACATAATATTCTTTCTGACACTCAAATTTCCCTTGCAAAGGATATTCATAAGCCTTTTTAATAATGGTAGAAAACTATGTCTAAATAATACAATATATGCAGCTTGAAACCATTCGTTGAATGCTCTATCTATTTCATTACACTTTAAATTTGTGCAGTATTTATATAAATACTTAATATTTATAACTTTTTTAAGTATAATATTAAAACTTTCATGACCAAGTTATGGTTTAACAATTTCTTTTAAATGAAAAAATGTTATGGTTTACCAATTTCTTTTAGGAAAAATTGATAGGAATAGTCCCAACTATGGGCGTTCCGCCATTTTCAGTCCCATCTAAAGATTATTTCTGAGCGGTCCCAACTATATATCATTTTTGCCGAAATTAGTCCCATCAGGTTAATGACCTGCTACAGCAGGTAAAACACGTTTTTTTTATTTTTATTTTTTCACCATAGCCTTTTTCACTCTCCTATCTCCTTCGTCCCCTCCCACCCCACCCCCTCCCCCTCCCCCTCCCCTTCTCTCTCCCGCACTATCCCTCCTAACTGGTTTGAGCAATCAAAAGGAAAGGGTACAAAGTTCCAACTCCTATTCAGCGCAAAACTATGCCGCTCATTCTTTCTGGTGTCGATATTGTTGTCATGGCGCGTACTGGCTCTGGTAAAACGGTGGCATTTCTTATCCATATGCTCAAGAAATTGCAGCAACATGTTCCTCTCTCCTATTGGCGCTTCAAACTTTGAAATTTACTAAGGAATGGGGCCGTTATACAGGTGGCTTTTCTATCAATTCTTGTTTTATGTTTGTTGAATAAATTGTGTTAAATGTTCATGTTTTATAGTGTGGTTAGAATTTTTGAATTATGTGATAAATTTGTGAAACTTGGGTGTCCGATATTTGTTAAAATTAATGTTCTATCTTTATAGTGCGCTAGATCAAAAGTTTGTTGGAAATTCTTTAAAAATCTATGAAGATTTAATGAAAGAACTGTGTCACATGACCTTAGTTATGTAGCTCTTCTCGGTTTTATCATTAATGGTTGAAGCTCATTGTTCGAAATGTGGGTGCATTTCGATTACGAATTGGGATTTCGGGGGTGGCTGGGAGGGGTGGGCTGGAGGGGTGGGGGTGGGGTGGGGGTGGGAAGGGTGGGGGTGGGGGTGGGGGTGGAAGGAAGGAGATAGCCAGATAGGAGAGAGAAAACGGAAGAAGGAAATTGATTTAAGAAAAAAAAATTAAAAAAAATTGACCTGTTAAATAGGTAATAAGTTACCTGGGACCAATTTTGGCAAAAATAATATATAGTTGGGCCCGCTCAGAAATAATTTTTAGTTAGGACTGAAAATGGCAAAATGCCCATAGTTGGGACTGTTCCTTTCCATTTTTCCTTTCTTTTAGGAGGAAAAATGTTATGGTTTACCAATTTCTTTTAAAAGAAAAAATGTTATGTTTTAACAAGCTTTCTTAGAACATTGCTATTTATGGTTTTTTGGATCATGAAAATATGTCATGAGTGGTGATCTAAAAATACATGACCTTGCACTCATGATTCATGGGTGACTTATTTTGGGTATGAACTTCTTTAAGACCGAGGGAGTAAGGCTATGTTCAATTCACCTTATTTTTGCTTATTTCAGATCTAATCAGATCAGATCAGATCAGAAAAAATAAGTTCAGATCAGATCAGATCAGATCTGTCAGTTTTAAAATTTATTTTTACTATTAAATATCTTTCATTACATATTAGTAAAAATTATAATAATTGAATATTAATAAAGTACTCATTGAGACGAATCAAACAAGATCCCACATGACTATATTTTTTCTTATATATTGAGAGAAATCTAAAAGATAAGATCTTGTAATCAGATCAGTTCAGAAAAAATAAGTTCAGATCAGATCAGATCAGAAAAAATAAGTTCAGATCAGATCAGATAAGTTCAGATCAGAAAATTTCAGGTGAACTAAACATAGCCTAAGTTTGACCTAGTGGTAATATGAAATTTTGACAAGAGTGTAATGTGATGTTTCATTTAAAGTGTATGAATCTCTCTAAGATTCGGGGAGTAGACTTGGCCTAGTGGTTGGGATTATGTCTTACAACCTTGAGGTTGGGGGTACAATTCCCACTAGAGGCATTTTGAGGATAAGGATTTTCCTTACCTTCTCCCATACCCTCAAAATGTTTAGCCTGCTAACCCGTATCGGGTTGACTTGTGCGAGATTCCAATCCGATAATATAATTCATCTTACTAATAAAAAAAAAGAAAAAATATATTCATGGAACTGGGCTGATGATCCCATAACTTCAGAGTATGGCAATATGGAGATGAGTCAGATGACTATATCCAGATATATGAGATACCGACTGACCCAAGAATAAGTGAGCTTTAAATAATTCAAGATCCAAAGATCAAGATCAATTCTCAAACAAGGGCAACCATGCATGTGGAGGGGGACCTACAGGCCACAATTCAACTTTGATCTAACGGCTCTCACAACCTCTTATAACCCCAAGAATCAATCTTAACCGCAATTATAATCATTTCATATTCCAATATGGTGCGGTAAGGTCTGTCCGAATCCTGTCCCATAAACATTAGGACAATTGCCTCAAATACTTAGCTGCCACTCTTGTCTAAATACATGCATTTGGGATATCCATGTCCTTAAAGTACCCATCCTAAATTAAAGTCATGCCCTTTAATGAATATCTAATTTGACTATATTTAAAAAGCAAAATTGTAGTGATATTTAGTATTTCATCTGTCCTACTACTTCGGTTTTTTTTAATTTACCCACTTTACTTTAGGAGAAAATTAAGGAGAAAATACAAAAATATGAGAGAAAAACTAAAAAGGTGGAGAGAAAAACTAGAAAAGAGAGAGAGAGAAACAAAAGAATGGGTTAAAATATTAAAAAGTGAATGAACTGGGTGAAAATTTTTAGAAAAATCAAAGTAAAGAGAAAAAGGAAAAAGATAAATGCAGTCCTAAAGGCTGCATATAAGAAGCGCAAAATGAAAAAAACAAGCATTAACTGATCATTTATTACATAGATTAATGCAAACCTTTGTCATAAATTTCCACTAATTTCCACTAATTTCCACTTTAAGCAATGTATTTATATCTTATATACTCCCTCCGTCCCAAAATATAGTTCACATTTCTATTTTGGGAGTCAAAGTTTAAAAACTTTGACCAAATATTCTAACTAATGTATACAAAAAAAACATATTCATGAGGGATCTTGTTAGATTCATCTCAATGTGTAAATTCGTAATATCAACTTTTTATATTTTTTACTAATAAGAAATAGAAGATATCGTAGGTCAAAGGTATGTCTTGGAGACTGTGCAAAATAAAATAGGAACTATATTTTGGGACGGAGGGAGGAGAACACTCAATGGAAATGATATATGTAACCCGTAGGGTTGCATAAAAAAAGGTAAAAAAATAAAAGCATTACTAACATTGATTTACTAACACTCAATTAATGTTTTGATTTAATCAAAACACTAAAAGCTGTTGCCGAACAGATATAACCCAAATAAAAAATATTCAATTAATTAAAATCAATGAAAATGATATATGTAACCCGTAGAGTTGCATAAAAAAAGGTAAAAAATAAAAGCATTACTAACATTGATTCACACATGATTATGTCATAATTCATGAATTCCTAAGTTAAGACTCCATCCATTTCAAATTATAAGGCATTTTTGTTTTAAAATATAAGACATTGTGCATATCAATACAATATTTAATGTCAATTCTTATACCTATGCAAATCTAATTAAAACTAACTAATTTATTAGTATCGATAAAAATAGTTTACATGTCTTATAATTTGAAACGAAATCATTACTATTATAGAGAACATATTTAATATTTATCTAAAACGTTAATAACTACATATACCAAAATTCTTAAATTAAATACGCCTACTATATCATAAATTCCAAAAATGTTACTCCATAATTTTGAAGCTATAAATTTATCCCTTAAAATAGGAAACCTAAAAGAAAAGGGTAGGTCCCACTCTATTTTATGAAATTTAATTTCCATCTCAAAAAGGAGGTTGTGGTGTTAGGTCGAAAAATGAGACAGTGTAATTATGATTTAATAAACAATGTCTACCAATCACAACGCAGCGTGAGGAACACTACAGCAATTATGATTCTCTATGTCTTCAACTTTGGAATCTTACAATAATTTTAGTAGTTGTGCCTCTAAAATTTATCAACATGTATATCTCTATATAAAACCATTGTGCAGTTGGGTTTATAACTTAACCACACAATTTATATTCCTATACCATTTTCTTTAACACACACAAAAAAAAATTGTTCATAACATAAATTCCATAACTTGTGTTTTTCTCAAGCTGATCAATCTTGAAGTTGAAGATTAATCAGAAAATGGAGATGAACAAGAAAGAAATTGAGCTTCAAGATACCGAGTTAAGACTAGGATTACCCGGTACCGAGTTCAAAACTCAGGTTAATAAAAGATCATTTTCTGATATCAATGAAGAGTCTACTTCTAATGATGACAAATCTGGAAAGAACACTGCTCCATCTCCAAAGTAAGCATCTATACTTCTATGCATGACTAGGCCAAGTTTATTCAATTTTTTAATGTTTTCGGCAGAAAATCATATATATATATATATGCAGCTTTTAGGACTGTGTATAAAAAATTCGTTAAAAGTGAAAATATTAAGCAATAACTGAACATGTGTAGCACCGATCTATATATTCTATGCGTGACTTTGTCACTAATCTTATAGTAAACAACTTTTACAGGGATAAATCAAGCCCTTGAGTTGAGGCTACATATATTTAAAATGTTTAGACATATTTTCATATTGTTATTAATGGATTAGAAATATATATTGACAATATTTGTGTATTATCTTATATAGGGCACAAGTAGTTGGTTGGCCTCCAGTTAGATCCTACAGGAAAAATTGCCTTCAAGCAATTAAAAAAGAAGCAGAAGTTGGAGGAAATTACGTTAAAGTTAGCATGGATGGAGCTCCTTATCTTAGAAAGATTGACATGAAACTTTACAATGGTTATGCAGAACTTCTTAAGTCCTTGGAAGACATGTTTAAAGTTACAGTTGGTAAGTGTCAATATCATCTTATAATTAATTTTTAAATAAATTATTACAATAACATTATTATTTGAATATTTTTGGTGAATTAAAGTACTTAACTATTCTTGTTTCTATTTTGATTTATTAGGTAAATACTCAGAGAGAGAAGGGTATAATGGATCAGAATTTGTACCAACTTATGAAGACAAAGATGGAGATTGGATGTTGGTAGGAGATGTTCCATGGGAAATGTTCATTAATTCTTGCAAAAGGCTGAGAGTTATGAAAGGATCAGATGCAAGAGGCTTGGGTTGTTTGGCTTAAATATTTATATAAAAAAAATATATAGCGGAGTCTATTTTTTTCGTAAATGGAAACTTTTTTTAATTTTAAATTTTTGGAAAAAGGAGTATTTTTTTTTCATGTACATTTGGGAGATGATCATGTTTTGGATCTGTAGCATCTCATTTTCATGTATATAATGCTCCTTATATTCTCGAAAGGACCTTTTTTTTTTTGGCGCAAAGTTCTGTATGATGATTCTGTATGTACATATATATTGATGAAAGAAAAAGTTTTCTTTTCATTTTGATTTCGTGTTTCTTTGCTCTTTCCTGTTTTATGTTCATAAGTTTAACAAATAGCAATATAAAAAGCTGGCCAAAACATTCTTTGTCAATTTCCACGAACAGCTATTGACCAGCTAATCAAAGTACCATCACAAGGAATTAAGGACTAACGATCAATTAAAAATGGTAGTTTTTAATAACACAACTAGAAGCACAAGAATCTAATATAGTTAACTACAACGAATTGGGCTTGTCTTTCTCTCTTCTTTCTCATTTAATATTTTCATTTTCTTCATGTTCTTGAGTTCAATTATTTTTCTACAATCTATTTTTTTATATGTTTGAATAATCTAATTTTGCTATTATTTTTTTCTACGCTGTAAATTTTCGTTTTGTATCATATGTATATTTTCTTTAAAGATATTGTTTCTTCATGTTTTGCTTATAAAATTGTTTGTTTTTACGTAAAATCATGTGAATGATATAATTTTCGAGAGATAATTTTTTGTTTTTGATGATTTGTTCTCTGTCTTTGTTTCAAAGATCTGTTTTATGAAATTTTTATATTGTTTAGATTTGTAGTAATCCTTTGTTTAATATTTTTTTAAAAAAAAAATCTAATTTTTTCTTCAGCTTATTCTTATATTACATTCATCTTATTCATCTTAACCATCTTCTACTATGAATCCTCTATTTTATTCATATGTTTCGACGGCTTCATCTTATTCATAATGTTATTGATTAGTAACAGAATATGGACACTGGATTAATCACAATGACATCACGGTAACAAATTAGTGATAAATTAACTTTTTTGTTTAGAATCAAAAATCAAGCTTTCCAATCCATGAAAGGTTTGGGGTCCATTAAAATTTAAATTAAAACAAATTATATATATATAAAACAAAATTTTGAACCATAAATTTGAAACAATTGTACGCTTGTGATTTTTTTTAGTAACATGACACAGTAAAATAGTAAACACAACCTATATTACAGTTTGCAAATAACGGTGTTGTTTACTATAACTGTTTAATTTATCCACTTGTTATCACGGTTGAATATCTCGTTAATTTGGTTACAACTACAAACTTGAAAGTGTATTTATGGTTGTGAGGTCTCGAGCTAAAATCTCATGCTTGTTATTACCTCCACATTTCCTCTCCCCATTCTTTTGTTTTTTAATTTTATTTTGTAGTAGCACTTTTAGTATTTTTATATAACTAATAATTGTTGTGCCTTATATTAAAGAATAAACAAAGTATTTAAACTATTAAGTGTTATCGTAAAAATTTGATAAAACTTTTGCTTAAATTGCATTTGTATTTGTTAATTTTGGCAAAATGTTATATTCACTAGTAGAAAAAAGTTGACTTGGTATCCTGAATTGCGTCCCACAGCAGGTAAAACAACGTAGAAGCATTATTTGCGTTGGACATTTATGGCGTCCGACGCAAATCATGATTCATATGCATCAGATATGTCCCGCATTCGATGCAAAAAAATCATATACGTCGGACCCTGATCAATGCTCGACGCAGATCACAAAATATAATTTTTGCGTACTCGACGTTTTGCGTTGGACCTTAATGTCCATGTGACGCAGATAGGCATAAACGTGCGTCGGACCTTATGGCCCATGCGACGCACCTTCATTCTTAAAGTCTGCTTCGACTTTTAAACCCTAGCCCTTCACGAAATCATTTCCCAGCCGTCATTAAGCGACACTCTCCTCTCTCTCTCTCTCTCTCTCTCTCTCTCTCTCTCTCTCTCTCTCTCTCTCTCTCTCTCTCGCCTCTCCCTTCACGTTATCATTTCTTCAGCCTCTTCTGTTTCAATATAGTTTATATCAATTTGTTCATGATTTATGCTTCCACTAGTAGAAAAATTACGATTTGCGTCCCCTGATGTGCGTCGCACTAAAACAAAAATGACGCAAAAACGCTATTTGTGTCGCACGCCACACAGTGTACGACGCAAACATCAACAAACATATCAGGTATACGAGCAATATGCGTCGCACCCTCTGTGTGTGCGACGCATATTGCCTTTGTGTGTCACATGTTTCTGTGGTGCGACGCATATTGTTGCGTTGTAGTGTGGAGAAATCGAGGCCAATCTGCGTCGCACTAAGGGATGTGTGCGACGCACAAAGGCAATATGCGTCGGACCCTCTAACCCGTCCGACGCAGATCAGCCCAATTTTATTTCAAAAACACGCCGCGTCACTTAACCTAATTCCTCACTCATCTGCAGCCGTTTCATCAGATCTCTCCCTCTCCCTCTCCCTCTCCCTCTCCCTCACTCAGCCCTAATTCCTCACTCAATCTTCAGCCGTTTCATCATATCTCTCTCTCTCTCTCTCTCTCCCTCCCTCTCTCTCTCCCCCTCTCCCTCACTCAACTGTAATTCCGGCGACCGTTTCATCATATTTCAGCCGTTTAATTTCTCTCAAATCTCATCATCATCAACTCTCATCATCTCTCTGGTTTAATTTCTCTAAAATCAACCATCTTCTTCTTCACCCAACAACGACAACACCATTTCCGGCGAGTGAATCTTCAGCATCGAAGACCCGACAAGCATCGAATCTTCAACATCCTTTTTTCGCCGACGAGTCCGAATTCCTCGCTACTGTTTTCTCAAATTCAAGAACGAAAATTCAAGAAGAACGAGATTTGAAGAAAGAACGAAGTTCGCTCTGATTTTGGTGATTTAGGTTTTTTTAAAATATATTTAGTGCAATTTCATTCTTGTATGTTAGATCTGGTTTTGTTTTTTTAAGTTTATTTTTTTAATTTCGTTTTTTGTATGTTAGATTTGAATATTTAAGTTTTTTATTTTGTTTTTTAATTTTTTAATTTTGTATAGATTAAAGGGGATCCTAAAACTAAAAATAATATCATTTCGTTTTTCTTAAATCTGATTTTTTTTGTTTTTTTTATGGTATTTATCCTAGTCTAGGGTTTATTTTTCAGATTTAGGATTTTCTTTTAAATTTTCTCTTCTGAAATTCCTTTTTTTCGTTTTCAGATCTCGAAGCCTTGTTATCGAAGCCATGTTCTCGAAGCCTTCTTCCTCTTCAAGCTCATCGGAAACATCGACGAACAACGTCTGCCCAGTTTATTTCTCATGATTCTAGATTCAGTTTTGGTTTTACATCTTTTTTTTACTGCAAAATGTAATTTATTTGTATTTATTTTACATATTTTTTTCTCTCATTCGATTAGTTTGTAATACATTTTTTGATAGTAACAGTAATAAATTATGTGCAGAATCAAAACAATATTGTTGTGGAGTTGTAATTTATCTCTTTTTCTTTATTTTCTGTAATTTATTATTACAAATCTACGATTGCGTTTGCATAGAGCCTCATTCTGTTCATATAATTAATCTTTTTTTCCTAAAAAAAAAATTTATTTTTTTTGAAAAATTGAAATTTGCGTCGCACGTAGCCCAAGGTGCGACGCAAATCACTTATCTGCGTCGCACCCTAGGTAATGTGCGACGCACATTACCCTCTGAAGCTCTATGTTGGGTTGGGGAGAGCCACTTGCATCGTACCGTATAAAAGTGCGACGCAAATAGCTGAACCATCTTCGTCGTTTCCGCATACGACGCAGATCGTTTATGAGTCATTTGCGTCGAGGGCTTTGGCGTCGCACTATTACGCAAATAGGCGCCTCACATCCGACGTAAATTACCTTTTCTGTACTAGTGTTCTTTCTTTTAATAAATTTACTTTTTTTCTTTTCCTCTTTTCAGGATTATTTTTTCGCATCAGGATTATTTTCTTCATCAGTTGTCCCACATCAGTTGGATTTATGCTTCTTCTCTTTTCCTCTTTTCAGGATAATTTTTTTGCAAGCTACCACCACTTGAAAAAGGGTTGAAGAAGAGCGAGAAGAATAATTGAACAAGAGCGAGAAGAAACATTGACAAAGAACAATTGAAGAAGAGCGAGAAGAATAATTGAAGAACGAGGATTTCGACCAAAATGACAGAAAATTTGGTGATTTAGATCTGATTTTTTTTAGGTTCGATTTTTTATTTTCGATTTTTATTTTTTAGATCTAACAAAGAACAAAATTGAAGAAGAATAATATTTTATTTTCGTTCAATTTTTAGGTTCAATTTCGTTTTATTTTTGTTCAATTTTTAGGTTCAATTTCGTTTAATTTTCGTTCAATTTTTAGATTTGATTTAATTTTATTACATTCATGTATTTCATTCTGTTTTATATTTCATTCATGCTGGGTTCAATTCCGGTATAATATTTCATCCACGTATCATATGAACAAAAGCCATTGAGTTGACTTTTTTTTTTATGAAAAGTGACCCTTTTGCGTCGGATGTTACCCTCAATCCGACGCAAATCCTACTTTTTTAAAAAAGAAAATGAAACATATGCGTCGCACATGCCTCTTAATGCGACGCAAATGACTAACTTACATGTGGTTTTTGGGTATTAGCTAGGCGTCTTGTGCGTCAAACTTTGTTTTGCATCCAATGCAAATAACTTAAAATCTGCGTCGTACCCTTATCCGACGCAGATCATGTCTCTCATATTTGCGTCGAGACCTGTGCCGTCGGACCATTTTCCGATGCAAATGATGTTCCCAGGTCCGACGCAAATCAATGGTTCTGTACTAGTGATTTATTAGTAACAGATTAGTAAGAATTTAAGCTTGCGTTTTATAACCTGACCGATTTAGTTAAATTAATATCCACGCAATTGATATACTCTCCCCGTCCCTAATACTCTTTTACCATACATTACAAAAACCTTAAAAATACTGCATATTTGTTGTTGTAACCCATCAATTATAATTATCTCAAAGTATTATTTTGTTTCATGAAATATGTCATATTCATTTAACAAGTTATAACATAATCTTCCAATAATGCAAAACATTCATAACATCTTTTAACACGTGACTATAAGTTTATAAACAAAAGATATAATTATCATAAGTTTATCTGCGATATTTTAAAACACAGTTCTAATGAATGAATTAATTAAAGTACATAATTAATCAATAAGTTATTATTGTAGGACCTATTAAAATATATTTATATAGTTTATCATCAACTTGTAGTGATTTATTAACGATAAGTTCAAAATAAGTAATTGTTTGTATAAAAAAGTATCACATAGTTAAACGTCTGAAAATCACTGCAAGTTGAAAAGTTGAAATTTGGCTTATGGATGTTCTTTTACATATATTAATAGATTAAAATTGAAAGTAAAAAAAATTATATAATAAAAATATTAATTATATTAATAACAAAAAAGGTTCAAACGATTATAAGTTTGTTATTTGTTTAGCAACACGATACATTTAAAAAGTAACCAGAACCAATATTATAGTTTGCAAATAACGATAGTGTTTGCTAGAACTACTTTATGTATTCACTTGTTAACACGATTGAATATCCCGTCAACTTGGTTACGACCGCAAACATAAAAGCGCGTTTCTAGTTGTTAGGTCTTGAGTTCGAATTTCCATGTTTGCTATTTGTTCAACATTTCCACCCGCATTCTTTTATTTTTTTATTTTTTTATTTTTTAGTACCACTTTTAATTTGTAACTTGTAACATTTTTCTCCCATTAAAATGATTTTTTTGTATATCATGAAGAAATATCAAATCTGTACTTGTAATCTTATTACCAACATTTGTTTACATAAAGTACAAAGCAAAGTTATTATGTCGTTTAAAATTTCACTAAAGATCAATTTGCTAGTAACAAGAACTTTTTACCGAAGCTCAAAAAATTGATTAGAGCAACTACATCACTAGTAGAAAAACGTTGATTTGCGTCGGACCTGGGACCCCTATTTGCGTCGAATTTGGGTCCGACGGCACATGTCTCAACGCAGATGACCTATTAACGATCTGCGTCGTATGAGGAAACGACGCAGATATTTTAGCTATTTGCGTCGCACGTTGTATACGGTGCGACGCAAATTGCTCTTCACAGTGCACAAACTACCCACTACAAGCGGAATTTGCGTCGCACATTGCACATTGTGCGACGCAAATCAGGTAATTTTATTATAAAAAAAAATAAAACCTGCGTCGCACAGTATTGAATGTGCGACGCAAATTGGTAATTTTATTTAAAAAAAATACACAAATGGATGCATTAATCTGAATCATGAATACAAGAAATACAACAACAAAAGGATGCATTAATCTGAATCAGGTAATTTTATTACAAAAAAAAATACACGCACAGTAATTTTGCATACAAACAAGAAATACAAGAACAAAACCATGAATGCATTAATCTAAATCGAAACAACGAAAGAAGTACAAGAATGAAATGAGCGAGGAACGCAAATTTGAATAGAAATTACAAGAAAATACAAGAAATGAGTCTGTTTCCTACTAGTGCTCGTTGCTCTGTTTCGTGAACCACCAAACCGCATCTGTTCGTGGCTGCTGCCACTACTGTTGTTGTGGGCGTTGCTGCTGCCGTTCTATTTCAATCTTCCTCCTCATGCTACTTGTGTTTTTTTAACGAAAAAAACGAGAAAAATGAAAAAAATGAAAAATGAAAAAGAAACAAAAGGTCATCAGTAGAAAGTTTTTAGTTTTTAGATCCAAAAAATGAAAAAACGAATTTTCAGATCTGAAAATTAAAATTGAAAATCAAATCTAAAAAATGAGTATAAAAAATGAAACCCTAAACAAATCAGCAAACAAATGGCGATTTATATTACAAAACCCTAAAAAAATCTTACATGTGTAGTCGCCGAAAAAAAAGCCCAATCGAGTAGTTGGAATCAATTTCTTCAATGGCGATTTCGAGTGTTTACCGAAAAAATCGAGTAGTTGTGCTCCATTATTTACCTTGGTCGTGTTCTTCAATAGCGATTTTAATGGCGTCGTCATCTTGTTAGGAGAGAGAGAGAATTGCGTGTGAGAATCCCAATGGTGATTTTAGGGTTTAGAGGAGAGGATGAGAGGCGCTGAGTTGAGAGAGAGAAAGAGAGGAGAGGGAGAGGCGCTGAGTTGAGAGAGAGAGAGAGAGAGAGAGAGAGAGAGAGAGAGAGAGAGAGAGAGAGAGAGAGAGGAGAGGGAGAGGGAGAGGCGCTGAGTTCATGAGAGAAGAGAAGGAGGCGCTGAGACAGTGGGAATGTGAGGGAGAGTTTAAAAATTTTAGGGTTAGGGGCCCAAGTAATTTGCGTCGGATGGGCCTAAAGTTCCGACGCGATTTAGTCTTTTGCAACACATCTTAAAGACGTGAAACGCATAAATAATATGCGTCGCACCACAACAACATGCGACGCACAAAGGCAATATGTGTCGCACACACAGAGGGTGTGACGCATATTGCTCATATACCTGATATGTTTGTTGATGTTTGCGTCGTACACTGTGTGGCGTGCGACGCAAATAGGGTTTTTGCGTCATTTCCGTTTTAGTGCGACGCACATCAGGGGACGCAAATCGTCGTTTTTCTACTAGTGCATATAATAATATGTTGTCTAATATTCATGTTAAGGCACTACTACAAATATGGGCAAAGTGACCACCCATAAGAGACCACTTTGATGACATACGTGATTATTTAGCAAAAAACATCTAATTTCTTAGACAAGAGGTCTTTTATATTACGATAAAAAGACCTCCTTTTTAGACATGTGGTCTTTTGCACATCCTTAAAATCACAATATTAAAGATACCACTTATTTTTGTTAAGTGGTTTTTTTTGTTTTATATCCTTTTGGAGAAAATATAGATTCCTAAAATATATACTAGCGGGTATGGTGATGAATTGTAAATTGAAGAGGAAAAAAAGGCGCCTGAATTTTTTAAACAAGGAAGAGAGGAATAAACTTATTCGAATTTTAAAAAACCCTAATTATAAGAATACTTCATTTCTTCCTTAGTAATCACAATTCACATCTCGTTCTTCTTCATAGAGCAGCGATAGCACATTAGAATCGCCAAATTTTGCACGTGAATCCACCCCAAATTCCTCCGCCAACTACCGTCTCTAGTACTCAGAATTCGCCGGTCAATATTCCTTGTCGATCTACTCGTCTTCGCAAGCTATTTATCCCCCAGTATTGTAACATGCTTAATTTTAAATAATTAAACGTTAATTATATTTTATTGGGTCCGAATATGAATATTTTTATTTATCGTGTTGTAAAATATTTATTTGTTTAATACTATGCCGCTATTATTGATATATTTTGAATTTTAAGTATAAGTTGAGTTGTATTTGGCCATCAATATACTCTTCGAAATGTCTCTGTCGGTTTAATGTGATGAAATAAAACCACCTCACCTCAAAAATCTCTCTCTCCCTCGTAACTTCTCAAACCCCAAAAGGAAAAACCCCCAAACCCCATTTTTCTCGCACCTTCCCGTCACTTTCTTTCGCTCCCGTCTCTGGTAATTACCGAAGCTCGCTGGAGCTCTGTTGTAGGTCGTTCGTGCCGACTCATCTCTCTCTCCTCTATTCGTATTCTGCCTCCGCGGTGCTGCTAGTGAGCCATCGCGATGTTGTTGTTGTTGCCCCTGTGTTTCTCTCTCCTCCTGCGCGCTATAACCACTGGAGTCACGCCGCCTTGCTCGCCGGTGACTGAGCACTACCTCTTCTCTCTCTCTATCGCGCATTGTTGTTGCGGCGGTGGTGATGCTTGTTGCCGCGCTGCGTTCTTCCCTCTGTTCTTGCTTGTTGATTTTGTGGTTGTTGCTGTGGTTGGTGTGCTGCTGCCGCCGTCGGTCTTGTCTACCCTGCCGTCGTCGCCGCCTCGATTTGCTGGTGGTTCACAAAATACCAAAGGTACTAACCTTCTTGTGTGGTTGTTGTTGTCTTTTTTTTTTGCTATGGTTGTTGTTTCTCCAAATTATGACTGAAGATTAATGAATAGATTATGAATTGTGGATGTTAGATGAGATTTATGATGTTGTATTCATCGTTGCTTGTGAATTGGAATTTGAAAAATGATGTTGTGTGATTAATTGGGTGAATGAGTGCTGGTGGATTTGTTCTTGTTAATGGTAGAAATCCTAAACTGAAGTAGACATCAATATATCATAGTTGGAACATTATTAATTTGGAAACTAACTATTCCTATTCTGAGTTCTTAGTTTAAATTAATGAAATTATTAGTTAGTACAATGAGAGGAATGATTGTTTTATTAACGCAAATCAATTATAGGATAACATATAGTTAACGGTATGTATTTGGTTAGTGCGTTAGGAAGTTAACTTAGAGACTATTGTTATTGGCAAAGTACCTTACTTACATAAGCAAGGACTATATAATACTTGGTGTTTTGTTGTAATTATACTACTAGTGTCTTACTAGAACTCAATTAGTACACACAAGTGACCTTGCTAATGATACTATTAAGAGTAATGAGTTCCGTTAAGAGGAGTACGTTGTTATGTTATTAATAGTATTAAGAGTTTTTTCATCAATACGTTGTTAGCCGGATGGTTTTTTCATCAATACGTTGTTAGCCGGATGGTTTTTTCATCAATACCATGGCTAAAAAGACAATCTCTAATGAAGCTCCATTCCAACCTATCATAAGCTTTTTCCAAGTCTATCTTTAAAGCAAACCACCCTACATGACCCTTTTTCTTGGACATGGAATGTAGAACTTTGGAGGCCACTACCAAATTAATATAGGCCCCTCTACCCTTGGTGAAGCTATTCTGATTTGGCACTATGAGGTCGTTCATAAAGGGTTTTAAGCGGTTCACAAGTACTTTGGTTAACACCTTACAAGGTATTGCATAGACTTATAGGCCTCAGATGTCTAACAGTCTCCGGGGGGTATTGTTTGGGGATAAGGCATATCGTTGCTTCACATAGATGTTCCGGAACTCTCCCTTCCCTAAACCAACTATTTAAAGTTTCCCAAATATCTTAACCTAGAATGCCCCAGGTCCTTTGGAAGAAAATCGGGTGTAGACCGTCCGGTCCCGGAGCCTTATTTGGATGCATGCTAAACAGGGCCTCCTTGACTTCTATAATAGGTAAAGGGTAATCTAAACATATAGAAGCTTTATGCATTTTGTGGGTCCACACACTTTCAATTTTTTCCGACGAGTATAACTTAAGAAAGAAGCTTGAAATATGCTCTCTAATGTCCACTGGATCTGTCAACACACTTCCTACTTGGTCCCTAATGGAAAGAATCCTGCTTTACTGGCGGTTCATCAGAACACTTCTACGGAAGTACTTAGTATTCCTATCCCCCTCCTGAAGTCTTTCTAGTCTACTCTTAGCAAATCACAACGCCTATTCTTGGTTTAGAATATTCAGCAACTCCTCTTGTAATTTCGATTCTAACCTAAATAAGAATTGGGAGGAAGGGTTATTAGCTAGTGCTAATTGGGTTCCTTTTAGCCTCGCATTTGCTCTATTCTTCCTTTGATAGATATTACCAAAAGTGTTCTTGTTCCATTGGGTCATAGCCTGGCATAGGGTAACTAAGTCTTCACTAAGCGGACCCTTTCCTCTAATTTTTCCCCACTCCGAGGCCACGAACTGATAGAAAGAAGAATCCAGGAGCCACATAGGCTCAAAACAGAAAGGTTTAGGTCCATGCGGTGGAGTCTTGTGGTCTAATTCTAACAAAACAGGACAGTGATCCACTACAAAAAAAAAAAATACATATAGAGGCAATCCAAAATTGCATCTAAATATATATTTGTAGCCTCTAATGGTGTTTAGAAATAATTTTTTGGTTGCATCTAATTAGTCCGTCGCTAATTATAGGTTGCCCCTAATGCCACGTTTTAGAGGCAGACAAGTTATGGTGCTGCTAAAGACTCTTATGTTTAGAGACAACCATATGCTGTCGCTAATTATAGGTTGCCCCTAATGCCACGTTTTAGAGGCAGACAAATTATGGTATCTGCTAAAGACTCTTAAGTTTAGAGGCAAACATATGACTGTCGCTAATTATAGGTTGCCCCTAATGCGTCATTTAGAGGCAGACAAGTTATGGTGCGGCTAAAGACTGATATGTTTAGAGGCAACCATATGTCTGTCGCTAATAATAGGTTGCCCCTAATGCCACCTTTTGAGGCACACAAGTTACAGTTCTGCTAAAGCCTCTTACGTTTAGAGGCAACCATATGTCTGTCGCTAATTATAGGTTGCCCCTAATGCCACCTTTTTGGGGCACACAAGTTATATTGCTGATAAGACCACTTATATTTAGAGGCACCATAAATCCATCTCTAATTATATGTTGCCTCTAATGCAACCATAAGTTAGTCGCTAAAGGATGTTTTTAGGTGCAACTTTTGACATTTTTATTAAAACTATTAGGGGCAACTACACATTTTACAGTTTAAGATTTATGAATTAATACATATATATGCTATATTAATACTAAAAGTAAACAAACAAAACAATTTAATGAATCAATAAAAAGCTACTATATAGATAAAAAATAATTGTCATTTATATAAACACCTTAATCAACTAACATGTCTAGTTGGTTGTTCACAATTGTTACAGTAAAAAGAAATTGGAAACTACAAGAGAGAAAAAAAAAGATATCTAATAGTTTGAATAGTGTCATTCCATTTTTCAATTGCCTCAGTCTTTGTTAGTGTCATGCTATTTTCTTCCTCATATTATTCTTCAATTGTTTGAATAGTTGGATTCCGCAAGCACCTGCAACACATGCATATAGTAAATATTAGTTTAATAACAAATATTAGTTTAACAAAGCTGTAATAACTTGTACAAAAATTGGCTTAGCCGGTAGTAGTAGCACGCAATGGCACGACAACTTGCACCGGAAACAACTAAAAAGCATAGCAACCGCTGCAATAACACAAGATTAAGTACATGAACAACAATGATCGTGCAAAAACAAACATCAGCAAGTCAGCAGCACAAACCTTTCCAGATTGACTAAAAATACTTATTTAACAGCATCAAAGCCACAACTAGAAGGATTCAGGTAGCAATTTTATTCACCATTATTTACAACCGTTATAGTAACTATAAATATCTATTCATGATATCTTGAATTTTGAACTTCATTAAAATAATTAGAAACTTACATGAAAACCACCTTATTTTCCTTAATTTGACAGCTCCAATATGACACCATGAACACATACTGCACCAAAAGATTGAAAAAAAGAAAAAACATTTGTTACCCAAAGATAAGATCAAAAAAATTTAACATCATAAATGCATATAAGATAAGCATAACTCTATACCACTTAATCTAACAGTGGAAACCTGTTTTTATACTCTATACCAAAATCACACAGCAAAATTAGAGAACTAAAGTCAACTGAGAGGTACTAACCTTAACAATTTGCAGCTGCGCGAAAATTAATCATCTAAACAGCTTCGATGGGCTAAATCGATAATCTAAACAAAAGGATAGCCGTTTAAGAAGGGACAAAGAGCTGAATGTGACTGCAGGAACAAATAAATAAGCAAAAAAATAGAAGCAGTGAGCAATTGCCGCAACAGAACAATCAACAATCAATTAGCAGCAGCTTGTCGTGCAAAAAATTAGAATTTACCCATCACTTAAAATTAATAAACCACCACAATAACAGAACAACAATATAATCTAACAATAACCACCACAACAACAAGAAAATGACAGAGTAGAGCACGGTTCCATAAACGACAGCAACAATAACAAGAACAACAACTATACAACAACACAAACAACTTGGGCTTGAATTACAAAGAAAAGGGTTTGAATTAAGAACAAAGAGGAAATTTATATTACCTCTGCTCTACTAGGAGCAGCGAAGACAGAGAAGAACCGAGAAACAGAGGAGTCGAGGGAGATTTTCGAAACTTCAGTGCACATCAGTGGAGCTTCGGCGTGGAGGCGGAGGCGTTCGCCGGCGAAGCAGCGAATGGCAACAACTTGACGAACATCGACGAACAGGAGAAACTATACCATAACATGAGAGAGATAGAGGGGAACAGGGGCTGCGAAGTGCTGTATGGGTCTCCGGCGAGAGACCGAACTGATAAAACGACCACGTAATGGCGGCTGATGATAATGTCATTATAGACTGACAATTTCGATGCGACGCCACTGGGTCGAACACCGCCGAACCATCCCCATCACCACTGCGCCGCTGCAGGAGTAAGGGAAGAGAAACACTTCACAAGAGAATAAACTCGATCAAAAAATCTTATTCCTCGATACAAAAAAGCTCCTTATCCAACAATTCGATCGATTCACCTATAAACACGAGAAATTGGTGAGGAAAATGAAGGATTAGGGTTTTGAATTTGGGGGAAATAGAGGAGAGAGAAAGAATACCTTGAGTTTTTGCGTTAGTGACGAGATTTTACGCCGTCGGTGATAAGGTGATGTTGAAGACCGATGTGAAAACGGCGTTGCTGAGCAAAGCCGAGAGTTAGAGAGAGAGAATGAGGGACAACTGAGAAGACGGCTGGGCTGGGAATTGGGGGGAAATGAAATGAGGGACTAGGGTTTTTCTTTCAATTCTCAAACAAAGTGTTTTTGAAATTTCCTTTTTTTTTTCCAAAAGTGTTTTTGAAATTGCAGTTGTACAACAATAATCTAAATTTGAATTTATTTGGGACTCTTCCTTATTATTATTATTATTATTATTATTATAATATAATAATTTTTTATTATTAATTATTATTACTTATTATTATCATCATTTTATTATGTAATAATAATATTATTATTGTTATAAAAAAAAATGTACAAGTTGTTATTATTAAGTTGAACAAACGCAACCTAAGGGTGCATTCTTTTCAACGTATATAAGCACTTTAATGCTTATTTTGAAAATGATTAGATTAAAATTGATCAAACTAGCTAAGATTAGAAAAATTTGAAATTATATGCTCCCTCTATTCCATAATTTTTTGTGCATTTCACTGTTCATACGCTTCTCAACGCACATTTTATGTCATAAATATCTGTGATTACATATTTGTAAAAATTATTGCAATTGGATATTAATATTATACTCATTAAGACAATTCAAACAAGAACCCACATGACTATATTTACTTTTATATGTTGATCAATATATAGAAGATTATCTCTGCATGTGAATAGTGTAAATAACTCAAATGCACTAAAAATTATGGAACGGAGAGAGTAATAATATTCAGTTTAGATAAGAAAAAATCAAATCGAATCACATCGGATTCGACTAATATAACTTTAAAACCAACGAAGTATAATAAGAAGAATTCATATTAGATCAGGAAAATTTATATCATATAAGAAAATTTACACCAACCCAATTGTTAGTTGCAGATGATCGCCACTGTCAATAGCGAATCGTAAACAGATCAAATTATCCAAATAAAACTCAAATATGAACCCACATCTTGTATAACATAATGTAAATTGAATATAATCCAGAAAATTCGAAGTAGTCAACGCCAAAATTCGAACTAACTCGAAGCATAATTTTACCCCAAAACCCCTCAAAATTCAAAGCCCCAAACCCACATAATTTAAGATCCCAAATTTCGAATTAATCCAGAAAATTCGAAGATAAAAAAAGTTGAGATGCACCAAATTGGAGAAAAAGAACTTACCGAAATCGCAATGAAGGAGACGGTGAAGTGAGAGAGATGAAGGGCAACGAAGGGAGGAGTGAAGGTGAGGTGAGAGAAAGAGATTGAAAGAGAGAATAGTGTCGGTGTGAGGGTGAGTATTTTGATATGTATGTGAGGTGAGAGAAAGCGAGTGAAAATGTGAGGTAATGAGGTGTATCCCGCTATGAGTGTCGTAGATTTAGAGGTTTCAATTCAAATCAATCAAGTATTTTTATTTACATTTACTGATCTACATATATATATGAAGTTTCATGGGGTGATGTATCACACCCAGACGCGCATAAGAGCCATTTAGCCAACGCTCTCCTAGCAGACTTTTCAAATGAGTGCTTCGTGTTTCTCTCTGAAAGTTGCATTTCGATTTACGATTTTCAAACAAGATGCAAGTATCTCACAAAATCTGCACACAACTTGTGGATCTTATGGTGACACAACTTGGGCTGCTATGATCGACATATGAGACCCAACATCATTGTTGGACAATGGAGAAAAGGGGGCTCAGTGGTTTGAGATTACACAGGATTTGTGTATTGAAATTTTATCTTATTACAAGTTCTATGATCTATTTAAGAAATAATACCGTCATTCTCACTACCATCCTCTCTGCTTTTCTGATGAGCACTATGTTCTTCCTTGAATTCTTACTGTTGATATTGTTTTTATTGAACTTCTTATAGCAAGAATTGAGCACAATTGTGTTCAATTGTGCATTAGATAGTTAAGTATCTTATTCTATTATGATATCATCTCGATTATTATTTTGCAAGCTTACAGTGGCTGCTATTTTGCAGGGTTACATTGGTTCCTCTAAAGAAGAAGAAATCAAGTAAAGATAAAAGAACCGTTCAAAAGCTACTTCATCAGAAGCTAATGTGAGGAGTGTAAGGCTTGCTGCTTCAAAGAAGAAAGTGAATAAAACATTATAATGTATCTACTGATTATTCAGAGCTGTTCTTGATGTTTTCGATGCACAAGATGGTCTGCAGAAATCACTTGGCCTTTTGCGTGATGCTGCTTCTATAAGATCAGAGGTTAATTCAGGGACCTTGGGGGGAGAACTTCGAAATGATATAATGTGCCCATGTGTGATCTTGTTATGGAATCACTCAAGGCTTGATATATTCAAGCTCAAGGAATCAAGGTCGCCGAAGGGTCTCAAAGATTTTCAGTCTTATTCGTCAAAACATCAAGGAATGAAGTTGCTTATAGCTTAGCAAAGTTGAGTTGTAATTCTAATGGTTTTCATGTTTAGTTAGATTACCCTCGTGTAGCATGGGGTTATTTGTAACGACGATTTTTTGTTTAATAAAATCATTATAATTTTTTCTATTTGTCATGTGTTACTTTTGTTTCTGTGTTTTTAAATTGAAGTAGGAATCCTAGACTCCTAGTACCCCAAAGCAAAAAAAAAAAATGTTATTTGCTAAACATAAATTTTCTATTTAAATTGTAGTTATTATGCTAAGTATTGCTATTAGAAGCAACTATATATAATACTACCAGTAAATAAATAAAAAAAGGTTTAGGGCTTCTTAAAAAACGCTTATGCTAAAAGGAAAGTTTTAGGGGCAATATAACCACTTTTAATTTCTCTAATCATTAAAAGAACTTTTAGAGGCAACATAAAACTTATTATAAGTAAAACATAACTTTTAGAGGCAACCAAAGTTTAGTAATGCTAAAAATGAACTTTTAGAGGCAAGTTTGAATTCACTAATGCTTAAACTAACTTTTAGAGACAACCATAAATTCATTGATGCTAAAAAGAACATTTAGGGGCATCCTATAATCCACTAATGCTAAAAATAACATTTAGAGACAATCATAGTTTAATTGATGCTAAATATATCTTTTAGAGGCTATGGATAATTATTTGCCTCAAAGTTTTGCCTCTATAGATAAATTTTCTTGTAGTGAGAGACAACTAACTACAATTGATGCTGAAAAAATAGCTTTAGAGACAACTAAATTCATGTGACACTAAATACATGGCTTTAAAGACTACAGTTGATGCTGAAAAGAAATGGCTTTAGAGACAACTAAAGTCATGTGACGCTAAATACATGGCTTTAGAGACAACTAACTACAGTTGATGCTAAACAAAATGGCTTTAGAGACAACTAAATTCATGTGATGCTAAAAATATGGATTTAGAGACAACCAATATTCATGTGATGCTAAAAACATGATTTTAGAGGCAACCAACATTCATCTGATGCTAAAATGTATCTTTAGAGGCACCAAAATATACTTGACACTAAAAACCATATACTTTAGAGGCAACCATGTTTATGTGATGGTAAAAGGGGGTTTTAGAGGCAAGTCGGCCAAATGATGTGCCTCTATAGCCAATTTTTTTGGTAGTGATCTGATGTGATCCTAGTTAGATGCCAAAAAGAAGTATTCGAGAAGGTGGTAATCCAATCCAGATTTCCCCATCCACGATCCAATCTCTCAAATATAGGTTTAGTTTTCCTTTTATTCGTCCAAGTGTATTTCGGACCATAAAAACCCAAGTCAACCAACTTACACTCATCCATGGTACGTGCAAAAAGCTCCGTCCATTTCCTATTAATAGCGTGGATTAGGGGGAATATGTTGGATGCGCATCCATCTACCTCCAAGAAGCAAAACATTGGCAATTCCAAATAAAAGCGACGTAACTTAATAATTATTCTTGGTTTCGAGGGAATTAAACAATGTTAAATCATTGTCTATTGTGTTTAGAATAATCCAATGCGTTAACACCCCATCAACTATTTATAATTTTTTATGTCACGATTTCCGGGCAACTTACATGGAATCTGAATCTATATATATATATATATATATATATATATATATATATATATATATATATATAAAACCCAAGGCAAAAACATGTCATTTGCCACATGTACCCCCCAACACACAATCAAATGAGACATATAAAACAATAAAAACGTATGTTTTAAGACTCCAACCCATTACCTTCCATTTTGAGATACAAAAGCCCTAATTTACTCCTCCACAATCTCATGTTGATCCTTCTGAAATTTTTTTCTAATTTAAAGAGAATATAATACTTCTATATTTAAAACAATTAATACAAATATATATATATATATATACATATATATATACACGCATTGAGCTGCTGCTAACAATGGTGTGTCTTACCTTTCAGTACTCTTATATTAAAAAAAGAAGTAAAGAACTCTTCAAATTTTTATAACCTTCGTACTTAACACTACTACACTATTTAATTGCATCGATTATATTCTTACAAATTCACCTAAATTCAAAAACAAGATTGTATTGTATTTTTCGTAAGTAATTATATATTTGTACTATCTTGAAGTCGAGTGTTATGTTCATGATTAATTCATACTTTAATTTATTATAAAGAAATTTTAAAAGAATTGGAAGATCATTTCCTGATCACAATCCAATGCCTATAACTCTCTTTTTTCTAGTTCTCTCAAGTGTTTGATTTAGGACTTCAAATTCACATTGATAAATGATACGCGATTGCTCATAAAGCCTACATGTTTGGATGGCCACAAATCTCGGCGTTTGTGTGGACATCACAACCAACATTTCTCTAGCGCAATGGGTAAGAAATTTTCTAGCTTATTTTTTTTCTGTGTGTAGGGTCCGCGAAGAAGGATAGGAGCATCGAGTGTGCCAGTTTATGATGTGGATGCCAAAACCCCTTTTAATGAAGTTATAAAAACCACGAGAATCCCTAGAAAAAGATCGGATCTTGTGGGAATTTTTGAACACTAAAATCAACCAATCTAATTTATGTAAAACTAATGAACAATCTGGAAATATTTTTGTGTTTTATGATTATTAATGCATGAAAATACAGGATAGATTGATCCTTGAAGTCTCAGTTAACGTTCAATGTTGGAAAGTTATGGTCTAGGCACAATCTCCTCGAAATGTCCAGGTTACAGTTTTGTGGTTAGCTAACACACAAAAGTCTCTCAATTATAACTCTTAATTTCATAAACTCTAAAACTCAGATTTCTTTAATGAAAGCAAAGCCTTATGTGCGTGTAACAATAAACCCCAATCATACTAGAACTAGGAAACTAAACACAAGATAACAATGAAATAACAAAGTCCTAACCAAGTGGAATAAGCTCCAACTTGGGGGGCCTACTATCACTCCTACTCCAACTAAACTCCTAATGTGCTTAAAGTAAGAAAAACCTATTCTAAGTAGAATAGTAAAAACTCACAAGCAAAGGACTCCTTCTACTACTATAATTCTACACCAATTAGAATCCTAATCCAACCAAGATTTCACTAGTGGAAAAATAAGGAAGGACTGCGGTTAAAAAGGCCCTTAGGGCTGTGTTTTTTGACAGCAATCCTTTCCATAGTAGCCCTTCAACATAAAGGAAGGATTGCGGTTGAAAACCACAGCCCTTCAAAACGAAGGGCTGCAGTTTTACACACAAACGTAGCCCTTCGTAGCTAGAAGGGCTGCGTTTTTGGACTAAAAACGCAGCCCTCCTTCAAGTGAAGGGATGTGTTTTTGTCAAAAACGCGACCCTTTTAACTTAGAAGGGTTGCAGTTTTAGCTCAAAACTGCAGCCCTTTTGGACCCCAAAAAAATAAAAAATAAATAAAAATTATTTTTTTGCATTTTTTATGTCAATTGACACAAAATTAATTCCAAACTGATAAAATTATAACAAAATAACAAACTGACATTTATATATAATAACAAAAACTACGAATATCCAACCAGATATATATTATCGCAAAAACAGATGAATATATTGTAAACATTAAATATTATAAGTAACAAATAAATTACAAAAAGAAAAATTAAAAATGATAAAAACTAAATCTTGACAAACCGAAAATGGTTGGAACCTAATATTTCCCGTGCTGGATATGTTTTCATCTATGAACCAGTGAACCATACAAGCAAATGGGTAGAAAGGGAAACCTATACTTTAAAGATTAATACAAAATACTAATAAAAATACCATGATTTGCAACCATTTCACTCCTCACCCACTAGCTGCTTCCCAAATTTTTTAATTGCAAGTGAATACACTTCCTTTCTTTTTCTTGATGTTCCTTCAGCAACTAACTTGACAGTCTGCACCAATCCCATAGACAACGCCAACAATAAGCAATTGACTCACATGGATCTTAACATTGCAATAACTACACAAAGAAATGCCTTCACACTGTACATGCAGGCTGCAGAAAATGCAAACATTACACAAGAGATGAATCATCAAACAATTAAAAGCTGAATATAAATTGAGATTGTCTAAGGTTAATTAGTAGGATAACGGATGGCTTAATAAAATTATAGGGTAGGAATGTTGAGATTTACATCTCTATAAAGAGAGATTAGATTCATTGATTTTCTTCCTCAAAACAACAATAATTTGGCAACACTCAACAAGCATTTGAAGACGAGAGCTTAGCAGGAGGCGCTAAAACAGAAGCTGATAAGCACATATCTAAGAACTGCAAAAGGAAAGAAAAAGAACAGCCACACTTCTCTCGACGGCGAAGATGATGAAATCGACGAAGATGATGAAATCGACGACGAAGATGATGAAATCGAATGCGAGGATGATGAAATCGACGGCGAAGATTTAGGGGCTGGGCTTTGGTGAGAGAGAGAGAATGAGTAAAGGGAGGAGAGAGAGGCAGGGGGAGAACGCGGTTGTGAGAGAAGAGAGAGAGAATGGGATTATGAGAGAGGAGAGAGAATGAGGGAGGGAGAAATAAACCCTAGCCCGCTTAACATTTTAAGCCCAATACGCGCTTGTTTTTAAATAAAATAAAAAAAGCCCATAAAGGGCTGCGCTTGTCTAAAAAACGCAGCCCTCTTAAAGTTGGAAGGGCTGCGTTTTTTAGTCAAGTGCAACCCTTCATTTAAAAGGGATGTGCTTGACTTAAAAAATGCAGCCCTTCTAACTGTAAGAAGGGCTGCGTTTTTTAGACAAGTGCAACCCTTTTTGTAAAGGACTGCGGTTTTCTTTAAAGCCGCAGCCCTACAGAGAAAGAAGAATTGCGTTTTACTTAAAAGTGCAGCCCTACAATAAAGAAGGGTTGCGTTTTGAAGAAAACGCAACCCTTCCAGCGCAACCCTTCCTTTTTTCCCCTAGTGTTTCAATTTCTAACTCAACTAGAATTATGAACAAACTAAAACTTTAAAACTCCTTATAGAACTAGGAGTTCTAATCCTACTAGGATTAGGATTTAAGAGTCCTATTCCTACTAGAATAAGGAAAACAACACAAACCCTACCAGAAATAGGATTGTCATTTCTCATACATATCAGTTTGTCATTGTTCTTTGGATTATCTAGTGCTATCGAAATGCGGTCATTTTCAGGGGCATTCAGTCCCATTCGTTGCAACTCATGAGTCTGATAAAGGAGAATATCTATAGGTTGTGTGTGCAACGTCTCTTGCCACAAGAGGCACCTGACCCAACTTCAACGATTATAAAGGAAAACTTGTTAGGTGGTTCACAGGGTTCCCTCAACTAGGCATGGTGGTGATTGTAGTAGATGAAGCATGGAAGACTAAGCGAGGCTGCCGTCGTTGGGTGGTCCTTTTGTTGGAATGGGGAGGACGTTGATGGAGCCACAAGAGTATTTGCTTTGGATTCGACTCATACATAGCTCCCGACGATTTGGCATGGTCTGCAGGAGGCAACCAAGACGACGGATAGCATTGTCATGTGGACCGACTTCGTGAGTACTAGGGATGGCAATTCAGTCCGGATCCGACCCTAGTCCGCCCCGACCCGAGGCAAAAAATTCGAGCCGACTCCGAGAAAAAAAAATCTGCATCCGACTCCGTTTAAAAAGTCCGACTACGAGTAGGAGTAGGGTCGGAGTCGGAGTTGGATCTCATAAAAAATCCGACACCTCCGATCCGACTCCGATGGATGTCCAACTCCGACTCCGACATAATCCGACTCGACATCCAACTCCGACATAATCCGACTTTGAAGCAATTAGTCTTTTTTTTGAATTAATGTATGTATATTCTCAATTTGATTTTAACTTTCAAGGCAATTAGTCTTAGACTCTTAGTTTATATTCAAAGGCGTTCCTATTAAAGGAAAAATGCGTAGGTGGACCTGCCACATGAGTCGTGACATGCCAGTACTCTATAATGTAGTATGTGTGTGTGACGTGATGGTTGACACTTGCCACACATATAAAACTTATAATACATATGCTTATGAGTTACGATATCATTTAAAAATATTATATACTTTTATTAGACAAGATCTTACCTATATATACTCAATCCGATGATGGACCAACCTAATAGTCTAGTACCCGATAAACCTTATGACCTGTGTAAATAGCTAAATCTAATTTAAAACTCTAATATATTATCTAGTGTAGTTATGTGTGTACTACAATAATTGTATACTTTTATTAGACAAGACCTAATTTATATATACTCAATTTGGCCTTGTTATAAAACCTTTCATTCTTAATAATCCCCAACTTTTAACCAAAGGTTGTATGACTCGAAATAATTTTTCGTACATAAAACACAAACGTATAACTCATGATATGACAAAAAGATATGTTGATCCAATATGATTTATGTTATCCGTATATGTTCATGATCATCGTTATTAGTTAGTGTTATATATGATACATCATAACTTTTTACTGACCTTGTTAAATTTTTATAACTCATACTGAAAAGATGAAACTATCAAAAACAAACAACAAATACTTTGTACTACTCATTTTACGATGCCATACATCATAACGACTACCTTAGCCAACTTGTGCGATTAAGAAGTAGATCACCTGGGTCAATTTGTTATACCATATTTTGTACTACTCGTTTTTATGATATCACATTCATTACTTAAATGTTTATTTCTTGTGCTTTCTTTTTAAAATTAAAGTTTTTACTCAATAAGAAAGGATGGAAAAATGTTGAATAATTAAATTTGTTTCCTTCAAAGATACAAAAGGAAAAAAGAAGCAAAATTGTGATTGTAAATTTCTTTTTCATAAAGTTCAACTTTTTAATATATAAGAAAGGATAGAGAGAAGTCACTAATTAAATTTCTTTAATTCAAAAAACAAAAGTAAAAAAATTCTCATTTGGAAAACAGTAAAGTGAAGTCAGGCTAATGTGCAACACAAACCCTAACCAAATTTCCTTATTTCTCAGTTCTCACCCGCCCACCACCTCCCTCAAACCCTCACTCTCACTCTAAAACCACCGCCTCCCCCCAACAACCGCTCAAAATGCCGCAAATCAGTGATTGGTTGTCTGCTTCACGCAAGCCAGGTAACGAATTATCAACTCTTTCACGAAGTCCGACGAGCCAGGTAATGAATCATCATCTCCTTCATGAAATTTACTAGTAATATGATATAGGTCACTTTCTATTTGTTGTAATTTTGTGTAAGTGACTTTTCTTTTATGGGGATTTCATATCTGTTTACTCCTAGTCTCCTACTATATAATGCTTACTGAAATAGTGAAGTAGAGTGTATGAATTTGATAGTAATCAGTGGACGAGATTTTAATTATTTTTTTGAATATTTGTGAACTGGCCTTAGTATTTGCAGTGGAATTAGACTATTCTTACTTTTCTTAATGGAATTTTCAACTTTAAGAGAGACAAGTTGTAAAAGAAGAATGAAAACCCAGTGATTAGCTGAAAAAATGGAATTAGTAGTAATGCAGTTATGTACCTTATTTTTTCTTCTCTGTTATGATATGTTTTAACCCTGTTATTGTAAATTGATATTTTCTTTCGTGGGAAATATTTACTTTGTGGTATGATTTGTACATTTGAAGTGTGTTTGTGATTACTAGTTCGGTTCTTTGAAGACTTAAGTATATTTTTTCATTGATATGAGTGTTTTCTTTGTTTGTATGTAGGGATGGAAGAAGTTTCATCTAGTCCTATTGAAAGATCTAGTAATCCATCTTCTAAAGAACAAGAGCCAACCCTTGGTACACAAACTAAAACAACTAAGAATGGTAATTCTAAAACTTCAAATATGGCCAATGATGACCTAGTGGTTGAACTTGTGGGTGTTAATGGTAGAAAGCTAACTTCGATGGTGTGGAAGCATTTTGAGCAACTAATAATGGATGATGAAATAAAGGCAAAATGTATGGGTTGTAACAAAGTTTTCGTTGGTGGAGGCAAGAATGGAACTTCACATTTGAAAAATCATATACGTAGATGTATGAAGACAAAACAAAATATGGATGTAAAGCAACAACTTTAAGTTCAATGCACAAGTTGCTAGAAGTGAATTGGTCAACATGATTATATTGCATGAGTATCCACTTGCTATTGTTGATCAAATTGGGTTTAAGAGATATTCAAGAAGTTTAAATCCGGATTTCAAGGTTATCTCAAGGAACACCGTTAAAACGGATGTCCTACGAGAATTTAAGAAGAGAAATCAAGGTTGATGAAGTTGTTGGCGGAGAACGAGTCTAGGGTTGCTATTACCACGGACATGTGGACTAGTAACAATCAAAGAAAAGGGTATATGGCGGTAACGGTGCATTATGTTGATAATGATTGGGTTTTGCAAGATCAAATCATTAGGTAGTTGGTTCATATTAGTTTATTATGTTTTTATTCTTGTTTATACATGTTACTTTAATATTTTTCCATGACTAATTTTTGTGCAATTTAAATGAATTTGTTAGGTTCTTGTATGTCCCGTGTCCACACAACAAATAATCAATTAGCAAGGCATTGGTTGAATGTTTGAAGAGCTTCAATTTAGATGAGAAGGTAACTACCATTACACTTGACAATTGCACAACTAATGATGCCGTTGTGGATGTTTTACGTGAGAAACTTAATTCTAGCAAGCTTATTTTGGGTGGTACTTATTTGCATATGCGATGTTGTGCTCACATATTGAACTTGATTGTGGGTGATGGGTTAGAAATGATAAGTGGTGCAATTGAAAAAGTTCGTAGTGTTGTTGCTTTTTGCACATCAACACCAAATAGGTATGAAAAATTTGAAGATGCTTGTAATTACTGTAGGATTCCTATCACTAAAAAACTTATTTTGGATTATAAGACAAGATGGAATTCATGCTGTGAAATGTTACAAGTAACCATTTTGTATAAAGATGCATTTACTAGGTTGGATTCAAAGGTGACTAAAAGCGGAAGGGATAAACTTAAATTACCTAGTAAAGAAGAGTGGAAAATGGCTAGTGACATATGTGATAGGTTGGCATTGTTTCATAGGGCTACCGAGGCTTTTTCGGGGAGAAAGTATCCAATGACAAATTTGTATTTTCAAAAGGTTTGTGAAATTAGACTTGCCTTGAGAATATGGTTTCGTTGTGGGAATAAGGTGATTGAAACTATGACTTCAAAAATGATTGATAAGTTTGATAAATATTGGAATGTGAGTAATGTGATGCTATTGGCGGCTTCGATTTTGGATCCTAGAAGAAAATTAGAATGTGTGAGCTTTTATTATAAACTTGTGTATGATGATGTTGAATTTGAATGTGGTAGAGTAAAAAGATTGTTGGTTGATTTAGTTCATGACTATGAGAAAGATACATGTCATGATGGAACTTATTTCGTGACACCTTCATCATCTCTCAATGTTAATAGTAAGAGGCCTATGGTTGATTTGGATGAAGTTGAGGGGTTATGGGAGAAACATGTTTTGGAACAACCACCTAAGAAGTCTCGTAAATGTTAGGTGGAGACATATTTGGAAGAACAAAGAATTGTTCTTGATGGAAGTAAGTTTAATCTTTTGGCTTGGTGGAATGCACAATCACATGCGTTTCCCACTCTCTCTAAGATTGCTAGAGATATTCTTGCGGTTCCTATATCTACCGTTGCTTCCGAGAGTGCATTTAGCACAAGTGGTAGGATCATTGGGCCTCATCGAAGTAGACTTCTCCCGGAAACTATTGAAGCTTTGATGTGTCTTCAAAGTTGGAGGCGTTTACATTACAAAGGTATTTTCAAATTATTTCATTTATTCGAACTTTTAGTCACTACATTTTACATAATACTAATGTAGCATAATTATAATTTCTAGATGTTACCAAGGGTAGTCTTGAATGTGCACCTATCTATGATGATGAAGATGTAGAAGCTATGGAAGAATGAAAAAGGTGAATTTTATATGTTTATGTTTTGTGTATTTAGTTAATTTTAATTATAGTGACACTTACAAGTTACAATGACTTTATTGTATAGGTTTGTGCTGGCCATGGTTGATTAAAGTTGAGGATTGAAGATTTGGATGAAGATATTTAGTTTCCATCGAAAGTTGAAGAAAAGTTAATGTAAATAATTGATTAGTTTTCATGGGAAGAAGATTGTTATTGTTGTATGGACCGTAGGTTGATTTGGATGAAATTGAGAACTTTATGTTGAATGGACCTTTCTTTTTAATCATGTATTTGTCTATTTGATTTTATATGCTTAGTTAAACTTAAATTATTGTCATATGAAGATAGTATTGTTGTTAGTAATGATTACATTTTTTGTATTATACAAGATTTTTATATTTTATAAAATAAAACGTGCAAAAAGAAAGTCGGATGTTCGGATTATCGGAGTCGGATGTCGGATTCGGATCGGAGTCGGATGTTCGGATTTTAAGTCGGGTCGGATTATCGGAGTTGGAGTCTGAGTTAGATTTAAAATCCGACTTCTTGTATGGTCGGAGTCGGATTATGCGAAATCCGGTCCAAGTCCGACCCGTTGTCATTCCTAGTGAGTACCGTTCGCATGATTTAGCAATTGCATCAAGATAAGGTTAACTACTACTAGCTTGCCTATAATATAGTATAACAAGCTAAGACTTTGTTCTATTCTTCAAATGACAAAGTAGATCGTAAGGTTGTATCTCAGGCAAATCAACAGGCTACCCAAACCAGGAGAGGGATTGAGCCCAAAAAAATAACTCGTAGTAACGCCCGGGCAACAACTAGTTTTACATCTAATACTCCCACCGTCTCAGAATACTCTTGACACTTACCAAGGCACATAATTTTAGATGATAAGTTGTTGTTTGATTATCAATTGTTATTTTATTGAAAAGTGGATGTGATAGGAGTTAGTAGTTAGTAAAAGTAGTATTATTTTAATTTAAGAAGAGAGAATGTAGGTCATGCATGGTTGGAGTTGGTAGGTAATAAGAGTGATATTATTTTATTTGGAGAAGAGAGAGTATGAATCAGTAATTAAAAGGTAGAATGATTAAAATGATAGTGGATCATATTCTAGAATAGAAATGTAAAAAGTATTTAGAAATAGATAAAAAAAAGGAAAATATAAAGAGTATTATGAAAAGTGAGTACTAAGAGCACCATTATTCATAATTGAAAAAAAGAGAGCATCCCACTCTCTTTCTAACTTTCACTCTCTAAAAAATAACATCTCACAATCTTTTCCCACTCATCTCCTTAACAATGAACCATTTTTCAATCATCCCAACTACTTTTTCCTATCTCTCTTACTTTTTGACCCTGCCCAACTACTTTTTCTCTCTCATCACTCAACCACCATCATACCATATTTTTATTATTTACTTTTTAATGATATGAAATATTCATCACTAATTGATATTTTATTATTACTTAATTAAATTAATAATTTTAAAATTATAATAATCATTTTAATAATTAAGTTATCTACATATTTTGCTCTTACTAATACGTAGCATATGTAATTAGTGTTTTCATTAAGTAATTAAATACGAAATTAGTTACCACTATCTTATGCATACATAATTAACGATCTACTAATTAATTTATGAAACATAATAAGCTTTTTTAATATAATTTTAAGAACGAAATACATAAAATGCTACATTGGTGTGACAATTACAAACTTAATTAAGAAAAAAAGTACATAAAACTTAACTAAGAACGAAAAACATAAAACTTAATTAAGAAAGAAATACATAAAATGCTCTTAATTAGCATTCCCACCAAATTTATTTCTGCCATATATTGGCAACCAAATCACGTTTCAAGGAATGATGCACATGTTGATCTTCAATTGCGTCTCTATTGGCCATGTACTAGTTGATATCTACGATCCGATCATGATAATATTCAAATTCGTCCCCATTATTACTTATGTTGGTAGTGAATTCAGTAGTATCTGCATAGTGTGCATACATATCTCGTTCATCTTCCACAATCATGTTGTGCATGATAATGCAAGACAACATGATGTCATTGAGAATTTCCTCATTCCATGCGAGGGATGGTCTACGAACAATAACAAACCGAGATTGCAGCACCCCAAATGCTCTCTCTACATCTTTTCGCGCTCCTTCTTGGTGTTGAGCAAATAACTTGTCCTTGACAGTTTGAGGACATGTAACTAATTGAATGAATGTTGCCCAATTCAGATATATACCATCAGTGAGATAATAACCCTTATCATATTGGTTACCATTCACCGTAAACTGCACAGGTGGTGCTCGACCTTCTAAAACATCCCTAAACACAGGAGATCGGTGAAGAACATTTAGGTCATTGCACGAACCTGGTATCCGGAAGAAAGAATGCCATATCCATGAGTCACGATCAGCAACAACTTCAAGAACTAAAGTAGCAACACCAGCTCTTCCTTGATATTGTCCTTTCCATGCAGTCGGACAATTTTTCCATTCCCAATGCATACAATCTATGCTGCCAACCATGCCCGGAAATCCACGTTCTTCACCGAATCTGAGTAGTCTAGCCAAATCGTCTGGAGTAGGCCGTCTCAAGTACTCCGCACCAAATTTCATGATGACCCCCTTCGTGAATTTCATCAATGATATTCGAGCTGTGCTTTCACTAATTCGCACATACTCGTCAAGTGAATCCGCCGCTACCCCGTAGGCAAGCATTCGAATAGCCGCTGTACACTTTTGTAGGGGCAATAAACCTAACTGACCCATAACATCACTTTTTTGAGTGAACCATACATCACTTGCAACGACACTGTCCATAATCCGAAGAAAGACATGTCGTTGCATTCGAAATCTTCGACGAAATAAACGAGCTGGATAGACTTGTTAATCAGAAAGTAATCATTGAACAAGCTTCTATGACCTTCCTTCCTGCCTCGATTAGGCCGTGAATGACCTTGTTCATTATCATCAGTCACTTTTGCTCTTCTATTCCTTGGTGTTGGAGTTACATTTTATATAAGAGTTGGAGCAAGTGGTCAAACAATATTGGTCAAGAAATCATCTATTTCTCGTGATGATCTTCTTTCATTGGAACTAGAGGAACTTGAACGGGAAAAGTTTAAGTTGAAGGAGTTCATTCTTGTGTTTTGGTTTGGTGTGAGAAAATGGTGAACAATATTATGTTTGGGTTTGGTGTGAGAAAATTGTGAACAAGGATGCTTGAGTTATATAGCATAAAATAATGTAAAGGGAAGTACAATAATGTAAAAAGCAGTTAAATAATGTTAAAAGTAGAACAATAATGTAAAAAGTAGTACAAGCAATAACACATAAAAGCAGTACAATAATGTTAAAAGCAGAACAATAGTGTAAAAAGTAGTACAATAATGTTAAAAGCAGAACAATAATGTAAAATATAGTACAATAATACATAAAAGCAGTACAATAATGTTAAAAGCAGAACAATAATGTAAAAAGTAGTACAATAATACATAAAGCAGTACAATAATGTAAAAAGCATAACTATTATGTAAAAAGTTGTATTCATATGTCAATTCATATAATAAGTAAAGTTTGAAATTTACACAAGTACATTTTTAAACCTTTTTTTATTAAATGAACTTAAACATACAAATGCTAACTTTTACAAAAACTTCTACGTAAACATAAACATAAACAAAAATTTAAACTAAAACATAAACTAAATTGGAATGTAAACATAAACTTAAACTTTAACATGAAATCCACATTTTCATAGCTTAACTAGTACATAAACATAATCAATGAAAAATTAGATTATTCGTCAACCATGTTGTTAGTGTCTCAATCACACCCTCCTCAAATGTTGTTGGATTTTCCTTTGCATACAATGCTCGTAGCAAATCCATGTTCTTATGATACTCTTGCACTTTATGCAACCTGGTTTGCAACGCTATTTCTTGTTCCTTTGCAGCAACCTTCCTTGCTTGAACCTCCAACTTTTTGTCTTCTCTTTCAACATCTACACTCCTAAGTCCTACCCTCTAAATGGATCTGAAGCCTTTCATTAAATGCAACAAAACACTCAATTGTCTGACCAGACACCCCTTTGAGCTTAGACTTCGCTTTCTTAGAACCATAGAGACGTGGGTCCACTTCACCTCCTTCACCTCTAGTAGGTGTCTCGGGCATTGAGTCGCTTCCATCAACTCTTGTCCTCTTACCGCTACCTCTGCTTCCAGGTGAATCAACATTTTCTTGTGGATTTTTGGGGCGACCACGTGGACTTTCCATTGATTTTATAACTATTGACCTCCATTTCAGGAACTTCCTCAACATTTTTCAAGCATGTTCGAGGATGAACCTACCATTTTTCCTACGATGCAATGCATGAGCTTCTATCAGAACATCATCATTGTTTTGACCACTCTTCTTTCTTGCAAGAGCTTCATCATAAAATGCAGCCCACCTTAAAACCCGTGGAGCAACTCTACTCCAACGACCTTTCACCATATCAGCATTTCTTGGAGCAATTTCTGTTGGGTTTGCTATTCTTCCTGCCTCGAAAGCTTCCCAAACGTTTCCCTATAAGACATTTTTCTTTTGGTACGTCCCACTCATCTTATCAAGAGAAGTGTTCATAAATGCGGAGACCAGGAGTTCATCTTCAACTTGATCCCGAACCCTCTTACCACAAGAACTTGTTGCTGGGATAAGTGGGTTTTGTGATTAAACGGGTTGTCTTTGTGGTGGTTGCTGAGATTGATTAGCTGATAGTAATTGCGAAAATGATTGAGTTCCCTAAACAAAGTCATCAAAACCATCAGAATCATCATCTTGATGGTATTGACCAACACCATCACCATCATCACCTTCTTCGTATTCACCACCATTATCATCAACATCATTGTTCGGAGATGCATATCACTACTAGAAAAGGAGTGTTGTGAAGACGCTTTTTGGCCCAATTGGCGACGCTTAAAAGTGTTGAGAAATTTGCTCTCGACGCTGTCAAAAAGCGTCGAGCAGAATCAGTCGGTATTTCGCGTCACCAAAGCGTCGCCAATGGCGACGCTGTACAACGTCTCCACATTGGTTAGTGGGGGTGCCATCAATTAATTTTTAGACGCTTTAAAGTGTCCTAATTCAAGACGTTTTTTGTTGACTACAATTAGTCACGACGCCTTTTAGTGTTGAGAGAAATTTGGGTGGAAAGTTATTCTTATATTTGTCATACGTTCTTGACAAGGAAAAACGTCTAGATTTTGTATGGACTCTTTTCATACTTTTTTCCTAATTAATTAACAAATAATAATATATAATAATACAATAATATAATATATAGTAATTTAGAATATAAAGTCAACAATGGAACCTGATGATTACATAAAAATACTTTGAGCAATGTATATATTATTATCATAAATCATAAACGTAGTTCATACAATTAAATCCCTACATACGTTTATCAATATATAATACTTCATAACTAATATGTTTCTAAAAATAAATGCCACAAAATTAAAACACAATGAAGATGTAGTTGTAGCCTTACAAAGCTAAATAATACTAAAATCTAGCAAAACAATGATGGTATCCAGTTTGAACAAGTAGTGTCTTCATGTTCTTGATTGTTGGACCTTTATTATTATTTTCGGGTACCTTCAAAAGATGAAAAATAAGACCAAAATTATAATTAGCACATGTAATATATCCCAAGAAATCAATATATAAAGCAAGATAAGTGCAATTAAGCAATTTTTTCTACAAATTACAGATTTACAGAAGACGAGTAACATGCACACCAAGTTGTTACTTATTTCATCATCCTAAACTGAGACTGAGAATCCCTCTGAAACTTATTCTAGAATAAGTAAATTAAAGGTGTAAAATAAAATACCATTCTGAACTGTGCAATGGCCAAAATCACCTCCTTGCGCAAGCATGTTTATCATCAGATGTGTTTAAAACAGAGCAAAATATTATATATAATGCCTATTTGTGGACAGAAAAGCAGAATGGATAACTCACCAGATCCATATGCGAAGGAGAAGATATTAGAAGTAACCCAATAACAAAATATAACCTGCAAAGAAAAACATGGGAAAAAAAATTAAGGACCTGCTTTTCTGATTGATGATGATATGCACATGAAGAACCAAGTTCAGCAGAAGACCAAAACCAGATTGAATATATTTCACAAAAATACTTCTACACAAACAGTGATGAAATTTGAGATATAAATTGCTTCGAATCTAAGATTACTCGGTGTATATGCCTTCAACCAAGCCCAACCTCCTGCACTAGCCTCCTGAAGACTTGTACAGATGGTAGGCAATTTACAAGTATTTCCGTTCCCTTATTTAACCTGAGAATCTTAACTAGTGTAAAATAATGTATTTTATCTCTTTACTAAGTAAACCAACACACAAACAAAGTTATAAAGCTCAAAACATGAGACATCTAAAGTACCATCCAAGACATAGAGTGCTAAAAAGAATTAACCAAGCATTGTACTTACATTGCTTTGTACATACTCAGAACTGGACCCTAGAATTCTCTCCCCATAGGCACCCAAACCACCTCGGATAAACCCAGAACCTGCTGCAGAGAATGCGTCTCTAAATGGATTAGACTGCGAATTAGCAGGCGGTCGCAACATAGCAGGCTGAGATCCTATATTGTTATACATCTCTGTCCTGAAATCCAGAATACAGAAACCAGATTTAGAACTGGTAATTCAGATAGAGAATAATTCCAAAGAATTTGATTATATTCTTAGAAACCAGAAATACAAAACATGATGGGACTAAATTAGATCGTATATGTACCATTAGTTTTGCCCCAATATTCTCGTTGTCACTGGCTCCTAGTCGTTGACAGTCTAACCTTAACCAGTTCACTTCCTTCAAAAACTTGTCTCACTTCCTTTACCATGTTATCGAGACACCAATTTTTTGTTCTAAAATAAGAAAGAATTTATATGTTATATTCACAAAACAAAATAAGATGATCCAAGGACAAGTGAACTTCCCTAAATGCAAAACATAAAATTGCTCCATGTTTCCATTTCATCTCTCTAATCTTTTTGTAGTTAAGAAAAAAACTATAGCTTGCTACTATAACTTTACATTTAAAAGGTGTGCACTATACTAACACAAATGAGTTCTAGCAACACGAATGATAAGAAGTCCTGACTCCTAAGTGAGCAATGCAAGTACTTTATTCATATCTTTAGTCAGAATTATGGTTCAGGTATCTTCTTTGTCAAATTAAAACAAATGTTCGCCAATTTTCAATTGAGACAATGGCATCATCTTCATATCATATGATGGCATAAATATAAGTGAAGCATAAATTAAGACAAGTCAACATATTTGTGATGTTCAACTTCATTATTCGTAAAGATCGCATTAGCAAAATTAAACAAAATCCCTAGACATATATTCAAGGCTTTTTATCAAAAAAAATCAATTGCTAAATTGTTAACATCTAGTTAGCATAAGCCAAAATTAAATCATAGTAATAAGGAATATCATAAATTAAAATTCGAAAAATGCAGAAATCAATAGAGAGAGAGAGGATACACACTCTTATATGAAATAGACCATGCTCCGAGCAAAGAAAGCTACGAAAATGAATCAAAATTGCAAAGGTTGCAAGATTTAGATGACAAAAAAGATTCTTTCTGCAGTTATCAGAGGGGAGAGAGAGAATGAATTGGGGGTTAGGGTTGAGATGTTGAGTAGTGGGGGCGTGGGCCGTGGAGTGAGAGCGAGTGTTTTTATCCCAAAAAAGTTTCAAAATACCGGGCTAGAAACATCACGTAAGTGGCGAGTGTTTAGTTCCTTAAAACTCAACGCCTTTTGACATCGAGAAGGGTCAGCGACGCATTTAAGCGTCGAGCAAACACGGGTGTGAAGCTTCCACCCAACGCTCTCTTAATGGTGTCGAGCACAAAGCGTCCACATATATGGCTTTTTGTAGTAGTGCATCTTCTTGGTATTGAGAAAATTCATAATTAGGATCAAGTTGACGATATGAAAGGTTGGCATTTTCAAATGGAGATTCATGGTAGAGGTTATCATATTGAGGAGAAGCATTTTGAGAATTTTTTGCCCTTTGATTGGTATTTATCTGAGAGGGTTGACGATATTTTGATTGATTTTGAGAATATTGGCGATAATTTGACTGATTTTGAGAGCTAATTAAGTGAAATTATTGCCTAGGCATTTGGTTTTTTGAGTGATTTTGGGGTTGATTTCTTATATAATTAGGATGATCAGGATCCATAACTATAAGAATTTGAAAATAAAGAGCAATGGAAGAAAAGTTAGAACAAATAGAAGAAATTAGTGAAGATGGAGAAAATTAAGTGTATCCAAAATATAGCAAAATGGGTCTCTCTTTATAGATCCCGAAAAAATAGAGCCGTTGGTTATTATTTTTTTTTGATTTATATTTTTTAAAATATAACCGTTGCAAAATTTACAACGGTCATATTTCAATTGCCCAATCGAAGCCACCCATGTGTCGTAAGTGCCAAATGGCACGCTGCAACTGGCGTTGACACGCGTGTCACTTTTAAACTTTTTTTTGGCTGGCAACGCTGCGTTTTGCTGCGTTGCCAGCCAAAAAAAAAAATTTAAAAATGATGACCAGGCAGTGGGTCCCACTCCCATCCCCGATCATCTTTTCACTCACCCCAATCCTTTTTTTTCCCTAATCACCCCATTCACCTCACAATCTTATTCTCAATTGTGATTAAGAGCATTTTTTCATGATCATAAACTTGATCTTATTTCTCACTCATGAATAAGGGTGCTCTAATAAATTTGAACCTAACCATTGAAAAAACTAACACGTGCAATATTATTGCACAACTCCAATAAGTAATTTCATTAAACAAAGTTAGATGTTTTTCAACAAAAGTATCAAAAAAAAAAAGATGTTAGTGAGAGAAACTCAGCTCGAGCCCCAAAACCCTAGAAAAAAGCCCCAATTCAATTTCTTGGTAGATCCTCTCAATTCTCCCTTTGTCTCTGCAATTTCTTCCCTTAATCCTCTCTCTGATGGTAAAAAGTGGAAGCTGAAGCGTCTTTCTTTGGTTTTCTTGCTGTTCCTCCATTTTATTGGCGTCTTCCATCAATTGTTGGATGTTCGCCCAAGTAATCCTCCTAGCTTCAAGGCTAGATTTTCATCATTACGCGTGGTTCCGTGCTTCGATGTGAAGTTCTGGAGCTTTAATTACATTATTATCTTCTTAATTATCTCGCTGCAGTCTTTCAATTGGATTTGGGGCTTCTCTCTCTTCCAATTTAAATCTAAAGTTAATTGGGGTTTTAGGGTTTGTCTGAGCAATGCATTAAATGCGACTGTTGAGTCGCTTTCTCTCTTTAGGCTAGAGTGTGACAGAGGGTTCCTTCATTTCTGGTTGGGTATTTTTTTGGTGCCAGTAGGAGTTCATCATGATGATCTAGGTTTGCAGACGGATTTGATGCAGAATTTTGATCGTTCAAGAGCATTAATGGTGATGGAATTTATCATTTGCTTAGCTGGGTGTCAATTTTGGCTTCCTCTCATTCATCAGGTAGTTAACTTGTTCTATAAAAGGCAAAGGTTGGTAAGATTTTATTTCTCATTCTTTTCCTTCAGTTTTTCTGTTCTGTTAATCCTTCTCTGTCTGTGGTCTCATCTTTCTGTTGTTTCGTTAGCATTTAATATGGCCAAATCTTCCTCTTTTAAAGAGGTAGTTCTAAAAAACTCTATATCTCACTCTCAAGATGGTCCTGCTGACAATGCAGTCCCTGTTGTTCATGTTTCTGATTCGTCTTTCCCCTCCCCTCCTCCCATTCAAGACCCCCCTCCTCCCCCCACTTTTCCTGCTCCCATTGTTCTAGATGATCTCCCTCAAGTTAAGCTTGATATTGAGGCATTATCTAAGAGTTGTTTGTTTGCAAAAATGTTGTCAGCCCCTCTTGATGTTAGAACCATTCGTGCTCGTACTAAGGCAGATTGGAAGTTCCTCCATGGTGAGGTGGAATACCTAGAAATGGGTAATAATTGGCTGTTACTAAAGTTCTCTAATCCTGTTGATGCCTCCCTTGTGTGGAGTGAGAGACCCTGGCATGTCCAGGGTGATCTCTTTGTCCTCCAACCTTGGAAGGCTTTTTTTGACCCTTACCTGGAAGAAATTAAGTGGGTTGATTTGTGGGTTCGTATCCCTCGTCTCCCCACTGAGCTGCTTAATTTTGACTCTGTTGCTAATCTTCTTGCTGCTAATGATATTGGAGCTTTAATTAAGCTTGATCAAAGTTCTCTTTTGAGGAACAAGATCAGGTTTGCTAGAGCTTGTGTTCGGGTCAATATTCAAGGTCCCTTGCTTGAATTTGCTGAAGTTTATCGTGTGGGTGACTTGGTTCATGGTTACATTATTTGGTATGAGGATTTCTCTACTGGATGTTCCTTTTGTGGTGAGTGCTCTCATGTCATAGATGCTTGTCCCCTTCTTAATCCTCCTAAAAAAGAGATAATGGTGCAATTGCTTAAAAACCCGAAACAGAAAGATTTATATTATTCCATGGCTAAGGCTACTGGGCAAGAAGTTCATGAATCCACTGCTGAGCAAGCACAAGTGGTTCATGCCCAATCTAAACATTTTAAAAAACACTCTTCTGCCCCTAAATCAGTCCCTTCTCCAGCTGCTTTTCCTCATGGTGGTACAGGTATTTTAGCTACTCCAAAGCCACCTGGTATTGTGATTCATAGTCCTGTAGGTGCTCATCCTCGGAAAGATTATGGTAAGCTTCCCCCTCCTCCTGTGCATGGCAAGGGGAAAGGTAAGATGTTAGTTATGCATCCAGTTGTTTCGGATGACTCCTCTGATGATGAGGCTACTATCATAGCTCCTCTTATTCCTCTTCATTTTCCTAAGCCTTCTGGGTATGGGATTGAGCATGCTGGTGATTCAGTCACCCCCTTGTGCTCTGCTGTCCCTGAGAAGGTTTCTATTCCTTCTGATTCTTTTAGTGAGGCTCAGGGCATTAGTCCCCTTGCTCTTGCTGTCCACTGTTTACAGGATATGCATGCTGATGAGAACAATGATACTACGCTCCTGGTTGAGAATGGTAACTCTGGTAGTTTGGGTGAGTTTAACTCACTGGCTGAGCATTCCTTTCACTCTCTTCACTCTGACAGCTCGATAGTTCGTCATATTGAGCACTTGGGGGTTGATCCTGCCTTCCCAGTTACTCTCTCATCCCAGTCGGGCTCAGTGAGAAGGAGAGATGAAGATATGGAAGCTGATGATGCCTCTTCTGCCCTGAAGAGGAAGAGAAACTAAGCTGGTTTGAGCATCCCTTTTTGCCAAAATGATCGTGTGCTGATCTCTTATTAGATGTCGATTGCTGCATGGAATATTCGTGGTGTTGCAAGGAAGAATGCTTTATTAGAAGTTAAAGATTTTTGCCAAAGTTGTAATATAAAAATTATGATGTTATGTGAAGTTAAATCCCAGTCCCCTCCTTCTAGTTTATCTGCGCTTGAAGTAGGATTTGAGTTTTATGATTTCATCCCCACTATTGGCTTATCAGGGGGTATTTGGTTATTTTGGAAATCATGTAACTCAAATCCTTTTAGTTTGTCTGTAATATATAAAGCTAATAGGTTCCTTGCTTGTTCTATTTCTCTGCTTAATGTCAATTTCTCCTTTACTGCTATATTTCTTTATGCCCCTGCTAGACATGAATTCAAACAAGAATTTTGGTTGGAACTGAGTTCTTACATCAATTCTTTAAGTACTCCATTCATTCTAATTGGCGATTTTAATGAAATCAGGTCGGAACAGGACAAAATGGGGGGAGCTGTTTTCAATAGCTCTCGGCTTTTTCGAATGAATGAATTTTTTTCCCAAGTTGAATGTGTTGATATCCCTTTCTTTGGTGACCGTTTTACTTGGCGAAAAAAGAAAAGTGGAGAGAATAATATTTTTGAACGGCTCGATAAAGCTATTGCCTCTATCTCATGGTTATCCCAATTCCCGCAAGCAAAAGTTGTTCACCACCCTTTTACTTCCTCTGATCATTGTGTAGTTTCCCTTGATTATCTCCCTTGTAAACCTCTCAAAGCCCCGCCCTTTCGTTTTGAAAAGATGTGGTGTGCTCGTAAAGATTATGATACTCTTATTTAAAAAACTTGGTGTACACACTTTGTAGGCTCCTATATGTTTTGTCTTGTTCAAAAATGCAAAATGCTAAAAATCAAATCCAAAGTTTGGAATCAATCTCAGTTTGGCAATGTTTTTCGTCAACTCCGGAAAGTTGATCAGATTCTCTTGGAAGTCCAATCGTCCCTCCTTCATAACCAGAATGATAAGTTATTACAGGAAAAACAAGAGAGGTTCCTGCTCAAACGTCAAAAACTTCTTGCTTTTTCTCATGAGTACTGGAAACAAAAAAGTAAAACGCTGTATTTGACTCAAGGTGACCATAATACAAGTTATTACCATGCCCATGCCTCTATTAGACGAAGTCGGAACCAAATAAAAGAGTTTATTTCTATTGATAATCAGCGAATCACTTTTCCTATTGAAATTTCGGATACCATTTCTAAAGAATTTCAGGCCCGGTTTGTATCCAACCCTGCCTGTGGGTTTGATTCAAGGGTGGATTTTGAGACTATTTCTACTGTTATATCCCCTGAGGATAATACCTTTTTGACTAGTGAAGTGTCTAGTGATGAAATTAAACGAGCTACTTTTGATTTAGCTCCGGATAAGTCTCCGGGACCGGATGGGTTCCCCCCTTACTTTTTCCAAAAATATTGGTCGCTTGTAGGTAATTCTGTTATTCGAGCTGTTAAAGCTTTTTTCCATTCAGGTCGTCTTTTGAAAGAAGTGAATCACACCTTTTTAGCTTTGATCCCCAAAATTGATAACCCCTCGACATCAAACCACTTTCGCCCTATTAGTCTATGTTCTACCATCTATAAGATCATCTCTAAAATCCTGACGAGTCGGCTTAAGATAGTCATGGGTAAGCTGATCCACCCCCTTCAAGGTGCCTTTGTCCCTGATCGGTTAATCCAAGATAATATTTTGCTAGCGCATGAGGTTTTTCATTCTTTTAACAAGAAAGGGGGCTCATCTGGTTGGATAGCTATCAAGCTAGATATGGAAAAGGCATATGACCGCTTGGAATGGCCATTTATTTTTGAGATGCTTTCCCAGTTAGGTTTTAATGCTCGATGGATTAGTTGGATACGAGAATGTATCACAACTACTTCTTTTTCGGTTTTAGTCAATGGTATCCCTGGCTTCTCTTTTTCTCCTTCTCGGGGAATTCGTCAAGGAGACCCTCTTTCGCCGTTTCTTTTTATTTTGTGTGCCGAACTCCTTGCCCGCAATTTAGCTGCTGCTAGTCTGAACCGTGAAAAACTGATTGGGGTTTCGATAGGCCATTCTAGAGTGCGTATCCCATTTCTGACTTTTGCGGATGATACTATGATTTTTGCTAAAGCTTCGGATGCCAGTTGCATTGCCATTCGTCAAATTTTAGATAAGTATTGCTCCCTCTCGGGACAACTTGTTAACTATCACAAGTCTTCTTTCCAAGTTACTTCTAATATTTCAGAAGCTTCTAAGGCTAATTTTGCTTCTATTCTGGGCATGGTTGAAACTCATGAGCTTGGCGACTACTTAGGTTGTCCCATCATCACCTCTCGTGTGAATAAGGAAACTTTTAGTAAGGTGGCTTCCAGAGTCACAAACCAGCTACCTAAGTGGAAAGCAAATTCGCTTTCTCAAGCTAGGCGTCTCGTCTTAATCCAATCTAATTTGGCAACAAAAGCCAATTATCAGATGCAGAGCTTCCTGCTTCCAAAGCCCATTCTGTCTTCTCTTGATAAGACTTACAGAAACTTCTTCTGGAATAAGGAGGCTTCTAATTCTTCTGCAAATCTAATAGGTTGGGATAGAATCTGCCAACCGAAATGCTTTGGTGGTTTGGGGCTCAGGAAAGCTGAAGTTAATAATATAGCTATGCAATTTAAGTTGCTTTGGAAACTCCTTAAGGATACTTCTAGTCTATGGACTAAACTTGTGAAACAAAAATATCTTAAAAATGACACTCTCTTTTCGCATAAAGTTTCCTGTGTTGCTTCTTGGCAATGGAAAAACCTTATGCGGCTCAGGGACCAATTTTGCCAAGGTCTTCGGTGGCAAATTGGGGATGGATCCCTCATAAGGTTTTGGCATGACAACTGGCTCTTCCAGCGACCTCTTTCTTCTTTCATAGTCCCACCCGAGGACTCTTCGTCTGCTCCGGTTTGTCAGTTTTTCTTGCCTAATAGAAATCTGGATAGGCCCAAATTGATGGCTTTGCTTCCCCCTCATTTAGTTGACCATATTTGTTCGTGTTTTATCCCTTTGTATCCCCAGAAGGACTCTCTGTATTGGGGATTAACAGCGTCTGGCGATTTCTCTGTGAAATCCGGTGCTCTCTTGGCTCAGGGGCTTGCTTCTCCCTCTCTGCCCAAGGTCTCGTATGACTGGATTTGGAAGCTTTCGGTTACTCCGAAAATTAAAAATTTTTTGTGGAAGGCTTGCAATGATGGTCTTCCTTCAAAGGCTCGGTTGGATCGGAGTCATATTTTCCTCCCGCAAGAGTGCCCTTTTTGTAATTATCATTCTGAGACTATTAACCATTTGTGCTTTCAATGCCCCTTTGCCTTGGATGTCTTTGGTATTCTTCATCAAGACCATGATTGGCCGTTATTTCCTGATGTCTCCTCTTATTTGCATCTTCCGTTTGCCGCAGTTATAAATCATTTATTCTCCTCTCTCTCTTCTGACGCTTTCAATCTTTGTGCTATTGCTTGGTGGTTTGTGTGGTTTTTTCGTAACCAAATAGTTTTTAGGGACTCTGCTTCCTCAGCAATTTCTGCAGCGACTATAATTAGCAAGTTTGCCAGTAACTGGTTGAAGGTGGATGCCTCCCTCCCGCTCTTCCTGCCTTCTCCTGCTCGGGCTGGCCCCAGACAGCAGCTGCGGCGCCGCCATGGTGCTGCTCTCAGTTGGGCTCCACCTCCTGCGGGGTTTCATAAGATCAATTTTGATGGTTCTAAGTTGCAAGATGGTCATGCTTCCTGTGGGTTCGTGGTCCGAAATGATTGTGGGGATGCTGTTCTTAGTGGTGCTGTAGCTCTTGGAAGGTCTACCTCTATTCTTCAAGCGGAAGCTCGGGGTCTTAGAGAAGGTGTGCGCGCTGCGCTTGCCTTTGGTGTGTCCAAGGTTGTCATTGAAGGTGATAATTTATCTGTCATTAATTCCATCAAGAAGGCTTGGAGCATTCCTTGGGAGATAGCGAATATTATTGGGGATGTTGCTCGAGACCTGGATCAGTTTTCTACTTTCCAAATTGTGCATATTTTCAGAGAAGCTAATCGTGCGGCCGACTTCATGGCTAGTAAGGGGCATCAGTGCTCGGTTCTCTTCCTCTCCTCCCCCCCTTATGAGTTGGATTTTTCCCTTATCATCCGTAAGGATGTTTTAGGCTGGCCCCCGGACTAGCGGGGTTTGCCTAAGTTTTCTTTTCCTTATCAAAAAAAAAAAAAAAAAAAAAATTAAACAAAGTTAGATTTACTTCTTCCTTAAGAGTTAAGACGAACAGCGAATCTCTCCACTCGGCCTTTGGTGAAGAGGGCTTATTTTTCGTCCAAATAGAAGAAAATAACGTTGAGAGTCTTGAGACTTGAGAGTTGAGAGAGGATTTACAGAGGCCAAAAGAGAGAGAAAGAGAGGGAGATAGCATTAGCTGCTACATCTTAATTTTACATGTATGTTTCGTACATTCACTCTCTGCTATTTCTCTTCCCCTCTCTTTCTCTCTCCTCACATCACCAATCTTCACACTCTTTTGTTCTAATCATGAAACCCTAATTCGCCGATTTCACTTCTAAAAGCCAAACCTTGAAATCAAACGTCAAATTTTTTTTTAGATTCATGACAATGGCGGAATTAGGGCAACAAACTGTGGAGTTCTCGAATCTCGTCAGTCTTGCGGCAGAAGATTCATTCATCTCTTTGAAGGAATTGGTGGAGAAATCAAAGTCTTCTGATATGTCTGATTCAGAAAAGAAGATTAATCTTCTTAAGTATATTGTCAAGACTCAGCAGCGTATGTTGCGTCTCAATGTTCTTGCCAAGTGGTGTCAACAGGTTCTTCTCTCATTCTCTTTCTATCAACAATCATCAATTTTATTGAATAGATTTTTTAGTCTGTAGTTGGAGACTCTAGACTCGAATGCTAGTCGAATTTCAAATTGAAGTTAATATAGAAACTTGGCGCTTCTTGTGACATGTTAGATGTTTAGTGATGTAAGATTGAAGCCGTTTTCAGGGCTTTTAATCAAAATTAGTGTGAGTTACGCTTCATACATGAAAATGCAGGGGTGTAGTTTAGGGAATGTGGCAATCGAAAAGATTTTAGGGGGTGTTTGGTTCACTAGTTTTAGGTATGAAGTACGGGTTTGGAATGAACAAAACCCATACCTAATGTTTGTTTAACTTATTTCTAAATTTTAAACCCATACCTCAAACCCATAAGGTATGGGGTTTAGAAACCCATGGGGGTAGGTGGGTATGGCTCATACCTTACCTCTAGGTATCAAATAAAAGAAGATTTTTCATTCCTAAATGAAACCAAACACAAGGTATTAAGTTCAAGTTCCAAACCCATACCACCTTGGTTTCATTCCTGATCCCAAACCCATACCATTATATGAACCAAACGCCCCCTAGTTGTTATTTGTCAAATAGAAAAATGTTATGTTCGAGTCTCATATTGATAGGGCATGAAATTTTTAAATGTATTGCATAATTGCAGTGCTTTCGAATTGCAATCTCATCATTCCATTATTGAATGACAATGCTTTACTGATTGAGTGACTCTTATTGGATTGCCTCATAAGTTGCTGTTTAATTAGTCTTAGTGTCCCTATCTATGCTGTGTGTTTATCTAGTCGAATTATGTATTGAGTATCTTTCTAGGCAATGAAAGGATAATTGTAGAGCACGTAAGCTATTCTGTACACTTATCTGCAAAATTAAGAAGATAAAGTTACCCTTTGACGTACACCCCTGATTCCAAGCTAGACAAGCAGCCTCACAAAGATAAATTTTAAGTTTAGTGAGAGCAAGTTTTTCCCCTTGTAATTTTATAGTTTATCTCTTTCCATGTACTCCACCATATTGTCGCCTGACATGATCATGGTCTATAGTTTGCCAATCCAACCTTCTTCCTTCCTTCATTTCCTGCTGCAAGAACTTCTTTGCCCTTGTAAGATTGAATCAAATATTCCAGACAAATGTAGGATAAGTACCAAAGTGAGATAACCCAGGAACATAAGAAAAAAGAGGTGTTATTGATTTAGTTAATGTGAAATTTTGTCATTTGAAGAAGTGTTCATACACGCATACCATACTTCATCTGGCTAGAGAGCTACAAGATCAGAATTTTGATTGAGGTGAATATTTGCTACACAAAGAATTAATCTTAGTTTTAAAAGGCACAAGACGCACCGAGGTGAAGGGAGGCGTGAGGCGAAGTTTTAGGCATCTTGTATAAGGGGCAAACTTTTTTATTTTTTATTTTATTTTTTATGGTATTAGATTTTCAGTAGATAAAACACATATTAATGTAATTAACATAAAATTCCTCTAAAAAAGGTAATTAATATAAAAAGAAATGACAGTCTTTTTAAAATAAATATACTATCTCCATCCCAGAATAGTCTGAACACTTTCCTTTTATGTTTGTCCCAAATTAGTTTGAACACTTCCATTTTTGACATGGTCCCACTATTAATATACTATTTCTTTTATACTCCTTTGGCCCACACTCTACCTTTTATCAATAAGAAGTTACCCAAATTTTCTCTCTAATAAAAAAAATACCCCACCAACTCCTATCACATCTATTTTTTTTAATAAAATAACATTTGATAACCACACTAGAACTTATCACCTTAAAATATGTGTCCCAACAAGTGTTTCAATCTTTTTAGGACGGGGAAGTATGTATTTTTACTTTATATAACAACAGTGGGGCCTAGAGAAAGGAGAAAATAGAAAAATGGTAAAGAAGAGCATCAGAGAAAAGAATAAAGAGGTCGTAAAACATAAGAGAAACATGTTAGAATCGAAGAAGATGAGAATTGAAGCATAATTTTTCAAAAATGGAACATGAATCCAAATTGAAGAGGAAGAGAGAATAAAAGATGACAGAAGGAAGGAGAAAAAGTGCTAGAGAGAGAAAACTAAACTAACCTGTCGCCGGCCACAGAGATGGCAAGGAATTGCCGTCGACAACCAGAGATGGCTCGCAGACAACTTCTATCGAACGATCAACCACCAATTTGGGTATTGGTTCGCAGTTCGCAAATTAAGGCTGTTATTATTAGGGATTTTAATTTGTGGGTTGAAATGAAGTAACTTCATGCATCTAATGAGGGCTTTTGCTCGATTTTGTAGGATAAAGACTGGTAAGTTTTAGTTTTAAGAATTTTTGCCTTTTTAAAGGTTTTTAGCTAAGTTCTTCCCTTCTCACGCATCTAGCTTGAAAGCGACTAAGGCGCGCCCTTGCTCCTCCCAAAAAGCGGCCTAAGGCGCTCGCCTACGTGTGCCCATCATAGATCGCCTTGTCTAGGACTTCTAAGGCGATTTTCCTTGTGCTTGAGGTCACCTAGCGCCTGTTCTCACTTTTTAAAACGAAGGATTTAATATGTATGTAAGAGTTGAAAATAAATTTCTGCATAAGCAGAAGAAAAGCATTTACAGTTAAAAAAAAAGCACACAAGCTCCTCGATTCCTTTTGTAAAGTGACACCCTCAATGCGTCCTTGCTGCATGTTCGTGAAGTGAAGCTAGATAGACTTGCTTTCCCATGTTCGAGTTTTAGGTTGGGATTTGGCTAGAAATACTATTATGTTATGTCTCCTGTGTCAAGTATGCAAGCCCAATAGTCCAACATGGTTAGTAGTACTCGGAGACATGTTTGTTTCGGGAATGTGCAAGGGAAATTCATAGGCAAAGAACACCCGACTGTGTATTTTGTGTGACTGATGAATATACATGAACATGTATGTCGGCTAGTGCGAGTTTTGAGGCATTTCAGCACTTCTTGTATTTTTTGTGACCGACGAATATACACGAACGTGTATGTCCACTCGTGTGAGTTTTCAGCACTTCATTTATTGTTTCTTTGTCACTTTATTTCCTAGTTTATCTATGTTAGGATTCTTAAAAGATTATTTATTTTCTATAAAGATGATATATGTTTCGGGAAAATAAATAATTAGTTTCCACATTCAAGGGATTAATTATAAGATTCTAGCTCTACTTGTGCTAGAATTGACCTTTATATGAAGGGAGTTTGGGATCATCATTATGGTGTTCTCATCAAATACGGGGTTGATTATGGAACTCTTAGGTTTATAGATAGAGTTCTTAAGAGAGTGTAATTCACAAGATCTTTGAATTTAGAGCTTGCTAGTATTCGTTGAAGGATGAGTGAAACTTTGGTGGGTTTTCTTTAACTTATTAGGGAGAGATTTTCCGTGTTAATTTTGAATCTGTCATTGCTCTTATATTTCACTCCTTAGTACGGGAGGCAAATGAAGGCGCGCGTCTTTTGCACTTTTTGGAGAGGTGCAAGGCGCTGTAGGCACGCTCTATAGGGGATGAGGCGAGAGCAGTGTTACCTAATTCCCTGATTCCCCCGCGAATCGCGAATTGAGAAAAGCGAATTATGGTCGGTTTTGGTTCATTTTTGGCTCATTTTGGGCAAATTGGCGAATTCAAAGGGCGAATTAGATAGCGAATTAGGTAACACTGGGCGAGAGAAAAAGGAGATATGAGCTTAAATTATAAAAATACTTTTTAACCCAACCTTTATCATGCAAATTCGAGCAACATCCCTCAGTTGATTCATGAATTACTTCATTTGAACCCCCATATTGAAACCCCTAATCATATAAAACCCTAATTTACGGATTGGGAAGGAATACTGCAAATTGGTGGTTATAAATTAGATAGAAGTTGTCGGTGACAAGTCTCCGTGTCGGCACTTTTTGCCTGCTGTGGCGGCTATCTCCGGTGAGAATCCTCCTCTTTGATCTACCCAACCATTCTTTCTTCTCTCTTTGCATTGTACCCATATTCAGATTTGCTTTTTTTTTCTCTCCATCTATTTCACGTGGCTTACAAGTACCCACCTTCTATTATATTGCTAGCTAGGTTGCATAGAGATGGATACGGGGATAAAAAATGGCGAAATTTCAAAATTATAGGAATGGTTACGTGTACCCATACAGGATACGCATCAGGTATGGGTATGGGTACGGGTACGAGTACATGACCTAGAAGAAATACCCATGCTACGTAGATTGCTAGTGCCTAGTCACGTGATTACTGATTCCCTTCCCACTCCCTTTTATGTTTATATTTGAGCCATTTTACCAAAAATTAATACCAAAATAAATTAGAATAAACATAAAAAGTAAGAAACTATGTTTGCTTTTCTTTCTACATTTTTTTTAGTTGATTTAAGTTTGTACTTTGTACTTTTTGCAGTAGTTTAGTGATGAACTATGCTTTCTTATATCCTTTTATGCATCTTTTAATGTTATTAATATGTTGTTTCTAGTAGAAATATGTTATATAATTGATCTTTAAGGATTTTAGTATCAAAGGTGCGCGTCACCTATGAGATGCGTGTGTCTTCGCCTTGCGCTTTGTGCTCGGTACGCCTTTTAAGAATAAGGATCATATCCAAAAAATGGTCAAGACATTCTTTTGACAGTGTCGAGGGATCTGCCAAAATTTTGGAGTAAATTAGTAGAATATCTTATTCTCCGATCCCTACTCGGTCATGAGAGCCCCAACCAGAGTCTGAGTAACCTAGGTTTAAGATGGTAAGATAAAAAGAAATCCTTTCCTCGAAACTTTTCAAAGCTAAGCCTAGACATTTTATATCTGAAAAATGTAATATTCTGCTTAACAACAATTTTTCTTTTCTCTTAACAGAGTGATAATACGGCTTGTTTTGGGATTGAAAACAAACAAAAAAACATGTTTCTGGACTAAGAAAGGGGAACACGTGTCTGTCGAGTTCCGATGTGTACAGGAAAAGGAAAAAATAGAATTAAGTTGGATATCTGTAAGGATGTTCCTAAGGTAGTTTATATGTAGTTACCCCTTATCATTCGAGAGGCTACTTCTAGCAGACAAGGTGAGGAAAATATTTAGCATATGAGGACAACTTAAGGTAATATAAATGTAATTTTGCGATGTCTATAGGCTATATCAAGGTGTTCGATGAAAATATTGTATGGAATTCTGAATTCCAGGCTGTTGTTTACTGGGATACCTTGTTACTTGGGGCGCTCAGTCCTTTCATGGTCGATCAATTGAGTTTCTCTTTCCTTTTTTTCATCTTGCATGTTCTTGTCTTTCTTGTTATCATTTGAAATATCTGTTGCTTTGATGCTTTTCCAAATTGAGCAGGTGGTGGAGATAATTGATACATTTGAGAGGGCTTCAAGCCCAATGTTCATTTGTCTGTTTCTCTTGTTTACTATTACTACTAATTCTGCTTCTTCCTCAGTACTTCTACTACTAATTCTACTACTTTCTCGGCTCTAAATGTTTGTTTCACTCTGTTCTCACTTCTAATGTTTCAGTCATTTCTGTTCTAATGTTTGTTACCTTCTTGTAGGTTCCTTTAATACAATATTCTCAACAACTTGCGTCTACTTTATCAAGTCATGATACTTGTTTCACACAGACAGCGGATTCACTATACTTTATGCATGAGGGGCTCCAGCAAGCACGTGCACCTATTTATGATGTGCCATCAGCGATTGAGATCCTTCTTACAGGAACTTATGAACGTTTGCCAAAATGTGTAGAAGATGTGGGCATGCAAAGTTCCTTAAATGAAATTCAACAAAAGCCAGCTTTGAAAAAGCTGGACATTCTTGTACGCTCAAAATTGCTTGAGATTTCACTTCCGAAGGAAATATCAGAGGTGAAAGTTTCAGATGGTACAGCGCTTTTGCGTGTGGATGGGGAATTTCAGGTTCTAGTCACTCTTGGCTATAGAGGTCACTTGAATTTATGGAGGATATTACACTTGGAGCTTCTTGTTGGTGAGAGAAGTGGTGCTGTAAAGCTTGAAGAGTTGAGACGATTTGCCTTAGGAGATGATTTAGAGCGGAGGATGGCTGCAGCCGATGAACACAAAAATCCGTTCATGATATTATATGCTGTTCTGCACGAATTTTGTATAGCCCTCATCATGGATACTGTTATAAGACAGGTCCATGCTCTTCGTCAGGGAAGATGGAAAGATGCAATTAAGTTTGAGCTTATTTCTGATGGTAGCACGGTGCAAGGAGGAAGTGGCTCATCCATGCAAATAAGTCAAGATGGAGAATATGAGGCATCTGGTTATCGTACCCCTGGAGTGAAGATTGTTTATTGGTTGGATTTAGATAAGAACTCTGGTACATCTGATGGTGTAGCATACCCGTCTATCAAGATTGAACCAGGGCCTAACCTACAGATCAAATGTACTCATAGTACATTTGTTATAGACCCATTAACAGGCAAGGAGGCAGATTTTTACCTGGATCAAAGCTGCATTGATGTAGAGAAGGTGCTGCTAAAAGCTATACGTTGCAACCGATATACACGTTTGCTTGAAATTAGTAAAGAGCTTACTAAGAATGGTAAAATCTTTAGAGGTGCTGGTGATGTTCTCCTTCATTGTCATTTAGATGAAACAGACATGGATCGTAAGGTATGTGCACCAAGTTATGTTCTCCCCCCCCCCCCCCCCTCCCTCCCTCCAACAGGATATGTTGCTTGTATTTGTTATGTGCTGTGGAAGGAAGTTCTTTGTGAGACAACATTTGAGCATATTTCTGAAGTTCGACGATATCCAATTTGTGTACTTGGCTTAGTGAGATGAATTTGTGGATTGATTCTGATCTTAGTTTTGTGTTGGGTGCTTTCTAGTCCTTGTATATCCATAGTGATGATCCTTTTGTCCTTTGGAGGTTTTTGGTGTGTTATGATCATTGAGACTATTGAGAGGTTATTTGACATTTGTTTTTAATAATCATTCTCTTATAGAAAGATGCGAGGTTTGTTGCGAGGGAATCAGATGGACAAGAAGTACTCTATGTGCGTGCTTATAGTTCAGCATTTTTCATTCTGGGAATAAACATAAGGTATTGTCCCTGCTTTTTCATCACTAAGCGAAGAAATAATGAATATGTGGAATGGAACTTTTTATCTTTGCTTCTAGTTTCATGCTGATGTACTTTGATAATAATTCTTTGATAAAGTAGTTATTTTGAGTATAATAGTAAATCCTACTTATATACTACTCCCTCCATTTCTTTCTAATTTACCCACTTTGTATCTTGGCACTACTCACATACATCACTTTGACCATCATTTGTGATCTATACATGAGAAAAAATATAGTCATGTTAGATCTCCTTAGATTCGTCATAACACATATATTCCATATAGCAACATTTTATAATTTTTTAGTTGTTAGTGGTCAATGTTTTGCGTTTGTAAGCGTGGAAGTCAAATTATGTAAATTAAGAAGAAACAAAGGTAGTAATTGCTATGCTTATTACAATATAAAAATAAATAATGAAAAATTCCATCATCTTCAACCGTCACTGTTATGTACGTACATAAATTTCAACCAAACTCCATGGCTGACTTCAAACTTAGCTCCACTCAAATTATATCTCATGGACAACTCATCTCTCGCTTATGCTCCTAAAAAGGTTATTAGCCAACAAAGATTATATTTATTTGTTGAAGATTCACTTTTCACTAACTCCTTAACTCAATATCCCTTATTAGTATGTAAATTCTTTGTAATTTTCCCACATATTCCATTAGCATCACTGTAACAAGTGAGAAAACCGATCAACCTTGGCCTACCGAAGTTATCATCTACCCACCTTCGTATATATTGGAACACCTCTAAATTACATTGAAATCTATTACGAAATCTACCCTGTAATACTCTTAACAAACTCTAGTAGCATGACCTTATGTTTTCGAGATTAAACCTCACATGAAGGGGAACGATGAGTCGAACGTTACTCGCTCACACTTGTTCTCTCACATTTTTTTATCTTTGTGCTACTCATTTTTTACATTGATGATGGCTATGTTTGGCGACAAAGTTTCCAACAGAAAAGAAAATCCTTTATTTATGTGAGTGTAGCAAGCAACAATTTTGATTTTTTTTTTTGCTGTCAAACTATGTCGCCAATAACAAAAATCAACGTGAAAATGTGGTCGCATTGGGGGATTGGAAGGTCATGCTACTAGAGTGTTGTGAAGTCCATTATTGGATACACTTCGTGATTGGTTGGAGGTGTTTCTGGAAATTTGAAGGTAGATAATAACTTTGGGTATGCTGAGGTTAATCAGTTTTCTCGCTTAATTGTTACAGTGGTGTTAGAATATGTTGGAGTTGCAAAGGTTAAGATTGAGAGTAAAACATGTATTATAGGGAGAATTACAGAGTTTTATATGAGTAAGGGTTATTTGGTAGCCGGTTAGTGATAAGCAGTGTTACTCCGACACCTTCATTTACCTCAAAAACGGGGTGTCGTGTCGTGTCATGTCCGACACGACACTTCACTTGGATACTTCATTTCAAACTAAAAACTTGACTTTTTTCTACAAAATAGTCGAGTCGGACACTTGGACACCCATATCCGTGTAGAAACTCAATTCGTGTATGAGTAACATAGGTGATAAGTGTTTATCTTTAAATGATAAATATATTCTTTGTTAGATATCAGTTTGTTAGGAGAAGATAATCTAGAGATGAGTTGTTAGGTAATAAAGTTGAACAATGCGTTCTCTTCACCTTAAAAAGAAAAGTAAGTTTCAGTCTTAATAAGCAGATAAGCTGAAATAAGTTCAATGAGTTCCAATAGGTTCATATTAGTTTAGCTAACTTTAGATAAGCTCAAGAGAAATCAAGTGAAGAAAACGTACCTAAAGTTGGAATTAATATAGTTGGGTTGAAGTTTCTCTATGTCCATGGTAGTAACGGTCGGAGATGAGGTTTTTCCATTTTTTTTTTAAAAGGAAGCTATAACAAACTAGCAATTAGGTACAAAACAAGAATTACTATTATACTCAAAGTAGACACAATTATACTCAATAATTACTTTGTAGAGGAATTAGTTCTAAGTAGAAGTATAAAAGAGTTATTTAATTAATATTATATTCGTATAGTAAAATATGGGATGTTATAATCGGTGTGTTTGTTTTGATATAATTCTAGAGCTATTCTTCTGGGTATAATCTTTCACAAAGATTTACTCACTTTCTTTTTTGGTAGGTTTAACAAAAAATTACCAACTTTCCTTTGTCTATTATGGGACATGAGGCCTACCATATCTTTTTAATTAAATAGTCCCATCTCCTTACCCTACAACTGTTTCACCTCTCCTCATCCACCTTTTCTATTTCTCTTTCCAATTTTACCCCCCATATACTTGTTTTGGTGAAAAGCGAACTGAGTATTTTGAAGTGAATCGAAGGGAGTATCTTGGTAGTCTCCAGATGAAAGCATCTTGAAATGAACCTTTCCAAGTATTGTAACAACTAGCTTGGTCATTTTACTTTTGAGTCCTTTTGTTGAAATAAGTGAATCTCCTTAGAGGAGAATTGATGAATGTTGATGCCTAGATTATTATGTGCCTGAGTACTAATTTGAATGCGTAATTCAGTTATTATCCAATGCAGCAAACTGCTGCATTTAAAATACGGGATGTTACAATGAGTGATTTAGTTATTATACAATGCAGCATTAAAATGTGCAATTTTGTTGAATCTTAGTGTTTAGTCCATGACTTCATGATGTGACAAGACTTAAGAGTCTTTTCTATTCAACTTATTTTGACTTATTTGAACTTATGTTACTTTATTCTATGCTACTTGGACACGGGTATGGATCCAAGTGTTTGATTGGGTAATTTTAAAATTTTAGAATACGGGGATACCGTCCTAATGTTGGATACTGGTACAGGGATACAACATTAATATATTTGTTAAATATTATTACTTTGTAGTGTATATATGTGTCAGCTAATTCACTAAAATAGGTGCTTGGGTTTTTTAAATTTTCAATAGAGATATTGAGTCTGTTGAAAGGGTACTACGCTAATTCTAATATCGGAGGCCCAGTTTGTAACAAGACTAGGTTAAAAGCCCTTGTGGCCCTGTGCTATGTTTAAAACCCTACAACAAAAGAGAGCAGCGAAGAGTAATAAGATAATGAATTTATGATGCCAGCTTTATCTTCACGCAGCACTGCAGCAGTCACATGAAAAAGGAGAGGAGAAGAAAAAAGAAAAACGGAAGAAGAGAGAAGAAAAAAAGAAACAAACATTTTTCTTCGACTATAGAAGCTTTGATGTAATTACCCTTGCCAGATAAGATCATAAGACAACCGGCCGGTGTTTGGCTCGCCTTTGCCGCACGTGTAAAAGCCCAACATTTGGCTTCTTGTTATTATGGATCTTACCTTCAATTATAGGGTTTCTCTCTCCTTTTACTTTTGCCGTATTCGAGTGTAACCCTAAGTATTCGACTCGTATCCATATCTGTATTCGTGTCGGGTCGTATCGACACGCCAAATGGCGTGTCCGAGTATCATAAACTTAATCTGAGCTTATCTTATCTTATATAAACTTAACTTATCTTATAAGAATTTATCAGACTTGATGATGTTTGTATTACTAGACTTATCTTATCTTATCTGAACTTATATTATCTTATCCGAACTTATTGTATCTTTTCAGAACTTATTTTATCTTTTTTGAACTTATTTTTTCGGAAACAAAGCCTTAGATGTGAATTTGTGGCCCTAGGATTGAGATGGCTGCTTATACCAAATAATGTGTATGAGTTTGATTGAAGTACTTTAGAACAATACTATCTTGTGAACCTTGTTGTAGCTGTTTCTGCACATAGTAAAGTATCACTTGGATCAAAATTTTGTTTCATTTTGCCTGGCAGAAATGGACGTTATCAGCTTCAGTCATCCAGAAATATCATTATTCCATCAGCCTTGGCAGATTCTGAAGAAATTCTAAACCAGGGAACTGTTAATGTAGCTGAAATCTTCATTAATTTGCGGAGCAAATCTGTTTTGCACTTGTTTGCATCCATCGGCAAGTTTTTGGGTCTTCAGGTAATTATATTTTACGATTTTTCTCAAAATAACTCTTGAGTAATTTTTTTCTCACCAAATAACCTCAAACCTAGCAAAATTTTACCATATACCCTTCAATTTCCTTTAAAATTCACCATACACCCTCATTGACTAATGATCGTCAACTTTTTTATTCACTAACCTCTGATTTTGTTATTAAACGCTAATCAACCTCTACTCGAGTCATTTTAATAGACCATTATTGAAACACCACATATGGCCAACAAATAGGAGATATAGTTATGGGAGAAGAGAGAGAAAAAGGGCCATATGTGTTGTTTCAATATTGGTCTATTAGGGTAAATGCCTTATATAGGGGTTAGGGTTCAGAATAGAATTAGGGGTAAAGGACTGGAGAAGCTGACAATCGTTAGTGAATAAGTGCATATGGTGAATTTTATAGATTATGAGAGGTATATGGTGAATTTGAAAGGTTGAAGGGTATCTGATGAATAAACAAATTACTTAGGGGTATTTGGTGAAAAATCTGTATAACTTGTTTTGATAGTATTTTGATTTTACTATTTTTTGCACATTGGAATTTATTTAATTTTTTTTTTCAATGGAGGAACTTCAATATTTAATATAAGCTGGTTTTTGCTAGTTCTTAAATAACTGTTGCAATTTCGCTATAACCTCCTTTAGAATATCAGAATGTGGGTAACATCCAATCGGGGTATATGCATGTTAGTGTATAGCAAAGACTTGCAGAGTTGCTTTTGATTGATGATCATTATCACTCTTTTTCTTCACATGCATGTTAGAAATGAGTGTAGGACAATTTTTCTCGGTCCACGGATGTGAGTTAGTGGAAGCTAGCATTGGTGCTGAATATTAGGGATCCTACTATTTTTCAATCTTCAATTGTTGTGGTGGATCATTTCTTTTCGTATTTATGATTGCACCTTTTTTTGTTGTTGTTGCAGGTATATGAAAATGGTTTTTCTTCAGTGAAAGTGCCGAAAAGTATCTTAAGTGGTTCAAGTTTTTTATTAATGGGATTCCCTGACTGTGGCAGCTCATATCTTTTGCTTATGCAATTGGATAAGGGTTTCAAAATTGTCTTTGAACTGCTTGAGACACAGCCAGAACACCCTGGTAAGTCTAGCAACTTCGTTGTTGGGCGTTCGAAGAAAATTGATGTTGACCAGATGCAGATGCTTGAAGATGAAATGAATTTGAGCATTCTTGATTTGAGAAAAGTTAGAGCTTTGTTTCCTGGAGTTGGGAGTCCCAGTCAGCCTTCTGAATATGGTCTGCTGTCTGATTTTAGTCATGAGGGTTTGATGCCAGTTACTCTATGTCCACCGTCAAGTTTTTCCTCTGTTATTGATGAAATTTTTGAGCTTGAAAAGGGAACCCCCGCACCTTATTCTGGTGCTAATATTTCTTCTTCAATGAATACTTCTAGTGCATCTCATTTGGCCTCTCCACCTATGAACCTTCCTCTCTCTAGAGTTGGGATTTCTTCACCAAAGTGGGACGGAAATGTTCAAATGTCACACATCAATCCTGCTGTCAAATTATCTACCCACCATAATGCTTCTCGGTATTCAGCACCCATTGCCAAAGGATTAAGTCAGTCATCTTCTGTTAATTCAATTTCTTTCGCCCAGCAGAGGAACAGTGCTATGCAAAAACTTTCAGTTTCTAAGTCAGAGCAGGACCTTGTTTCTCTTAGGTCACCGCAATCAGTTGAAGTTAGTTCTTTTAGGTCAGTGGATGAAGATCATCTGAGGATTATGAATGAACAATCACGTGATGCAATCTCTAGGAGATCACTTCCTCTTTTGTCTCCTCAGTCAGCTGGTGCTAATGGAACTGCACCTAAATCATGGGCTACAACCCCCTTATGTAAGATATCTACCATGATAATCCTCTCACTTTTTGATTTGTTTTGTACTCTATGCTAGATTAATATTTATATGTAGTTAGATCAACTGTACATATGCAGGTTACAGAACTGTTCCCGAAAATGATACAAATTCTAGAAAAAGGGAAGTTTCAGAAATGCTGAATTCTTTGCCATCACTTCGGGGTCTTGTTCATGGAATTTCAAAGAGGAGAAGATTATCATTTGACCAGCCTTCAGTATCTTCTGCTGTTTCACCGAATTCAATCCGTAATCCTGAAGGATACAGTTACGGTGATCTTTTAGCTGAAGCAAATAAAGGAAATGCGCCTTCAGGAGTATATATATCAGCACTTCTCCATGTGGTCAGGCATTGCTCTCTTTGTATCAAGCATGCCATGCTGACTAGCCAGATGGAGGCTCTAGACATTCCGTATGTTGAAGAAACTGGTCTTAGAAATGCATTTGTGAACATTTGGTTTAAACTCCCATCTGCTAGAGGAGATTCGTGGCCACATATCTGCTTGCGACTGGGTAAACCTGGAAGTTTATGCTGGGATGTGAAGATTAAAGATCAACATTTTGGAGACCTGTGGGAGCTTCAGAAGGGTAGCTACAATACACCATGGGGAAGTGGTGTTCGAATAGCCAACACATCTGATGCAGACTCTCATATCCGTTATGATTCTGCAGGCGTTGTTTTAAGTTACCAGTCAGTTGAAATGGATAGCATTAAGAAGCTTGTAGTTGACATTCATAGACTATCTAATGCGAGAATGTTTGCACTTGGAATGCGGAAACTGTTGGGTGTTAAGTCTGAAGAGAAACTAGAGGAAGGTGCAAATTCTGATGGTAAACTAGCAGTTGGTGCTAAGGGCACTATTGACGGAGTTGACAAATTCTCAGAACAAATGAGGAGGGCGTTCAGAATTGAAGCAGTTGGGCTTTTGAGTCTCTGGTTCAGTTTTGGTTCTGGGGTCCTGGCTCGTTTTGTTGTCGAGTGGGAATCTGGTAGAGAAGGATGCACAATGCATGTTTCGCCAGATCAGCTCTGGCCTCATACTAAGGTAAGATGCTTTATTGTTGTCTATGTTGTTTCCTTCCTTGTTTCAGCTTTTTGGCTTCGCTTGGTTATCAGTATCCCATTTTTGGTTGTAAATTACACAGTGCTTACTTGGGAGGGGGGAATTCTTTTCAGTTCAAATTAACTGGAGTTTTCTGAATTTAACTGAATTTTTTTGAATCTTGATGACTTTTTCTGAGTTGCTGAACTTTTTCGAAGTTCCACTGAAGAATTTCTCGAGATATCCTCGTGTTCTTGCATAAGGAGATTGTTCACGTCTGTTACTCTTAACATTGTGCCGTAGTTTTAAAAAGGCACGAAGTTACCGAGGTGTAAAGGGTCCCTCTGTATGTGAGGCAAACTTTCTCGAAATATACTTACAAGTTAATCATACAGTATTCACACCTAGAAACACCTTGTCGCAAGGAGTCAAAATGTCAAATAGTAATGCATATATGCTTATATTATATCTCAAGTGTCACATAAAATGCAGAAAGGCGTCATGTTTTGCTACATTAATAAGAGGATTGTCCAGATAACACAAAACATTCAAAAGAATAAAAACAACCTAGGTCTTAGGGGTGTTTGGTTGGAAAAGGGAATTGGTTTAAGAAAGGGAAAGAAAGAGAATGGAAAGGTAAACCCCTCTCGATTTTACTAGGTTGTTCGTTTAGAAACGACAAAAGAATCAATTTGAAGATCCACGATAATCCTTCCCTCTACAACCACCACCACCAATACCCCTCCCTTACCCCTCCTTCATTGCCTCCACTCACTTCACCTCTGCTACCATTTCTCTTCTAATCGTGCCTCCACTGCTGCCCCCACCCTCCTCTGCCGCCGCCACTGTTATCCTTTTTTAGATCTAGATTTTTCGTCGGTGGGATTTCTTGGTGAGTGGGTTGGTTTTCAGGGGTGGCGGTCGGGTTTCGTGGTGGAGGTAGGTTTACGGTTGGGTGGGTTTTCTGTGGCTGTAGTGGGGTTCTCGGTGACTGCAGTGGGGTTTGTGGGTGGGGGTGGGTTTTTGTGGGGGTGGTATTGAGTTTCATGGGTGGTTTGAATGGCTCTAGTGGGGTTTTCGGCAGTGGAGGTGGGTTTTCGTGACTGTAGGTGGTTTTTACCGGGGTGGGGGTTGGATTTTGGTGGTGGTTTTGCATTTTAGGGGTGGTGGTAGGGTGGTGATTTTCGGTGGCTAGTGAGAATAGTGATAGGGTGACGGTTGTGGAGCTGTGCCGGTGAGTATGGAAGTGGTGCAGTGATCTTGGTGAGGGTGGCGGTAGTCGGTGGTTGTACGATGGCGTATTGGTGGCTTAGGCAAAGGGAATTGAAATACCTGGAGGGGAGGGTTATCAAAGTAGAGGAGTTTGGGATAAGGAGAGGGTAAAGGGAATGATGAAAATGATATTACAAACAACAACAAAGGGAATCAGCCCCATTGATTATTTTACCCTTTCCCGACCCATTTCAGTTGCCCCCTTAAGTAAATAATGAGGTATCCTGCTTTCCCCTTATGGGCCTCCTGTTCTACATCTCAAAGCAAACCAGGCCTTCTTACCTTCAAATAAAATAATACTCCTTCCGTCCCATTGTAATTGCCACAAACGTTCTAATGGGAGTAAATAGTAGTGAGAAAACTTGGATGCGTGGAAGTGGGGTCCAATTTTAGAGAAAGTGTAGAGAGAAAATTTATCAAAAGAGGTATCTAGCAACTAAAGTGGGACATTTGATAAAGGAATGTGGTATCTAATGCAGGAGGGAGTATTATTCGAAGTCTCAAAGAGAAATAGTAAAATTTTATAGTCTTATCATCTTATGCCCCCTCCAAAATACTGCCCATCAATCTCTCTTTTTACTGCGGAAGAAATTGTGTTTGTCGACCTTAGAACTTTCATCGAAGGTTAAAAAACGAAAAGGTGATGGAAGAGAAAGTCAGGGAAGAGAACCATCAGAGATGGCTGGTTGGCAATCTCTATCACAAATAGAGCAACTGGGCTCCACTTATCTGCTTTATCTTCAGTTGATTCTCGAATCAGGGTTTTCTGTGATTGGTAATTTGACTTGGTTCAAACTGCAGCAATTTCATGCAATTAACTGAGGGTTTTTGCTTGATTTTCACTCTTAAGCCTGCTAATATTGGTGTGGAACTTTTCTTCAGTTTTTATGAGTTTTCAGTTCAGATCTCTTCTCTCTCCTCTCTTCTTGGCTCTTTGCCTTTCTCCGCTAATAGGATTATTGATTCATACCCTAAACACACACCAAATCGAAGGTGTCAAAGGATTTCGCCTTATCCTCGTTCAAGGCAGCCTGAGGTGCGCGCCTCAAATGCCTATTGTAGGTCGCTTTGCCCATGTCAGCCAAAGCAAGTTTTAGCTGGGCTGTGGTCCCTACCCCGGGAGATCGCTTTTCAAAACTAAGCTACTTGCATCATATACCCCTACTTTTCAACATTATAACACTGTGTATGAGAAATCCTAGCAGCATATTAATATTTAAATTGAAACTTACAAAGAAAACTTTTGAATTATGAAGGAATGTGTCAAACAGCTATTTATATTGCTGAACTATTTTGACGAAAACTACAACATCAGGGTTTTGCATGCATTACTTACAAGTATAGGGGGGGGGGGGGCAGAATGAAGCTATTAACATTACTTACAAGTAAAGAGCAATGTATCAAGATTGAGGGGCTGTATACAACATATGCGTCATTTGAATTTTAGCAAATTGCAGGGGCATCATGTGATTATTAATAAATTTTAATTATTGTAGTTGCTCTTGTTCTTGCACTTGTACATTGAATCCAGCAAGGAGGCTTGATAGTTGTTTATAATTATTACTATTGTAGCTACTTGTAGATATTTAAGTTCACTGAACTTGGTTTAATTTGTTTGCTGAAGTTTTTTGAAGTTTTCGAATCTAGGTTTTCTTTATCTGAATCTATATGAATTATGCTGATATGTGCAAAATTTAGATCATTAGAACAGTTTGTTTTTTGAACTTCTTGCATGGATTTGATTTACTAATTTTAATTCTGCCTTGACTGGGGAGCTTGATTGATTTGTTTAGTTAAAAACTTTAAATTGAACCTAACATTAGGTAATGCCGCACTAGTGTAAGGGGGATGCTGTTGTGGATTAGCCTAGACTGATATGTTGTATTCATCCCCTCTATCTTCATACAATTCTCTCTATGACTCGTTATTAGCTTTATTTTTGAGGGAAGATATTTAAGAATAAAGGTGACATTATATTAGTTATTGTACTTGAGAACGGATCAAGGGTGCCCTTTGGTTCAACTTGAGTGAAGGGAAAAGAATTAAGCAACAGAAAAGAACGAAACCAGAACCCTTTTATTACCTGTTTTATTTGGTTGGATAAACCATAGAGGTGCTATATACTTCCTTTATATTTTTCTCAGTTGCACCATTTGATTTTTCTCGTACTCTAACACGCTTCTTTGAACATTAATATCTCTAATTGCGTACGAGTAAATATTATAAAAAGTTGATAGTTGGAATTTTCACATTGAGATGAATCTAAGATCCCACTTGACTATGTTTTTTCCTTAAATAATGGTGAGAGAATATAGTCAAAGTTGATTGATGAATAGTGCCCAAAAGTGAAATGGTGCAATTAAATACGGAGGAAGTATATCATAACCTTTACTATCGTTTGGCTGTATCAAATAAATGGAACTCGTAGAAATCCTACGCCATTATTTATTTCCTCGACCCCTCGGCCATCGACTGGATCTTCTCTCACCACCAAAAAGATTGCTGCTTCAGAAGTATCATCACCCTGTTCAATAATATTTGTCCTGCGTCTGTTGTTTCCCTATTGTTGCTACCTTTATTGGTTTTCAACATTGCATTGTTGTTTACAAGGGCCTTGAACTCAACCTTCTGTTGTTAGACGACTAAAGGCCAAGAGCTAGGTTCTTGGTGGTGATGGTGGAGGGGAGTGGTTGAGTATATGCCATATGGGTGTAAGGAATGGCAGAGGTAGTAGAGGGGAATGCAGGGGTTAACCAGGTTAGAAGCTTTTGCAGCAGCTATAAATAAACAGGCGGGGAAGTAAATTAATCAGGAAAAAGACCCACCAAAAGCTGTGAGCGATCTGAGAGGGGTCGTGTAAACTTGTGAAGTAATGGGTTCCTGGAGAATGTTATGGATTAGAGCACTATTTGCGATTCGGTACTTAGATTTTCTTCTAGAACTTCTATCATTCTTGTTTTCTTCTTCTGCCAATAGCTCATAAATGTGTCACAGTTATCTGATATGAAGCGACTGTCTAGCTTCAAAGGTTTGCCCGTACGTTTTAGTCGAAAATGACTGGCAGTTATGGAGGCTGTCCAAAGTATTGTAGTGAGTTTGCTAACTCTTTCTTTATTTACTACTAGTCTTACATGCACGCAATGCGTGCGATAGCATGTGAAGTAGAAAATAAAATTAATTGGGTAGAAAAACCGTCTTTACATTTTGTTTTTTCAAAAAACTGATGTTTAATTTGAATGTCCTACTTTCCCCCTTTTTTTTCATTCAAATGAAACAGGTAGTTATCTCCTTTTTTTGTTCTTTTATTCCTTTTTCTATTTTTTGGTGTCTCCCATGTGTTGTCTTATATAATAGAGATTTGTGTAGATATCTTTTAATTAGGCTCATAACTTAGCCTTAAGTGTTTGGTTAGGTTGCATGTTAGTAGGGAAGCACATCAATAGTTCATGAGTGTTTGTTTTTGGAAAATGGGCTTCATACTTGACGAGACAACTGTTTGGAGGTGTATTACAGATCCTTTTTCTACTTTTTTTTTTATATTATTGCTTAGGTAATCATTGCCATTGATCTAGCCTTGGAAAGGGTATACAAAAAGCAGCCTCCTATCCCACCATTGCCTTCCCTTGGCATGTGGACAGCTGAATTTTGTGCCCTGTTCTCCTCGACGAATCTGGATTGAATATGGATGGTAATAAATTAAAATATTACTAGGAAAGGAGTATTATAACAGTTTAAAAAAGCTATAACAAGCCTTGACCAATAAAGGGGATTTTAGTAATACTATTGAGAGTCGAATGGAGTTACATTTTGTTGCTTGGTTAGGCTTTTACACCTAAAGCCTCTTATCGTACCTCACCCCAAAAGGTTGTAACTTCGAAATTCATGAATCAGTTCTAAGTTGTAGATTGCCGGGGGGGGGGGGAGAGGCCTTAGGAGATAAAAGGTGGCTGTTTAGCTTCGACATAATAGTTCGTGACTATGAGCAACAGTGGGCCGACTTGCTCGCGGTGATCAGAACTTGGATGTCTGGTGGCGACTTTCTATAGTAGAAAGTGAGAGTGAAGAAAGAGAGAGAGCTAGCTATGTGTGAAGCTAATCTCCAGTGAGCTTTATGAGATGAATAACCCTCCATGGAGCTAGTCAAGGTGGAGAAACATGTGCAAATGCTTTTCCGACTACTGCAATTCTTTTACTTAAATATTTAACCCACTGATTTGTTATTTTATATCCTCTGCTCCTTGTTTGTTCTTCTCATCTAAGTTATTTCTTTTTTAGAATAATCTTGATGTTACATGTTTAGTGCTAGACTAGTATTTTAGATGATCTTTGTTTGGAATATAGTATAATATATAGGAAATGTTCTTATTTTTGAATTTTTTTTTTGGGTCAAATGTAAATATTCAGATATAACGACAAAGAAGCACACTCATGTTTGACGAGCAAAAGTCCCTAACATCATAGCCCAAAATTGAAGACTTGTGATGCACCTTAAATTAATTTGCAACCACTGTCTAACATAACAATTAAGAGAAGGTTATAATAATAGTAGATATCAGGCTATATATAGCCCTTTCTGACATATGATATATTCCACTCCTGGAAATCTGACTGGTCAGTAACATCCATACCTCTAGAATTTCTGTGAACTAGCACTTACTGAACCAAGGTTTGATAAAATATCGTTTTTACTTCGCAACTGGTGATACTCCATCCAAGCTTGTATATTGGAACTTGTAGGAACCTTTACAATCTTAAACCTATTCTAATCATGAAATGAGTTGGCATGTTGCGAACTCTAGGAACCTTTACAAATTTAAACCTATTCAAGCAATGGAATGAGTGGGTATCTTCTGTATGCAAGTCTTTGTGGTCATTGGTTATCTTATTTTGATTGTTGTTGCAAAGTATAGTGCTACTCTTTGTAATTTTGATTATATTGAAATGATGTCCCTCCGATCTTTATTAGTTTACCCGTATTTCTTTTTGAGATGTCCCTTATTAGTTTACCCATTTCTTTTGTTTCTACTCTTGGAATGGGACCACTAATTTTCCATCACATACATTCAACTTTAATATAAAATAATAGTTTTTCTTTCTTTTTATGTCCCACAACATTGTTTCTCCTAAAACTCTATGCAAAAGAAATGGGCAAACTAATAAAGACCGGAGGGAGTAATTGTCTAATTAATCTTGTTTGACAAATTTTTTTGTTGTTATGATGTGCTGCTGCTTCTTGCTTTGATATGCTGTATGCAACAACCAGCATTCTCTGGTAGGATGAAAGGTATATGCATGTAAACAGTTTGATTTGTTGCTAAAGAAGGATGCCATAAAATCTGATGCATTTTTTAGATGATATCTACTCTATTTCAGGAAGGAAGGTATACTTTTCACCTTGTTTCAAAAGAAGTCAGTTCAAATATTTCATATTATAATCACATCTTTTAATTTTGCTGGACAAGTCTTTTGTTAAAGAATGGAATACAAATCTGTTTAGGTATTAGTTAAAGTCTGAATTGATCGGTTCTAGAAATAGATGAAAAGGATCAGTAATTTTTAGTGAAAAAGTTTGGGAGTAGACAGTAGAGATAGAGAGGAGAGGTTTTCATAACCCCTTTGCAGAGAATAAAGCTCTGGTGCATCCACAGTTTCTCTGGAGAGGAAATCTTCCAATTGATTTTCTGTATTTTTTCATATTTATGGTCAATTTTTCTGTTAAAATTTCCGGTCAACGAAATATTTTAGTAATGTGTATAAGGTGTTCATGCAGTTCCTTGAGGATTTCATAAATGGAGGTGAAGTAGCATCCTTGCTGGACTGCATTCGGCTCACAGCTGGACCTTTACACGCACTTGCTGCAGCAACACGACCTGCTCGAGCTGGTCAGGCTGCTATTGTTCCGGGAGTTGGCTCAACTATGCCTGCTTCATCCAGACAAGGGACTCATGTTTCAGCTCAAGGAGTTGCTCCTAATAGTTTGTCACCAAATTTGGTTCAGGGAACTGCTGGTAATGCTGGCAATTCTGTTGCATCTGCAGCTACTGCTGCTGCTATTGGGAATCATCCAGGTGTCATGTTGGCTGCTGCTGGTAGGGGTGGCTCAGGCATTGTTCCCAGCTCATTGTTGCCTATTGATGTTTCTGTCGTCTTACGAGGGCCTTACTGGATAAGAATAATATACCGCAAACATTTTGCAGTTGACATGCGATGCTTTGCAGGAGATCAGGTCTGGCTTCAACCGGCCACACCCCCAAAGGGAGGCCCTTCTGTTGGGGGGTCATTACCCTGTCCTCAGTTTCGGCCTTTTATCATGGAGCATGTTGCTCAGGAATTAAATGGTTTGGAACCTAATTTTGTTAGTGGGCAACATACTGTTGGAGTGTCCAGTTCCAACAATTTGGTCCCTGGTTCAAGTCCACAACTTGCTACTGTAAATGGAAGCCGAGTTAATTTTTCAAGTGCTTCTGGACTCTCTAGGCCAGGAAGCCAAGCTACTGCTATGAACCGTGCTGGAAATTCCCTAGCACCTTCTAACATGGCTGCCGCCAGCGCAGGATTGGCTACACGGAGATCTCCTGCTGCAGGTGTCCCTGCTCATGTTAGAGGAGAGTTGAATACAGCTATCATTGGCTTAGGTGATGATGGTGGATATGGTGGTGGGTGGGTTCCGCTTGTAGCTCTTAAAAAGGTTCTCAGAGGGATTTTAAAATATCTAGGGGTTCTGTGGCTTTTTGCCCAGTTACCTGACCTCTTGAAAGAGATCCTTGGTTCAATTTTAAAAGAAAATGAGGGTGCACTGTTGAATTTGGATCAGGAGCAGCCAGCTTTGCGCTTTTTCGTGGGGTAAGATGTTCATTGTTTATCTTGAATCCTTGCCTTATTTGTTTGCTGATATGACACAATATTACCTGTGTACATGTCATTTGTCTACACTCTTCAAAAGCTTGTCAACTAGTTCCAATAAGAAGATCTAATTAAGAACGAAATGTAAAACACTTCATGTTGGTCTTTTTTAATATGCAGGAGTAATATTCTGGTTCCTTTTTTTTTTTTATAATTTAGTATCTATAGTCATCAAATACATATAATAAGCCATTGAATATGAATCTAATATTAATATAGAACTCGAGAAGATTTGAAACAAAAGAACCCTTCCAGTTAATGGTTTGTCTACTAGTAAGGGGCGAAAAGTAGGTTAAGTAAACAAATCCCATTACGGCATTTCAAGCTGCTAGCTGTCTATTTCTGGATTGCATAGTACTGTATATATAACTTAATATGTAATGTTACTAGTAAGGGGCGAAAAGTAGGTTAAGTAAACAAATCCCATTACGGCATTTCAAGCTGCTAGCTGTCTATTTCTGGATTGCATAGTACTGTATATATAACTTAATATGTAATGTATGTTCATAGATATTGTTTCAATTTTCCATGTATATACAATATACATAGTGATTATGCCAAGAACCGATGAAAAAGTACTTTATAATTTAGTGATATGATAATGCAAAATTCTCTTCTGAATACTTCTATATCTACATATATGGCAGGATTGCTTGTATAACGTTGAGTGTTCTTTCAGTGGAAGTTCTTCAATAAGTTTTTAAGCTATTAGATTTCCTGCTGAAGTGAGCCGGTTCTTCTTTTCAATCACCTTCCAGTCATTTCTCTTTAGCTGTTGCTTGGAAGGGGAGAAATCCGTAATAAGGGGTTGTCGGAGTTAAATGAAGAGGGTTTAATACCAAGTTGCTCATGGTTAGGTTTTTGGTGGAGGAGAGAGGTAGGAGAAAAGGTAACGATCCCCTAATAAGCTCCCCTTGGATGATAGAGTATCCCAGAATGAGGTTTGGCCACCGCTCCCTCTTCCTGCACAAACAACCTTCTTCACCTACTTACCTACTCCTTATTATAGACCCTTTTACCCCTTGAAGAATTTCCGTCATACCGAGCATGGACGCATGGCTTTAGTGCTTCTCTTTTCCCACCTTTTGGAAGAATACGAGTTAGTGGCTCAGGCAATGCCTTGAATGTATGTCCTGTATTTGGTGATTATTGAACTGTTTCAGTTTATTAGTGGTGTCAATTTGGAGTAGATATTTATTAGTGATGTCAATTTGGAGTTAGTAAAAAGAAGGGAATAAGTCATTATATTCAAATTATGCATTTGAAAAATTGTAGCTTAGCTCTTGTTATCCATTGAGGCGCCATATATCTTTATTTCATATTAGTGAAGCAATAAGAGTGCATTGGAGTGGTGGATAAATCTTTTCCTGTCCATAGTTGAGGTTGTGGGATGCAACTTTATATTGACAAAGTATTCTTTAAAATTTGTATGAGAATGACGTGGATAGAATGTTAATTGAATAGGAGAGAGTGCCATGTGGCAGATGGCGGGCATTGCCCACACTTTCAATGATAATGGTATCGAACAGGAAAGAGAATCGATAGAGTTGAAAATTGTTTGAGGATATATCTATGGTACACACTGACCTCTGCTATTTGGAAATTCTTTGGCCTTTGATGTAAGAAAATATCTTAGCAACAATTCTGATTATTTCTTTGTGGCTTGCATGAGAATATTTCAACTCTTTCATTGCAGTTGTGAACTTGTGATTATGTTTTCTGTTCATCATAAGTTGTAGCTTGTCCATTATTTGCCAGAAGATATTACTATTCTTTTCTTGGTTCTTCATCTCACTTAGATTGCATCTATGCAACAGAGGCTATGTGTTTGCCGTGAGTGTCCATAGAGTTCAGCTTCTCCTTCAAGTTTTGAGTGTGAAGCGCTTCCATCATCAACAGCAACAACAGCAGCAGAACTCTGCCTCAGTGCAGGAGGAATTGACACAATCTGAAATAAGTGAGATATGTGACTACTTCAGTCGGCGTGTTGCATCAGAGCCATATGATGCCTCACGTGTAGCATCATTTATCACCCTTCTCACATTGCCAATATCGGTTTTGCGAGAGTTCTTGAAACTTATAACATGGAAAAAGGTTATGTCCCAATCACAAGGTGGAGATGTAGCACCTGCTCAAAAACCTCGTATAGAATTATGCCTTGAAAATCATGCTGGTTTGAATATGGATGGGATTTCGGGAAACTTATCTGCCACTAAAAGTAATATCCATTATGACCGGCCCCATAACTCGGTTGATTTTGCTCTCACTGTTGTTTTAGATCCTGCTCACATACCTCACATAAATGCTGCGGGTGGTGCTGCTTGGTTACCATACTGCGTGTCAGTGAGGTTAAGATATTCGTTTGGGGAGAGCCCGACTGTTTCCTTCCTTGGTATGGAAGGAAGCCATGGTGGCCGTGCTTGTTGGTTGAGAGTTGATGAATGGGAAAAATGCAAACAGAGGGTAGCTCGTGCCATAGAAGTTCCTGGATGTTCACCTGCAGATATTGCTCAAGGGAGGCTGAGACTAGTTGCTGATAACGTCCAAAGGGCGTTGCATTTGTGTTTGCAGGGATTAAGAGATAGCAGTACTGGAGGTCCTGGAAGTTCTGGGTCTACGTAATATATTCCACTGTACCTTATAACATGATAATTCTTCTGTTTATTCGAATCTACAGTTCCATATCATGAAAATTATGCTGGATCAAGATTGAGGAGAGTCAGTGGTGTAACTTTTGATTGACCTAGGTAGCAGGCAATTTGATCGTCAGTTGAACAGAAATTAGAAGCAGCTGGCTGGGTTACCCAAGACCTTCCTATCACGTTCAATCAATTTCATCATCTTGTTTTCATTGGTTAGTAGCTTGAGTCCCTGATGCTTGAAAGGCATGATTTGTCAGTAGGGTGTATCATATTTTTGAAAATTACGGTATGTACTAAAAATTAATTTAGGTATTAGTTCATCTTGTACAGAATAGTCACGGGCCTAGAAATTGTGTAAAGCTATAGTTGGAATTGTTTGGCCCATTGCTTATATAATTCCGTAACCATTTTCTAAGGGATATTATACTGTAAACTAGTGCTCAAAAATAGTGTTTTGACTGTTTTGGGTTGAAATGTACCTTTAGCGTCCCACAAGAACTCTTGGGTTGTAGTTGGAAGTTATTCAACACGAGAGAAAGTCTTTGAAATTTGTGTGGGAAAATGAAAGTAATGAATTCAAAAAATAGGTTTTATGTTTTTCGGTGTTCATTGGAGATTCAAGATGTTCATTAGAAAACAATTTTTGTTCATTGAATTTGCAATTCACTTAATGAGCATGTGTTTTATGTATTTTGGGCTGCGTTTTGGCCCGTGTGTACTATCCTAATGGTAGACCCGTGTCTGCCTTCTACTAATTGCCATATCTTATGATTGTAACGACCCTCGAAATCACAACTCCCACTTTACCTCTTTTCCCTCTTGCTTGAGTACTCGATCTTTCAATACTCTCTATAATCAAGTCATCAACTCCCTAAGCTTTTCCCCAGATCCTCGTTTTCTCTCTCCACCACCACCACATCATGACACAATCAAAATCGCGACGCCTCGACAGTCTTTGTGGGCTCACCAGCGCATAGCTCCGGTTAATTCCTTTTGCTTCTCAACTTAGTGAAGCATGTGGAAAGCTCTGTTCACACAAGGCAAAGGGTTGATTACCATGAGAAGTTTTTTTGACAAATTTGTAATGTAGAATTGTTGCCAATGAAGTAATAAACTAAAGGATGAAGCATTGTGTTTCAAGTTTCCATTATTTTGAAGAATGAAACTTTGTGTTTTTGTGTTTGTATATCTGCTCACTTGATGGCACTTGGCACAATGTCCCGTCTTAAGTCTTATCATTATGATTTATATGATCTCCCCAAATCCCTAGAGAACCTGTGACCTAAAACATCTCTCGTAAAAGACAATAGAAACAAGAGCAAATCAAAAGTTTACAAAGCAAAAATACAGCTGGTTAAGGAAAATCAAGACCATTATGATTTATGAGAAAGAAAGGACTGCAGAGTTAGACTAAGTCCCTTAATCTTTACAACCAGTAATTCCCTTTCTGTAAAGATTTAGATGATTTCTATATCCCACTTCAAACCCGTCTTTGAGCGCATTCTCCTTCCAAAGCTCGAGTTCTTGAAGGGTACTCAACACAAGTTTATCCTGTCCATGAACGATGATTGTCGATCCTTTGGCTAGAATAGCCCACCCACTATGGGACTTATCGTAACTATTAATCCTCTGGATTTCTTGCAGTATAACATCACCGTGATCATGAACTCTTCCTAGCTGTATTTTGGAGAAAATCATACTCTCTATTCTTGTCCAGAAGTACCACTCTTCGGCAGGGTCCAGGAAACAATGGCTCAGACGCTCGCACAGAATATATTCATTAACCTTTCGCACCACTTCTTTGTTGTGGCTCCTCCCTACATACATCATTTCAATTGGAACTTGCAGAGCATGCGCAACTGTGCGTGCCTCCATTGTGAACTTCCGAATCCATTCTATGTCATCGCCTCCATAAATAAATATGTACTTCCCATCTCGAATCTGTTGGACTCAAATTACAAGGTTTAATATCCGAATTAAGTTGAAAATCAAATAAAGATAACAAGGCCTTACAAATTAGTTGTAAATAGAATTACTATTTTGCCAAAGTATCAGTAAGTAGAAATTACCCAAGATAAAATATATGGATCGATGCCATTAACCAGCAGCTCAAGCCTCCAAGTCTCTTGTTCCCAAAGGTTCTCCTCTCTTATGCTTGTGAAGGGAAAAGCAGTGGTTGGCCATATCCACATCATGTGGATTGCATTAGGACTGACAACTTTCCCTTGAGGATCCAGCACTACAAGTATAGGCTTACCCCTGAACTGCCAATCTACTCTAAAAAACTTAACCACATCTTTTCTGATAATTGACGGGTGTACCGAGTACCATGGCATCTGAGGCTGCAATTCCTCAAGCTCAGTTTGCATCACATCCGACCATTGGACTGAATCATCGACGATTGGAATCCATACAATCTCATATGAATTTACTTTCGATTCCATGTAGCATTGCTTAAGAACAGACAACTCTGCTTCAGTGATATCGAGGCCTGATATGAGTAATAACACGTTTTTCCTCCTTAAGGTGTCAAGATGAACCTGGAAGTGCACATAGAAAAAAATCAGATCACTTGAATCATAAGAAACGAAATTTGAAGGACTAAAAATAATAAACGGACCTTTCTCTTGGCTGGACCATCATATAATGGAGGCAAATCATCATTTGAAGAAATGAGGACACGCAGAACTTTCATGTTGTCAATATGAATCGTCTGATAGATTAATCTTTTTATCATGTTATAAGAATCATTATCTTTATTTTCCCCTGCATCGTATTTCAGTTCCTTTCAGTAGAGCTCTAATGCATTAAAATTCAAGTGCATGAAAAAAATGTAACCTAGGTACATGTTTACAAACCTATTAGCTGGTACACTTTCGACATGTCCCTGATATCATCACTAATATTTTTAAGCTTCTGAGACCAATTGGAAAGCTCCCTCGAATTTAATGTACCTGTCCCGTATCTGAAAAATGGATGAACACATTATTATGATATTTATTGGCTATATAATCTGTAATTGCAAGTATTTTCCTTTATCCCTAATAATAAGTCATAACGAGGAGCAAGGTGTGGAGTGGTTTAGCTCCCACCTATGATCCCTATGGGCTATGGTCGAGGGATCGATCTTTACCTGGTGCACTTTGATGATGAAACCCTTAAAATGGCTAGAACTTGAGGTTTACTCGTTTTTATCTATGAAGCCCCAACCATTTCCATGCTACTTCCCCCGTTTCTAAATACTTACAACACTTTGCTTTTGCACTATACATATATGAACTTTGACTAGATTTTATTTTACTAATATTTATATAGAAATAGATTATCAAAGTTGAAGTTTTGCAAACTTGAAACTCAAAGTGTTGCTTAATATTGTGAAGTATATATCTTGAAATTAAGGAAGTACGTAATACATTTTAAACTTTGCTTTAGCTTAAATGCTTAATATAAGAAAAATATGGTAATTGACTTACTTAAATCCTCTGCTACACAAAGTTGTAATGTGGGTAGCAGCAGCCACAGCACTTCTAATGATCCAATAAACAGCAATTGGAAAATGAGACCTTGCAGCCTTGAGTTCAGGATCTTCAGCTGTACTAATTGCTGGTAACTCTCCAAATTCAACCATACATTTGGTAGTTTCAAGCATGGCTTTAATAAGAATAGTAGTGGTTTCAAATTGGTTCTTAAAGCCTTCTTCGTGCACCGCCATGGATTTCACCACGGAGTTTGTGGAGTAAATTTGAACAAGAGGCCAAAGGTCTCCAAAGGTCAATGCAAACGCTGCGAGTGATAGCACCACCTTGGCATCCCATGAAAAGTGTTGCAACAAACTCACCACGGACAGGGTCGTGTTGTGTGAATCATCAACACCACTAGTCAACAGTACCTTGCTCGTGATCTGCTTTAGATTGTCTGTAAACTTAAGTATACTCTTATAATTCACAGCTAAATTTCAGATATTTTTGAAATTCTACATATGGAATTATACTCTATAAGGTTCCAAATGAGCAAAAAGGCAGTGTGGGAGTTCCAAATCAGCAATAAGCCTCAGCTCTATGCGTGAAGCTTGCTCACGGTACAGCTGGGTGTGCGGTTGATTTTATAAAGTTGAGGTATCTAATGTACGTGAATATTAAATTTGATATCAAGTAGTAGAGAAAATTGGTACATATATGAAACATAAAAGTGAGTCTAAGATTGATTTTCCTATGAATAGGTTTAGTTCTTCACATAATCAGTTAGAGAATACATATAATTACCTCACAGGATATGCTTTCGACAACAAGTGGCACTTCAGAAATTCCCTGAAAAACGTCAAGGCTAAATTTCCCATTCATGGCTTCCCTCTGTGAGGTAGCACCCTGTAAAGATTACAGCAGAGGTTTTAGTACACTATATGGAGTAACGCGGTACGAATAAAATAACTGCCCATACCACCATACCAAGGAAGTCCCTTCAATAGTTTGAGTTGCATTTTCGATAATATCCTGAACAAGAAGGAAAAGTGGCCTGATATCAAGGCAACGACCATCAGGTTTATGGAGCTGCTCAACCTGCCTAGCGAAGGAGTGATCATCAGATGTAAGAAGGATGCCTCCTCGTTCAGTACCTCTGGACAGCAGCAGCCCGCTGCTATGATCGGATGACAGCAGGCCTTGTTCAGCACCTCCCGATTGTAAGGCCGCGCTGCTAGACGGTTGTGGAGCTGATAGATTTGAGGTTAGAGGGTTGGTTGCCATTGTGCCTATCAATTAAGTGTGTTGAGACTAGCTCTTCCAGCGCCTTTTGTTAATGTCCACATCAGCTTAATTTCTTCCTAGGCATAGAAGTATCTTATTTGACTGTAGGAATTGCTCTTAGACAGGCTAAGTTTACCATTAACAAAGTGTGTTGCGTTTTTGTTGGTTTAGAAATGGATAAATCAAGAATGAGGTTTTGTGCTTCATGGAGATATCAGTGGTTTGTTATATAGCATTTCAGAAGCAGATAAAGTCATCTGAATCAACTTCCTTGCTTCCAATGATAAAATATCTTCAGCTTTAATTAGAAGCCTGGATTTCATGGTCCACATGCATATATCTTTACCTTTCACTTTTGCTGACTATAATTGTTGGGAATTACTTGGATGAGGTCCTTGTAATAATATTGAATGTAGTGTTGGAAATTCATTATGCAATCTCAAATTTATATAGTTATACAATTTAGATCTATTAAGGTTTTTTTTGTATGTATATATATTTTTTTTTGCAAGGTAAGGGAAATTCCCTTGCAAAAAGAGGGAAATTGGGAATTTGTCTTGTGAGGGGTGAGAATCGAACCCCTATTACAAGGTGGAAGGGCTTTATAATATCTAGACAAATCTTGATCCTCATGTTAATATTATAGATATAAGATGTATTTGTAGATGGTGGCGGAAGTATACTTAGGGCCTATTCTCTTCGACATAAAACAGCTGAACTGAACTGAGCTTATTAGAGCTGAACTGAACTGAACTGAACTGAACTGAACTGAACTGAACTGAATTGAATTGAATTGAATTGAAATAAACTGAATGCAATAAATATATAAATAATATTTAAAACAATAATAATATGAATATTAAATAATAATTATAATGATAAGTAATAATAATGAATAATAATAATAATAATAGTATTTTGGATATTTTTAAATGATAGTTATAAATAAATATTATTAATAATCATAAATTAATAATAATAATAATAATTAATGATAATAATGATAATTAATAATAATTATTTTATATTATTTGTATTAATATATTAATACTTGATGATGATATATAATAACAATAATATCTAAGAAGTAAATTAATATTACTATTTTAATAATTAGATTTAATAATATAAAAATATTTAGTAATAAAAATAATGATTGGGTTGGACCGCAAAAATTACATCATAAACCGTCTTGACGCAATTTGATTGGTTTATGGGCTAAAAAAGTGGGTTTATTTGTGCTTTGACCTAAACCATGTTCTCCTAATAATAATAGTAATAATAATGAGTAAAGCTATAATAAACAAAATAATATATAGAAACAACAATAATAATAATAATACTTAATAGTAATGATATATACTTAAATAATAATAATAATAATGATAATAATAATAATAATAATAATAATAATAATAATAATAATAACAATAATAATAATAATAATAATAATAATAATAATAATAGTAATAATAAGAGTAATTAGTAAAATAAATTATACCAACACAATAATAATATTTAACAAAATGGTTATAAAATAATGGAGCTGAACTGAACTGAACTGATCTGAATTGATCTGAACTGAACTGAACTGGTTGGAGCTGAACTGAACTGAACAGAACTGAAAATAAGCAGGGGAGAATAGGCCCTTAGTCCCAAAGTCCTAGTTGTTCATATGACCAATCATTACTTTCGGAAGCTACACTTTATAGTTATTCTACACCGTGTTAGTTAAATGTTTTGATGTTTGCTCCGGTAGCTGTTGGGCCGCGAATCTTCAGCCACTGTATCAGTAGTACGCGGGTTCGACCCTTGCTGAGGAGGCTAGCTTTTGGTTTTCTTTTCCATGTTTTGTCACTCCTCTTCCCTTCCTTCTTTTGTTTTTTTGTTCTGTTTTGTATGTTTTCTGTCCTCTTCCCTTCTTTTGTTTTTTGTTTTGTTTTGTTTTGATGGCAAAGTCACCACATTGGTTTTCTTTTCATTTACTATTTTCAATTTCATTCTATACAATCTTTTTTCTTTTTCTCTTTTTGATTTAGAAATTTAGATAAAGCTCTACTTATCAATTCTTTTTTTAGCTTCAAGTTTTATGGAACATCTTCTTCCTTTCTTCTCTGAAAGAAAAAATTACTCGAAATAATCTTAACTTTTTGCCATTTTCTTATAGTAATCCCAATTTTCGGAAAACACCCAAGCTAACGGACTATCTTATCAAAATAATATGAACTCTTCAATTTTCTGTATACTTAATATGAAATACCTAAAATATATTAGTGATGTTGTGATGGCCAACAATATAAGAGTTTCAATTATTATGAGAACCATCCGATGACTCTGATTCTACATATTACTTACGACTATTTTGCTTTACAATATTTGATTTGCAAATAGTTAATACCTAGTCATCACAACATCACTAATATATACTTCGAACTCACGTGGGCCAGATCGATCACTCTCAGCATTCCCCAAAAAAATGAGCTCCTCTGTTGCAACTGCAGCTGCTATGAAACCTATTCATGAGAGACCGGATCTTCTTATGCCAACCAATGCAATGTGTCTGATAGTTCCCTCTTACTTAGGCATAAAAAAGCCCTCATATTCAGAAAGAGCCATATTCTGCACCCTCCGACAATCTTGAAGGACATAAAACAACTGATTATGTGGATCATCGGATGTGGACTATTCGTTCGTCACCCCTTACTAGAAAGCTTACCGCGAGGATATGCCACTGGTTAGTATGATGTACAAGAAAAGGCAAAGAACAGATTTCTATCTTGTAACCATACTCAAATTTGGCAAGGTTCTTATATAAACATAATACCGGTTTTATGATAAACAAAAAAATGTGTTATCTATCGGCTATCATCATGGGAGAAAATTCTCAAAAACCTTGGGTCTCTTATTTTTCTTTCCTCACATTCATCAACATCCCCTTAATTTCTCTTTCCTCACCTCATTCGTCCACATCACTTTCCACTAACTTTATCACCCACCATCTCCATTTCACAATTACATACCTACATTCATTAACCTCCCCATTTACCTTCTCTCCCCTACTTTTCCATACCCCACCTCCTTTTCTCTCTCCTACATTCCATACCCCACCAATTTTTTTTTTTTATAAAAAAAAAGGAAAGGAAGAAACTAGGGAGGGTCCCAAGATTTGGGCCACCCTAAAGCATCCTTGCGGATGATTACAGCGAAAGATAAATCAGAAATATCAAACCAGTAAGTCATGGTAGATGTCGAATGACCACGATGAGCCATCCAGTCCGCTGTCGCATTTGCTTCCCTAAAAACATGACAAACTTCACATCCTCAAACTGACCCATATCTTGAACCGTATCCAAAATAATGGAATTTTTCATCCACGGGATCTTCCAAATGCGCTTAATAGCGTTGATAACAGCCAAGTTATCACCTTCCACAATAAGCTTGCCAATACCAAGAAATCTAGCCCCTCTAATACCTTCCCGGAGGCCCCTTGCCTCTGCCTCTAAAATAGAATCCGCTTCGTCTAGAGTCCCCGCACCACACAACCGAACAATACCTGCCGAATCGCGAATAACAAACCCAAAAGCCGCTTGACCACTAGCCAGCTTTGAACCATCAAAATTTAATTTAAAATAATCACCCGGGGGAGGGGACCAAACAACCTGATCCCTAATATTCACCTTGGCCTTCTTTCGAGCAGAAATAGAGACACTAGAATCCACACCCGCCACCACAACTCCTGAAACAGAAAGATTGTGCGCAAAGGCTTTGACCATATGACTAACCTTTTGGGGGGAAGACGAATCTTGCCGAAAAATAACCCCATTCCGCGCATACCACACAAACCACCACACAATAGCCATGCACTCCACTTGGGGCATTGAGAAAGAGGATTTTAAGGATAATAAAAAACTATAAAATGGAACACCATCCTCAATCTCGGGCGGGACATGCCACTTTAACAAAACTTGAAGTTCCGCAAACACATCAATCGTAAATGGACACTTAGAGAACATATGAGCAGAATCTTCCGAGTGATGATTACAAAAAACACACTCCATCGGAAGGAAAACATGACTTAGCTCTAACCTTTTCTTTGTAGGAAGCCTATTATGACATAATTTCCATAAGAAAAACTTGATCTTTGGGGAGTATTCAACTTCCAGATCCAAACAAAGGGCACAGGGACAGCCTGCTGACTACTAAAACCTTACAGAAGCTCTACACCAGATTCAACTGAGTAATTGCCATCAGGAGCAAGGCCCCACACCCTTGTGTCATTACACTCATTACTCGGAAGGAAATAATTCGCTATAGAATTAGAAATCTCAATTGGAACAAACTGCCTAAGCAACGAGACATCCCACTGACCGTCCTGGTCAATAAAGTGGCTGACTTTTAAATCCTCCGAACCAATAGGAATACTAGAGCTTTCCACCAGAGCATTATTAAAGATCCAATTATCAAACCAAAATGAAATACTCTCCCCATTCCCCACTATCCACCGTAAACCCTTCCTAAAGGCACTGCGTAAATTCATTAATCTTCTCCATTGCCATGAGACATTAGCTTTGACTTTATAAGTGAATAAATCATCATTCTTTAAGTATTTTCTTTTGACTAATTGAACCCAAAGATTATCAGGAGAATCCAGAATCTTCCATAAGAGTTTAAATTGAAGAGCATTGTTAGTAGTCTTTGCTTTCCGAAGACCTAGACCACCAAATTTTTTAGGACTACAAAAAAAAATTGCGGATAGCACTTATCCCACCCTATCAAGTTGGGGGACTTAGCTTCAGAAGCTTTGTTCCAAAAAAAATTGCGGTAGCACTTATCAAGAGAGGAAAGAATAGCAGGGGGCAAAGAAAAACTTTGCATTTGATAGTTAGCTTTCGTAGCTAAATTAGATTGAACTAGAATAGTTCGTCCTTTGAGATAACGAATTAGCTTTCCATTTAGTCAGCTGTGACGTCACTTTTTCCTGTAAATCAGCAAAGGTAGCATTGGTAACTTTTGAATCTATTATGGGACACCCCAAATACTTACCCAACGAAAAAGATTTGTCCATTTGAAGAATATCGTCAAAATTAGCGGAAAAACTATTAGACACATTGTCAGTACATTGAAATGCCGATTTATGAAAATTCACTAATTGACCTGACATTGTGCAGTACTTATCTAGAATAGACTTGATAGTATTGCAACTATCCTCCGAAGCTTTAGCAAAAATCATCGTATCATCAGCAAATGTTAAAAAAGGAAATTTTACTCCCGAATGTCCTAAAGTGACTCCTAAAAATTTAGATCCAGACAGACTACTGTCTAGCCAAAATTTCCGCACATAAAATGAAAATGTACGGAGATAGGGATCTCCTTGACGTACTCCTCTTTGCGGAATAAAAGTTTCACCTGGGATACCATTAACTAACACCGAGAAGGAGACCGTTGTGATGCACTGTCTCAACCACTCTACCCAACGAGCACAAAATCCCAGCTTATCTAGAGTAGCAAATATATAGTCCCATTATAACTTATCATACGCTTTTTCCATATCCAGTTTAATAGCCAACCACCCTGATGCCCCTTTCTTGTTCTTAAAGGAATGAAAGACTTCATGTGCTAAAAGTACATTATCTTGGATCAATCTCTAAGGGACAAATGCACCTTGAAGGGGATGAATAATCTTTCCCAAAACCACTTTTAATCTATTAGCTAGAATTTTTGCAAGGATCTTATAAATAGTCGAACACAAACTAATTGGTCTAAAATGATTAGGATTAGAGGGATTATCTACTTTTGGAATCAAAGCGATGAAGGTGTGGTTAATTTCTTTAAGGATTTTTCCTGAATGAAAAAAAGCTTTTATCGCTCTGAAAACCATATTACCAACTAGGGACCAATACTTTTGAAAAAAGAAAGGTGGATAACCATCCGGCCCAGGCGCTTTATCAGGAGCTAAATCAAAGGTAGCTTCTTTAACCTCCTCATAGGTAACCTCTCTACATAAATAGGCATTGTCTTCATCGGAGATAATTTCATTTAGAAGGTCAAAATCCTGACTAGTATCAAACGCACATCGAGTATTTGAGGTGAAACGCTGTTTAAAGGCTTCAGTAAAACATTCTTCAATCTTTGCCGGATGAGTGACCACTAACCCTTGATAATAAAATAATTTAATTCATCATATTAATTTTAGATAATATTAATAAAATCAAAATATAGTAATTATAATTAAATAATTACCTTCTAATTAATCGATTAAATTATTAATTATATTACGTTAACAAAAAAAGCATTATTTTTAATTACACTAGTTTACCCATTTTTCCTTTGCGGTTTAATTTGACAATTACACTAATTATTAATAATAATGACGAATAAATACGCAAACCAAAACCATTAATTGCGGTCAGATTATGCATAATTACACTCATGTAAAGTTGTACAATATAGAGTATATACTATTTTTGTACATACAAATTTCTACATAAAGCAGAAACAGAAAAATATTTTTGAAATTGTTATTAAAAATAAACTATTAGTACCTCAATTTCGAGTCAAGACTAAAATATAAACTATAACTGAAATTTGAGTCCCCAACATTGTAGATATACGTAGACTTACATGTATTTTTGGACTGAATTAATGGAGACTCAGTTTGATTCAATTTACATGAAAAGGCGTTTATGCTAAAGGAACGGTGTCACATGACACTTTTTAACGTATGTGTCATGTGCTTTCTTCTCAAACTTCTAATACACATGTTTATGATCTCATTTTAAAAATATTAACACCGAGTAGCTACTAGGAATTGAACATATGCCAGTTGAAACAAAATATGAGAGTTTAACCACCACTGCAATGCATTTTCAATGTTTAATGTTTCAAAGTAAAACATAATAAAGTCTTATAATTATATGTAATTATAAAGACATAAACAAGCTTTTTGACCTCTGACACTTTTATTAAATTAATAACATTCTCTTACCCCAATTCCATTGAAATAGTTATTTTTATCCCTAATTCCTTAAATTTTTTTAAACTACTTATCATGCCATAACGTCCGTTTCCCAATTTTATACCAAACAATTATTACAAAAAACTATCAATTATGAAATTCATGAATAATAATATATTAATATATTAATAATTGTAATTGATTCACCACATCACTTAGCAAAAAGTAGTTTATATATATTAAGTGTGAAAAGTGGTGCACAAGTGAAGGTGTTGGTTCATTTGCATTCCTTTACAGCTTTACCAGATTCTTTTAGTTCATTTGCTGTTATACAAAGTTAACACATAAGAGCAGTAAAAGGAAATAAGTATTTTATTCTTTGCCTTGTTTCCTGTTCTTTATTTTCTTTTTGGTACAGGGGCTTATGGGCTAGGATCCCCATCGTAGGGAGGCCAGGGCCCGAATGAAACACCCTCCTAACAACATACACGATGACCAGAACGCTTACTACTAAAAATATCATGCCGGGTGTCGGACATGCCATGTAAAAGTGTGCCAATGATTAAAAAGGAGGGTTTCATGCTCATATGTTCATGTTGTAAAATGGGAAAAATATTTCATTTATCTTATTTGTAGTCATATCTAATAATACAAGAATATAATTCTACCACATAAAAAATAATCCGTGCACTCCACGGACTTCAAAAACTAGTAAACCTAATAGGATTAAATAATAATCATCACGCAAAGTATGAGAATATAAAGTAGATGTTAATAAGCCCAAACTTTTCTCATCGTTGTCTAATATGACAACTTGAGTTTGAATTGGACTAAATTATAAACTTTTCTTAATTAACTGACACCCCCTAAATTAAATACCAAATATAACAAGTTTGAAAAGTCAAAATTCATTTCAAACTTTTTGATAGATTATGTAATTAGAAATATGTAAATATTTTAATTACTAATTAGTTTTGTATTCCTAATTAGTTTCCTAACTAATAGGCTGTAATCTTGGATGTATTTTAGGTAAACTTTGACTATAGCTTGCTAGCCTAGTATAGATAGTCAGTTTGTAATCTTCATCAAATCAAGGAATATATTTCTACATGGTATCATTGGCTTAGGGTTTTCGATCCTCTCATTCCCTTCCGCTGCCCTACGCCGTCGCACAGCCCACACGCCACCATGGCCGGCGACAGCCCTTCTACTCCTCCTCCGTCTTCTTCTATTTCTTCTTCTCTTTCTCACACTAATATCAAACAAAGTGTTCCCATCACTCTTGACATGGAAAATGTGCAATACTCCACGTGGGCGGAGTTGTTTAAGATTCATGCACGTTCAAATCGTGTCATACATCATATTATTCCTTCTTCTAAGATTAAGGAACCTGTCACAGATGCTGAAAAAGAGGAATGGTCCACCATTGATGCGACCGTTTTGAAATGGATTTATGGTACCATTTCCACGGACCTCCTCAACACTATTCTTGAGCCTGACTCAACTGCCTTGGCGGCATGGGAACGTCTCCGAGGTATTTTTCAAGACAATAAAACTTCAAGGGCCGTCACCCTTGAACAAGAATTTTCCAATACTTCTATGGAAGATTTCCCGAATGCATCCGCCTATTGTCAACGGTTAAAGATGTTGGCCGATCAACTGAAGAATGTGGGTGCTCCGGTATCCAACAATCGTTTGGTTTTGCAAATGGTTGCGGGCCTCACGGATGCCTACAGTGGAGTTGGTACTCTTCTCCGTCAAAGTGATCCGCTTCCCCCCTTCTATCAAGCACGTTCTATGCTTGTGCTTGAGGAGGCCGGATTTTCCAAAAAGGCATCCATCGGCGCCTCTTCGGCTTTATTGGTGGATTCGTCACACTCGGTTTCTCCTCCCCTCAAAATTCGAATGGTGGTAAACAATCTAAAAATCGCTCCACCAACTCCGGCCGAAAATCCGGCCACCGTGGTGGTGGTGGCGGCAGAGGGGGTGGTCGGCACTCCGGCAGTCGTCCCGGCGGCCATCAACAGCCGGCTGTGTACCAGCAGCCGTGGTTCACGGGCAGGCAGCCCCCTTCGTTTCCTACTTGGGGGGGTGGCCTTATGGTTGGCCCATGCCACCATGCCCATTCCCTACTCAAGGTTGGGCTAGGCCCAATCCACCAGCAGCAGCAAGCCAGCGCCCTTCTCCTGGAATTCTGGGCCAGCGACCAGTAGCCTATGTTGCTGAACATGGGCAATTTCAGCCCACAGAAATTGATGCAGCTTTCAATACTTTTGAGCTCACTCCACCGGACCCGCATTGGTACATGGATACGGGGGCCACGTCTCACATGACGTCCTCTAAAGGTACTTTCTCGTCTTATTTTAATTTGAGCAAAAATGATGGAATTATTGTTGGAAATGGCCATACTATTCCTATTAGTGGTTATGGAGATATGCACTTGAATTCTAGTACCTCACCCTTGACCCTTAAAAATGTTTTGCATGCACCCAAAATTATTAAGAACCTAGTTTCTGTTCGTAAATTCACTACTGATAATTCTGGACTGTGGAATTTGATCCTTTTGGGTTTTCTGTGAAGGATTTCAGACGGGGAGTCCTCTCATGAGATGTGAGAGTCAAGGGGCGTTGTATCCTCTCACCACTACCCTACAACTCCTGCTCATCCTCTTCTAGCTTTGCCGCCATTGCTCCTTCTCTTTGGCATGATAGATTGGGTCATCCGGGTGCTTCTATTCTAGATGTGCTTAGGAAAAATAAAATCATTGAATGTAATAAACTTAGTGACTCTGCAGTTTGTTATTCTTGTCCTTTGGGGAAACATGTTAAGTTGCCATTTGTTGCTTCTATTCTAGTACTATGATGCCATTTGACATTATTCATTGTGATATTTGGACATCCCCCGTTTTGAGCTCTTTGGGCCATCGTTACTATCTTGTTGTGTTGGATGATTTTTCTGATTTTGTTTGGACTTTTCCCCTTGCTAAGAAATCTCAAGTTTATTCCATTTTCTTGCAATTTCATGCTTATATCCGCAACAATTTGAACGGGACATTAAAAATCTCCAATGTGATAATGGTAGGAATTTGATAACGCTCCGTTTTGGGAGTTTTGTAAATCTCATGGTCTCTCTCTTCGCCTTTCTTGTCCCTATACCTCCTCTCAAAATGGTAAAGCTGAACGTAAACCCGCACCCTTAATAATATGGTTCGCACTTTACTTGCTCATGCTTCCCTTCCATCTACTTTTTGGCATCATGCACTCCAAATGGCCACATATCTCCTCAACATTCTTCCCAACAAGAAATTAGCCCATCATTCCCCTCTTCATATTCTTTTTCACAAAGAACCTTCTTATTCACATTTACGAGTTTTTGGTTGTTTGTGTTTTCCCCTCCATCCTTCCACTTCCATAAACAAACTTCAAGCCCGTTCCACTCCTTGTGTATTTTTGGGTTATCCTAGTAATCATAGAGGGTACAAGTGTTATGATTTATCATCCCGCAAAATCATTATAAGCCGCCATGTGATTTTTGATGAGCACAAATTCCCATTTTCTGCCATCCATACACCAGGCCAATCTATGATTTTCTGGGCCCTATATAGCCTCTGGATCTCCCTCCATCTCCCTCCACAAAACTGTCCTACCTCCCCTGGCCCAATTCCACACCCGGGTCCATCTTCTTCCCCAGCCCAGACTCTCTCTCCCCGCGTTCCTTCTGCGGACCATGGACCTGATCCCCCCAGCGGGTCCTCTCACTTGTCTCGGTCTGGGCCCAGCTCCCCTATGCAGCCCCCACACTTCTCCTCCCCTATTCGGACTGGGCCTAACTCCCCTCTCCAGCCCCCTAGTCCCCAATCTGAGCCATCCCATATTTCCCCACAAAGAGCCCCACCCTCTCCTCCCTTGGTTCGACCCACTACCCGCAGCCAAAATGGTATTTTTCGCCCGAAAAAATTCCTCAACCTAAATACTGCTGTGTCCCGGTCTCCCCTTCCCCGTAACCCTGTGTTGGCTCTTCGTGACCCTAATTGGAAAATGGCTATGGATGACGAATTTCATGCTCTTATTAAAAATAAGACGTGGGAGTTGGTTCCCCGTCCTCCTGATGCTAATGTTATTCGTTCTATGTGGATTTTTGCTCATAAAGAAAATTCTGACGGTTCTTTTGCGAGATATAAGGCTCGTCTTGTAGGTGATGGCAAAACCCAGCGAGTTGGTATTGATTGTGGTGAAACTTTCAGTCCGGTTGTTAAACCGGCGACTATTCGTACTGTACTTAGCCTGGCTTTGTCCAAAGGTTGGGATCTTCGTCAGTTGGATGTTAAGAATGCCTTCTTACATGGGGACTTACATGAGACTGTCTATATGCATCAGCCACTGGGGTACAGGGATCCTCAGTATCCGTCACATGTGTGTCTTCTCAAAAAATCCTTATATGGTCTCAAACAGGCGCCTCGTGCCTGGTATCGCAGATTTGCTGATTTTGTGTCACACATTGGTTTTTGCAATAGTAAGTCTGACAGTTCTTTGTTCATCTACCGCCGAGGTAACGATACTGCTTATCTTCTTTTGTATGTGGATGACATTATCTTGACTGCTTCATCTGCTGCCTTGCGCACCTCCATCATGTCCCAACTTGGCTCTGAATTTGCTATGAAGGACTTGGGTCCTCTGAGTTATTTTCTTGGTATTGCCGTCTCTCGTCATGCAGGTGGTTTGTTTTTATCTCAGCGTAAATATGCTGAAGAGATTATTGAGAAAGCTGGGATGTCGGCTTGCAAGCCCTCTTCCACACCAGTCGACACGAAACCCAAGTTGGGTGCCACAGCTGGTGCACCGTGTGCTGATGCCTCCCAGTACCGCAGTCTAGCTGGGGCTTTACAGTATTTGACATTTACTAGACCTGATATCTCATATGCAGTGCAACAGATATGTCTTTTCATGCACCAGCCTATGGAGGCTCACATGCTTGCCCTGAAACGTATCATTCGTTACATTAAAGGGACTCTTACTCATGGTCTTCACCTCTATCCCTCTTCTATTTCTACATTCATTTCTTATACTGATGCTGATTGGGGTGGGTGTCCGGATACTCGACGTTCGACATCTGGCTATTGTGTTTTTCTTGGTGATAATTTACTCTCCTGGTCATCCAAACGACAGGCTACTTTGTCTCGTTCCAGTGCTGAATCCGAATACAGGGGGGTAGCAAATGTTGTTTCAGAATCCTGTTGGCTTCGAAATTTGTTATTGGAGCTTCACTGCCCTATTCAAAAAGCCACCTTGGTCTATTGTGATAATGTGAGTGCCATCTACTTGTCCGGTAATCCAGTACAACACCAACGCACAAAACATATTGAAATGGACATTCATTTTGTACGAGAAAAGGTAGCGCGTGGTGAAGTACGTGTGTTACATGTCCCTTCCCGATATCAGATTGCAGATATTTTTACTAAAGGTCTTCCTTTGATTCTCTTTGAAGACTTTCGGGACAGTCTTAGCGTCCGCCCTCCTCCCGCTTCGACTGCGGGGGTGTGATAGATTATGTAATTAGAAATATGTAAATATTTTAATTACTAATTAGTTTTGTATTCCTAATTAGTTTCCTAACTAATAGGCTGTAATCTTGGATGTATTTTAGGTAAACTTTGACTATAGCTTGCTAGCCTAGTATAGATAGTCAGTTTGTAATCTTCATCAAATCAAGGAATATATTTCTACACTTTTGTTGTTGCCCGTGCTTGAAAATTGCAAGAAACATTTACAACAGTAATCCTAATTCTCATCGATGTTTTCAATAAACTTGAAACATTGAATTTTTTTCTATAAGAGTTATCTTAATTTTTAAGGGACTTTGAAAAATTATCGAAGTGTTGTTTTCCTATATGCTTATCCCTAAAAAAAACAAGATAATTAATAAATTGGGTTATTTTGAGAAATCTCCCAATAACATCTTTCTTAAATAATCCAAAATTGAATTTATTTTAAACGGATGGTATAGACCATTGTGAAATTTCCAAAGTACATGTAGATATCACATGATATTTTGTATAATTTCTATTATGTATATTACCATGGTGATTATATATTTAAGATTTTGTATTGTGAAATTAGAATCCGTTAGAAAACTACGAGAAAATAGGAAATAGAATATAACGAGTGATCATATAAGATATTTTAAACATGCATTAGATACAATTTTCTAAAAGTATATGCCGACCTACTATGAGCAGTAAATATCATGTTATTTTTTTTTGATAAGTAAGATTAAGATTGATTGCACAAAACCCGTTACAACCTAGCAACCTCAAGGCAAAGCGAACCAACTAGGTTGGACCCCAAGACCAAGAGTAGCAACAAAGTCCAGCCATTACAATCTTACAAACCAAATCTGATCTACACTAGAGACCTTCTGTGTCATAACTGCTATAATCCTTTGCCTAACTGTCTGTTTAACACATCTAAAAACATGCCTAGGACTAGGAACATCCTGATTCCAGTAAGCATTATTCCTACTTTGCCATGTGAAGTAGATTACAACAGCAATACTAGCATACCATACATTCTTCCTAATCTATGTCTTATTGCTGTGCTTAATCCACTGTTGCAAGCGAGCCAAATCACTAGTGCTTGTTATGATCCCAGCCAATCTTTAACATCACCCACCAACCTCCTACTAAATTCACACTTGAAAAACCAAATAAAGTGTTCATGAGTTTCCACATCTTGCTCACATATACTACAAGTATTGGAAGTGGTAACACCAAACTGAGCTTAGTTTGCCTTTGTATATAGCCTAGCCTGGACTGCTAGCCAAGAGATGAACCTGTGTTTTGGACTGCTAATCATGTTCCACACCATATGATCCCAATGTATATGCTCCTGCTCCAAATGATCAATCATCTTGTGGTGAACATTCTTAGTAGAGTACTTAGTCATAGCATAGAATTCTTCTCTACTAAATCATTGTTGCAATGTCTGCTTAGTTTCACAGATTTTCCTCCAATACCAGCTGCCACTAGTCCTTGGAGTATAAGTCCACCACTCTACATCCATCAAGTACACTGCCTTAATCCATTTCACCCAGAGGTTGTCTTCATTTTGTGCAAAAGTCCACACATACTTCCCCATGCTAGTAGCTAGTGATGGCCACTGGTGCGGGCTGGACGGGCCGGACCATGGGTCGTAGTGGGCTGGGCTGAGATTTCACGGCCCAGGACCGGACCGTCAAATTCATGGGCTGGGCGGGCTGGTCCGGGGGCTGAAAAATCTTGGCCCACACCGGTCTGTTACCGGTTTTCACGGTTCATGGGTTTAGTGGACTGGACCGGGCTGAGGGGCCGGCATAAGAATTTTTTTTTCAAAATTATTTAATCATTGAAATTATTCATTATTGTTATATAAAATCTTTAAAATGAATTAAAAATATATACAAATATTAATATTGATGAATAATTTCATTATTTTAAAATTTTATTGAATTATAATATATGCAATTTGATTAGAATATATACAATTTGATTAAAATATACACAATTTGGTTCAATATTTACTTGGATTGGGCTGGTCTGGTTCATGTGTCGGGTTGGATCGGTTTCATGGTCCGGGCTGGGTGGTTTTAGTGGGCTGGGCTCAAGGAATCTGACCCACGACCCACCCACCAATTTCATGGTTCGAGCTGGGCTGGACCGGGCTTTTTGCCGGCCCGGCCCACACGGCCCACGAGGTGGGCTGGGCTGGATTGGCCCGCACTGTTGGCCATCTCTACTAGTAACATTCCACACATGAATATTTCTGAAACATAGTCCACCATGAGCCTTGCTGCTACATAATTTCTCCCATGCAATGTTCCCTGACTTAGTTGTATATACATTCCTAGACCAAAGAAATGCTCTGCACATCTTTTCAATACCTTGTAGTACTTGCTTTGGAAGCACATACACCTGAGCTCAATATACATGAAGCCTCATAAGCACTAAGTTAATCAATTGGACTCTTGCTATATAGGAGAGGTGCCTTGAACTCCACATTTTTATTCTTGCAACCATTTTCTCAACTAAGATCTCACACTGACCATTAGAGATCCTTTTTGAACATATAGGAACTCCTAGGTATCTGAAAGGCAGATGAGTCCTTTGTAGACATGAAACATTGACAATTCTTTGAATCTCCTCCTCACTCATGGCACAATAATAAAATTCAGATTTCCCCACATTGGCTTTTAAACCTGGTGAATTAGAGAAAAGCTCGAATGCTTGTAATAGCAGATAAACAGATGATAACTCCCCCTTACTACATAAGATCAGGTCATCAGCAAAGCATAAATGAGTGAGCTTGAGAGTTTGACATTTAGGGTGAAAATGAAACTCCTCCGTACAGATTACAAAGAGCAGGGGATACATGGGATCTCCCTGTCTTAAACCCCTTGTTGAACCAAAGTAGCCTTTCACTGCTCCATTAATCATCAAAGAAAACTTTGGAGTTGTAACACAGTCCATTATCATCTCGATGAAATGAGCAGGAAACCCTAAGTGAATGAGCATTTCTTGTAAAAATTTCCAATCAACTGTATTATAAGCTTTCTGGAGATCAAGCTTAATCGATCAAGCAACTAGGCTTAGCTGATTTTCTACCATATTGTTTAACCATGTCTTGAACTACCATTATATTATGAATAATGTATCTTTCATGGACAAAATCACCCTGATTTTCAGCAATAATATCTGGTAGGACTCCGAGAAGTTTAATGATGCATTTATACAGAACATTATAACATGAGATAGGCCTGAAATCACTTACAATGGTAGGGCATTTACTCTTAGGGATGAGAGTAATCTCTGTGGAATTCAGGTCCTTGAGCAACTTCTTGTGAGTGAAGAAGTCCAAAATTGCTGATCAATTAACTCCCAATTATCCTTATAAAAGTGAGCCCCAAAACCATCTGGCCTAGGTGCTTTATTTCCAGGGATAGAAAATAAAGCATATTTCACATCCTCTGCCGTATAAGGAGCATTCAGGATTCTCCTATGATCTTCAGTAATCAAAGGGCCATTATAAACTATCTGTTGCAGAACATGCTTCCTGTGAAAATGATTAGTACCCAGTAACTGCTGATAATAAGCAATAAAGGCTTCCTTTACTTGTTTCTAACTCCTGTACTTATGATGAGGCTGCACATGAAGTTGTGTGATAGAATGCTATGCTCGAAGAGATGTAGGCCATAGAGAAAAATGAAACATGGCACCTTGTTTGTCGACCAGAAGACAAGAACATCATTGGGCTTAAGTGGGTATTTCAGAGAAAGTACAACTCCGATGGGAGTATTCAAAAGCACAAAGCAAGGCTAGTGGCTAAGGGGTACTCTTAGCAGTATGGCGTGGATTTTGATGAAACTTACTCGCCCGTTGCTCGGTTCGAAATAGTGAGAGTTTTTCTTGCTATAGCAGCTCAATACCAATTGCCAGTTTATCAGTTTGATGTGAAGTCAACATTCCTCAATGGTGATTTGCAAGAGAGGTTTTTGTTTCACAACCTGAAGGCTTTATTGTTAATGGTCAGGAAGACAAAGTCTACAGGTTAAGGAAGGCTTTATACGGGCTAAAGCAAGCTCCGCGTGCATGGTACAACAAGATTGATACCTTCTTTCAGTCCAATGGGTTCACTAGAAGTGAAAATAAGCCTACACTCTACTTGAAGAAACAGAATAATAGTGATTTCTTGGTAGTGTGTCTTTATGTGGATGATATGATTTATATAGGTTCATCTCAATATGATTTGAGCACCCACTATCAACAAACCATACACCATCTATAGGAGTAATGATCTGAGAATGAGCCATGAATAACTTGGACTTATCTTCCACCTTCTCTGCAAAATTTGTTTTTCCCTCTTCTCTTTGCTTGGTCCAACAACTAGCCTCCTTATGCCCGTAATTCTTGCAATAATGGCACTGAATTTGACTTTTGCTTGGACGCCCTTCATTTGAACGTCCTCAGCCTCTGCCACCACCACGACCTCGACCGCCACGAAAACCACCTCTTCCATACCCACGAACAAAATTTTCAGTCTTCCCTTTATACGAAGACTCACCAGAATATTTGGTCTTCTCCTTATAAGAAGACTCCCCCTTTACTTGGAACACCTTCTCATCCCCCTTAACAGTGGATTTTTTTTCACCCTCGATTCATAAGCTGATAGAGAACTCATCAACTCATCTAAGTTATAAGTTGACAGATCTTTGGACTACTCAATTGCAGGGACAAGATAATCAAAATTCTCATTTAAAATTCTGAATATTTTACCCACAACAAGTTCATTTTCAATATCCTCACCATAGGACCTCATTTGGCTAACAATTTCAGTCACCCTAAACAAATAATTTTGCACAGATTATGTCTCACCCATCATCAATTCAGCGAATTCACCACGAAGAGTTTGCAAATGTACCTTAATCACTCTATCGTCGCCCAAATTTGAGTATCCCTCATGCGTCATGGGCGGTGTTGGCTGCAGAAATGCGTGGGAAAATATCATCATCCAAAGCTGATTGAATGAAGAATAACGCCTTGGCCTCCTTCTTGCGGTTATCCCTCAATTGCTGATCGGGCACTGCCGGTGTCGGGTCTGGTTTCGTATAACCGTTCTCCACCAAATCCCATAATTCTTGAGACTTGAACATAGTCTTCATTTTAAGACTCCAAAGATGATATTTTTCCCCTTTGAAAATTAGAATTAGGGGTTGAGATGAAGGATTGGCGCCATTATTAGCCATATTTCGTCACTCAAATTTTTTTTAGGTGAGTGGCAAATATAATTCACTGGTAAAGAAAAAAAATAAGGTCTGGATTCAGTTGTAGAGGTACTGGGATGATGAAGATAGAAAGGAACTTTACTTCCTAATTTTTTTTTCTTAAAGAAAGGTGGGCACAAGATTGTACTCTGTGAAGATTTGTTGCAAAATGAATCCCACCTGCCGAGTGATACCACGTGTAGTATAAAACACAAAGGGCCAATAGCCTAATATACAAAGTTTATGTGAAGGCTGTATTTTATTCACTCACACACCAAAACTGATTACAATCACGACCTTTTATAAGACTTGAAAAACAAAACTGACTTAGCTAGGAATTTGGAATGCCACTCACTAATGACTGCAATAAACATCAACCAAAATAACTTCTTACAAAACACCTTAAATTTTGTAACTGGGAGAAGACCAATCATAGTTAATGGCCAAGAATTTGAATCAATTCTCAACATATGTGAACCATGTTGCCGCAAATGGCCCAAATTATTTGCAATATCCAATAGTAGAACATACAAACCTTACAAATTAGTTGCATTAATCTTCTTACTTATTGTTCACTGGTTTGCTGCATTTGCCTCTTCTGTATCAGCTCGAGATAGACTTAAATGTTGTTGTCTTAACCTTGTATTCATGCACTTGGCTATGGATGACTTCACAATTTTTTCAAACTTCTTTATTGTAGTAATAGCGCGCGTTCCATATTGAGTGACTAGCTGGATGAAATTTTTCCACGTGAGAAGGAATGTAAGAAAGGAGAGTACACAGACCAAGATAGCCAACCATAAATTCTTTTTCACAGTATTCACAAACACGCCCATTGTGAAAGCCAGCAGTGTGAGGTAGAATGATAATCGAAGCAGGATTATAGAGATATCTAATACCATGAGTGAGCCGTGAATTTTACCAATACCCATTACCCAAAGGAGTAAAAATAGGCAAAGCATAGAGCAACACATTGCAATGGTATTTGCCACAACGAAAACAACGAATGCTGGCTTTTTCAGAAGGATAGGGGAACCATCATCACCATCAAATCCACCAGGAACTTGAAATGCGGCTGCAAAAGTTATGGTTGCCAACAAGCCAGCAACCACGGAGAGAGCATTGGCCGACTCTTTCATTTCCGTTTTACGAATACCATAAGAACTTCTGGCTAAGTAAACTGCCTTCGGCACTTTCTTCCGGAACAGCTCTATAATCTGTTGCATTCAATCAAAGGCATAAAATGACATAGCACCAAACACTTATCATGAACATATATGTGTAAAGCAGTTAACTTGAATGTGTACTTTTATAATATGAACTTAATTGTTGTACTATTAGGTTAGATGTGGTAAGTTGCAATGTCTATGAAATTTCAGTATATAGGAAGTGCCAAATTTCAATTGGTTGAATATAACAAGTTCTACTTTCCATGGGAATTTCCATTCCTCTAGAGGATAGGCAATAAATTATTTCTGTTTAGTGTGAACTATGAATACAATAACTTGTTTTCACTTTCAACCAAATAAAGATGTGTTTGCACTACCTTTCAATGCTTTGTTGCTAAGATCGTTGGCTACAAACACAAATCAAGGTTAAAGAAGAAAAAGGTTAACACTTGCAACTAATTAAACTTTTAGACATGCATTTTTGAAGGATTATAACTATAGACAATGTAATAATATGGGTAAACTAACTTGAAGCATCGGTTAGAGGAGTTTTTATTTTATGTTTCAATATTATTTTTATTAATCTTCATTTACTTTATCTATGATCCCCTAAAATTGTGCGTCAAGCTTAATTGTAAGTATTGTGAAATAGAATTATTACGATCAACCAAACCATCACTTATCATAATATTTAATCAATCATTATCAAAGACCATACTTCCTCTTTTATTTATTAGTTTACCGCTTTAGTTTACTTTTTCAAAGTCAAAGTTCATTAACGTTGACGGTATTTTAAAACTAATATATAAAATTAAATATTTTCATGTGTGATCTTGTTAGATTTATTCCAGTACTGAGGTTTAAGTTATCAAATTTTTATAGTTTCTATTAGTACATAGTTGAAAGTATTAATGGTCAACGAAAGATCTTGAAAAAGCAAAGCCACAAACTAATAAGAAAAAATGGGGTAATCGTCAATAAGCGTCTTGAAAATCTCATTAAAGATAAACCAAGTTTGTCTAATACATACCTCGTTAGGAACATCATGCGATGCAAGTAAATCTGGAATTGCCTGACCCTCTTTATTCAACAATCCAAGTTCTCTTTGGTTTTCATCTTCTAAACACCTTTGAGTTAATACGATTGCAACGATAGAATTGTGAGTCTTAATAGCATAATGTAGGGGTGTATTCCCCTCATAATCTTGCACCAATCTCTGTGCATCTGCTTCAGGGATATCAAATAACTGCTTTCCCGCGCTTTTAAAAGTCCCATCCAAACTTTCATCAATATCATCACCTGTAAAATGCAAGAGATGCAAAAAGGTCCTGCCCCCTAGATCTCGCAAGTATGCTGATTGAGGGCAAATTTTAAGTATACTTCGTGCAACTTGAAAACGACCTGATCTTGCTGCACTTAGTAGCGGTGTGAGGCCTTCATCATCTCGCTTATATGCTGCTTGATTGTTTAAGGCAATCAATTTTTTAACAAATTCGTTTGTTTCAACATCATCTGCATGGAATGATAAATTAGAACTTCGACCAATAACAACTTCAAATTAAGCAAAGAGATTTCCATATGTACGTTGAAGTACAAGTGAATATATTATGTTGACAACATTCTTAAGGATGTGTAACTATATTTCACCACATAATAGATATGGATAATATATATGTACGTTTATGGGTTGCACAAGGATATATTAAGTTTATTCTTCAAAAACTTAGTAAACAAAAAGTTAACATCTAGTACTCCTATCTAGTTAAGGCAATGATGAAGTATTTCTTACTTTATCAGTATTAAAAGTAAGAATAGTTAGTGTTTAATTCTTTAAACTAGCATAATTTAGTTGGTGTAGACATATGTTTTTATCTAGTTAATAACTAAGAAGTTTGAAATTTATCTACAAACCTATTGATTTTTATTTGCTTCACTAGCATGGGAGGACATGCATACCTAAAAATCCAAAAACCATGAGCATGTGATGCAAGTATGAACAATAGCTTATGTCAATTATAATTCACCCCCTCTTGTAGTTTGTTAATCTAAAAAAATATTTATATTTTTCTCCCCGTCCTTTACATTCCTTATTTCCTCTCATTCCCATCGTAGGTACAGAATGCAATGGTATCTCCGACAAAAGTCAAGCACCTTGCACATGACATGGTCAATATCGGCACATTGGCTCAACGATCAAAATTTGGTATATTATAAGGTGGTTTCTCACAAATCTAATGTTTTATAAAGTGGTTTCTGAAAAAAAAAATCCTTAAATTTAGGATACTTTGTTCCAAAATTTCGTCATTTCTACACTATCTTCAAGTTGGTAAGCAAGAAACTTACCAGACGAAAAACCATTTTTGGCAAAAGCATGGAGTGGAGTCTCTCCTAAATCATTAACACGAGAAGAGGCCTCATTGTCGCAAATTAGCAAAGCTTTAGCAGCAATCAAGTTATCAGCCTGCAACGCCTCGTGAATCGGAAAACTGCCTTTGTAATTTTTTACCGCCCATGGTGCAACATGAAAAGTTCTACCTTGATCATCCAGTTTATTCAGAAAAGTTTTGGATGCTTGTATTAGTAATTTTAGTAGAACCTCACTCTTCGACTTCGCAGCGAGATGAAGCGGCGTGTCTCCGTTGCTATCTGGTCGCATGCTAAGAATAGGGAAATCTCGTAGAGCAATCTCAACAAATTTCTCTACGTTTGAGGTCCCATGTCTTAAGGCAATATGAACTATATTGCTTCCACCTGGTGTTTGACGAGTAAACTGAGCTATATCAACAAGTCCAGTTTCTACATCGTTTGGAACTTTGCTGAATATTTGAATTTCCCCTTTTATTGCTGCCTTATATACTGTTTCATCCATCATCTCATCAATTAAGTCTCTCTCTTTGATATAACTTCTGTTTACCATTGGTTCCAATTCTTTCTGTACAAGTACATAGAAAAACATTATTATAGTCTAAAATTACAAAATATATAAAATTTGAGTGATCGATCCAACTAAATAAATTGTATGTTTTTTTTTCTATAAGAGAAACATATGCTTATGCGTGTTGGAGCATGCAAAATAAAGATTTACGAAAGAGCAAATATTGCATCTTCACATTTTCCTCATATATGAAAACCATGACAAGCCTATATTTCTAGGCATACAACTGTACTCTACATAGCTAAAAATAACCACTAAGTAAAAATAGTGGAGATCATGTACCATTACTGATGTACTAAGAACACCAACTAATCAATGCCAAAACTAATATAGGGCGTGTTCGGCAATAGCTTTTGAGGTAGTTTTTAGAGTTTTGAGTAAGTCAAAATTTTAATAATGGTGAAAAGTTGTGTTTGGTGAAGAAGTCGTGTTTGGAACGAGTATGTTACTCACCTACTGTAAGCTTCAAACAAGTTATAATGGTGAAAAGTTGTGATTGTAAGAATGCTCACAATCAGGAACTTCCATCAATTTTGCAGGTACTATTAATGCTTCAAACAAGTTATTATCTACTTGTAATACACACTTGGATTGGAATGTGGACACAGGTTCTATAGATCATATGATCTGTGATAAATCAATGATGCTTAATTGCAAACTTCTAGCTCAACCTATCAAGATTGGCTTACCTGATAGTAAGATGAAATTAGTTGATCTTATTGGACCAGCATATATTACTCGTGATATTCTTAATTATTTCAAATGTTGTCTTTCTACCTGATTTCAAACATAATTGGTTGTCATCAGTTGGCAGAATCTTGGATGAACACAATCTAACGCAAAATTTACTCCTACATCATATGTTTTTCGGGATCCTACAACTAATCATGTCAAGGCCACTGCTGTAAGACAAGCTAAACTTTACAAATGTCAACCAGTTTCTTCTCATGTTTCTGTTTCTTCCTTAAGCATTGTCTTACATGTTAACAAGTTACCTTCATTTGATGTTTTTTATTCTAGACTTGGCCATCCATATGTACATAAGATGAATAAATTGTCTCTCATGTTCAGTTCTCACCCACATTCTATGTTAGATTGTGAATCTTGTGTGTTTGCTAAGATGCATAAAGATCCTTTTCCATCTTCTATTTCTCATGCTACTACCTCCTTTGATTTGCTTCATGTAGATCTATGGGGTCCATATAAACAACCTTGTTTAACTAGTGCTACTTATTTTCTTACTCTCCTTGATGACCACAGTAGACTCACCTGGACTCATTTAGTTCATTCCAAGACACAAAGTCCTAGTCATTTTAACTCATTTTCTAGCCTACATTGAAAATCAATTTGAAAAACATTTGAAAATTATAAGGAGTGATAATGGTACTTAAATAATTCAGAATTACTTATTCAATTATTTGCTCACGAAGGCATCATCCATCAAAGGAGTCTTCTAACATTCCCCAACAAAATGGGAGAGTGGAAAGGAAACATAGACACACACTAGTAGAAAAAGGACGATTTGCGTCCCTTCAATTGCGTCGCACAGACACGGAAACGACGCACAGTTCGAATTTGCGTCGCATGTGGGGAGTTGTGCGACGCAAATCACAGAAATATGCGTCGCACAGTATAAATGGGCGTTGCAAAAGGCTAATGTGCGTCGGACCCCTTGGCCCATCCGACGCACATCAGCCCACTAAGTTTCTCGGCTCTCTCCCTCTCCTTTTAATTTTCCCAAACCCTAAAAGGACAACTTAGTGCACAGCAGCCGCGTCTCTCTCCTCTTCCCCCTCCTCTCTCTCTCTCTCCCCCTCTCCCTCTCTCTCAATTCCAGAACTCCGCAAACTCGTTCGTTTGTTCCTCAAATCCGCCGTTGATATTTGTTCCTCAAAAATCAATCAACTTCGTTTCACTTCGTTCGTCTGCTGTGCACTCCTGAAACCCTAAAACTCTTGAAATCCGCCGTTTCATCGATCAAATCCCTCCTGAAATCCGCAAACTCGTTCGTCGAAATTCGTTCGTTTGCTACAACTTCGTTTCACTTCGTTCGTCTGCTACAACTTCGTTTCACTTCGTTCGTCTGCTACAACTTCGTTCGTCTGCTGCTACAACTTCGTTTCACTTCAAAATTCGAAGGTATTCTTTCTTTTTCTTTATTTTTCTTTATATCTGATTTTTTTTCTTTATTTTTTTTATATCTGAATTTTGATTCTTAATCTTTTCTCGTTTTCAGATCTGGTTCTTCTCGAAATCTTGTTGCGTTTGAGGTGAAGATCTGGATTGCTATGAAATAACAAGAAATTCTCGAAGATCTGGATTGTGTTTGAGTTTTTTTTATTTTTATTTTCAATTTTATCTCCCCTTCATCTTCTGGTTAGGGTTAGAATTTCTTATTTTTTTTATGTTTTAGTTATAGATCTGATGTTAGTATAAAACCGCGGAGGCTTTGTAGTGGTAATGGTGATATTAGATCTGTCCATTGTCTTTGTATTGCTGATTCATGATAGAATTTGTATGTTCTTCATTTCTAATTTTATTTCTCCATTTTTGTATGTTCTTCATTTCCTTTTCAATTACTGATTACTTATTGCTGATTCATGATAGAATTTGTGTACAATTTTCTGCATTCGTTAGTTTTTTTTATAAAAAAAAAAAATTTTTTTTTTTAAAAAAATTGCAATTTGCGTCGCACGTTGCCCAAGGTGCGACGCAAATCACTCATCTGCGTCGCGCCCTAGGCGATGTGCGACGCACATTACCCTTTGAAGTGGGCTGGGGAGAGCCATTTGCGTCGCACCGTATAAATGTGCGACGCAAATAGCTCAACCATCTGCGTCGTTTCCGCATACGACGCAGATCAATTCTGGTCATTTGCGTCGAGGCCTTTGGCGTCGTACCGGAGTCCGACGCAAATAGGCGCCTCACATCCGACGCAAATTGCCTTTTCTGTACTAGTGACAATTTGGATACAGCCAGAGCTATTATATTTCATGCTAATCTACCTATTAAATTTTGGGGAGATTGCTAATTAGCAGCTACCTACCTAATTAATCTTATGCCTACTGCCATTCTTGGCTAGAAGACTCCATTTGAAATTTTAATGCACCAACCTCCTAGTTATGATCATTTAAGAAATATTCGATGTTTATGCTATGTTGCTCAAAAGACTCATGACAAATTCTCCTCTAAAGCTGCAAAATGCATCTTCCTAAGCTATCCTTTTGCTCAAAAAGGTTATAAATGTTATGACCTTACAAACATAAGATCATTCTTAGCAGGAATGTCACATTTCAGGAAGATGTTTTTCCTTTTGCTTCCGTTTCATCTCCTTCTCTTCCTCTCTTAACTCTGTCAACTTACTTAATCTTGCTATTCATGAACCTACTCCTATTTCTTCTACTTCCTCCACTTCTCCAGTTCATATTCCACCTTTTCATAATTCTTCTACTTCTCATACTCTCTCTTCTCCTAATACTACTCCCACTACTACTTTTTCTCCTGCTAATAATCATACATCTCCACCTACTCCTAATTCTTTTTCTTCACATACACCTTCTACAAGTATCCCTATCCTTAGAAAATCTTCTAGAGTCAAACAACCACCTACCAAATTAGCAGATTTTTTTGTTGATCTCCCTCTTATGCACGCTCCTCCCGCTTCTGAATCTGCATCTTGTAGTTTCAATACTTCCACTTTCCTATTTTTGCTACCTATAATGAAGAGCACTCAACTAGTCTTGCTAATGTTCTTTCTGCACCTAAACCTGCAAATTAAAAACAAGCCAGCCAAGATAGTAGATGGATTGAAGCAATGAAAAGAGAAATTTCCGCCTAAAAACAAAATAATACTTGGGATCTTATTACTCTTCCTCAAGGGAAGAAAGCCATAAGTCGCAAATGGGTTCACAAAACAAATTTAACCCAGATGGTTCAGTTGAGAGATGTAAAGCTCGACTTATAGCTCGAGGGGATATACAAATTGAAGACAAGGACTTCAAACACACTTTCAGTCCTATTGCCAAATTTAGCACTGTCAGGATACTTATGGCTTTGGCTGCAGCTAGTAATCTTGAATTACATCAATTAGATATAAATAATGCTTTCCTTCATGGTTACATTAAAGAAGAATTGTATATGCATCGTCCTCCCCCAGGCTACACCAAGGCTTCTCAAGGTCAAGTATGCAAACTAAAGAGGTCCCTCTATGGTTTAAGGCAAGCCTCCAAACAATCGAACCTTGAGTTAACAAAGTTTTTACTTCATCATGGTTTTGTTCAATCCAAGTTGGATTACTCTATGCTCACTATGCAACATGGGTCTGACTTCACAGTGGTTGTTGCTTATGTAGATGATTTATTAGTAGCTGGCAACAACATCTCTACCATTCAACATCTCAAGGCTCAATTGCATAAGGCTTTTACTATTAAAGACCTTGGGCCTTTGAGATATTTTCTAGGCGTAGATGTCACCAGGGACTCTTCTGGCCGGCATTCTTTTAAATCAAAGGAAATAAATTCTTGATTTACTTAAAGATTGTTGTATGGCTAATTGTTCTTATGTTGCTTTCCATCTTCCTAAGGGGTTTAAACTCAGCATTTATGATGGTGATAAACTTCCTGGTCCTGAAGTTTATAGAAGGGTTATAGGTAAACTCCTATATTTGAATATGATTAAGCCAGATATTAGCTATGCTATCCAGCAACTCAGCCAGTTTCTCTCTGATCCAAGAATGTCTCACTTCTTAGCAGCACAACATGCTCTTAAGTATCTCAAGGTACTTTACATCATGGCATATTCTACTCTGCTAACAATTCTCTTCAGTTGACTGCTTATTGTGATGCAGATTGGGGCAATTGTCACTATTCAGGTAGATCATTAACTGGCTATTGCATTTTTCTTGGCTCCTCCCTTATTTCTTGGAAAACTAAGAAACAAAAGTTGTTTCAAAAATCTCCATAGAGGCTGAATATGGAAGCATGAGTCACACCACTAGTGAACTTGTTTGGTTAGTTGGAGTCCTTAACTATCTCAACATCTATCCTTCTCTCCCTAATAATCTTTTTTGTGACAATATGGCAGCAGAACATATTGCAGCTAATTAATCTAGTTTTTCATGATAAAACCAAGCATCTCAAGATTAACTGTCACTATTTTCGAGAAAATGTGCAATCTGGTTTTATTGTCATCAATCATGTCAGTTCTCATATGCAGATTGCTGACATTATGACAAAGGCACTTAGTTCTGTGCAACACAAATTTCTTACTGTCAAGCTTGGAATGATTCTCTCTGATTGACTCTTCCATTCCAGCTTGAGGAGGGAGTGTTATTCACCTACTGTAAGCTTATAAGATATTAATTATATAGTTGTTAGAGAATGGAAAGTAGTTCGCAGTTAGTTAGATGCTTGTTGTATATATATTCTTTCCTCTTAGCTTGTAAAGATCACAAGTGAGAGTAATATACACATTCCATTTTCTTCTTCTCACGCACTTTTCTCTCTGAAGAATACTTTGTCGTCTCACATTAATTCAACTTTAGAAGCTGAATTCATAGACTAGCTTTTGGTGTTGAAGTAGTGTTTTAGAAATGTTATTAATCTTAGCTTTTGGGGTAAAGGTAGCTTTTGGAGTAGCTTTTGAAGATTGAATATAGTTTATTTTTGTTATGTTTTTACACTAACAGCTAGTTTTATTGAACACTAGTTATCATAAAAGTTAATTATTTTCACGGTCACTCTCTAACAGCTACTATCTAATAGCTGACAGCTATACAACAGTTGACAGGGCCGTCTTGAAAACTTTGAGGCCCCGGTTCTAAAATGAAAATTGGGCCCAAATATTAATAAATTAAAGACGAAATAGTTCGAAAGTTAAAGGTGAAAGTTCAAATATTAATGATAAATCGTTAAATTTTTCTTATTAAGAGTGAAAAATAATGGTGATTTGCTTTAATATGAACTAAAATTATTATAATCATTATATTTTGAGGCCCTTCTAATTTTGAGGCCCTGTGCTGTAGGGCTCTTTGCGCACCCTCATCTACCCCTCTGACAGTTGACAACCACTTCTACGGCTAAGAACTACCGCAACAACTACTTTTGCCGAACAGGACCATAATACTCTATAATCCAGTAATTTTGAGAATTATTTTGGACAATGCAAAGACATGGAGAAATAGAGAGAGAGAGAGAGAGCGCAAGTGATACACACCATGATTGGTATATGAGTGGCTTTTGATGAGAGTAGATCAAAAATCGAGTGACCATCATTGTTGACGATGTCCAATTCTCTTTTGGTTTCTGACTGGAGACATAGCTCTATGAAAAATTTTGTTTTAGTAAACTCGGCATTCATAATGGCTAAGTGCAAAGGTGTATTGCCGTCATCATCTTGAGCTGTTCTGAGCTTATCAACTTCTGAAGGTTTTAAAAAATCCTTCCAAACTGGTAATATGTCTTTAAAGTCATCAACAAGGTCTGCCACCAAATCCTTCAAATGGTGCAAAACAGTTCTACCTCTATTGTCTGAAATATCAACTGATCCAGGGTGCTGTTGAATAAGAAATCTAGCCATCCCTAGTCGGCCAAATTGCACTGCTCTTAAAACGGGAGTGAAGCCCTCCCAATCACGTACGTAGACAAGAGACTTCATGTGTTTCGAATGTTTTTCTAGGAAATCCTTTGCTGCATCAATATAATGCTTAACATAAGTACTAACTATCAAAGCCATGTACTACACTTTTTTGATGATAATAAGTTATTTTCAACTTTGGTTATTAAAGTTCAAATTAGTTTTTCCCCTACAATTTTTACCATACTAGCCCGTCATTTACCATGTACTTACTACTAATAAGAGCATGCATGTTGTTGGGTATACATCTTAAGTCCCACATCAGAGAGATAAGAAGAAGTCACCTAGTCTATAAGAGTTCACCAGCTACATTAGTATAAGGTTTTTCGCGAAGGAGCCAAAAACAAATCCGTGTGGGCTAAGCCCAAAGCGGACAATATTATACTAATAGTGGAGCTGTTGGTGGACTCGTGGGCCCAACACATGTTATGTATTACATATCTACTCCCTTAGTTTTTCATCGTATACCCTCAACTTTTCAAAATTCACCATATATTCTTCAATATGTCTAAATTTTACCATATATCCTCAATAACTAACAACTAAATGCATCAACAATTTTAGTCATTAAAAAGAAATGGAACTCACCGGCGGCATAAGTGGCATATTTTGCTATAACATGAAGAACAGTCTCATCAAGGTTATTGACAACCTCGAGAATGTAAGGAGAAACATTAGATGGTAAAGACATGACGTCGTAAGTACACGACCGTGCTGCTTCATGTTGGAATGTATTTCCTTTTGAATTTCTCACAGTCCACGGCGGCAGGGAATGAATATAGAAAAATCGGGTTATATTGTAAGCATAGAGACACAACATAAAAAACTCGAATGCTACAGAATTTTGAAGCCCTGCAGCAATGTGTAAAGGCGTATCTCCTCTGGAGTCTTTCTTATAGAGAAACTCGAAAATCGATCTATAGTCCTTAGATGAATACTTCATAGATACATACTTTGCAAATACATCCTTGATGAAGTCGATACGATGATGTCGAAGGGCAATGTGAATGATATTACTACCATCATGGGTATGCAACTCACATTGCCTAATAAGTTCTTCATCAACCATATTCAGAAGCACATAACTTTGTCCTGTTGCAGCTGCCTTATAAACCTGGTCATCCAATTTAGGTCTTCCTGCATCTGGTTCTATCAGTTTCTTCTGCAAAGTTAGTATCAACATACTTAATTCTGCATATAATAAAGACTTGAAATAGTACTATATACCGTATAATATAAGTTAGTACCAGGTTTCTAGGAATGTCTGTTCCACATTCAATTAAGTCCTTGATTGACTTTCCATCTTTGCTACCCATATTCTGCATTAAAATCTCCATCTTATAGTGCAATGTGCTGGTATCCCTCAGTGATTTTGCTACCTTAGCAAACTCTTTGATATAAAACTGTGCAAGTTCAAAGTTCTGATGAATGATGGCAAGATGTAATGGTGTGTTTCCATCATCATCTTGCATGAACAAGAGGTTGTGCAAATCATTGGCTAACAACGAGGGTAACTCTACCGCGCGATGTTTAATGTCAGAAGTTGCTAGATGGTGTAACATTGTTCTGCCTTTGTAATCTCTGATGTATGATGATTGAGCATGATCATGAAAAAGCCCCTTAAGTAAAACAAGCTGACCAATTTGTGCTGCTCTTGAAGCTGGAGTTAACCCTTCTACATCACGCATGTACGCAGCATCTCTAACGAACACAGGATCTACAACAGAATTGGAAATCGAAAGTTTTCAGAGAACATATGTTTTTTAATCTCATAAAACTAGTAGTATGTGTAATAAAGTCAATTCTCATCAAACTAGTAATAGTCTAAATTTATTTTTTAGAATAGGCTTTTGAATAACTAAACAAAAAAGCAGGAGGATGAACTATTCTTGACCTCCTAAAGTTACCAGAAAATTGACGCAATGTTGAATCAAATTATTTAACATAATAGATGACTTGAGGAAAACGAGCGGATACTCACGTGTATCAGGAAGATCTGAGTGTCTTGCAATTAAATGATAGACATTTTCACTCTCATCATTTACATCTGAGAGTGCTTCTGGAGGAACATGATCGTATAAAGCTGAAAGTTGTGTTAAACTAGTATGTGCGGCTTCGTGAAGCGGCGTTTGGCCTCTTGAATTTTTGAGTTTCCATGGCGGCGCAAGACGAAGCTTATTGTTCTTACGCCAATGCTCAATCGCTATTTCCCAGATATAGTTTATCGCAAGCTGAATCTTAGCAGCAATGTGCAATGGGGTATCACCATTAAAGTCTTTCTCGTACATAAGAGTTGGAAATCTTTCCATAGCTTCTTTAATGAATGATACAATGCATTTGCTTTGCCCATCTATGAATCCTTTATCATTTTGTAGAGCTATGTGAATGATATTGCTTCCAGCATTGTTTCGAGAAAGAAAATAGTCATCATCTTTATCTTGTCTGCTCAACATATTCACATCCTTATTTTTAGCTGCCTCGTACAACTCCTCGTCCATTTCTGTTCCTATACTAGCTTGTTCCATCAGATTTTTCTGCAAAGCACATAATATAAATCAATCAGCATGTACATAATAAATCTATGTCACAACTCCATCCACCAAAGATAGATACCCCAAATTTCACTTTTTATAGATTTAGTTGTCAATTCTCAAATGATATGCTTCAACATAGTGGTGCAATTGGTTTCTTAATATTCCAGCTTTAAGTCACATTCTTTTGGAGCGGGAGAAACTGAACTAAACTTAACTTAACTGAACTGAAATGAATAATAATAATAATAATAATAATAATAATAATAATAATAATAATAATAATAATAATAATAATAATAATAATAATAATAATAATAATAATAATAATAATAATAATAATAATAATAATAACAATAATAACAATAATAACAATAATAACAATAATAACAATAATAATAATAATAATACGAAAATTTTTATGATAGTAATATCAAAAACAAAAATAATAATTAAAATATTGAGTTGAACTGGGCTAAACTAAACTAAAGTAAATTATTGAACTAAAAATAAGTCTTAAAGAACATAATTTTAGTCAATGATGCCAAAGTTGTAAGGCAGTAAAGTCACAATTTAGCTATTAGCATGATTTGAAAAATGGGACTCATCTACCCAAAAGAAAGAATCAGTGATTAAATTATCGTGTGAAGGGTTAAAAAAAAGAGCGAGTAAATCTTCTGAAACAGATGAAGTAATATATCCAGTCCTTTGTTAAAAATGTTGCACCGTCCACTCTCTCTATTGGAGTATATCTTATATTAGCCTTCGTCCTATGTTGCCTTGTATTATATTTACTATGGTTTTGGGCCACTCAAAGAGATAGGTTGTATATATTTCTGTAAATTGGGAAATACAAACTAAGAAAATTCTTTAACCTATTTTAGCATGGTATTCGAGCCTCCTTATAGAACTCTTCCCTGCAGCGGCGAAGCCACGTGGTAACAAGGGGTAGCACGTGCTACCCCTGCTTTTTTTTTTTAGAAAAAAAAAAAAAATCAAAAAATCGCAAAAAAATCAGCAGCGCGTTTCATTTAGAAATTTCACTCTCTCAAGTCCTCAAACTCAGTCTCTCTCTCTCAAGTCTCAAACTCTCAACTCTCATTCTCGGCGTTGTGTCGTCGGAAAATCGAGTCTCGCCGGAGTTTTGTTTCTCAACTCCTCAGTTTCGAACTTTCGTCGGAGAAACCGAGGTCCGAGAAAATGGTAAGTTTACTTTTTCGTGAATTGTAATCTAGATCTAGCCCTAAATTTGAGTCTCCTCTTAACTTTGATTGTTAGAACTTAGAAGATAAATCTAGCCCTAAATTTTGTGATTCCTGAATTTTCTTAGTCCCCTCTTAACTTTCTTTCTCTTTCTTCTCGGCTCTCTAGACTCTAATGGCAGTTTTCGTGTAAATTAGTCGGCGAGACGGCAACACAGCGGCGGTTCGGCCTTCCGAGTTTCGGAGACCGGCGTTCAGACGTTCGGCGTTCCGTTCAGGTAACTTTCTTTTTCTTTCCTCTAAGATTGTTATTTGGCAGATTTTTTTATTGTTAGTTAAGAGTTAGGCTGAATTTGTAGTCTGTAGAATTAGTAGTTGGCAGATTTTTTATTGTTAGTTAAGAGTTAGGCTGAATTTGTGGTCTGTGGAATTTGATTGTTCATTGTTGTGAAATACTGAAGTATGATTGTTATTTGTTATTGGGTATTGGGTTGAAATTTTGATTGTGAGGTTAAATTTTGATTGATTGTTGTCCTTTTTTTCATTGTTAGTTAGGCTGAATTTGTGGAAATTTGATTGATTGTTGTGAAGTATGATTGTTAATTGGGTTGAATTTGTGGAAATTGGTAGTGATATATGATATATCATATGGTGTTGAAATTGGGAATTTATGGAATTTGTTAGTTTACTATTATTGTAGTTGTGGGAATGGATGATTAGTGAATGAAAATCTATATTTCAGAAGCATGAAGAGAAAACAAGGGAGGGATATTTCAAGCTTTTTTCCAAAGGAACACCTAATGAAAATCAAGTTGATTCAAGTTCACCTATTCCTCCCACTCAACCAAGTTAACAGAATTCTTCTCCATTAAGTACTAACCCTCCATCTCAAAATGAAGACTTAGAACTTGGAGCTACTTCACATACTAGGTCTCAAATCCCAACTCCTTTGTAACATTTTGAATTTAGTAAATACGAACTTTTTTTTTTTTTTTTGAGTTTCTAGTAATGTAAAGTTGCGCTACCCCTGGTCCAGAATCCTGGATCCGCCCCTGCTTCCCTGATCAGTTTTTTTCCCATTTTTCACCGGTCACCTGCACCACCAGTGTCAGTTGCTCCGACCATGGGTAACGAAAGTCGAATTGATGTCACTTCCCCTTTTTATCTTGGGTCTGGGGAACAGCCCAAAAATTTAATAACTCATGTAATCTTTACCAGCGACAACTACGTGCTTGGTGTTGCACCATGACTCTTTCCCTGAAAGCTCATCGTCGGAAGTATGGTTTCGTCGAAGGCGTTATTTCCCTACCCACTGAAAAGAAAAAGCTTCATGACTGGGACACTATGAATTCCATGGTGGTCTCCTGGATTTTACTTTCCATGGATTCGAAAATTTCGGCCTCCATTCCTTTCCATGATGAAGCCCGAAAACTGTGGCATTACCTTGACCAGCGATTTTTCATGGCCAACGGCCCTAGACTGCAGCAGATTCATTCCTCTATTTCACGCTGCCAACAAACTAAATCGATAACCATTGATGATTATTGATGGGATTTTATGATGAACTTGATCGTATCAAACCTTTACATCATTGTACCTATGGCAAATGCGCATGTGATCTTGTTTCTAAATTTGCCGGCGACAAGGACGAAGAAAAGTTTCATCAATTTTCGATCGGCATTGATGATGACTGGTATGCCCTTGTGCGTACCAATCTTCTCTCTCAAACTCATCCTCCCTCTTCGGACCGCGTGTATCAAGCGTTGAGTAAGGAGGAGCGGTCGCGTGATATCGCGTAGAGCAAAGCAATGGTGGACGAGGTCCACGCTTTTGCCTTACAGACGGTCCAAACGACCCGATAAATCGAAGCTCATATGTTCGTATTGCAAGCGGAGGGGTCATGAAAAATCCTCCTTTTAAACTTCACGGTCCGGCGCCATGGTATGAAGAGAAATACGGGAACGGTGCTGCTGCCACCACTGAGGGTCGTCTTGGATATTTATGAGGCCCTGTTATATAATGGAAATTTGACCCTTTCTTTCCCCTTAATGAGAGAAAAGGACCACAATTTTTCATAAAGAGTAGAGAGAATCAATACTAATTGATGGATTGATTTATTATTGATAATTATGAAAAAGTATTTCATGACAATACTAAAGTTAAAGATATGGACGATTGAATTTTTGGTAAAAGAGATTGAGAAAAATGATAGGGGATAGCGTGAATTATGGACTATGGAGATGAAAATGTGGAGCGTTATTTATCGTTTATACAAAGTATAATAATTTTCAAATTGGGTCCTTTCAAATTAAACCAATAAATTTTGGACTGGGACCATGTGCGGAGGGGCTCTTTGCACACCCGCAACTACTGTCCTGCCACCACTAGGTCTTCCCCCTCCCCTGGTGCTGCTGCCAACCCGACAGCCTCTCACGCTCCTCCTACCTCTGCTACAACAACTCGTGCTCCTACTGCCCGTGCTCACTCTGTGATTGAAGGGGGTCCATGATCTCATCGGGTGATGGTGGGACCATACTTGCTGACCTCAAACCTGAACAAATCCAAATTCTATTGAACGTGATTAATCCTGAAAAATCATCCAATGATAGGATGACAAAGGTGAGTAGGTGATAGTTTTTCTATGGCCTGGATTATTGATATAGGCGCCTCTCACCATGTTACTGGTGATAAGTCATGTTCGACTGATTTTACAGCCTATTGTTGCTTCTCCTATTGGTCTCCCTGATGGCCAAAGTGTTGTGGCTACCGTGGTCGGTCGTGTTTTGTTGCCTCGCGGCCTCTCTTTGCATCATGTTTTATGTGTTCCCTCTCTTACTTGCAATTTAATCTCATTGTCACAGTTGATTGATGAAATCAATTGCATTGTCCATTTTTCGGATTCCTTGTGTGCTACACAGGACTTATCTTCGGGGAACCTAATTGGAGCAGGTGAGCGTCGGGATGGACTTTTTACTACTTTCGAGGGGTTCCTACAATTCATGCAGTTAATGTCTCGAGCCTGACTGAGTTCGATTTGTGGCATCGACGTTTGGGGCATCCTTCGGAGCGTGTTGTCAAGTTCGTTCCAGCTATTTGTAATAGTAGTTCTAAAAAGAAGTTGAATAAAGCTTGTGTCATTTGTCCTCAAGCCAAGGAAACTCGTGATAGTTTTCCTACTAGTGATACGAGATCTAGCAAAATTTTTGGGATGATTCATTGTGATTTATGGGGTCCGTATCGAACTCCTTCTTCTTGTGATGCCATCTATTTTTTGACTCTTGTGGATGATTTTTCCCATGCTAGCTGGGTTTATTTATTATGTGATAAAACTGGGGTTTCTAAGGCCTCCACTTCTTTCTTTGCTATGGATTGAGCGTCAATTTGAGATTACTCTTAAGATTGTTCGCAGTGATAATGGATTATTTTACCTCTTATGGTATGCTTTTCCAAACTTCAAGTGTGGGTACCCCCCAAAAAAATGGTAAAGTAGAACGTAAACACCAACATATTTTGAATGTGGCTCGTGCTTTGATGTTTCAAGCTCATCTTCCTGTTACGTTTTAGGGTGAATGTGTTTTGGCTGCTGTTCATTAAATAAATCGTACTCCTTTCGATTATTAGATGAAAAAACTCCTTATGTGGTTCTCTGTGGAAAAGAGCCTAATTTTGATGCTTTGCGGGTGTTTGGGTGTTTGTGTTTTGCTCATGATCAACGGGATAAAGGGAATAAGTTTGCTCCACGTAGTTGGAAATGTATTTTTGTTTGTTATCTGTATGGTAAGAAGGGTTGGCGGTTGTATGATCTTGATTTGGGTGATTTTTTTGTTTCTCGGGATGTTCAGTTTCATGAGAACGAATTTCCCTTTTCTCCTGACCCTGCGTCCTCTTATGTGTCTGCTGATGTTATTCCCCTTGATTTGACCGTTGCTACTTTCTTTCATGATAGGGAGGCCCTTCCTCCTCTGATCCCAGCCATCGAGCCTACATTTCTCGACCCCGATCTTCCGATTACAGACGCCGAAGCCCGGTTTACCGACCCTGAGCCCACTATTCCAGATACCATTGTTGCCTCTGATGTTGTTCCTAATACTAGTACCCCTGCGACTAGTGATGTTTCTACTGATGGTTCCATGCCCTTGGGTCGTGGTTTCCGCGACAAGTAACCCTATATTTTTCTTCGTGACTATGTGACTCATCATGTTCAGCAACTAAGTCCATCTTCATGTTCCCCTCCCTCCTCCAGTTCCTCAGGTACTCCTTATCCTTTAGTGCACTTTGTGAATTATGATAAGTTCTTTGTGTGGTTGAACCTCAAAGCTTTTTTTGAGGCTATGAAAGATTCTGGTTGGCGTGATGCTATGCAAAAAGAAATTGGTGCTCTTGAAGACAATGGCACTTGGGTTATGGAGTCTCTTCCTCCTGTGAAAAAGGCTCTCGGGAGTAAATGGGTGTATAAGATCAAATATCACTCTGATGGGTCTGTTGAACGACTCAAGGCTCGTTTGGTATTTTTTGGTAATCATCATGTTGAGGGCATTGACTACAACGAGACCTTTTCCCCTGTTGCGAAGATGGTCAGTTTTCGTGCTTTCTTGCTATTGTTGCTGGTAAGAACTGGGAAGTTCATCAGATGGATGTTCACAATGCCTTTCTTCATGGCGACTTAGATGAAGAAGTCTTCATGAAGCCAGTTCCTGGCTTCACTCCTCCTAAGCCTGTCATGGTCTGTTGTCTCCAAAAGTCCCTTTATGGTCTTCGTCAGGCCCCGCGTTATTGGTTTGCTAAACTTGTCGCTTCTCTGTTGTCCTATGGTTTCTCCCAGTCCTACTCTGATTACTCCTCATTTACTTTCTGTAAGGATCAAGTTCATCTCTCTATGCTTATTTATGTGGATGACTTGATCATTTCGGGTAAAGATTCTTCTGGTCTGCATGATTTCACAGCTTACTTGGGTCAGGTCTTTCATATGAAGGACTTAGGTCCGTCGCAATATTTTCTTGCCATTGAAGTAGCTTGTAGCCCTGATGGTCTCTTCTTATGCCAACGTAAATATGCTCTTGAGAAGCTGGTTTACTTGGTCCAAGCTTGCAGCCTTTCCTCTCGAGCAAAATCACAACCTTGCTCTTGCTACGGGTGCCCTTCTCCCTTATCCTGAGGCTTACCGGCGTTTGGTTGGCCGCCTCATATCTTGGTGCAGTTTATGCAGCTGCTACAGCAGGAGCATTCGGATGCTATTCTTCGCGTTGTTCGCTACTTAAAAGGGGGTGTTGTCAAGGTATTCTTCTTAGCTCTCATTGTGATCTATAGCTATCTGGCTGGTCTGATTCTGATTGGGCCAGTTGCCCTTTGACCTGTTGTTCTTTGACTGGCTGACTCGTGTTTCTTGGTGGTCCTCCCATTTCCTGGAAGACCAAGAAACAGCCTACTGTTTCCCGCTCATCTGGAGAGGTTGAGTATCGTTTTCTTACAGACATGACTTCTGAGTTAAAGTGGCTTAAGGCTCTTCTCATGAGCCTAGGGATTCATCACCTTAAGGCTATGCGCTTATTCTGTGATAGTAAATTTGCCCTTCATATCGCTCAAAATCCCGTGTTTCATGAGCGCACGAAGCATATTGAGGTTGACTGTCACTATATTCAGGATGCCCTTAAGGAGGGTCTCATTAATCCTAATCATGTTTCTACCACCGAACAACTTGCGGACGTTTTCACGAAGGCTCTTAGCAAGCGTCAATTTTTGTATCTACTTAGCAAGTTGGGCGTTTGTAAACTTTACGCTCCCACTTGGGGAGGGGGTTATTGGAGTATATCTTTTATTAGCCTTGGGCCTATGTTGCCTTGTATTATATCTAGTGTGGGCTTGGGCCACTCAAAGAGATAGGTTGTATATATTTCTATAAATTGGGAAATGCAAACTGAGAAAATCCTTTAACCTATTTTAGCACTCTCACTTGGTTTCTCCAAATTGTTAGAAGTTTGCTGCTTCTAATGCTTGCATGAAAGATTCCAGCTGCTTATCACCCCCATCCTAAAAGCTATAGTAGAAATCGTTGACTAGTAATTGTCATGTGTAAAGATGTAAGTTATACAACATCTTGCGCACTACAAATAGATGTGTTACTGAGTTGTTTGATATGATCAGCCTCCGTTGAGTGTTAGCTTGCAGTAATACGTAAGAGTTTAAGATTAGAACACTTTGAGTGATTAAGTTGTAATGTCAAGTTATTAGTTCATATAATTATATGCTTAAGTGTTCATGTGAGCTATTTTTTTATCATTCACATTGCTAATTTTTTGACATAATTACCTTAAAATATCCTAGATCTTTCTCCCTAAAATGTTCATCCGACACCCACATGTAAAATTACTCCATTTCCCACTAGCAGACTTACCACTATGCTAATCACATACTTCCTCCATTTAGAAATAGTTGCACCATTTCTAACTTTCACGCATGTCGATGTATGATTTCAACCATTAATATCTTTAATTATCAATAAGTAAAAATTATAAAAATTTATACTAAAAAAATTTACATCGAGACATATCTAACAAGACCCAACATGACTATGATTTTCCTAAAATATAAATCACCAAAGACAATCTAAGTTTAAGATGTGAATAGTGCACAAAATAAAAACGGTGCAACTATTTCTAAACGGAGAAAGTATATAGGCTTCTCGTATGACTATCTTATCAGCATTTTATACTTCCCCTTCTTCCACATAGTATAGAAGCCTTCTTTAAACAAGTTTGTATTTTAAGAATCTTTATAATAGATAATAGTAAAGAGTATAAGAGGATGTGGTGAAGCTATGATATATAATGCACAACACATGTGAGTGTCCCATATTCATAAAAGAAGCACTAGTAGAAAAAGGACGATTTGCGTCCCCCCATTTGCGTCGCACAGACACGGAAACGACGCACAGTTCGGATTTGTGTCGAATTTGGGAAGCTGTGCGACGCAAATCACAACAATATCTCCAGCAGATGCGCGTTATGTGCGTCGCACGCTCTTCTCATGCGACGCACGTTGCTAATTTGCGTCGCATGAGAGGAGTGTGCGACGCAAAACATGGGTACAATGTACGTCGGATTATCGTGTGTGTGCGACGCATATCGGAATTAAATAAGTTTGGGCTATGATTTGCGTCGTATGGGCCATATCACATGACGCGGATCATGGGTTACCCATATTTAAAAGATGCGCATTTTAGGGTTTAGCTTACAACCCATTCAGCCGTTTTCCAAACCCTCTCTCCTTCATCTCTCTCACTGTCATTCAAACCTCCATCCATCTCTCCTTCGCATCTCTACTTCGCATCTCTGCTATCTCTCATTTTCTCACCTTCACCTGTCATCTCTCTTTCGCATCTCTCTCGTTGGCGAATTCGGAGGCTTTGGGATCTCTTTCGCTTCTCTCATTGGCGAATTTGGCTGTTTTGCGGCGAACCTCCGTCGAGTGCGACGATCGATACTCGAACTCCAAGGTTTCCTCTCTCTCTCGATACTCGACGATCGATACTCGAAATATACACGATGTTCATGCTCAGATTTCTCGATTCTCAGGTATTTTTAGTTCTCATTTATTCTAAATTTCTTTGTTTTGCCATATTTATGTTTATTTTTGGCGATTTGAAGAACGAGATTTGAAGAAAGAGATTGAAGAACAAGATTTAAAGAAAGAGATTGAAGAACGAGATTTGAAGTACGAAATTTGAAGAAGAACGAGAATTTGGCGATTTGTATTTTTTATAAAATATATTTAGTGAAATATCTCTGTGTTAGATCTGTTTTTTTTTTTTAGGTTTAGTTTTTTAATTTCGTGTTTTGTTGTGTGTTAGATCTGATTTTTTAATTTTTTATATTTGATTAGATTTTTTCGTTTAATTTTTGGCGATTAGAAGAACGTAATTTCGTTTAGACTTTTTCGTTTAATTTTTGGCGATTATCATCATTTGTTGTATGTTAGATCTAGTTTTTTGATATGAGATTTGTCTTGTTTAATTATCATCTTTTGTTGTATGTTAGATTTGGTTTTTTGATGAGATTTGGCTCGTTTCTTTTTCCTCCTACGCAATACTAAAGCATTCATGCTTTGGTCCTGCGTTTTTTTTATTTTTCACATAATGGCATTTGCGTCGCACGTGGCGCATGGTGCGACGCAGATGACTGATTTGCGTCGCACCCCCTGCTATGTGCGACGCAAATTTCACTTATACCCCTTTATAACACGCCTGTAGTTTGTATGGGCTGGAATGACCAATTTGCGTCGCACCGTATACACGGTGCGACTCAAATAGCTAATATATCTGCGTCGTTCAGCATACGACGTAGATCATGTCTGGGCTATCTGCGTCGAGGCCTTTGGCGTCGCACCCATGTCCGACGCAAATCGCCGTTTCTGTACTAGTGAAGAGAGATGAGTTCATCTTATAATACAAAGAGACTACTCTCCTTAGTGCCATATTGTTTTGAGGTGAAACATCATTTGTCTTGTAAAGTGGACTCTCTTTCCTTGTGATGAGTGCGGCCCAGGCCCATATTTCACGAGATGACATGCATGTTAATATGTTATTAGCTGGAGCAAAGCATTAGTAATACATATGAGTGATACGAGCTTGTTTGTAGGAATGCCTTGAACTAGGGGTGTTAATGAGACGAGACAACTCGTGAGCTACTCGAGACCGACTCGGTCAAAGCTCGACTAGAGATGTTGGCTAGACGAGTTGAGTAACTCGATACTTTACTCGAAAATTCGTGAGAAGATCGAATACCGAATTATCTATAGCAAAATACCTAAATTCGACATATCTTCTACCTTATGGTTGCCTTTAACCCGAGACACTTGCAAGCTACTCGAGATCTACTCGGTCAAAACTCGACTTGAAATGCTAATGAGTTGATCAAGCTAGCCTCAACTCGAACTCGACTCGCATCATTTATAACCCTACCTTGTCCGGACTATGTAACCGTTAGAGCCTCAGTATTCTTAATGTTCACAAAACAGCTCGAACTTCATCCCACTTAATTGCTCCTATTAATAATTATGAAGAGCTAATTATACCAGCTCAAACTCTTGTCTATGTTTCTTAATAATCTATAATGCATGTAGCTTCATATTTTTCAAACTTTATCACAATTTGTTTGTTGTTAAAACAATTTCAAATGCTAATGGATATAGAGATAATGGTAAGACACTATTAAGGCAAATCTAAATGACAAGGAACTATAGATAATTTGAAATGAAAAAGAGGATACCATGTAGATTTTCAACAAAGACATGATTAGGATAAACCCAAAGTATATCCATATTTAAGAAGAAAAAGCAAGAAACTACACACAACCTTATCTTTTTTATTTTATTATTAATCTTGAAACAAGAGGTATTGAGGTATAAGTGGTGAATCCCATTGATCACCACATGTGAGTGTCCCATACTGGAGGAAAAGGATAGACTAAACCACTTTATAAACATAGGAGTTACTCCTCCTATCATTAATTGGTTTTAGTATGGAACCTCCTTGGACTTATAAGCTAAGTGGGATAAACTCTCCATCTCTTTATTGGGTTACCTATGCCCATTACAAACTGAAAATTAACATGGTATCAGAGCCCGAGTTGTGGGTCTCTTCTAAACTGGGCCTTTTATCAAGCAACTGGATAAGGGTTTACCTCGACAAGATCTCCAGCCCCTAAGAGGATTATTTCCAATTACATTTCCAGTTAGCTCTAAATTCTAAAGACACTCACATTAGGGGGAGTGTTGAATATTGATCACGTGTGAGTATCCCACATTGGAGAAAAAGGAGAGACTAAACCACTTTATAAGCTTAGGGAGTTATTCCTCTTATCACCAATTGGTTTTAGGATGGAACCTCCATGGACTTGTAAGTGGGCTAAACTCTCCTCCTCCTTATTGGGTTACATATCCAGGTCTATTACATATAATCTGAAAATTAATATAGTATCAGAGCCCGAGTTGTGGGTCTCTTCTAAACTCGGCCTTTAATCAAGCAACTGCATAAGGGTTTACCTCGATAGGATGTCCAGCCCATAAGAGGATTATTTTCGATTACCTGTCTAGTTAGCTCTAAATTCTAAAGACACTCACATGTGAGGGGGAGTGTTGAATCCCATTGATCACGACATGTGAGTGTCCCACATTAAAGAAAGAAGAGAGACTAAACCACTTTATAAGCTTAGGAGTTACTTCTCCTATCACCAATTGGTTTTAGGACGGAACCTCCTTAGGCTTGTAAGTGGGCTAAACTCTCCTCCTCCTTATTGGGTTATCCAAACCCATTTCATATAATCTGAATTTAACAATAAGTAGCTTTATTTTGATGCTTAAAATTGCAAAAAGCCTACAATTCTGTAACCATGAGATATAAAGCTGCATATACTTCAATAAGCTAGAGAAAAGTATACTAGTTGATGCACTTACAAGTGATCCGAGCTGGTTTTCAGAATTTACTTCTCCGAATGATGAAATTAAGTCAAAGGCCGTCTTCCCCTCATTATTCTTAATGTTCACAATCAACTCCAATTTCCGCTTCTTTCTTCGAGCCTTGACACAATGTTTAAGGATCAATTCTGTGAGCTCAAAATCTCGATCCAAAATGGCCGAATGTAATGGTGTATTTCCATCTTCGTCACATGATGAGAATGTTAGAGTATCAACTCCATCCACTTGTAGAATCTTCTCACAAATCCAAAGAGTATTATCTCTGTCTCTTGCATTCAAATCACCCATTTGTAGCCTCAAGTAGTGCAAGAAGCTTCTTTCTTTCGAGTCACGATAGTGTAATGACTGTTTGTAAGTGTTACAAATGTTCAAGATTAAATGGACACGACCGTACCCAGCAGCTCTCATTAGAGGGCTTAACCCGTTTGAATCAGGTTTGAAGATTGTCCAAGGATTTGCTCTCATCATTATATCAATAAGTTTTTGCTTCTCCTCAACTGGCCGGGGAAGATCTGTAAAAGGAACATGGGCACGACACGTACCCCACCAAAAATATTAGTTTTTTTTCAATTCTGATGCAATAAATTATACTTTCGCCGTTCTTAAATAAGTGAAATATTTTTTTTAATATAAGAGCTTTTTGATAGAAGTGTTTCACTTATTTTTGAACATATGTACATTAGTATGTTTTCATCGGCATATTATTATATGCTTATAGTATTTGCCACCATGTCAAGTTTAACTTGACGATGTAGTTGAAGGGGAAGAAATCATTGAGAGTCCTTGGCCTTCTACACAATCTTAGCTAGTCTTTCTCTCTTGCTCCAAATTCATTTCTCATCACTTATCTAAGATGTACAAATTATAAGTGTTTTGGTTCTGTTTTAATTTTTTTTTGTGCATTTTTGTTTTATGTTTCCTTATCTTTGCTATGTAACAGAATGACCGCCTACTTTTTTATTCATATTTTGAGGTAATAAAGCACTACATTTCCTTGGATGACTAGTAATATTTGAATTGTAGTTTGAGCTAGTTAAATAATTTTCTTGCTAACTATTTGAAAATCAAATGGTGTATGGTTTCTAGGAGTTGAACTTTGACAGAATAATTTATAAAACCTAAAAGTCATTTTGAAGATGACAAAGAGGCACTAGTAAAATAATTGCTTATTGTTGTGGTCATTAAGTAGCCTATTGCTGCGGTTTTGGCCGTGCGGCAATTAAGGGCGTAGCAATAGGTAATCACCATATTGCAGCGGTTTTTTGACCGCAGCTATAGGCCAAGCTGTTGATGCGGTTTCTATCCAAAATCGCAGTAATAGGTTTATTTTTAATTAAAAAAATTTAGAGCATATTGTTGCAGTTTTTACCAAAAACCACAGCAGTATGTACTACAGTTCAAAAAAAATTGATATTCATATACGAGATGAGAGTGCCAAAAAAAACACTTAAGTAAAACAAAAACGAGATCAGATCTGCCTTCACCCAAAAAACAAACCTAAATACTAACCTCATTACACTCATATATTATATCAGGGACGGATCCACTATGGGTTCACCGGGTTCAGTTCAACCCATAGTGGATCGAAAGGAAAAAAAGTTGTAAAGTTTTGTAAAACTAAAACAACAATAAAAGGAAATTGCATGCATAAAAAAATTAGAAGATTGGGTATGGATGGTTGGTTTTGCTCCCAGTCCAAAGTCCCGCGTTGCATTAAACTACTTGTATCTTTGATCATGGGTTCGAGTATGCTCTCAACATTTTGCTTCTTTTTTTTCCTCTGCCTGCAACTTCCCATCTATAAATATGTTAACTTGAACTTTTTTTTCCCCTTCTCATTTTTCTAAAACTCATATATATACTTCCTCCGTAATAAAAAAGATGTTACACTCTGATAATAAATATGTGAAATATTTTATTAAAGAGTAACATTTATTTTTAAAAAATCAAGTTAGTACATGAAAATTTTATACAAAAGTAGAAAAAGTTTATAATTTACACTTAAGTAATACTCCGTAATATTTTTTTCACACCCTTTTTATTATCGGCCATATTAATATTTGATTTATATCTTTATATTTCGAACCCACAAGTTTAAAATCCTGAATACGCCACTGTATTATATAGAACCATATTCTTACAAAAAATTTAACAAAATTTGATAACAGGTCTACCTATAATACTAACCTAAAAAAAATTGACTAACAGATCTACGGCATCTATAACACTAACCTAAAAAAATCAAATCTGTCTTCACCAAAGAAGAAGAAAAAAAAAATAAAGATGTTGATTGCGGAAACGAAAAAAACAGAAAAAAAAATGCTAACCTAAAAAAACGAAAATTTGATAACAGATCTACAAAAAACGAGAAAAAACATAAAGAAAAAAAAAAAAAAAAATTGCCGAATTCGTCTTCAACTATGTTGCTTCGCCATTAAAGAGAGGGAAAAGATGGAGCGTGTGCAATGATCTGGTTTCTTGGTGCGAACGGTCGACGACTCATTGGTCGAAGATGGTGCGAACAGCCAACGACTCGTTAGTCGAAGATGGTGCGAACGGCCGACGACTCGTTGGTCGAAGATATAGTGAACAACCGACTACTCGTTCACGGGACTCGTTGGTCAAAGATATAGTGAACAGCCGATGACTCGTTGACGGCCGACGACTCGTTGGACTGAGAAGGGTGAGGGTGAAGGGTGAAGGGTGAAGGGTGAAGGGTGATGAGGGTGAAGGTCAGGGAAACAGCGTGTGAGGAGTGAGAGAATGAAAGTGAGGGGGAAAAAACCATTTGACACGTGTTTTATACGTTTTTAATATTTTTTAATGATATTGTTGCCGTTTTTGTCAAGAAGCGCAGTAATATATTATAATATTATTTTTTAATATTGTTGCGGTTCTTGACAAAAATCGCAGTAATATGTCTGGTCAAATAGTCAACTTTGTTTCAAAAAAAATCTTGTAGACATCATATTGCTACGGTTTTAGGCCGAAACCGCAACAATATCTTTATTTTATATTTTACTTTTTTTACGTGATATATTGTTGCGTATGGGTAAAATCGCAGCAACACCACCGCAACAATAAGCAATTTTTCTACTAGTGAGGGAAGTAATTAAAAGGCACTCAATAGAAGAAAATTGAAAAAATTGACGCCAGGAGTCTCAACTATATACAAACATTTTAAAGATCTCAACTATCAATTATCCCTAGTTCATCTATCATATTATGTATGTGATTTTAGAAATTTGTTGTGTTCGAGCGAAATCTTATACGTTCTTAAAGTTATCAATTTGAACTTGTATTCGTTGAGGAACATAAGTGTTCGCTTATATGTAATACGTTATACTTGGGTGATTGGCAGGGGCGGATCAAGAATTTATAGTAAGGGATAGCGTAATATGATGATTATATCTAATGATAAAAAAAAATCCACATTTTTATTAGGGGCCTTTTAGAACAAAAATGTCCTAAGATATTAGTATCTTGTTTTCTCTTGACAACTTTCAAATATCTTTAAACACAACACAAATTTTTTTTAGTTTCTCAAAATTTATTTTCGTGCACTCCACAAAATTATATTATGTGCTTTCTCGGATCACTGCCCATAGCTTCTGCCGTTTCCTTTTGGTTGCATCTGATCATTTTGATTTATTCTTAATCACATTCCTCTTCTATTGCGCCAATGTTAATTTGTCTCGATTTAATTATTGTGATATGCTTTTTCCCTTGTAAGTGAGGAAATAAGAAATTCAGATATTTAATTCCTCATAATAGTCGTTAGTGTCAATGTTGTCATGTTGAAGTTGGCAGAGCTACAAGAAAAGACAAACAGAGTTGTAAAAGATAGTGAGGGAGTGGCTCACGAACACTAGAATAAATGATCGACCATCTTTAACATCTCAAGTTTATTGCAATTTTCTTCAACAAGATTGAGGAACTAGTTTGCGACCGATAGACCGGTCGCTAAGACCATTTGTGACCACTCGAAGAGGTAGCTAAATTTTTTGCGACCTAAGCGGTAGCTAAATTATTTTTTTTTTCAAAAAAATTTACCTATCCCCTATAGTAATCAAGGAGTTGAGTATTAAATTTCTTGTGATCGAGGTTGTTACTTTGTATTGGACTTCAGAAAATTAATTCTATACAATCTCTCGTATTTTAACTTCGTTTCTTTAGTAGTTTTATAATTCCAAAAAAATATGCTCATTCCTCACATTAGAATCCCCCTTTTGTAGTGAAACTTATTAAAACAACAATACACAACTTTGATTATTATCATTATCTCTACTTATCAATGAGTAAAAGTTAAAAGAAACCAAATCATTACCAGGGCAACATCGGACATAAAGATGCATGGGAGTCTCCCCTGAATTGCTCTCGACTACCAAGATTTCCGTTGTAGCTTCTCCAAACAACACCTCAGCTGCAGCCAAGTTGTGGAATCTAAGTGCAACATGAAATGGCGTATCTCCATCCCTATTCCTCTCCAATACATATGGCGGTATAGCCGTAGTAGTAGTTTTTTTCCGTTTAATACTTCTAGTAAATTCATTTTTTTGTAGGTGGGAAATAAGGAGCTCAACATTTTCCTTAGTTCCCACCTTTGCAGCCTCATGGAGGGGTGTGTTATCATATTCATTCTTCCCACGGAGAAGATCCGGAAACCGAGCGACAGCTTTTCTGATAAATGCTAAGTGACCATGCCGAGCTGCTATGTGGAGAAGATTGTTCCCTGGATGAGGCGTCAATAACAGGTATTCAGCCTCCCCTCTTTCTGCAATAGCGGCATCTTCTAACACGCTTGTATCTCCTTCTAGGGCCGCCTCGTAAATGGAGTACTGCATGTACCCCATTATGATAGACAATCTCACGAGAAATTTTGTGGGTTTTTAAGTTGTCTTTAATGATCTGTTGCAGGATAATGTCACGTAGTATGCATATATATTAAGATTATGTACAGTCTACAGATGCTTCTTTTGGAAAATAATAGGCCGTTTTTGTTCTTTTTCTTTCGTTTTAATGTCAAGTTTCTCTTTATAGTAGTGAAGTAGTCTACTTTTGGTTAGTTGTTTCTGGCTTTTGCTGATTCTATACTTCCTCTGCGTGCATTAAAAATGTTTTCTTGTGCATTTGGGTTTCTTTATTATTCTTTTTCTCTCTCGACTTTTGCCTTTTATTTTGTCTGTGTTGTGCTTTTGTGAACGATACTAATGTTTATGGGTTTTGATTTTTTTTCATTTTTTGATTCTCTCTCTTTTCCATGGATGTTGGTGCATGTTGCAGATTCCACGTTGTGATTTACATGTACATGGATGTTGCCATATTGGTGCAGGCAGTGATTCAGAAGATAGGTGCACGACTGCACGGTATATTATTTACATTTGAGGTTGGATGTATTGCTCACCCAATTCCATGCCTCGATTCTAGCTTACTTGATTGCTTATTAATAGGTACTTCTTTATCACAAAATAGTTCAAACACTGACCATTGTATTATAGGACCTATTAAGGTACAGGTGGTGACGTGGTGTCAACTGACATCTCCTAGAATTCAAAAAGATAATGCAATTTGTTGTGCACAAGAGAGAACACAAACAATTCTTGAACAATATAAAGGGGTTTTTTTTTATTCTTGTCGAACTATAATGTTTGGGAAGCTGAAATAGATGTGAAACTGATAAGGTAGTGAAAAGGAGATGAGCTGATAAGGTAGTTAAAATGAGATGAGCTGATAAGATAGTTAAAATTATCAGCACGTTAAATTGAGATGCTATATTTGATAGCAACTTGATTTCAGTCAACTTTTGAGCTTAAATTTTATTTAAACTATTACTCCAAATAGAATTATTTATTTTATGTAACTTAAACTTTTAACACCTACTCATTTAAACTTAAACGTGTTGCCAAAAAGAGCCTAAGACTATTTCAAATTTGCGGTCATTATATCCTTCAATTCTTGACGTGCTTGATGTTATTGGTGAATTTTCCACTGAAATTGGTAATAGAAATAAGGTGGGGGTGCTTAATGGTTACAAGTTACTCCTTCCATCCTAAGAAAATTTGAACACTTGTTGAAACACTTAGTTTAAAGTGATAAGTTGTAGTTTAGTGGTCACATGATATTTTGTTAAAAAATAGATATAATAAGAGTTAATTGGTAGGGACGTAGGGTATCTTTTTTGTTTAATACTTGAATAAGAGAAATTTGTTTTTATTGATAGAGATTGAGTGGAAGCCAAAAGATTACTTGAAAACTCATATAGACAACCAAAAAAAATATTGAGACTATTTTGGGAGGAAAGGAGTAGTGATGGCCACTGGTGCGGGCTGGGCGGGCCGGATCGTGGGCCGTAGCGGGCTGGGCTGAGATTTCACGGCCCAGGACCGAACCGTGAAATTCATGGGTTGGGTGGGCTGGTCCGCGGGCTGAAAAGTCTTGGCCCACACCGGTCTGTTACCGGTTTTCACGGTTTGAGAAGCGGTTCTGGCGGTTCATGGGTCTAGTGGGCTGGACTGGGCTGGCGGGCCGGCATGAGATTTTTTTTTTTCAAAATTATTTAATCATTGAAATTATTCATTATTGTTATATAAAATCTTTAAAATGAATAAAAATATATACAATTATTAAAATTAATTAATAATTTTATTATTTTAAAATTTGATTGAATTAAAATATATGCAATTTGATTAAAATATATACAATTTGATTAAAATATACACAATTTGGTTCAATAATAACTTGAACTGGGCTGGTCTGGTTCATGGGTCGGGCTGGACCGGTTTCGTGGTCCGGGCTGGGCGGTTTTAGTAGCGGGCTTTAGTGGGCTGGACTCAAGAAATCTGGCCCACGGCCCACCCACCAATTTCACGATTCGAGCTGGGCTGGACCGAGCTTTTTGCGAGCCCAGCCCACACGGCCCACGAGGTGGGCTGGGCTGGATTGGCCCGCACTGTTGGCCATCTCTAGAAAGGAGTACTATTTTGGCATCATTAATAATGACCTTCTTCAGAATTTTGAGACCATTGGATTTGGGTCGGTTCTAGGTATGGATGTTAAAAAAACGTGTTTAGGTCTGGATTTGATAGATTCAGACCCATACTCGACCCATATCCGACCCAGATCCGCCCTATAGACCATTATCCGCCCTATAGACCACACGGCCCACGAGGTGGGCTGGGCTGGATTGGCCCGCACTGTTGGCCATCTTTAGAAAGGAGTACTATTTTGGCATCATTAATAATGACCTTCTTCAGAATTTTGAGACCATTGGATTTGGGTCGGTTCTAGGTATGGATGTTAAAAAAACGTGTTTAGGTCTGGATTTGATAGATTCAGACCCATACTCGACCCATATACGACCCAGATCCGCCCTATAGACCATTATATAGTAGTATATAATAATATAAAACATATATAGAGCAATGAATTTTTTCATCCTAATATTTGAATTTATAGTTTTCCACATAGCCATTGTGTCAGGTGACTTAATTACTCGAGCTCTAAACTTCTCATTTTATCCGTTGTCGACCGGGACTCAAGCCACCTTATTGTGGATCTTTTGTTTGGAATGTTTTGTAGAAGAATTAGACTTATCATTTTAATAACATAAGAACTGGTATAAAAAGACGCGACTATAAAAATGTAAACAATTAATAAGTTTGAGATCCATTTTAGACCTAAGATCTGCCATACCTATTGAATCTGTCTAAGGGTCTAGGTTTTTTAGACCTTGTGGGTCTGGGACGAGTCTAGGTCTAAATCAAATTTTATGGATCCGAATATGGCTTGACCACCCCAGATCCGACCGATGCCCATTTCTAGTTAGAAAGTGTGAGTCAAATTACAGAATGCCACAAAGGTGGCTTCGGATTTTTTTATATTTTTTGTTTTAAAAGAACTTCATAAAATGTGGCTTGTAGTCAAATCTATACAAATATATTAAAAGGCGTGCGAAAGAAAGCCTATGTGCCACGTGGCACTCTCCTCAAAGTTCTAATGCAAATGTTTTATGTTTATGTGTACTCCTCACTTTAAAAAAAATGTAACTGCAAGATATCGAATACGTAACCTTTGAAATGAAAAGTAAGTGCTTAACCATCAATACAATATGACTTTGTTGTCTAATATTTCAAATAAAATATCATGAAGTCTTGCAATAATTATAATTAATTAAAAAGACCTAAACAAGTGTGTGTGTATATATATATATATAGGAACAAGATTTTGTGAAAACAACTCTTAATATGAAAACTGAAAACAAGACATTTGGCCCGTTGATTTTGATCGTGCGGCTTATATTCTCAATTCCCTCTATCCCACGCTGACACTCTCCCTCTTTGTTCATAAAACTCCACCTCTCTCTCTCTACTCGATCTAAAGATCCAACCCACATTTAACCCCTTTCATTTTTTCTTCTCTCTCCTCCTTCATCAATGGCAAAAAACACCGCATCGCCACCATCATCAGCACCTCCATCTTCAACCAAAGATTCAATCATAGTCTACGCTCGTCGAAAACCTATCAAGTACGGCCTCCTTCTGATTTCTAAGTTCATTTTTTTTTTTTTTTTTGGTAAGCAAGTCATCTTATATATTAACCGCACAGCACATTACAACCACAAAGTCAAGTAAGAGCAAAACCCTAGGTTAGCCCACAAACAAGACCAACAACTACTTACAAACATCCAAAGAAAGCTCTCTAATCCAAGTTCTATCTGCTTGAGCTCGCTTTTTTGCATAGCTACAATGAGCTCTTTCTATTACATTCAATTGCACTCTATGCCTCATAACAGACGTTGCAATTACTTTCTGGTTCCAGAAGACTTCATTCCTCGCCCACCAAACATGGTAAACCATAGCAGCCACACTAGTAGCATAAACATGCTTCTTGAATCTAGAGACTCTACTCCGAGCTATTTCCCTTAGTAGACCAGGAACACTAGTACATGTAGTCTCCCATTTCAGCCATGTTTTAATTCTCTGCAAAATCTCAGCGCCATAACAACATCTAAAGAAAAGGTGTTCTT